>NC_060123.1:148907696-149607696 GCF_021461395.2 Schistocerca americana
ACAGACAGAGAGACAGGCTGACAGACAGACAGACAGACAGACACAGAGACAGACAGACTGACAGAGAGCCAGACAGGCAGACACAGAGACAGACAGACAGGTAGCCACAGAGACAGACAGGCAGGCAGACAGACAGACAGACAGACACAGAGACAGACAGGCAGGCACAGAGTGAGACAGACACACACTGAGACAGACAGACAGACAGACAGAGAGAAAGACACAGAGACAGACAGACAGGCAGACACAGAGACAGACAGACAGACACAGAAAGACAGATAGACAAAGAGACAGACAGACAGACACAGAGACATAAAGACAGACAGACAATGAGGCAGACAGGAAGACACCAAGACAGACAGCCATCAGACATGGAGACAGACAAGGAGACAGGGAGACAGACAGACAAACAGATAGACAGACAGACTGACAGAGAGATAGACAGAGGGACAGACAGAGAGACAGACTTACAGTGAGACACAGAGACAGACAGAGAGACATGGAGACAGGCAGACAGAGGGACAGACAGAGAGAGAAAGAGAGAGAGAGACAGACAGACAGACAGACTCAGCGACAGACAGACAGATGCAGAGACAGACAGGCAGGGAGACAGACAGGCAGGGAGACACAGAGAGAGAGAGACAGACAGAGACAGACAGACTCAGAGACAGACAGACAGACAGACACAGAGACACACAGATGGACATTGAGACTGATGGGCAGACACAGAGAATGACAGACAGACACAGTGGCAGGCAGACACAGAGACAGACAGACAGACAGACACAGAGACAGACACACAGAGAGACAGACATACACCCAGACAGACAGACAGAGAGACAGGAAGACAGAGAGACAGGCAGACAGACACCGACACAGGCATACATACAGGCACACAGACAGACAGACACCGAGGCTGACGGAGAGACAGTTGATGGACACAGAGACAGACAGACCCACAGACACACAGACATGGATACAGACAGACAGACACAGAGACAGACAGAGTGACACAGAGACAGACAGAGAGACACAGAGACAGCCAGACAGACACAGAGACAGACACAGATACAGACAGACAGACGGACAGAGAGACTGACAGACAGACCCAGAGAGAGACAGACAGGTACACAGACCGACAGACAGACGGACACAGAGACAGATACACAGAGAGACAGACATACACCCACATAGACAGACAGACAGAGAGACAGAGAGACAGACGGACAGAAAGACACAGAGACAGATAGACAGACAGACACCGAGACAGACATACAGACAGACAGACAGAGGCAGACAGACTGATCCACAGACAGACAGACAGACAGACAGACAGACAGATGGACAGACAGAGACAGACAGAGTGACACAGAGACAGACAAACAGACACAGAGACAGACAGACAGACACACAGACAGACAGACAGATGCAGAGGCAGACAGGCAGACGCAGAGACAGACAGACAGACAGACATGGAGACAGACAGGGAGAGAGACAGGCAGACAGGGAGACAGACTCAGCGACAGACGGACAGATACAGAGACAGACAGACAGACAGACACGGACACAGGCATACAGACACTCACAGAGCAAGACAGACAGACAGACTCAGCGACAGACAGACAGATGCAGAGAGAAACAGACAGGGAGGCAGACAGGCAGACAGAGAGACACAGAGACAGACGGAGAGACACAGAGACAGACAGACAGAGAGACATACAGAGAGACAGACAGACTCAGCGACAGACAGACAGATGCAGAGACAGACAGACACAGAGACAGACAGACAGACAGACAGAAAGACAGACAGACAGATGCAGAGACAGACATACAGCCAGCCAGACAGACAGACAGAGAGACAGGCAGACAGAGAGGCAGGCAGGCAGACAGACACAGACACAGGCATACATACACGCACAGAGACAGACAGACAGACAGTAACCGAGTCTGACAGAGAGACACACTGACAGACACAGGGACAGACAGGCACACAGACGGAGACAGACAGACAGACCCACAGACACACAGACAGACATACAGACAGACAGACAGACAGAAAGACACAGAGACAGACAGACAGACAGGCAGACAAGCAGATAGACACAGAGACAGACAGACAGACAGACAGACAGATTGACACAGATTGGGACAGACAGACACACACAGAGAGACACAGAGACAGATAGAGGGATACTGAGACAGACAGACAGACACAGAGACAGAAAGACAGGCACAGAGACAGACAGACAGACACAGAGGCAGTCAGGCAGACACAGCGACAGACAGACAGACAGACATACAGACAGACAGACACAGAGACAGACAGACAGACTCAGAGACAGGCAGACAGACACAGACAGACGGACAGTCAGACTGACGGGCAGACACAGAGAAAGAGAGACAGACTCAGAGGCAGGCAGACACAGAGGCAGACAGACATGTGGACACAGACACAGAGAAGACGCCAGACTGAAACAGACACAGAGACAGACAGACACACAGACTGACATGAAGACAGACAGACAGACTGACTGACAGTGAGACAGACAGACAGACAGACAGACAGACAGGGGGACAAACAGACAGGCAGACAGTCACAGAGCCAGACACACAGAGAGACAGACATAAATCCAGACAGAGAGACAGGAAGATAGATAGACAGACGCAGACACAGACATACAGACAGGCACAGAGGCAGACAGACAGACAGAAACCGAGACTGATGGAGAGACAGTAGACAGACACAGAGACAGACAGGCAGACAGAGAGAGACAGACAGACAGACAGACAACCAGACAGACAGAAAGACAGAAAGACAACAGACAGACAGACAGACAGACAGACATACACAGAGACAGAGAGACAGACAAACAGATACAGAGACAGACACACAGACAGACATATAGATGCGAAATCAGAAAGGGTGACACAGAGATAGACAGACAGACAGACAGGGAGACAGAGAGTCAGACAGGGAGACAGACTCAGCAACAGACAGACAGACACAGAGACAGACAGACAGACTAAGTGACAGACAGACAGATGCATAGACAAACATACAGGGAGACAGACAGGGAGACACAGAGACAGACAGAGAGACACAGAGACAGACAGACAGACACAGAGACAGAAAGACAGACACAGAGGCAGACATACAGACACAGAGGCAGACACAGCTACAGACAGACAGACAGACAGACATGGAGACAGACAGGTAGACAGGGAGACAGACAGGGAGACAGACAGACTGACACAGAGACAGACACACAGACAGACAGAGAGGCAGACGGACAGACAAACAGACAGACTCAGCGACAGACAGACAGATGCAGAGACAAACATACAGGGAGACAGACAGGGAGACACAGAGACAGATAGAGAGACACAGGGACAGACAGACAGACAGAGAAACATGGAGACAGACAGACAGACAGGCAGACAGGGAGACAGACAGACAGACAGGGAGACAGACAGACAGACAGAGAGATAGACAGAGGGACAGATAGAGAGACAGACAGACAGAGAGACACAGAGACAGACAGAGAGACACAGAGACAGCAGACAGAGAGACACAGAGACAGAGAGGCAGACATACACCCAGACAGACAGACAGACAGACAGAGAGACAGGAAGACAGAGAGACAAGCAGACAGACACCAACACAGGCATATATACAGGCACAGAGACAGACAGACAGACAGACACCGAGACTGATGGAGAGACAGACTGACAGACAAAGAGACAGACAGACAGAAAGACACTAAGATGGACAGAGAGTCATTGAGACAGAGAGAGAGACACAGAAACAGACAGAGAGACACAGAGACAGCCAGACAGACACAGAGACAGACAGACAGACACATAGGCAGACAAGCAGACACAGAGACAGATGGACAGACAGACATGGAGACAGACAGGGAGACAGGGAGACAGACAGACAGACAGGGAGACAGACAGACTGACAGAGAGATAGACAGAGGGACAGATAGAGAGACAGACAGACAGAGAGACACAGAGACAGCAGACAGAGAGACACAGAGACAGACAGATGAACAGTGAGACTGATGGACAGGCACAGAGAAAGACAGACAGACACAGAGGCAGGCAGACACAGAGAAGACAGCCAGTCTGAAACAGACACAGAGACAGACAGACAGACAAACAGACATGAAGACAGACAGAAAGACACAGAGACAGACCGACAGACACACTGACAGACAGACAGACACAGAGACAGACAGACAGAGAGACACAGAGACAGGCAGAGAGACACAGAGACAGGCAGACAGTGAGACAGACAGACAGACAGACAGATGGACAGACTCAGCAACAGTAAGACAGATGCAGAGACAGACAGACACAGAGACAGACAGAGAGACAGAGAGCCAGACAGACTGGCAGACACAGAGACAGGCAGGCAGGCAGGCAGGCAGACACAGACACACAGACATAGAGACAGACACACACACACAGAGACAGACAGACAGACAGACAGAGAGACAGACAGACAGAAAGACACAGAGACAGAACGAAAGACAGAGACAGACAGACAGACAGACAGACAAAGAGACAGCCAGATGGACAGTGAGACTGATGGGCAGACAAAGAGAAAGACAGACAGAGACAGACATAGGGACAGACAGATAGACAGAAAGACACAGAGACAGACAGATTGACAGACACACAGACAGACAGACACTGAGACAGACAGGCAGACAGACACACATAGAGACAGACATGCAGCCAGACAGACAGACAGTGACACATGCAGACAGAGGGACTCAGAGACAGACAGACAGAGAGACAAAGAGACAGGCAGACAGACAGACTCAGCGATAGACAGACAGACAGAAAGACAGACAAAGAGACAGACACACGTAGAGACAGACATACAGCCAGACAGACAGACAGAGAGACATAGAGAGAGAAAGAGAGACACAGAGACAGACAGACAGACACAGAGACCGACAGACAGACACAGAGGCAGACAGGCAGACACAGAGACAGACAGACAGACAGGCATGGAGACAGACAGGGAGATAGACAGACAGACACAGAGAAAGACAGACAGACACAGAGGCAGGCAGACACAGAGAAGACAGCCAGACTGAAACAGACACAGAGACAGACAGACAAACAGACATGAAGACACACAGAAAGACACAGAGACAGACCGACAGATACACTGACAGACAGACAGATACAGAGACAGACAGACAGACAGTCACAGAGACAGACCGACAGACACACTGACAGACAGACAGATACAGAGACAGACAGACAGACAGTCACAGAGACAGACAGACAGACAGTGAGACTGATGGATGGACACAGAGAAATGCAGACAGACACAGAGGCAGGCAGACCCAGAGACAGACAGACAGACTGAGAGCCAGACAGGCAGACACAGAGACAGAGAGACAGGCAGATACAGAGACCGACAGGCAGGCAGAGAGACAGGCACGCAGGCAGGCAGAGAGACAGACAGAAAGATAGAGAGAGAGAGTCAGAGACAGAGCAGAACACAGTTTTTCTGCACCTAATGCTAGGAAACGTTTTACTGTTTAATACCTTGAAACCAGAGATGGAGAGTGGACCAGTTTCTTTAAAGGCTGGTCGGCCCTCAGAATATCCACAGCTCAATCAATCAAAAGTTATGTATAAACGAAAAAGCGAAAACGCTGGTCTTCCTTTTTTGGAAGCAGATTGAAGAAAATGGCTTCTTCATCGCCAGACTTCATCGGAAGGCTTCTTCCCCGCACCTCACCAGGTCAGCAGCCGGGCGCCTCTCTGTGCAGATGAAGTGGGGGCTGAATTTCACTTAGCTGTAGTCTCAGGTTATAAGTGCAAAAGCAATGACTGAATTTACAGACACTTCAGCCCCTATCTGCAGATCATTGTGGTGAGATCTAGCCGCGGGAGCGGTATGAACTACAGGGACAGTCTAAGCACTACTAATCAGTTCCAGTAATATTCAACTCTGAAGACTTGCTTCCAGATTTTTACGATCAATGTGCTTTCAATTCCAGCCACAGATGCTAATGCATGCCCTTCTACAGCGCCGTCTGTCTTTTAATACTAACATTTCAGCAATCACCATACGTCTTCGAGTATATTATTGTTCTATACCGACGCGCGATCATTAGAATCAGACCCCCCAACTGTACCCAAATTTGCCAAGTTGACTGTTGCATACTGTCAATGATTGTCAGATGATTTAACGCACACTTTATGTAATAAAGCGAATTTATTATAATTGTTGTTAAATTTCGTAGCTAATGATTTCTTCATTCATTATTTTGGAAAGGCTACGATTTATTGATGTCAGTTTAATAGGACCACTTTTATATAACTTTAAGTCAGAAAACCCACACGTGATTTATCTGAAAATCTCGCCAGACAAAGCACTAGTCACTCTCTTGACAGATCACTCAAATCATTTTGGGACGCTGCAGATGACGTCGACCTGGTACCACATGATAATGCGAGCCTGAAGTAGTTCAAACCAGTCAAGCGGAATATAAGTGTCAGTCGGTTATATGGAATCAGCGCAGTAAGATAAGTCGACACAGAAATGTGACAGAACAGCAGAAAGAAACTACCATGTTTGGAGGTACCACACCGGTGAAAAAAGTTGCCCAATTCGTTGGTGTCAATCACAATGAGTATGAAACCGAACAGGTATTGCTGCTTTCAGTGAATGTGATTAATAGAATTCGTATGTCCCACTAAAGTAATAATAATCAGTTTTGAGTGTTGGGACGTCTGTGCCTCATACCCGTCTAGAATCAGCACTTAGCAGGATGCACTCGGAACTTGGGGAAAAATACTATGGACCATAGGGTGGATATGGATATATAGAAGACTGTGAGCGATAAAATGGGGCGGTGTATGTAGTGTGTCTGTTATACGAAAATCAGAAAAGATAACCATCGTCTCCATTCCAAGAATGTCTGACGCACCTAATAGTGTTTTCTTACAAAGTGACAATTATTGAACTATATGAAAAAATTTTAATTAGTTACAAACTGCGGCGTGCACACACTTTATTCAACATCTAAAGGTCACTACAGATATTCGGATTTAGGTTATGGCATGTTCGATATATCTGCTCATCGGAGATGATGTGACACAGACGAATAGCGACTCGCTTAAAAGTCGGGGCATCGAAGCTTCGATGACCTCCTGAATGGGCGTTTTGAACTCAGCACTGGTTTTGGGGCTATTGCTGTACACCTTGTCTAAAGACAAGGTGTACAGCAATAGCTCCACAATATAGCTCCACAAAAGGAGTCGCATATGTTCAGATCCGGAGAATATAGCGGCCAATCGAAGCCAATGCCAGTGGCCTCCGGGTACCTCAGAGTCAGAATGCGGTCCCCAAAGTGTTCCTCCAGGACATCAAACACTATCCTGTTTCGATGATGTCGAGATCCGTCTCGTATGAATCACATCTTGTCGAAATCAGGGTCACTTTGGGTAATGGAGATGAAATACATTCCAAAACCTTCACGTCCCGTTCGGTAGTCACCGTGCCATCAAGGGATATCGCGCCGAGTATTCCGTGACTGGACAGTGCACACCACACAGTCACCTGTTGAGGGTTAAGAGACTTCTTGATCGCGAAATGCGGATTCTCAGTCCCCCAAATGCACCAGTTTTGCTTATTTGCAAACCGTTCCAAATGGAAGTGGGCTTCGTCGCTAAATCAAATCATGCAGCGCTTACCAATTCCCATCATGCCCCGCGGCCAACCGTGCAGTTTGAACGTCCTAACGCAAACCGTTCAGAACTTATGACGATTTTATTTCAAATAGTTCAATAATTGTCACCCTGTGTATTTCATACACATTGTTTTGAAACATTACCACACATCCCATTAATTCTGCTGGTTTGTGCATAATCTGCGTATGGTGGGACACATATGCCGCAGAAAGCATTATATAGATAGTAGAACGCATTGGTATACGGTATATCAAAGCCATCTTCAAAGCTTACTTTGAGAACTAGTGTGAGGTTTTTCATTTTTTTCTAATGAAAAAGTAAACGTGTTCTGATATTGATTTGTTACACATTTTCCATAATTCCATCCCGATAAAATCATTCCAAAATTAAAAACTTAAGCCTGAAAATTCTAGATTCACATGAAATCAAGGATTTACTTAGGCTCACGAGAGACGTGTCCCACTTCACCGGTTTTCAAAACCGGTCAACATAGAAATTTTATGGTAGTGGAAGTGTATTGTTTATTTTTCAAATATATACTAACTAAATTTTGAACATCACAGGGTTAACCAGCTTCCGAGCGATCTCTGTGAAGGGAACTGCATTAAATAGACATTTGGAGTCGAGAACCTCGCAAAATTGGCTCACCGTGGCTCATGCGACTACCCGTCTTCAGTGGGCTAAACAGCTCAGAAACTGGATAGTAAATAACAGGAAGTGCGTTGTAAGGTACGACAAATCGCGTTTCTGCCTCTTTTCAGTCCACGTAAGGCATCGAGCGCACTGGCGGACGAATGAGGCGTTAAACCCGCACTCTGTGTGTGTGTGTGTGTGTGTGTGAGTGTGTGTGTGTGTGTGTGTGTGTGTGTGTGCAATTTAGTAGCTCTACGTAATCAGTGACGAGTGGGTTCAGCAGGGTATGGCACACCTGAAGAAACTAGCAAACCCTGTCCCTCATCGAAATGTGAACATTCTCTCGGCTAGCGGTGGTATTGCAGTATTAGCGTGACTTGTTTGTCATTACGTTCTACGCAAGCTGGTATGTACTCGGGACTGCATGCTCAGGATTTTTTCTTCAATGGAGTGGTTCTTTTCATATGAACTCTGTGCGCGGATAAGAAGTATACCGAGCTTCGACTGTGTTTTACTTCGGTTGTGAGATGATGGAACCGCGTTCGCGGTTGTGTGGCTTGAAAACAAGCGCCCAGTATCCTCCTTACGGTCGTGACCGAGCTTAAGGCATCGAATTAATTTTTTACTACAGGTGTGATACCACCTCGTGAACACAATGACAAGGGAGTAGATTCGGTGTGATGAAAGATTAGAGACACAAGAGGGTAGCTCAGTTCTACTGAAATAACAGTCAACCACGAACTGTTTTTAACAGATATAGTTTGGAAAGAAAAGACATCAGAAACGATACTCATACAAGATAAGAAAGGTACTGAAATCGGAACCAGAAGTGCCTGGGTACAAGATAGGGATTACTGGACTGGGAGTCAACGGTCAATCAGTTGAGAAACACTGCACACAAGTTATTAGAGAACACTTACAAAGGGACAAAATAAAACACGCAAGTACGGTGAGCGAGGGAGATACGGCTTAATGTTGGCACACGGCAGTAAACGAGGCAGATTACTTTAGCGGCGGCGTGGAGCCGTCGGTGGTCCAGTTGCGGATATGACTGCGAGTGGCCACCACAATTTCGGATTGTCTGATTGTCGCAGCTGGCATACATTAAGACTATGTATGCATTCTCTGACCAACTGGCAGTATTAAAACGGCTTTCCGATGCCTGTAGCATTCAGTTAAGCGATCTCCACTGTGCACCTTGCGGTAAGACCATGTGGTCTGTAGACCGTCTGTACCAGCCACGGAAACACGTGCACACCACAGAAGAAATCATATCTGAGTGAGGTAGAGCGACCTTAAGTGGAATGACCATATAAAACAGATAGTGGGAAAAGCAGACATCAGACTCAGATTCATCGGAAGACAATGTAACTCATCCACGAAAGAAGTGGCTCCTAAGGCGTTTGTTCGCCCTATTCTTGAGTATTGTTCATCCGTCTGGGATCCTTATCGGGATAGGACTGATAGAGGAGATAGAGAAGATCCAACGAAAAGCGGCGCGTTTCGTCACGGTATCGTTTAGCTAGCGAGAGAGCTTTACGGAGATGCTAAACAAAATCCACTGCAGACATCACAAGAGGGGCGTTGTGCATCACGGAGAGATTTATTACTTAAATTGTGGGACAGAACTTTTCAGGAGGAGTCAGACAACATATTACTTCCCCCCACATACATCTCGCGTATCGACCACGAGGAGTACGTTCGAGAAATTAGAGACAACACAGAGGCTTACAGACAATCATTCTTCCCACGCACTATTCCCGAATGGAAAAGGGTTAGAGGGATTAGATAGTAGTACCGATAGTACCCTCCACCACACACCATTAGGGGGTTTTGGATCATGATGTAGACGTAGATGTAAAGGTCTTGCTGTGAGAATTATTTAACACCTCGTGCTTCCGAGAGAACGGCTCCGTCGGGGCTACTTCATTTGAGATCGGACGAAAAATGAAAACTGATTTTTTATGTTTTAAAATCAAAAGTGAATTTAACTTGCGTGAATTGCTGTGTAAGAAAACTTTCATAAAGTCTAACCTTAAAAGTTTGCTAGATTTCGAGCTAAAATACGCTGAAGCCGGAACGCAACAATTTGTCCGTCTTTTAAGTCAATAATCATATATCGGATTTCTTTGAACCACTATTCATTTTGAAGTTGAATATATTGTTGATGGAGGTTCCGTATACAGCAGTAACACAACAATAATCAAAACAATTTTCGAAAACCTTTTAACCATGTATTAAGCATAAATACTATTTTCATAAAGATTAAACTTACATCTATTTATACCTACATCTGCAAGATTACTTTCCAATTCACAGTTTATTGCCCGGCAGAGAGCTCATCAGAGCACCTTCAAACCTTAAAAGCATTTCTATACCGTTCCACTCTCGAACACATCGTGGGAAAAACAAACACTTAAGTCTTTCCATGCGACTTCTGATTTTCCTTATAATGTTATGATGATCGTATCTCCCTATGTAAGTAGGCGCCAACAAAATATTCAAATGGCTCTGAGCACTACGGGACTTAACTTCTGAGGTCATCAGTCCCCTAAAACCTAGAACTACATAAACCCAACTAACCTAAGGACATCACATACACCCATGCCCGAGGCAGGATTCGAACCTGCGACCGTAGCGGTCGCGCGGTTCCAGACTGTAGCGCCTAGAACCGCTCGGCCACTCGGGCCGGCAACAAAATATTTTCGCATTCAGAGGAGTAAGATGGTGATCGAAGTTTCAAGAGAAGATCCAGCTACAACGGAAAACGACTTTGTTTTAATAACTCACAACCCAACTCGTGTATCATATCCGTGGCATTATCTCTCCCCTTTTTCGCAAGAATACAAAACGAGCTGTCCTTCATTGAACTTTATCGATGTCCTTCGTCAATCTTATATGATGCGAATCACACACCACTCGGCAGTACTCTAGAAGAGGAAGGACAAGTGTAGTGCAGTCAGTCTCTTAAGTAGACCTGTTGCATTTTCTAAGTGTTCTACCAATAAACCGCAGTCTTTGGTTCGCTTTCCCCACAACGTTATCTATGTGCTCGTTCCAAGTTAAGTTATTCGTAACTTACATAGGCTTAAACATCTTTTTATAACACATTTACACTCCTGGAAATGGAAAAAAGAACACATTGACACCGGTGTGTCAGACCCACCATACTTGCTCCGGACACTGCGAGAGGGCTGTACAAGCAATGATCACACGCACGGCACAGCGGACACACCAGGAACCGCGGTGTTGGCCGTCGAATGGCGCTAGCTGCGCAGCATTTGTGCACCGCCGCCGTCAGTGTCAGCCAGTTTGCCGTGGCATACGGAGCTCCATCGCAGTCTTTAACACTGGTAGCATGCCGCGACAGCGTGGACGTGAACCGTATGTGCAGTTGACGGACTTTGAGCGAGGGCGTATAGTGGACATGCGGGAGGCCGGGTGGACGTACCGCCGAATTGCTCAACACGTGGGGCGTGAGTTCTCCACAGTACATCGATGTTGTCGCCAGTGGTCGGCGGAAGGTGCACGTGCCCGTCGACCTGGGACCGGACCGCAGCGACGCACGGATGCACGCCAAGACCGTAGGATACTACGCAGTGCCGTAGGGGACCGCACCGCCACTTCCCAGCAAATTAGGGACACTGTTGCTCCTGGGGTATCGGCGAGGACCATTCGCAACCGTCTCCATGAAGCTGGGCTACGGTCCCGCACACCGTTAGGCCGTCTTCCGCTCACGCCCCAACATCGTGCAGCCCGCCTCCAGTGGTGTCGCGACAGGCGTGAATGGAGGGACGAATGGAGACGTGTCGTCTTCAGCGATGAGAGTCGCTTCTGCCTTGGTGCCAATGATGGTCGTATGCGTGTTTGGCGCCGTGCAGGTGAGCGCCACAATCAGGACTGCATACGACCGAGGCACACAGGGCCAACACCCGGCATCATGGTGTGGGGAGCGATCTCCTACACTGGCCGTACACCACTGGTGATCGTCGAGGGGACACTGAATAGTGCACGGTACATCCAAACCGTCATCGAACCCATCGTTCTACCATTCCTAGACCGGCAAGGGAACTTGCTGTTCCAACAGGACAATGCACGTCCGCATGTATCCCGTGCCACCCAACGTGCTCTAGAAGGTGTAAGTCAACTACCCTGGCCAGCAAGATCTCCGGATCTGTCCCCCATTGAGCATGTTTGGGACTGGATGAAGCGTCGTCTCACGCGGTCTGCACGTCCAGCACGAACGCTGGTCCAACTGAGGCGCCAGGTGGAAATGGCATGGCAAGCCGTTCCGCAGGACTACATCCAGCATCTCTACGATCGTCTCCATGGGAGAATAGCAGCCTGCATTGCTGCGAAAGGTGGATATACACTGTACTAGTGCCGACATTGTGCATGCTCTGTTGCCTGTGTCTATGTGCCTGTGGTTCTGTCAGTGTGATCATGTGATGTATCTGACCCCAGGAATGTGTCAATAAAGTTTCCCCTTCCTGGGACAATGAATTCACGGTGTTCTTATTTCAATTTCCAGGAGTGTATTTCAATTTTAAGTTTTGTGGAGTCCTTTGTCTGAAACGTGGAAAAAATAATTAAATAATGAATATTTAAGCTCCCATTGTTCTTAATTTGCGACAGACTGGCGTGAAACATAAACAGCAGACAACCATCGACAACAGCCCCGTCATGATTCATGCGCGTTGCCGCTGTTTCTATTTACTTTTTATTTTTTCTACAGCTCTCCATTGAAGATAAAATAATAAAGTTTACTAATATTGCTACTAAATCAGATGCTAAATAATATGGAAACAATTGGGTTCAATTTGAAACTGTGTTTTTCCTGAAAAATATCAAATTTGGCGAAAATACAATGAACCGCCAAAGAAACGGGTACAGGCATGCGTATTCAAATACAGAGATATGTAAACAGACAGAATACGGCACTGCGGTCGGCAATGTCTATATAAGACAACAAGTGTCTGGTGCAATTGTAATATCGGTTATTGCTGCTACAACGGCAGGTTATAGTCGGCGCACGAGGGATGGGACACAGCACCTCCGATGTAGCGATGAAGTGAGGATTTTCCCTTACGACCATTTCACGAGTGTACAGTGAGTATCAGGAATCCGGTAAAACATCAAATCTCTGATATCGCTGCGGCCGGAAAAAAATCCTGCAAGAACGGGACTAACGCCGACTGAAGAGAATCGTTCAGCGTGACAGAAGTGTAGCCCTTCCGCAAATAGCTGGAGATTTCAATACTGGGCCAGCAACAAATGTCAGTGTGCGAACCTTTCAACGAAACATCATCGATATGGGCTTTCGGAGCCGAAGGTCCACTCGTGTACCCTTGATGACTCCACGACACAAAGCCTTGCGCCTCGCCTGGACCCGTCAACACCGAGATTGACTGTTGATTACTGGAAATATGTTGCCTAGTCGGACGAATCTCGTTTCACATTGTATCGACCGGATGAACGGTGTACGGCTATGGAGACAACCTGCATGTCAGCAGAGGCTGTTCAAGCTGGTGGAGGCTCTGTAATGGTGTGGGGAAGTGTGCAGTTGGAGTGATATGGGATCCCTGATACGTCTAGATACGACTCTGACAGGTGACACGTATGTAAGCATCCTGTATGATCACTTGCATCCCTTCATGTCTATTTCGCATTCCGACGGACTTGGGCAATTCCAGCAGGACAATGCGACACCCTGCACGTCCAGAAATGCTACAGAGTGGCCACAGGAACACTCTTCTCAGTTTAAACACTTACGCTGGCCACCAAACTCCCCTGACATGAACATTATTGATGTCTGGGATGTCTAACAGCGTGCTGTTCAGAAGAGATCTCCACCCCTCATACTCTTACCAATTTATGGACAGCCCTGCTTAATTCATGGTGTCAGTTCTCTCCAGCACTACTCTAGACATTAGTCGAGTCCATGCCATGTAGTATTGCTGCACCTCTGTGTGCTCGCGTGGGCCCTACACGATATAAGGCAGGTGTAGCAGATACTTTGGCTCTTCAGTGCAAATATAAATTTAAATTCTAAAAATCCAGCGTAAATACCATCTCAAAATGTACAATATTACCTTCACTTTGAGTTTCGAGTCTCAGACACGCTTGATTTGATTGAATGACGGTAACTTTGACGTTAAAAATACCCAGAAGCACTTGTTCATCACAGCTGCGAGTCTGCAGAGATATTAACATCTGCTTTAGATGACAGCAAAGTGAACCCCCACAAACAATGCAAGGTTTCATGCTATCTGAAGGAAAATAGAACAGCTCCTGCGCGGATTATTTGTTGTTCATAGGCAATCTAACAATGTTCGTTTGCCATCCGTCCTCAGAAACGCATAAAAACTCAAATAAATTATAATTAATATTAACTACTTTATATAGAAAATACTCAGATAGCCTTAATGGGTTGTAACGCTGCAGTCACCCTAACGCATATGTAGCGATAAGTTTCCCTTTTCTGGTGAGATTAGCACAGTCACTCTTAACAGTTTACTGATTTTGTGGAATAATGAAGATATTGTTTTGATTTTATCTCTTCTTGCATTTGCCCAGTGTCTACTCGCTAGTTCTTAAATTAGTGCTTGTTACGTGTATGCTGTTATTGTTGGTGCGAACTTGGCCTAGGTTACGCATTTATATCCAGTGTGCCGCAGACCTGTAATGATTTCTCCAATGGCGGGCCGCTGCGACCTTTCAGTGCTGGTGCAGAGCGCAGGATCGATTGGGGTGCGACCCGCCCGGGGCTCGAATGGCTGCCCCGAAAACGGAAATCCGCGAAAAGGCCGCACAGCCCTCGCCGCTTCTGTACACGTGGTTGCGTTGCGCGCGCCTCAGTGGCGAGCAGCCCCGCCGCACCACGTCCCTTCTGTGACACACCAAGATAACGAGCCAGTGGCGAAATTAATCACGGTATCACGTCCGCTCGTCGACGTATTAATCCACCATGCAACTGTTTCATTCTACGAACTCTGAAACGAGACACACAGCGACTACGAGGAAATAGGCCGGTTCCTTCCTTCCACCAGGTGGCTGTTAAGTCTAATAGTGAAACGTCCCCTTTGATCAATTATACAAGACTGTGCTTAAACTGACACGCAATATTTTTTAGCGCAACGCAATCTGACTTTCAAAAATCTCTACTAAAGAATGGCCCTGACTAACATTAACCTATACCTTTCACAAATCACTTACCTCACCAAAAATCTTCGTTACTCGAACTACTGCAATACAGCGAGCCCCACTACTGCCAGCTAAATAAAAGATTCAAACTACTGAAGGCACTAACTACTGATAGGCATAGTTAGCAAACGAAAGATTTTGATAGAGAACAAACAATGTATTTACCTTAGTAGTCATAATATATATAGGAGTTCATGACATCCAGTCTTACAAATTTCAAAACTCCGCCATCTCTCTCCCCACATCCACCACTGCTGGCGGCTCACCTCCAACTGCGCAACGCTACGCGCTGTTCACATCCAGCTGCCCAACACTACAATGGCAGACAACAATCCAAACTAGCCACAGACTGCACACAGCACAGCCAGTGATTTTCATACAGAACGCTACGGAAAACGTTGCCAATAAGAAAACATAAACAGCCGACTAGCACAGCCAGTGATTTTCATACAGAGCGCTATGTAACGTTGCCAATAAGAAAACATAAACAGCCTACTTACATAGCACCCATGCTCCCCACAAAAAAATTTACAAACTGTTTTGGGCAGTGGCCAATAATGTTTTGATAAAATTTTTCATAATTACAATAACAAAGATATCAAATGCACACACTTATTGATACAATGTTGGTCAAAAGCAAAATTTTTCTCACAGTCCATAGAGACAGTCCTGACCGTTCATCACAGTAAAATAGCAGTGTTTCTCTCAATGTCTGAGCAGTAAAAGAAAATGCACACGGAAATAGTGGATTTCCATGCAGTCTTGAAGAAGTAGTGTTGTCCATCCAACGGAAAGACAGCGCTGACTCTTGACATGCAGACAGGTAATGGGCCACAACAGAGCAAACCCACCGCAGAGTCAGTCGAAGTTTTGGAGAGTATTGGTAGGTAGGTCATCACAGAGTAGACCCACTGTAGTCCTGGTAGAGATTACGGTATTTGTGGGCCATCAAAGATGCAAATCCACTATAGTCCTTGTAGAGATAATGATATTGGTGGGCCATCAAAGATGCAGACCCACTGTAGTCCTTGTAGAGACGGCCAGCAGCCATCTGTTGCAACTGTGCAGTTGCACAATCACAATCGAAGAGTCTTGCGGACAATATAGCAAGTCCATAAACCACCACTTGTGCACTCACATAGTTTTTGGAATTGTCCTTAGAACCAGCAATGCTGTTATCCAGTCCCTTGCTGAATTATTAACACACGTGCAAACACCATCAGTCCCTACTTCTCACGTATTGTCCATATACTATGACCAACAGAAACGTGTGCAGTGAAATGTAACTTACAAGTTACTTAATTTGGTGAACTGGTGTCAATTACAATTTTATAACATAAGAATACAATAATAAAGGTACAAAATTCATCATTAAAGAACATAACAATACAGATAACATTTGTGGTAATGCAGGCTTTACAGAAGAATCGAAATAACATATACATCAGTGTTACAGGAATTATGACATAAGTAAATACATAAAAGATCAGAATAACTTTTGAAACATCAACTCCACACATGAGCATTAAAACAAAACAGGATAAATAATGTCTAAACATCTTAACAAAGTAAATAACATATTATCAGAAAAATTCTACAACATAACTCTCATCAGATAAACACATAAAGACAGGAAAAACACAAATATACAAGAGTACACAAACACATAGCAGAATTACACGAGAGAAAAGGGCAGGGTTTGTTTTCAGTGTAACATTTGGTACTGCAGTCCAACCTAAAATCTTCATTCCATAAATCTTTCATCTTATTTCAACATTTGTTTCCACCAAAAAAATCCTATCCAAGCATGCTTTCTGTATTTATATGTTCACATATTTCTTACCTCATTATTTATTTTCCATTATATTACCTCATCATTTATTTCCAAGAAAATCCTACCTAAACCTGTTGTCCTAAACCCTACTTTTTTGGTTCATATCCTCTTTCAAAATACTTTTTTGGCCAAACCATTTTCTTACAGCTTCTCAATGCATTTCTTCCAATTCATCACAACTCGTTCTCTCGTATAGCCTACCCCATCTTAAGCTAACTTAAATCTACTGAGCTCAGATGCTAAACTAAGGAACGAGGCAATGCAGCAGCACAAAACAATTAACACAAACAGCAATGATAAGAAATACAAATGGCAAAGCAAGCAGCATAAATTAACAAAGCAAATGCAATATTACAACTAATATAAGGCAATGCACAGCAAACAAGAAAAATAAATTCGTAGTAAAACTGGCTTAACAGAGTAATGTAAAGTGAAATTTGGTAGCACTATGCCTGGCAAACAGCAGCAGCAAATGCAATAACTTATATCTAAACATGACATAGCTCAAGCAGAAAAAATATTACACTAAAAATGG
This sequence comes from Schistocerca americana, assembly GCF_021461395.2. Lineage (NCBI taxonomy): Eukaryota > Metazoa > Arthropoda > Insecta > Orthoptera > Acrididae > Schistocerca > Schistocerca americana. The sequence continues at coordinate 148,925,627 of NC_060123.1, forward strand.
CCATGTCTAATGCCTATGTCACATCTTAACACTAGAGTGATGCATCACAGAAACTTACTCTGCAAGAAAGTTACCAAGTCATTAAAAAAATTATTTATGCAATTCCTGTGAAGGGAAATGTCTATTTCTGCTCTCTTTTCTAAGAAAGTATATGAGAAACGTATTCTTTACTGGGTCTGTAGACAGAAAATAGTGATATTAGTACATCTATTAAATTTTATAATAACCAATGCTGCAGTGCAGCTAGAAACTAGATATTAAACAAAATGAGTAAATAAATACATAAAGGAAGCCATATGGCATTTCTCTCAACTAGCACGACAATAGCTGTGAAATTTTCTCGTCGTTTCATTGGGCATTTTAGTAAATATCATAAATTAAGAGCTCCATAGTATAATCATATGTTTTCAAGTTTGAGTGTGTCGTATTTGCGATGCTTTCTACAAAGAAATGTCAATAGCGAGGATAATGGCCTTCCCTTTTTTTTTTAGCTGTGCCTCTGAAAAGCCACACACTAATGGCTTTTTCTCCAGGCGTCTGACACAGCTGGCCGCTCAAGACGCATTATGTCAAGGTCACTTGGCTTTCTTACCGAAATATTTACGACACCAGTTTGCACTACTGTGACAATCTAATATAAAAAATTCACAGTTCGAGAATTTGCGTTGCAAATCTGTAGAAACAAAATCCTATAAATATAACAGTGTCCAAAAAATATTCGTCGGCATTGTGATACATTCACGCATTTAGACACATTTCATAACTCTTAAAGTACGATTCTTAGTTTTCAACATACTTTTTCATGAGTCAGAGTCCCTAACCACTACTCATTATTCCCTACCTTATTACACATATACATATTCATCGACACTTCTTCAATATTTCATCATAACAGATACGTAGCATAATCAAATAACTCATATAGCATCAGTTTATTGATCATAAACATACCGCAACAGCATAATACACATAGTCATCGTAATAATAACATCATAACACCTCAGCCAACTCTCAAAATCGTCGTAGCTTCCTCCAATAATTTCAAAACCTAAAAAAAATTCTCTGCTCATTTCAATAGTGTCATCTACCTCAAACATACTTTAAAAATCATGCTCCCTTACCAAATACATCATTCAAAGCTCTCATAGTATCACAATGGTTCCAAAAAAATATGAACAGTTCACAAAGTACTGGCAAAATACAATTTCATAAGTGTGAAGTTATCCAACTGTGTAACTGTGTAAACATCTGTCACTGACGTAGTAAAAAAATGTTTGTTTCCCTGTTAAATAATCAGATAGCTGTGTGATTTATGTGTTAGAGAAATATGGTACCGATGTGTAAAGTTGTATAAGCAAATACCATATTAGCTAGGGCTCCTTGTGCTTGCCAAACACATGGTACACAAAGTAGGCGTGTACCCCCTGAGGATTAATGTAATTATACCCTCTGGTGTTACAGATTACAGCAATGGAATGAAATGTATCACGGAAAACTTTCTTTGTAATTCAAAAATCTTTAAAAATAAATGTTTTAAATATAAAATTAATCACTCAAATACGTGTACTGTAGCGCTAAACTGTGCGTCTTGTTGCAACATAATCTCTGTGGAAGTGTTGTAGTTATCGTCCTCCGAAAGCTAAGTTCTGCAGAAGTCAATGTACTTACCTCATGATAAACAAAAGTGAAATGCTTTGCGTATACATATCTTAGTTATTACGCTTATTGCCGTGATGAAGAAAGAACTGTGCTGTAACGTGTTGTTGTGCTACGGAAAAGGCTGTCTCATTGTAGCTATACCACAAAAGTTACTACTAAAACATGTTTTACTTTCCAAAATAATTCAGAAAAACTGTGCAGATATAAAACGGAAACACCGCAAAAGCAACATTATAAATTGTCACTCATTAGTATCGTCGTGATAAAATCGTGTAGCTGTCACATAAACTAACCACTGTGTCATCTGATATCTCACTGAAAGTACTTTAAATCCAGAATGTATTTTCAAGTAAACCAAAATGTTGCATTAAAATCTCATTATCAGTACCAGTATATGTTCTAAGTATGTAAGCCTTATAGTCGTTATGTAATCGTGCAACTAACAAGCAAGAATGTACAAATAACAACACTGTGCTGTCTGTTCACTGTAACAATTCATTCGTAATTTCTGTTTAAAAATGTTCCCTAGGTTCTCGACTCGATAGTTAACTTCAAACATTGTTGCATGTTAACAGATTCTAAGTCTGACAAGCATATGAGTAGCGTGAAGTGAAAAATTTTATGGCAAAGACTAAGTTAAAAAACAGATTATCTTTCAATAAACGGTTTTACATGTAAAATGTGGTGCAATCCTTTACTCTTCACAGTACTCAGAGTTTAATCTTGAACGTAATTATCATGCGGTATACATCGGTAAAGAAAACTGGAATTTTTCTCACGGTTAGCTATGTTATTTTTCTCCCAACCAGCCGGCGCACGTGGCTGCCTGCGGTGCAAGTCATTGTCTGTACCTTTGTTGGCGCGCGTCGTTATTGGGATTAGGAGGCCTAACTTCTACAAATTTACCTTGTTGAGAGTGCCCTACTCTGTTTGAATCCAGCCAGTTCTGATGCAATTGAGGTCTGTCGTTACGATCATATTGTCTGTCGTCATGTCGGTAGATTCCATAGTTTCTTTCTTGTCGGTCACGTGGTGGAGAATTTCTCCCTGAATCGTAACTGCGCGCTGGACCATTGCGTCTAAAGTTATTCTGTCTCCCTTGATAATATTTATTTCAGTTCCCATATTGTCTGTTTCTCTGATTGTCTCTGTGATAGTCATTACCGCGGAGAGGTGATCTTTCCCTGTAATTATTACTACTCTGCCAACGGTTGTCATACGGGTGGTGTCTGTTTTGGTCACGATTTGTGTTGTGAGAATAGCCTTGTCGTGTCCAGTTATTATTTCTGTCATCGCGGAATTGCGACGGATGTGACCTGTAATTGTTGTGTTCCTGTTTTCGCGTTCCGCGATTGTCAGTGTCAATTTCTAATTCTTGTAAGAGTCCCTGTAACAATGTCGTCTTTGCAACGTCCTGCTAAAATAATATGTTGTAAATGTTCAGGCAATTTGATTAAACAATTGCGGATGAGTTCTGAGGGGCTGTATGGGTTTGAAAGACACTTATTCTTATGCAACATGTCTTCAAAATATTTCATAAGACTGGAAAATTTAGATTGTTCGATTGTTTGATTGTTCGAAACGTTTCATCATTATGATGCTATGTTTTACTCGGTCTTGTGTACCTTGAGACCAATACGCTGAGAGGAAGGCATGATAAAATTCTCCTTCACTGTGGCAATCGTGAATGACCGATGGCATTCTTACCGCTGGTTCCTTCTCTAAATAGCTACACATAAATTCTAACCTGTGCTCCAACGACCAGTTGGGAGGAAAACAATGAGAGAATTGATGGAGCCACATTGTCAGAATTCTTAAATGTTTTGAATTTACGTGTAGTAATGAACAGCTTATAGTCACAATCATCATGTCGGCGAGTCGCACATCGCTCGTTGTTACTTCGTTTCGGCGCTTCCATCTCAAAATCCAATGCGCCTTGCCAATTTCTTTCATAATTTCCGAAGTGTCCTGTGTTATTATTTTGTGGTTGTTCCGTATTTCTATGTCCCTCTTCCCGTACTGGAGCGCGAGTGTCCTCTGAAATATGTAATTCTTGTATTACTTGTGCCAACTGATCTGGTACTTCCCGGATTTCTCTTTTGTGTTGCGTATTAATTTGATTCTGATTTTGTTTGAATTTCTTAATTTGTTCATACTCTTCTGTGTCAGTGATGGCTACAGGTCTTGTGTCATTCAGATCATCATCTACCTTTGTAGATAGTGTACTTATTTCCTCAGTGTGTTTTTCTGAACCAAGTTTCAGAGTATCTACTGTGTCCTTTAAGTTTTCCTGAGTTTTTGCAAGTTGCGTAACCGAATCGGTAGATGCAACTGAGTCAATTTTAGCTTGCAAGGTGTCGTAATTTTCATGAACAATGTTTTGCAGTTCTTTTATGACTGCTTCGTGATTCTGTAATGCATTTTCATGCCGCGGAAAAATAGGTTGCAAATGCTCACAAATTTGTGTTTTTACTTCATTACAGACTTTTTGACATTTCGATTCAATGTTATGTAACTCAGTAGTTAAATCTTCACGTGTTTGTTCAAGTGTGGTAAACTTTTGAAACTTTTGCTGTGTTTGTCTCTGATTTTGTTCCATTTGTTGCATTAACTGTAATAACAATGGATTAGTGTCTGGAATCTGTTCCTCTACGCTTTTCGGCAGTGCATTTGCACCAGCAACATTCACATTTTGACAAGCAGAAAATGTGTCTTGACTTATTTGAGAAAACGGTGAGGACGCAAAACCTGAATCGCAAACTTGTGTCCTGTCATTTCGTATTCCTGAGGCGAGCTGTTGCCGAGCGATCGATCGATAATGCATCCCTGTTCACTAATTGTTTCACTGCCTACGCCATTGTTTGCCGCCCGCTCCATTTCCCTATGCACAATTACCATATTACTACTTTGAATGTCTGTTAATTCATTACACAGTGGTGCTGATAAGCTACGCTCGTCGTCACTATTATTTCTCAGTTTACTTTGGAGCCTAGTGTTACGTTTTTCGCACGCCATTATTGTCACAATATTTCACACGATAACACAGAAAAGCACAATTTCAAGAGCAAAATAAGAAAACACATTAACATAGCACTGAAAATAATACCTAGTTAATTGCAAGCGCAGCTGCGAAATACTTTGTGCAAATCTACATGCATGCCACAACAACAATGAAAGACTGCAACTACAAAGGAGAGTCTCTCTACAATTACGCGCTAGCAATAAACAATAGCTGCATTAATTACACAAACTACAAGAAAAAAATCAGAAGATTCCAGTGAGGTATCCTCGGCTAAGGGTCGACATATGAAACGTCCCCTTTTGAAAAATTATACATGACTGTGCTTAAACTGACACTCAATATTTTTTAGCGCAACGCAATCTGACTTTCAAAAATCTCTACTAAAGAATGGCCCTGACTAACATTAACCTATACATTTCACAAATCACTTACCTCACCAAAAATCTTCGTTACTCGAACTACTGCAATACAGCGAGCCCCACTACTGCCAGCTAAATAAAAGATTCAAACTACTAAAGGCACTAACTACTGATAGGCATAGTTAGCAAATGATAGATTTTGATAGAGAACAAACAATGTATTTACCTTAATAGTCATAATATATATAGCAGTTCATGACATCCAGTCTTACAAATTTCAAAACTCCGCCACCTCACTTCCCCACATCCACCACTGCTGGCGGCTCACCTCCAACTGCGCAACGCTACGCGCTGTTCACATCCCGCTGCCCAACACTACAATGGCAGACAACAATCCAAATTAGCCACAGACTGCACACAGCACAGCCAGTGATTTTCATACAGAGCGTTACGTAACGTTGCCAATAAGAAAACATAAACAGCCTACTAGCACAGCCAGTGATTTTCATACAGAGCGCTATGTAACGTTGCCAATAAGAAAACATAAACAGCCTACTTACAATAGGGTGTGTGAGAAACACCTATTCGCTTCCTGCAAATACAAACATTATTCTAAAACGATTGTTGCTGCTGCCAGGATATCTTCTAGTTCTGTGTTCAGCACACACACACACCCACACACACACACACACACACACACACACACACACACACGCACACACACCCCTCACAACTTCCATATACTGTTTGTTTTGACCGTTGTCAACGCTGCATACTGCAACTGTTGTGTAATGACGTGGGCTTTGGATGAAACTACTGCCAGTCAGTCTGCAATATTGTGGAATGGTTTGAAGCGTAACTACAAATGTGTACTGCGAGTACACCACTGTGGCTGATGGTAGAACTCATGTTTCGAAGTAGAACACGTTCAGATGAGGTGATTCTGTTGCCAACGGCCGTGCCGAGGTGGATACACCGGTTCCCGCCAGGTCACCGAAATTAAGCGCCGTGTAGCGTTGCATTTGAATGGGTGACCCAACGACGTATTTTGTTGACATTTTTCCCATTACCTTTACAACAAAGCCGATGATGCTGTAGTCTACAGTGTAAGAGGTATGTGCTGCCTGCGATATGTAAGCTATAAGAGAATCTGAGACCAAAGAGCAGTGTTGACTACAGTACGAACTGTGTAGCAGTAGCAGTAAGTTGTTGCTAGCGAGCAGTCGCTTGTCTGCGCTTGTCAGTCCAGTCTGGTGTATCATGTTGGCTGGGCCGGTCGCGGTGCAGCGATGCCGGAGCCTGAGCATTATTGTATAAGGTAAAAAGCAGCCTCGCGCATATCTAGTAATGTTATGTTAAGTCCAATGTGATTCTTTTAAAAATGTCCTAATAATAATCTTCGTAATATAAAGTAATTTCTAACAAACATTCATTTCAATTTAAAGAATTTACTAATTTCTCCAGTCCATGATCATTCCGATTGTTGTAAAAGAAAAATCAGTTGCTTCCTTTCATAAATCACAAATGTATAGGCCAGCATTGCACAGAGCTGTGCCGGAAAATTTTTAGGTAAGAGCAGATATATTCGCCGTTTTTATTGAGGTAAGAATTTTTGCTTTTTTATTCAGAATGATCTTACAGGGCCATGACGCAGCACTGCTGTCGTCCAAAAATTTACCAGGTTACTGAATTTTTTTTTTTTTTTTTTGCGAGGTTTAGGAATTTTTCTGTTTCGAGCTTACATTAAATGGAAAACAAATTTTGTGTGGAGGTTAAATGAGAACAGAATTTCTGTAGGGAGGTTATAAATGGGAACCAGCTTTGTTCTGAGGTTACACTAAGTTAGAATCACATTCATTATTCATATTATTATTTATTAAATTTCTGTGGGAAGGTTACACTTGGCGACATCCGGCCAGGATCGTAGTTCTTTGTGAATCTCTGAGAAGTAGTCATATATCTGCTCTTATTTACTTAAATGTAGTTTGCATCTGGCGCAACGCATTTACTAATTTGTCACTCTTTCTTTCACAGATCATCGGCAATTTATTGCTCTTTGTTGTAATTGTATTTGTTTCATTTTTTTCTTTGACTTTGTTTCATTTTGTGCTTAATTTTGATTTGTGAAAAATGCCGCGAAAAACTGTTAACAGTACATCGCGATGTGCAATGAGTGAAATAGCCGACACGAATAGTTTGACAGATAATACTAGCGACACTCAGTGTAATAGTGATAATCCCCTAATTACAAATAATCAGTGCGTACCGATCACTAGTAATGATTTTAATGCTAATGATGAGCAAACAAATTCAACTATGTCCACAGTAAATGTAACAATTGATGACGCGGCATGTTCCGTTACAATGAACGCTGCTCAGTTTGACACACCCGGTTTGCAAAATTTGAATTGCGATCAGATAAATTTTTCTCACGAAGATGAACAATGTAGTTAAAATACGTCAGATTTATTTGATTCCGAGGTAGTGACCAACAATGCACATTCAACTGGCGAACCTGTTCAAGAATCACAGAATGACCAAATGGTTATACAAAACGCGACAAATGCACATACACCACTACACAGCATAGAAAATAGAGTCGCTAATTTTGGCTTCGATCAAATTATGGTAGTACTGCTACAGTGAAAGAAAGAACAAGACGACAACTTCAAACAACTTAATGAAAATTTCAAACAACAACTTAATGAAAATAATGAAAATCTCAAACAACTTAATGAAAAACTAGATAACAATTCCAAACAGCTTAATGAACAGATTACAGCCGTTGCCGTGCAATGTCATGATACTAAGGAACAATTACGTGAGGAAATTAAGGCTTGTGCTAGGAGCAGTAGTGAAGAAATTAGATCTGTGGCTTAAGAATTAAGTAATACACATGCAGCCACTACTAAATTACTTAGAGACGAAATTAGTGCAGTCGCTAAACAATGCTCTGAAAACGCAACACAGTTACGCGACGAGTTTAAATTAATGTCAGCAGGACTTTCACGTACACTGGATGCAAAAGCAGACACAAAATTTGACCAACAGAACAGCCAAATTGACGAACGTTTTAATCACTACCTACAAAACAGTGAAACGCGATACCGTAAATTTATACAGGAACAGAATAAAGTAAAGTGACAAGTCATGGAAACAATTACTGCACAGAGACAGGAGGATAAGCGTAAATTGTTTATGAAAGCAAAAACATACGTAGACAACAATATTGCTACAGTATCAGACGAAATTAATACTATCAAACAGTTGAACACCGAATTACATGATGAAATCTCTGATCTTAAAACAAAAACAGACACACACACACAGTAGACTTTCAGACAGTGACCGACAGACTTGAACAATTAGAACTAAAATAGGATCCCGATGCCATCAAAGCAGACGTTAAAAAATTGAACGAAATCACACGTAAAATACAAAAACAAATTAATGCTTGTGATAATAAAAACGATGATCAGGTAAAAGCACTGACTGAAAAATATGATGAATTGGCCATTCGTATTGACGTTATCGAAAGTAATAATGACACCAAATCAGACGATACTTGACCGATTTCGTTTAATCAAACACCCGAATTCGAAAATTTACAGCAGACAATCAGTGAGATAGGTTCGTCCAATAATACATTATGTAGAAAATTTTCAACTTTACAGCAAGAGGTAACAGAGATGAAAAATGTTTCAGCCTTTAACACATCACAGCATACGCCACTTTGCGAACATTTGTCAGACTCCCACAGCCAGTAGAATTTAGGTAATTTACAGAGACTACGCGATTTGGATTCCGAACAGATGCAGACAAACAGATTGTTACACAAACCTGAACCTGTTCACACATTCAGAGACGATAACGTTGATTATAAGCAATTTTTATCTGTAAAAAAATCTAAGGTATTTAAAAATGACAGAACACAAATACATCCTTTGGACTGGATACGACAATTTGTTTTTGTATTTTCATCAGCTTGGCCTGTAGTGCAGAAACCAGAATTGGCATGGATACGACAATTTGTTTTTGAATTTTTACCGCCATTGCCTGTAACGCAGAAACTAAAATTTATTTGCAGCGCGTAAGTGACCTCAGGGGATTCATTACGCTTTGATGAATATGTGCCGTAGCGTGCACAGGGCCCCGAGCCGTAGTAGTGCTATTTTATCTTTAGTTTTCTGCACTGCTGCCTTCTCTTCTACTATCCTTTATATCTATCAAAACAGCTATTCAATTATCGATCTATCTAGAATTAGAAATGAGTAAAGAAAACCTGATATGACAAGTTTTACCGAAAGTGACAATTTTCATTAGACACTCCAGAACTACCAGTGTAATTTTAATGAAAGACAGAGGTGTAATCACCAGTATGTACAAAATTTTCAGCTATCGCAGACGCATTTTGGCAACAATAGAGGTTTTTCCCCAACAACAGCAACAAAACCAGCTGGTTAGCATACCTAACCAACAATGTAGTCTGCAAGGTCAACCAAGCTTTAATGTTTCGCCGCCTACACGTATAGCGTCGGCCACACCAAATAGTAACGCACAGCAACAAGGAAATCAGTACGTACAGAAAACACACCATTTCAATTCCTATCGTAACGCGCCGTATAGCAATGATTATCATGACAGACGTAAAAATAATGAGCACAATTTTCAGCGTACATTTAATAACAGTCGGTCTTACCAGCAGCAGAATCATCCGCAACAACAAATTATTATGAATGAACCAGACAGTAGATATCATCCCGAACGTAGTACGTCAGGAAGAAATAACAGAACAGTACAAATAGTTGAAATGCCACAGCATCCTCCCGCAAATAATAGCACGTCAGATAGAATTTGACTAGATACAGTACAGGTTGCGTCTTCCAGCAACGCAAGCAATACTTCAGATACGCAGAATCTTGTTCACGAAAATGTTATTACTTTTGACGACATCCGAGACACTCTTTTGCAGGAAAGACCAGTTATTCAAAAAAAACCAGTTCCCACCCTGTCATTGAAGTAAAGATGGGATCATCTAAATTTTCAGCAGTAATCGATTCTGGATCACCTATGTCAGTTATAAATGAGGAAACTTTCAACGAATGTAACAAAGAGAATACCTATCCTACATTACCATTAGGTAAAACTAAAGTAAAAGGAGCAGTATCTGGTAAAGAAGTAGATGTAAAATTACAGACACATTTATCATTTTGTATTGGAGGTCATACATTTCACTCAAATTTTTGGATTGTTCCCTTATTGACAACAGACGTTATTTTAGGTACGAATTTTCTGGTACAACACGACGCAATTATTGACTTTCAAAACTCCTATTTAATGTTAAAGGATGAAAATGTACAACTGGCTTTATAATTTCAGCACTCTTTATCTGCAGAAGACCAAACAATTAATTGTACAGAGGTTATTTCCGCATCACATAACATAGACTGTCATTCCACATAATACTCCAGACGAAGCCGACTATGACGTTATGCAAATGATTTCTGATAAAGTTAAACAGAGCAGTGCAAATACAGACGACGAACGCACGCAACTACGCAAAATTCTTTTACAGCAAGCTCCAGTTTTTGACAACGTCCCTGGTACTATGTCCGGTTTTATGTACGAATTTCAAGTTAAACAGCGCGACACATTTAAAGCCAAACATTATCCCATTCCGTATATTCACAGAGAACAAGTTAAGAAAGAATTGCAAGCTATGTTTGACCAAGGAATTATTGAACCAGCAGTTAGTCCGTACATAAACCCGCTTCATATTGTTATGAAAAAAGATGGTTCACTTCGCCTCGTACTTGATTTGCGTCACATCAATGACATTATTATTAATGAAACAGATCGCCCTCAAACACTAGAAGAACTTCTACAGAAATTTCATGGTACTGCTATTTATTCCACATTAGATTTGAAATCGGGATTTTGGCAAATTCAGCTCCATCCGGACTGCAGAAAGTACACAGCTTTTCTCTGTTTTGGTGACCGTTATCAGTTTTGCAAATTACCGTTCGGTTTAACTATTTCTACAGCAGCATTTATTCGCGGTTTGAATACTATACTTCCGACATAACTTAAAGACAGAATCACAACGTATGTAGACGACATTCTTATTGCAGAAGCTAACTGGTCTGAACACAATCTGATTCTTGAACAACTGTTACGAACTTTTCGTGCACAAGGACTCACAGTTAATCTCAGTAAATCGCACTTTGGCAAAACTTCTATAAAATTTCTTGTACATATAATTTCAGCGGAAGGCATTGCGCCTGACCCGGGAAAACTTCAAGCTTTACGTGACATTACTGTTCCTACGACGAAGAAACAATTACGCAGCTTTCTGGGTTTAATTAACTTTTTTCGTAAATTTATTCTTTACTCTGCTTTAGACACCCCTAGATTATGTCAGTTGACGGGTAAAAACACTATTTGGTCCTGGGATAGCCAAGCACATTCTGAATTTGTCAATCTGAAACAAGCTTTGTTGAATGCACCACTTTTATCACATCCAGATCTTACTAGAAATTTTTCCATTGCCACCGACAGTTCTAACACCGCTTTAGGTGTACACATTTTTCAGGAAATTGAAGAAGATGGTACTACAGTAATTAAAAACATCGCCTTTGCGAGTCGCATTCTGTCACCTGCTGAACGCAATTATTCTGTCACAGAATTTGAAACATTATGTGTTGTATGGGCATTCACGAGATTTCGGCATTTTCTTTATGGAAGACATACGACCGTTTACACAGATCATAGAGCGATACAGTTTTTACTTTCAGCAAAATTTACACACGATAGATTAGGCAGATGGAAACTTTATTTACAGGAATTTAATTTTACAATTGTTCACATTCCGGGTACACAAAATATTGTAGCAGACGCACTATCCCGTTCTCTCAGCAACAATCAGCAAGACATCGCAACCAACTTCTGCAAAGCAAATTTCAGCGTCATGTATATTCAACAAGTCATCATCATCATCATCATTTAAGACTGATTATGCCTTTCAGCGTTCAGTCTGGAGCATAGCCCCCCTTATAAAATTCCTCCATGATCCCCTATTCAGTGCTAACATTGGTGCCTCTTCTGATGTTAAACCTATTACTTCAAAATCATTCTTAACCGAATCCAGGTACCTTCTCCTTGGTCTGCCCCGACTCCTCCTACCCTCTACTGCTGAACCCATGAGTCTCTTGGGTAACCTTGCTTCTCCCATGCGTGTAACATGACCCCACCATCTAAGCCTGTTCGCCCTGACTGCTACATCTATAGAGTTCATTCCCAGTTTTTCTTTGATTTCCTCATTGTGGACACCCTCCTGCCATTGTTCCCATCTACTAGTACCTGCAATCATCCTAGCTACTTTCATATCCGTAACCTCAACCTTATTGATAAGGTAACCTGAATCCACCCAGCTTTCGCTCCCATACAACAAAGTTGGTCGAAAGATTGAACGGTGCACAGATAACTTAGTCTTGGTACTGACTTCCTTCTTGCAGAAGAGAGTAGATCGTAGCTGAGCGCTCACTGCATTAGCCTTGCTACACCTCGCTTCCAGTTCTTTCACTATGTTGCCATCCTGTGAGAATATGCATCCTAAGTACTTGAAACCGTCCACCTGTTCTAACTTTGTTCCTCCTATTTGGCACTCAATCCGTTTATATTTCTTTCCCACTGACATTACTTTCGTTTTGGAGATGCTAATCTTCATACCATAGTCTTTACATTTCTGATCTAGCTCTGAAATATTACTCTGCAAACCTTCAATCGAATCTGCATCACAACTAAGTCATCCGCATATGCAAGACTGCTTATTTTGTGTTCACACATCTTAATCTCACCCAGCCAGTCTATTGTTTTCAACATATGATCCATAAATAATATGAACAACAGTGGAGACAGGTTGCAGCCTTGTCTTACCCCTGAAACTACTCTGAACCATGAACTCAGTTTACCGTCAACTCTAACTGCTGCCTGACTATCCATGTAAAGACCTTTAATTGCTTGCAAAAGTTTGCCTCCTATTCCATAATCTCGTAGAACAGACAATAACTTCCTCCTAGGAACCCGGTCATATGCCTTTTCTAGATCTATTAAGCATAGATACAATTCCCTGTTCCACTCATAACACTTCTCCATTATTTGTCGTAAGCTAAAGATCTGGTCCTGACAACCTCTAAGAGGCCTAAACCCACACTAATTTTCATCCAATTGCTCCTCAACTAATACTCGCACTTTCCTTTCAACAATACCTGAGAAGATTTTACCCACAACGCTGATTAAAGAGATACCTCTGTAGTTGTTACAATCTTTTCTGTTTCCATGTTTAAAGATTGGTGTGATTACTGCTTTTGTCCAGTCTGGTGGAACCTGTCCCGACTCCCAGGCCATTTCAATTATCCTGTGTAGCCATTTAAGACCTGACATTCCACTGTACTTGATGAGTTCCGACTTAATTTCATCCACCCCAGCTGCTTTATTGCACTGCAATCTATTGACCATTTTCTCCACTTCCTCAAACGTGATCCTATTTCCATCATCATTCCTATCCCATTCTACCTCGAAATCTGAAACATTACTGATCGTATTTTCACCTACATTGAGCAACTCTTCAAAATATTCCCTCCATCTGCCCAAGGCATCCACAGGATTCACCAGCAGTTTTCCTGACCTGTCCAAAATACTTGTCATTTCCTTCTTACCTCCCTTTCGAAGACTGCTAATTACACTCCAGAATGGTTTTCCAGCAGCTTGACCCAATGTCTCCAACCTGTTTCCAAAGTCTTCCCAAGATTTCTTCTTGGATGCTGCAATTATCTGTTTGGCTTTGTTTCTTTCTTCAACATAACTTTCTCTGTCTACCTGAGTTCTAGTATGTAGCCATTTTTATACGCCTTCTTTTTCCTTTTACAGGCTGCCTTGACTGTGTCATTCCACCAAGCTGTTTGCTTCCTCCTACTTTTACACACTACTGTTCCAAGACATTCTTTGGCCACTTCTAGTACTGTGTCCCTGTACCTTGTCCATTCCTTTTCCAATGACTGTAATTGACTACATTCAACTAACTGGTACCTTTCTGAGATCGCTGTTATGTACTTGTGCCTGATTTCCTTATCCTGAAGTTTCTCCACTCTTATCCTCCTACATATGGACCTGACCTCCTGCACTTTCGGCCTCGCAATCCCAATTTCACTGCAGATTAAATAATGATCAGTGTCATCAAAGAATCCCCTGAATACACGTGTGTCCCTCACAGCCTTCCTGAATTCCTGATCTGTTATTATATAGTCAATGGCAGATCTGGTTCCCCTGCTTTCCCAAGTATACCGGTGAATGTTCTTATGTTTAAAAAAGGAGTTTGTGATTACTAAGCCCATACTGGCACAGAAATCCAAGAGTTGCTGCCCGTTCCTGTTGGCCTCCATATCCTCTCCAAATTTACCCATAACCTTTTCATACCCTTCTTTTCGATTTCCAATCCTGGCGTTAAAATCACCCATGAGCAGAACACTGTCCTTGTCCTTTACTCTAACAACTACATCACTGAGTGCCTCATAAAAACTATCCATCTTATCTTGATCAGTCCCTTCACAATGCGAATATACTGACACAATCCTAATTTTCTTGCTAGACACTGTCAAATCTATCCACATCAGTCGTTCGTTTACATACCTTATTGCAACTACGCTGGGTTCCATTTCTTTCCTGATGTAAAGCCCTACACCCCATTGTGCTATTCCTGCTTTGACTCCTGACAAGTAGACCTTGTATTCTCCCACTTCTTCTTCTTTCTCATCCCTTACCCGAATGTCACTAACAGCTAAAACGTCCAGCCCCATCTTACTTGCAGCCTGTGCCAGCTCTACCTTCTTCCAAGAGTAGCCCCCATTGATATTAATAGCTCCCCATCTCATTACCATTTGTTTGCCAAGTCGTATCTTAGGAGTTCCTGGTTTGTCAGTTAGAGGTGGGACTCCGTCACCTCCAAAGGTCCGAGGCATTTTGCTCTGATTGTTGCCAGCATCATATTTAAAGTACCAGGGAAGCAGGTTGCTAGCCTTACTTGCCCCGAGTCCCATTGGGTTTTACCCCTAACGGCTGAGGGACTAACCGGTGGATTTGGTAGTCTTTGCCGTATGAGCACAATGGTGACCACGACTCAGAATATGTCCGAGATGCCCAGCCTTATTCCAAAGTAACTGGTATCCCGACTGTCGGGACCACTTACTTGGCCATTCATACGTTGCCCGTGGTTCACGAACTAGGACATGACTACAGGAACCCACACCATGAACCACGTCGTCATTACGAGACATAGCACAAGAGCAGAGTAAAGATAACGTATGGAAAGAAATTAAACACCTTTGGAAAGATAGGAGTAATGTTACCATTAGAAACCATTACACTGTACGCAATAATATTCTGTTTCGCCGCTCTCACCCTGACAGCAACAACTGGTTACTATGCATTCCTGACGAACTTGTTAACAAATTAATTTGGTATACTCATTTAAGTTACACACATTACAGAGCCAGAAAATGTTTTCTTACACTGAGACAGAACTGTTACTTTGCCAACATGGAGAAACGTATTCGCCGAGTTTTAGCGTCATGTAAAATCTGCCAGAAAGCTAAGTCAGATACGACTTCACATATTCCTCCATTACATCCCATTGTACCTGTTAAATTGAGACACATGGCCGCTGTACACATGTTTGGTCCGATTCCAGAACTAATAGACGTTTTTGCTACATCTTTGTCGCTGTTGAACTCACTTCGAAATTTGTTACCTACACTCCGTTATGCAAAGCTACTGCTAAATCTGTTTCGAATGCATTTGTAAAACATTTTTTATTTCATGTAGGGCATGTATTGAACGTAATTTCTGACAATGGATCACAGTTTCGATCTGCTATATGGACACGTATGTTACGAGCTAGAAACATTTCTCCGATCTATATATCCAGGTACCATGCTTCTTCGAACCCTTGTGAACGGCTAATGAAAGAAATTGGCAAACTGTGTAGAATATACTGCCATAAAAAAATATTGATTGGGATACACACTTACTGTCATTCCAGGATGTAATTAACTCCATACCAAATGAATCTACTATGCTATCTCCGACTGTTATAATGAAAAATGTTGAACCACCTAAAAAAAATTAAAGAATTAGTATCCTTTCCTACATCTCGTCGACTACGACACCATGAAATAATTGACATTGCGCTGAACAGCGTTAACGTGCCGCAGAGCGCCGGAGAAGACAGCAAAAACGGGTTTGTGCACGCCGTGACTTTCACATTGGACAGAAGATATTAGTACGTACACACTATCTATCCAACAGAGGAAAGAATAGATGTAGTAAATTTGAGTTTCTAGATGCAGGTCCATATCGGATTCTCAGCATTCCTCACCCCAATGCAGTACACGTCGAAACTCTGAGAACCAGAAAAAGTAAAGGCAATCACCATGTCTCCAATATTAAACCCTTCATTGAATGAACATACTTTATGATTTATCACACTGTAATGCCATTTCCCGATTTTTATATGACCAATAATGCAATTATATTTATATGAATACTTACTGATGATTATCGTATTTTTTCTTGGCAAGTGCCCGGCAAGGTAAGGTTAGCAGGTCGCTTTTCTTGTCGTTATATATCAGACCATGCACATTTTCTATTTTTCATGTATGTATGATTGTTTTCCTGTTTGTTTGTATGCACTATGAAATCTTTAAAATATAACAAACACCAGTTGACTTTGACATTTTACCTTATGATATCTCAACATCGTGACTATTTTACATTTTCTTTTGCTACTGCATTATGAGACTGTGTGTACATTTTTGCACCTGAACACTCTCTATGTTTTTGACATAATACGTTTTCTGTCATGCTATGCTGTATGCTTAATTATATCACTAGAAACAAGTTTTCATTTAATGGGTATATGATTTAAATGCAAGACATTAATGATTGTTCATCATTTTCAGAAAGCAATAACGTGTAAAAGAAATAAATTAAACAAACCACAGTGGATTACTATTAAATGGGAATTTAACCTTCGGAATGAACGAAAGAAGATGCAATACCTCGTCATGAAGAGTAAATGGGTCAGAATTAACAAGCATTAGCAAGAATATACTATACACATCGTATGATAGCAGTCTCAACTAATTTTTTCTTTCAGAATACGAGGCGATTGATGCAGGCTGTCTGACAGAACTACACATCTTAGTTTTAGTGATGAAATATGCTAGAAATAAGAAACTCTATACTATGAATCGTTATATGAAGTAAATGGTAATAGGAATAATGAATAATGAAGTGTCTTTTTGCAGATGATAATGAATGGTGATGAATAGTTATATGAAGAATATGGTAATATGAATAATGAAGTTTTTCTTTGCAGGTGATGATAGTAATGAAGTTATGGTAATATGAATAATGATGTTTTACTTTGCAGATGTGAATAATGATGAAGTTTATATATTTACTGTTAGTTAAGAAATTCTATGTAGTTACTTAAGTATTTTGTTGCAGTTCGTTTTGACAGCATGCCTTATGTCGCATGGTATAATGATTGAATGTTTTGGAAAGGACAGCTAGAGTACATACATATTGAGTACACATTCATTACCTATTAATTCGAAGTCCACTACATTTCAGCATAATATACGTTCTTCTTTCAGCTTAATAATCCATTTTGTATTTTTTCTAGGAGAAGCTATTCATGAAATTAATGTGCTATAAGCAGTTAGTCATTAAACCTGTTCTAGTACTTGCATTTTTTTTACCCATTTGTGTGTGTCATTCATGAATGTGATCACAAAAACTCTACTTGTTTCATAACCTTGCTACAGCTGACTCATGACGAATGACGTTACCTATCCTCATTTGTAGCAATAAGTCAAAAGCAAATATTTTCGTGCGCCAGCAATTAATTATCGATCCCAACGCAATGTTCATGAGACCCAGAAAATATTAGATACAGGCTCCCAGGTAGATGCTATTTTTCTTGACTTCCAGAAGGCGTTCGATACAGTTCCGCACTGTCGCCTGATAAACAAAGTAAGAGCCTACGGAATATCAGACCAGCTGTGTGGCTGGATTGAAGAGTTTTTAGCAAACAGAACACAGCATGTTGTTATCAATGGAGAGACGTCTACAGACGTTAAAGTAACCTCTGGCGTGCCACAGGGGAGTGTTATGGGACCATTGCTTTTCACAATATATATAAATGACCTAGTAGATATTGTCGGAAGTCCCATGCGGCTTTTCGCGGATGATGCTGTAGTATACAGAGAAGTTGCAGCATTAGAAAATTGTAGCGAAATGCAGGAAGATCTGCAGCGGATAGGCACTTGGTGCAGGGAGTGGCAACTGACCCTTAACATAGACAAATGTAATGTATTGCGAATACATAGAAAGAAGGATCCTTTATTGTATGATTATATGATAGCGGAACAAACACTGGTAGCAGTTACTTCTGTAAAATATCTGGGAGTATGCGTGCGGAACGATTTGAAGTGGAATGATCATATAAAATTAATTGTTGGTAAGGCGGGTACCAGGTTGAGATTCATTGGGAGAGTCCTTAGAAAATGTAGTCCATCAACAAAGGAGGTGGCTTACAAAACACTCGTTCGACCTATACTTGAGTATTGCTTATCAGTGTGGGATCCGTACCAGATCGGGTTGACGGAGGAGATAGAGAAGATCCAAAGAAGAGCGGCGCGTTTAGTCACAGGGTTATTTGGTAACCGTGATAGCGTTACGGAGATGTTTAACAAACTCAAGTGGCAGACTCTGCAAGAGAGGCGCTCTGCATCGCGGTGTAACTTGCTCGCCAGGTTTCGAGAGGGTGCGTATCTGGATGAGGTATCGAATATATTGCTTCCCCCTACTTATACCTCCCGCGGAGATCACGAATGTAAAATTAGAGAGATTAGAGCGCGCACGGAGGCTTTCAGACAGTCGTTCTTCCCGCGAACCATACGCGACTGGAACAGGAAAGGGAGGTAATGACAGTGGCACGTAAAGTGCCCTCCGCCACACACCGTTGGGTGGCTTGCGGAGTATAAATGTAGATGTAGATGTAGATGTAGATGTAGATGAATGCATTGCTAGCACAAAAAAAATGTACTACCAGTCCCAAATAATGCTACCAGTTTAAGAGAGTTCTGAGTAATACTGAATAATGTTTTCTAACCACAGACCTTGAGTAATAGTCACAGTGTGTTACATTTTAAATATGTCCTATGTCACTTGCGTGATGAGTTCTGAGTAATAGTGAATGATATTTTGTAATAATGCATACATGCTATGCCAATAATTTCTGTAAATAATATTTTTGTTATACTCTATAAATGCTATGCCAATAATTAACTCTCATTTTGAATGATAACTTCTGATGGTTTGTCACTGGCCAAAGAGTGCCAATAATTATTTTAAATATGTTGTATGTCACTTGAATGATGAAAAATGTTTTGTAATATTCAATACTTGCTATATGTTTAGTAACTGGCCAATGAATGCCATTGTTTCTTATATTTTAAATTTGTATTACGTCACCTACATGCTATTATATATGAATACCAGTAGCTTGATGCTACACTCGTTAGCTCCTGTTTTGAATGATGACTTCTGATGGTTTGTAACTGGCCAATGAGTGCCAATGATTACTATAACTAGGTGAATTATGTTAATACTACGCCATTCATTTGCTCCTGTTTTGAACGACGACTTCTGATGGTTTGTAACTGGCCAATGAGTGCCAATGATTACTATAACTAGGTGAATTATGTTAATACTATGCCATTCATTATCTCCTGTTTTGAATGATGACTTCTGATGGTTTGTAACCGGCCAATGAGTGCCAATGATTACTATAACTAGGTGAATTATGTTAATACTATGCCATTCATTAGCTCCTGTTTTGAATGATGACTTCTGATGGTTTGTAACCGGCCAATGAGTGCCAATGATTACTATAACTAGGTGAATTATGTTAATACTATGCCATTCATTAGCTCCTGTTTTGAATGATGACTTCTGATGGTTTGTAACAGGCCAATGAGTGCCAATGTTCACTGTAAACAGATGATTTATGAACATTATTCTGTAATACTTCATACATAGTACAGAAATGTCCAGTAACTAGGCAATGAGTGCCAACAATTAGTCAAATCGGTTGATAGACTAGTGTAATTCTCAATGATGATTAGCATGAAACTTAATGTCCTTCACCTTCTGACCTAATTACCAGAAATTACTGCAATATAAGTTTATCCTGTCTATCCTTATGATCATGGAGCACCATATTTGGTTTGTGCACTAATTCTACGTTGGTGAATGAGTGCGGTGTTGACACATCATGGTGTCCACCACCTTGAACAATGGAGATGTTATTATGGTTCCACTGTTTGGTGTACCTCATGTACTACCAAAATGATAACATGGAATACTAATACGACATTTCAGTGTCTTGGCTACACTGATTAATACTTCAGGGAAGAGAACTTCAGGTTGTCTCACTTGGTGTTGTGCTTCTGTAGAAAGATATGGACTTTCAGTGCAGCTACGTGCAACCTAATGTGCTAGAACCATGATGCAATCCTTCCCTTTCCTATCCTAGTTCCAGTAAAGTGGTAAAAAAAAAATACTACA
Organism: Schistocerca americana; assembly: GCF_021461395.2. Taxonomy (NCBI): domain Eukaryota; kingdom Metazoa; phylum Arthropoda; class Insecta; order Orthoptera; family Acrididae; genus Schistocerca; species Schistocerca americana. The sequence continues at coordinate 148,946,357 of NC_060123.1, forward strand.
GGGCATATGCACTTTATGTCATTTGTTAATATGTTTTGTACTCATTGCGTGTACATTTTCTCATTGCTTGATATGTTCTGTACTACAGTGCGTACGCACTTTATGTCATTTGTTAATATGTTTTGTACTCATTGCGTATACATTTTGTCATTGCTTGATATGTTCTGTACTCAGTACATGTGCACTATATTTCATTTCATGTTATGCACTTATATACTTTATATACTCTGTGACTGTAAACTTAGTTAATTAAGAAAAATTGCGTATATATTTTGTGATTTCTTGATATGTTTTGTACTCAGTGCATGTGCACTCTATTTCATTTTATGTTCTGTACTTATATATATGTATATACTCTGTGACTGTCAACTCAGTTAATTAAGTAGATTTTAGAAAAATTTGTTGCTCATGGAAAGTTGGAAAGTCCAATTGACTCACCATCGCTGCCAAATTTTTGGCCCCCCCCCCCCCCCCCCCCAGTGGAGGGTTATGTAAGAGGTATGTGCTGCCTGCGATATGTAAGCTATAAGAGAATCTGAGACCAAGGAGCAGTGTTGACTGCAGTACGAACTGTGTAGTAGTAGCAGTAAGTTGTTGCTAGCGAGCAGTCGCCTGTCTGCGCTTGTCAGTCCAGTCTGGTGTATCATGTTGGCTGGGCCGGTCGCGGTGCAGCGATGCCGGAGCCTGAGTATTATTGTATAAGGTAAAAAGCAGCCTCGCGCATATCTAGTAATGTTATGTGAAGTCCCATGTAAATCTTTTAACAATGTCCTAATAATAATCTTCGTGATATAAAGTAATTTCTAACAAACATTCATTTCAATTTAAAGAATTTACTAATTTCTCCAATCCATGATCATTCCGATTGTTGCAAAAGAAAAATCAGTTGCTTCCTTTCATAAATCACAAATGTATAGGCCAGCATTGCTCAGAGCTGTGCCGGAAAAATTTTAGGTAAGAGCAGATATATTCGCCGTTTTTATTGAGGTAAGAATTTTTGCTTTTTTATTCAGAATGATCTTACAGGGCCATGACGCAGCACTGCTGTCGTCCAAAAATTTACCAGGTTACTGAATTTTTTTTTTTTTTTTGCGAGGTTTAGGAATTTTTCTGTTTCGAGCTTACATTAAATGGGAAACAAATTTTGTGTGGAGGTTAAATGAGAAAAGAATTTCTATAGGGAGGTTATAAATGGGAACCAGCTTTGTTCTGAGGTTACACTAAGTTAGAATCACATTCATTATTCATACTATTATTTATTAAATTTCTGTGGGAAGATTACAACAGGAAAGTAGTATCACACGAAAGTTGTGAACAAATCAATGAGGATTTGCAGAAAATAAATGCGTGGTGTAATGACTGGCAGTTATCTCTCAATATTAGTAAGTGTAACCTACTGCGTATAACAAGGCGAAAATCCCCATTAATGTATGACTGCAAAATAAATGATGAGTCTTTGGAAGCGGTAACATCAGTCAAGTATCTGGGTGTGACTATTCGAAATGACCTCAAATGGAATGATCAGATTACACAAGTAACGGGTAAGGCGAACTCTAGATTGCGGTTTATTGGTAGAATCCTCAAACGATGCAGTCCTTCAACAAAGGAAATAGCGTACAATACGTTAGTTCGTCCAGTCTTAGAGTACTGTTCGTCTGTATGGGACCCTTACCAGTTGGGTCTGATTCAAGACAATGAGAAGGTCCAAAGAAGAGCGGCAAGATTCATGACTGGCACATTTAGCCATCGCGAGAGCGTTACAAATCTCATAGAAAGTTTGAAGTGGGTCACACTTGCAGATAGACGACGCGCTAAACGGAAGGGGCTGCTCACTAAATACTGAATGTCAATCTCCGCGAGTGGAACAGAGGGGGGGAGGGGGGGATATGACTTTGGCGTGAATTGTGCCCTCCGCCACACACCGCTTGGTGGCTAGAGGAGTATGTATGTAGATGTAGAACAAAGGGAGGAAGAGGGGTGATCAAATGAAGTCCCTGACTACCACTCTTTGCGGCAATGTCCTGGATTAAGTTCCAGACCTCTCCACAGTGTCTTACGAAGTGACACTGTTGACAGTGAGCAGTCCGTCGGATGCGGAGTTTATGTCCGCCGGCCCCCTTAGTGTTCTTCGAGAGGAGCGGGCTTCGTACCGGCGCCTGGTTCTACCGCCTCCCAACTCTCATCTCCAACACGAGCGCGGCACTGTGCTACACACACTCCATCTAAACTTAACAGATACGCCTACACACACAACTCTCGTACTGCGAGAAGAGAAGATGCCCGCGAGCGTGGAGGGTAGGAAAAACCTTTCCAATTACGCCGCTGAACTTGTCCTTCGGTGCCTCCCAGCCATTTATAGTGTATATATGTGGTGTCCGTTCTTTCGGACGTATCCGAAACATCTCAGATATCATATACAGGGTGTTACAAAAAGGTACGGCCAAACTTTCAGGAAACATTCCTCACACACAAATAAAGAAAAGATGTTATGTGGACATGTGTCCGGAAACGCTTAATTTCCATGCTACCTTCCTTCAATTGGGCCAACTGGCGGTGAATCGAGGAAGTACAGTACATACTGACGAAACGAAAATGAGCTCTAACATGGAAATTAAACGTTTCCGGACACATGTCCACATAACATATTTTCTTTCTTTGTGTGTGAGGAATGTTTCCTGAAAGTTTGGCCGTACCTTTTTGTAACACCCTGTATACAGGGTGGTCCATTGATAGTGACCGGGCCAAATATCTCACGAAATAAGCGTCAAACGAAAAAACTACAAAGAACGAAACTCGCCTAGATTGAAGGGGGAAACCGGATGGCGCTATGATTGGCCCGCTAGATGGCGCTGCCATAGGTCAAACGGATATCAACTGAGGTTTGTTTAAATAGGAACCCCCCATTTTTATTACATATTAGTGTAGTACGTAAAGAAATATGAATGTTTTAGTTGGACAACTTTTTTCGCTTTGTGATAGATGGCGCTGTAATAGTCACAAACGTATAAGTACGTGGTATCACGTAACATTCCGCCAGTGCGGACGGTATTTGCTTCGTGATACATTACCCGTGTTAAAATGGACCATTTACCAATTGCGGAAAAGGTCGATATCGTGCTGATGTATGGCTACTGTGATCAAAATGCCCAACGGGCGTGTGCTATGTATGCTGCTCGGTATCCTGGACGACATCATCCAAGAGTCCGGACCGTTCGCCGGATAGTTACGTGGTCCAAATAAAACATTCATATTTCTTTACGTAGTACACGAATATGTAATAAGAATGGCGGTTCCTATTTTTTTAAAAACGTAGTTATATCCATTTGACCTATGGCAGGGCCTTGTAGGGGGCCAACCATAGCGCCATCTGGTTTCCCCCTTTAAGCTAGACAAGTTTCGTTCTTTGTAGTTTTTACGTTTGACGCTTACTTCGTGAGTTATTTGGCCCGGGCACGATCAATGGACCACATATATAAGCAGGGGGAGATGGTCATTGACACAAACAAAAGCGACCGCGGGATGGTAGTTGGAGCTAAGCGTAATGACAATCCATTTCGAAAATCGTGAAGGAATTCAGTATTTCGAGAGCCACAATGTCAAGAGTGTGCAAAGAATAACAAATTTCAGGCATTGCCTCTTACCACGGACAACGCAGTGGGCGACGGCTTTTGCTTAACGACCGAGAGCAGCGGCGTTGGCGTAGAGTTGTCAGTGCTAACTGCTTGAAATACCGCAGAAATCAATGAGGGGCGTATGGCGAACGTATCCTTGAGGATAGTGCTACGAAATTAGGTGTTAATGGTGTGTGGCAGCAGACGATCGATGCGAGTGCCTTTGATATAAGCACAAAATAGTCTACAGCGCTTCTCCTGGGCTCTTGACCATATCGGTTGGACTCGTCGCCGTCGTCGTCGTCGTCGTCGGCTGATACTCGTATCCAAGTTTTCATTTATCTCCTGAGGTTTCCTTTGTCACGGTTCAGGGGTGGATGTGTCGTAGATGGCTTCGCAATCCAATCCTAGCGTGGAACAGGCGGCAATAGACATTACAGCTGATGGGAGGTGGAGGACGTGGCTGAGCCTGGAGGAGTTTACGTTTCCGGCGGTTTTCATTCTATATTCTTCGACGTTCCAGCTCAAAATATTGAAGAGCATTTGAGGTAACTGAGCACCAGCGACTTCGATCATCTGCTATTGTGGACCAGTTACTCGGATCGATGTTCAAGTTTTTCAGATTTTTCTTGTACTGATCCTTATAACGTTTGAGAGAGACACCTCGTGGCCTTTTACCTGTGCTCACTTCTCTGTACAGCATTTGGCGTGGAAGTCTGTCATTTTTCATCCGCTGAACATGTCCGACCCATCTGAGTTGATGCCCAATGATAAGAGCTTCCATGCTATACATTTTTGCTTTCTCAAGAACAGCTGTGTTGGATATGAAGTCATCCCATTTCAGATTCATGATATATCTTAGCTTCTGTTGGCTGAAGCGTTCTAGTTTCTTCAGATCACAGCAATATAACGTCCATGTTTCGCAACCATATAGCAGGGTGGAAATGACTGCAGCTTTGTACACCATCAGTTTGGTGTACAGTGTTAGGTCTTTATTCAAGAAGACACGCTTTGCTAGACGTCCAAATGCTACATGGGCAACACGAAATCTATTCTCCACATCTTTTCCAGATGAGCAGTTAGCTGACAGTATGCTTCCTAGGTAGAGGAAATGGTCCACTTGTTCCAAGGGTGTATCATAAATGGATGTGCTGAAATCAGGAACGGAGGAGCCAGGAGTTGGCTGGGGCATCACCTTTGTCTTTGGAATATTGATGGAGAGACCAAATCGTTCGATGTTAGGAGCTATCTCTTCACTTTTGTCCCCTCAGAGTATTTCGTTGCCCACTTATTCTGACAGCTGCAACCCTGCAGGTGAATGAGCTGGACAAGCACTGTCATCAGCATACTGCAGCTCTGTCACACGAGTGGTACTGGTGAACCTTTTTGAATGGAGTCTGGACTGGCTGAATAATCCTCCATCGAACCTGTACTTTAGTTATATTCCTGCATTGTTTACGGATGTCTCGTAAAGCACAGCTGCCAGATTGGTTGGACTCTAGACGACTGGAAAACCGTGACCTGACAGATGAGTCCGATTTCAGTTGTTGACAGCTGCTGGTAGGGTTCGAAAGTGGTGCAGACCCCGCTAAGCCGTGGGCACAAGTTTTCAACAAGACACTGTGCAAGCTGGTGGTTTCTCCATAATGGTGTGGGTTGTGTTCACATGGAATGGACAGGATTCTCTGGTCCAGCGGAAACGGTCATTTAATGGAAATGGTTATGTTCAGCTACTTGGACACCATTTGCAGCCGTTCATGGACTTCATGTTTCCAAACAACGATGGCATTTTTATGGATGACAATTCGTTGTATCACCGGTCCACTATTATTCGAGCGAATGATTTGGCAACCCAGGTCGCCCAAAGTGAGTCCCACTGAACATTTATGAGACATAATCGAGATGTCAGTTCGTGCACACTTAAGAACATCTATAGGGGCAGCGTGTCTCAGTATTTCTGCAGGGGACTTCCAACGAGTTGTTGAGTCCATGCCACGTTAAGTTGCTGCACTATGTCGAGCAAAAGGGGCCTGATTCGATGTTAGGAGTTATCTCTTTACTTTTGTCCCCTCAGAGTATTTCGTCGCCCACTTATTCTTTTCACTAATCTGCGCGTTTAGTTCCAAACAAATGATATCAATGAAAATAATAATAATTTAATTTCGATTGTAGCACAAGTCTACACGAAAAAATGAAAATTAAGAATGGTATATTCTAAAAATTTCGGTTTCTGAAAGTACACATTGCGGCGTTAGGCTCTATTACGTTAATAGTAGTTGAACATTTAGTGTAAGAGTTATAAAAATGAGAAATAGGAAGTCTGAGATTCTAAATGTTCAGCTGCTGAAAGCGAGAGCGTTTGCGCAGACTCTCGAGTGAATATAAAGTGTGAGACAATTACCCACGAAGAAATGAAAGAGAGGAACAAAGAAGACGAGGTGCTTCGAAAGGGGAATATTATCAAAGAACGACAATGTGATAAAGAGTCTGAAGCAACTCAGTGTTGGCTGATAAAGCTGCAGATAAAATTTGAAAAAAAAAATAGAGTGTGATTTGGGAAATGGTTCCTGAAGGCCGCTTCCGTTTCCCATAGGAGTTAAAAAGTGAAGTTGTTTTTGAAACAAACAGACCGATAAAAATCGATCAACATCAGTTAATGGAATAATAAATCAGTTCTGAAGACTGTAAAGTGATTGGTTGTAATTTTTGGTTACATTAATCGCTGTTGTATAGGTATGGAATTGTATTATTGCATTTCCCTAAGCAAAACTTCTGTCTCTTAAAACTTACCCGCCACAAATAAACAACATGGAGACAGGTTTTTTTCTACTGAACTACTTTTATGCCGCTACCGATGATTCAACATACACTTCACTTTTAGTGATCTAAGGCTCTAGTGACTCATACACGTGTTATAATACCCCCCAACATTACCGCACCTCTTTTACTGCAACTCCCATTTTACTATTGATAGTCTGTAACACAAACAAGGCAAACTCTGAAAAAAATTCACAGAGAACGGTAACATTTTTCATATCACTGATATAACCTGGGTACTGTACTACCAATGTTATTCAACCTAGCATTAGGATAGGTAGTGAAGGAAACTTCCGACAATATTTTCGTCAGAATTCTATTTCATGGGCAGAAAATCACTCGATTAGCCTTTACCGATGATGTATAATGTTGAGCTGGTCCAAGAAGAAGTACTGCACCATAAAGACGGCAGCGAGCAAGACTAATTGCCCTGTAAATGAGTCGAAAACATTTCATCTCTTCATCAACAGAGATCAAGCCAGGACAAGAGAACCATTACGTCCGCATATAGCACTATGTTAATCCTTTCAAAGTGTCGGAGAATCTAAGTACTGGGAGACAACGATCAACGCGCAGATTAAAGTCGGAAATTGCTCTTGCTGCAAGCTTACGCATCTATGCTCGAGTCACACAGTTTTTCGAAGTATTTCAAACTACAAATGTAAAGAATTTCAATCCAACCAGTGACACTGTATGAATGTGAGGCGTTGAGAACCAGAGAAAGGATCTACTTGTATTTTATCGAAAACAGTTGAGGAAAACCTAATGTCAAATACAAAAAACGGGCAATGGAAAACGGGAGATCTGGTACATTCGTCAATTGCACTTTTTAGTCAGCAGATCAAATATTGTAGTTCTGACAGACGAAACGTGAGACCCATAGTGTTGACAGGTGGGCATCATTCGAATGACGACCAGCAACACAGTAAATCTGCTCGATTGAGCTCTCCGTGGAGCATGCTACTAGACGGGCCACAAAAAAACTAAGCTTGCACAAATGGAAACTTCAAGGACATTTGAAAGATACGTATATAGGACGAAAGGGAGTAGAGAACAGAACACAGGGGAAGAGAAACGATCGCTCATGAGAGGAGACCCCTAGTCTCTTCTCGCTTTGATATTGATATTACATCCGCTCCCCATGGGCCATGGAACTTGCGAAGGCTAGGGTGCAGTACCATAGGTGCAGCCACAACGCAAGGGTATCTGTGGTGAGAACGGAGAAGCATGTGGTTTCTGAAGAGAGGCAGCAGCGGTTTCAGTAGGTTCAGGACAGCGGTCTGGATGAATGAGTGATGTGATCTTGTAACAACAGACAACATGGCTATCCTGTGCTGGTAATGAGACCGACTGAATGCTGGGGGAAATTACATACGTATAGAATTCAGCTCTACTGTATGGTTAAATGGCGATGACGTTCTCTCGGGTAAAATATTCCGGAGGAAAAATAGTCCCCTATGTGTATCTCCGGGCGGGGACTACTCCGGACGATTTCGTTATCAAATTTTGTGTTCTACTGGTCGAAGTTTCGAATGTTACAGCCCTTAATCTGGCAGATAGGATAGAAAATTTAAAAAGGTAAATCGAAAGGTTGAAGTTAGACAGTGGAAGTTAGTAACATTCGGAGGCAGGATAAAGAATACGGGAATATAAATACAAACTCAAAGAGGGGTAAGGCAACAGTGGGTATCAGAATGAATAATAAAATACAAATGCGTACAAGCTAGTACAAATTTTTATACCAATTATCATCACAAACGATATGGGAAAAAGAACTTATTGAGATTGTTGACAAAGAGGACAATTTATCCGCGATAGGGGACTGGAATTCGATAACAGGAAAGGTAACAAATGGAAAAATAGTACAAGAATATGGACCGGGGTAAGGAATGAAAGAGGAAATCACCTGGTAGAATTTTGCAAATAGAAGAATTTAATCATCGATAACACTTGAATCATGGATTGAGGTTGTATATGTGGAAGAGACTGGGAGATACTGGCAGGTTTGAGACTGATGACGTAATGGTAAGACAGAGATGTAGGAACCACGTTTTAAACTATAGAGGTAATACATTTTCAGGGGTAGATGTGGACTGACCACAATTTAATGTTTCTCAACTATAGATTAAAACTGAAGAAATTCCAGAGAGGTAGGAACTTATGGCAGAAGCCCGTGAGCAGATCGAAGGAACAAGCAGTTTTTAAGAGTTTCAGAAGGTGCATTTGGAAAGCTTGACTTAAAAGCGAGAGGGAAAGAATACAAAAGAAGACTGGGTAGCTTTGAGAGTTGAAAAACTGAAGGGAGCAGATTATCAGATGGGTAAGAAGACAGTGATTATTGCCGGCCGGAGTGGCCGAGCGGTTCTAGGCGCTACAGTCTAGAACCGCACGACCGCTACGGTCGCAGGTTCGAATCCTGCCTCGGGCATGGATGTGTGTGTTGTCCTTAGGTTAGTTAGGTTTAACTAGTTCCAAATTTTCGGGGACTGATGACCACAGCAGTTAAGTCCCATAGTGCTCAGAGCCATTTTTGAACAGTGGCTATTAGAAGTCTTCGGGTAATATACAAGATATTCAATTAAACTGATGAAAGGAGAAAATATAAAAATGTAGCAAATGAAGCAGGCAGAGCGAAATACACGTCTAAATAAGAAGACTGACGTAAAGCATAAGAATGGCTAACCAGGAATAGCTATAGCACATATACAACGTCGTAAAAGCATGTATAACTAGGGGCAGACAGACACCACCTACAGGAAGATTAAGGAGACTTTTGAAGGAAAGAGCAGCAGCTGTATGAACATCAAAAGTTCAGATGGAAAATCAGTAATAAGCAAAGAAGGTTCAAATGGCTCTGAGCACTATGGGACTTAACATCTTAGGTCATCAGTCCCCTAGAACTTAGAACTACTTAAACCTAACTAACCTAAGCACATCACACGCATCCATGCCCGAGGCAGGATTCGAACCTGCGACAGTAGCAATCACGCGGTTCCGGACTGAAGCGCCTAGAACCGCACGGCCACCGCGGCCGGCAGCAAACAAGGTGAACATTGGAAGTGGAAGGTATGTTTAGCGGGGCCATATGAGGAAAATGAGCTCGAAGGCAATACAATAGAAATGAGAAAGGAAGTAGATAAAGATGAGACTGGAAGTACTACAACGCGCGAAAAATTGACAGAGCACTGGGAGATATAACTCGAAACGAGATCTCTGGAGTAGATTGTACTTCCTCAGAGCTATTGACCTTCTTGGAAGAGCCAGTCATGATAAAACAATTCCACTGGTGTATGAGATAGGCGAAATGCCCTCTGATTTCAAAAAGACAACTCCAGTTTCAAAGAAAGCAGGTGTTAACAACTGTGAGGATTGTAGAGCGGTCAGTTTAATAAGTCACGGTTTCAGAATTTTGACACGATTTATTTTTAGAAGAATAGAAAAACTGATAGAAGCTGACTTCGGGGAAGATCAGCCTAGGTTCCGTAGAGATGTACGAACACATTAGCCAATACTGACTCTACGACGTCTCTGAGAAGATAGGTTTAGGAAAGGCAAACCTAAGGTTATATAGTTCTGGACTTGGAGAAGCTTTTGCATTATTAACTGGAACACAGTTTTTGAAATTCTGAAGGTAGAAGGGGTAAAACACAGGGAGCGAAAGGCTATTTACGGCATGTATAGAAAGCAGATTGCTGTTATAAGGATCGAGGGGCATGAAAAGGAAGCAGTTGCTGCAAAGGAAGTGAGACAGGGTTGCAACCCATCCCCGACGTTATTCAAACTGTACATTGTGCAAGCAGTAAATTAAAGGTCGCCTAAAAAGATTAAAAACTTGAGGTTTGCTGATGACATTGTAATTCTGCCAGGGGCAGCAAAGAACTTGGACGAGCAGTTGAATTTAACGGGGAGTGTTTTGAAGAGAGGATATAAGATCAACATTAACAAGATATTAACAAGGTATGATGGACTGTAGACGAGTTAAAATAGATGATGTTGAGGGAAGAGCAGGAAATCAGACACTAAAAGCAACAGATGAGTGTTGATATTTGGGCAGTGAAGTAACTATTTAAAGAGCATTAAAATGTTGATTGGCAGTGCCAAGAACATTATTTGTGAAATAGACAAATTCGTTATCATCAAATATAAATTTAACAGTTAGGGAATCTGTCCTGGAGACGATTGTCTGGAGTGTAGCATTGCATGAAAGTGAAACGAGGACGATAAACAGTTCAGGTAAGAAGGAAATAGAAGTTTTTATAATGTGGCGCTTAAGAAGAATGCTGAAGATTAGATAGATCACGTAACTCATCAGGAGGTACTGGTTAGAAAATAAAATTTGTGGCACAACTTGACTAAAAAAAAACGGGTCGGCTGATAGTACACATTCTGAGACGTCAAGGAATCATCTAGTGAGTATTGAAGGGAAATATGGGGGGTAACATTTGAAGAAGCCGACCAAGAGATGTATTCAATAACTAAGTTCAAATGAATGTAGGTTGCAATAGTTATTGAGATGAAGAGCCTTGCACAGAATAGAGAACCATGAAGAGCTGCATCAAATTAATCTTCGGACTAGAGACCACGAAGACAATGATGACGATATGATGGTGACGAACATAAAATGGTAAGCAGAATCTATGATGTATATTGTATTTCTTGTAAAAAATTTTACTGTTTTTCTATCAGATATAGCCCCCAATTTTTATGGGCAGTAATCTTAAGAGACCGGTGCCACGTCTTACATAGAACTGGACAAGCACACAAGAGCGTTATTACTTAACAAGAAAATTCAGACTCCGTCCACGAACAGTGAATGTTTGATATGTCCCGAACTACCATCTTCATTAAGCAATACAGTAAAGTTACATGCCCTTGGGAAAAGTAACGGGTGTACTTTACCTTTGGCTTCAGTCGTTCACAGTACCAACAACGCAAGGCCGTGTTGGCTAATGTTACAAGGGCAGGTCGGTCCATCATCCAGACTGTTGCCCATGCTTTATATGTAAAAGTCTGGATCAGCAGCCTAGTCTAGCTTCCCCACAAATATCTCTCCTTTGCAGTGCCTCTACGATGCGGCATTTTGTGTCGTTGGGGCACGCAAGCCACCCTCATTGGCAAGGTCCATGGTTCATTTTTGAAGAAACAACGTTAATTACTATATTTTTTACAGATCCGATCAGCGACTGTAGCGCTCTTACTTTGCTAATCTTTCGTTAAAATTGTCCATATAAGGTCTCAGCAAGCCAAATGCATTTATTTCACTGGTGATTATGTTAATAAAAATAATTTTTGCAATGAGCTGTGCCCGCATCTCGTGGTCGTGCGGTAGCGTTCTCGCTTCCCACGCCCGGGTTCCCGGGTTCGATTCCCGGCGGGGTCAGGGATTTTCTCTGCCTCGTGATGGCTGGGTGTTGTGTGCTGTCCTTAGGTTAGTTAGGTTTAAGTAGTTCTAAGTTCTAGGGGACTGATGACCATAGATGTTAAGTCCCATAGTGCTCAGAGCCATTTGAACCATTTTGCAATGAGCTGTTTTTATCCAACTTATTAGTTAACTCTGTTAAATCTTAATTTTCCCGCTTTTGAAGATATCGGAGGCGAATTTAGTAACTTAAAGAGTTCGTTGCTCTTACTTTTTCTCGCAGCACAGCGCAGACTAGTTAGCCTTGATATCCTTATTCCTGCTTTCTCGATATTCAAGACGGTCAACTGTCGGATTAACTTTGATGTCGGTTGTTTTGTATTAATAGCTCTTCGACACGCCTCCTGAGAGTGACGACAAACCGTGACGTCTTAAGTTGGAGAGGAACGAAAGTTCAGGTGTTCAACGTGACGTTGATTTGGCGATCACTAGGGGCTGACTATAAAGCCTGAATAAGAATGATTCACAAACTCCTCCGTTGGCACATTCACTGGAGAGAAGTACTAAGGCCATATAAATCTGCTTCAGAACGATGAGATGAACAGTTGAATCCCACTACTTTTGAAGAAATGTCTGTGTATTAAACATAATGCTTCATGCAAGAAGTTTTATTTACACGTTTTAGTAGTTCTCTGACGTATCTCGAGGACATTGGATACTGCTTTTTGTTTCGAAATGATACATATTGCCTTTACCCATAGTTTTCATCCACTACGCACTGTCTCTGTGATTTCAATCTTACATAAAACTGACTTTTTTTTCATAGGCACGTGTCTTAGAGAGATAACCAGTTGTTGTTTGCCATCCATATGTTATGAGGAAATTCTCCCCACGAGGAACTGTCAGTATTATAACACAGCTACAAAAAGGAACTCCACTTCACGGGCTAGCAGCAGTTGGCAGCATTATGTTGTTCACCTGGAAACAAGTTAAGAAAAGGCACGGTAATAGCTAACATACGGAAACCAGGAGAAAAATTGTCCGGTAGCGCCAAAATTAATAAAGAACGCTAGAAAAAAAGTATTAATATTTGGCGACTGGGCACAGGTCTTCATCCACCCATTACATAAAAAATGAGGGAGAACGAATACAAATTCAGAGGCATCCTCTTGCCGCCAGGAACCTGCAGTATTCTGTCTGAGTGCTCTTTATTAGTGATCACCCCAAACAAAGTATCAATGAATGTCGAGCACAGTTCAGCAAACTGATATTTTATGTTGGAAAGATAACACGATAGACAGAAAAATATATTACGTTAGAGGTGCATTAAAGGAACGCTCTTGGGACATGGAAGACGAAGACTGTAGGCGAAATTCTTCGCTTTGCCATGCAGTAGTAGCAATTTCCAAAAAACGAACAAGTGCCGAAACAACATTAGAAATTCTCGATAAAGTGGCAGCTTAACCAGAATATAAATATACTATTAAAAGTAATATCAAACACGATCACTGACGATATATAGAGTAACCAGACATGGAGAGATAGGAAGAAATGATAAAACAGTATGTTTAACAAGCTATCTCTTGTAGAATGAATAACATAACCAGCCAGAAAAGTAATCAACTTACACATTAATTCGCTAAAACTAATATTATAAAAATGTCCCTAACAGCAAAGTAAAAGTAATAATAATAAATACGGATATACCCTACGCCTTAACTTAGAATGGCTTATATGGAACGAAAATTGAGAACGTAAAGAGCTGGGAAAAAGGAAACAGTTATGAGTAATTTGGGATAACCAACAATAAAAGATAGAGGAAAATAAAAAAATCCAAAAGGTAAAGAAATATTTTTACAAGCCAAAAAAATGTGTTTATCTGTTACGAAATCGCTTAAACTGGTTGAAAGGCACAATAGGTTACTTTTTATATGGTATTATACCACTGAAGACAGTGTTATAAGACGGAAGGATACTGCAGGTGGATCTATTCCAGAAAACGTTCGATTCACACGAAACTCTTAACATACAGAACGGCACCTGATGACAAGAGATGAGGCATTAGACAATGATTGAAAAAGCACGTACTGTGGCAGTAAGAAGTACCACAACACATTTCAGTAAAACTTTTCCTGGTATGTGCCGCATTATCTCGTGGTAATATAGACCAACGTATTTCCTACTGCTGTTAAAGACTGAAAGATAGATCTATTTGACCACAAGGCGACGCGGTCACTTACCGGGCAAAGTTTTATTGAAGAAACGTAACGGTCGTGGGACGCTACAATTGTGCACACTATTTATTATGTCTTGATGATGTCAAGTTAGCCAATTTTTTAAACGGAACCGCAAGAGCAGATTCTCATTGAACACCAAGAAAATAGTAAATTTTAACTACGAAGGTACAGGCCAGTTGATGTGGTTTTGTATTTATAGCAGTTGAAGACAAGGACTGGATGGAAAATTAAGAAAATAAACAGAAAAAAGTGTTAAGATGAAAACAGCATACTACTTCACTATGTATGAATATAATGAGAAAACAGTACCCTCACTTCTAAACTTAAACACTACTCTATAGTAATTCGCTCAGAAACGCTTTATGTAGTAGAATGTTTAACTGTAAACTAAAATGCGATGATGCCAGCTTTGGAAATCATAGAAAGAAAAATATTAATGAAAATTTTAGGAGCAGTTAACGAGCAAACGAAATACAAAAGGCAGCATAATAGTGAACTTAATGCAATTATTGAACAAATTACAGATCTTATTAGGAAAACAAGAATAACTTTCTATGACCACATCCAAAAGATGAAATCCGATAGATGAAAAGAAGACTATTCACTTATTTCGGTAAATTAAAAATGGAAAACACTCGGTGCAAAGAAAGAGCTCCGAATTATTTTAATTACTTCACAAAATATTGAGGAATGACTGCCACTCAGAAATAAATTGCAAGATTTCAAGAGATTCAGGGTCTCTTTTTACATTTAAAACTACAAAATTTTCCGAACAATCTTTAAACTTTGTAATAATTCCAAACCTGTAGACGTAACATTTCTTACCTCTCCACAACATCCTTCACATGTTCCTATTACAACACGCTTGACAGGTGGGTATTGGTATTTCCGCTGCTACAGTATATTTCTGTACCACTGTGGCGTGTGCATGCTAACAACAACAAAACCGTAACTTGCAAAGTGCCTGATGGTCTATGCATCCATGTGTGGCCAAGCGGTTCTAGGCGCTTCTGTCTGGAACCGCACGACCGCTACGGTCGCAGGTTCGAATCCTGCCTCGGGCATGGATGTGTGTGCTGTCCTTAGGTTGGTTAGGTTTAAGTAGTTCTAAGTTCTAGGCGACTGATGACCTCAGATGTTAACTCCCATAGTACTCAGAGCCATTTGAACCATTTTTCTGTGCGTCCATAAGACGGTAATACACGATAGGAATCCTGAGAGAGGACTAGGTGGTGGAGGTGGTGACGGGGGGAGGGGGGGGGTGTCGAGATAGCACATTCTTGCCACAAACACAGAAAAACTGGACATTGCAGCTAGCAGGCATAGGATGAAAGGTTGCTAGCAGGCATAGGATGAAAGGTTGAAGGGTGAAGGGGGGGGGGGGGGGGCGGTGGGATCAGCACTCATCTGTCAAGCACGTTGTAATAAGAATTTTTGAAAGATAATGTGAACATGTAAAAAATGTTTCGTGCTCGAAAAACAGTACAGTTTTGTAATCGTTACAATGTTTGCAGATTATTCACGAACTGCTGTAATTTTAAATGTGAAAAGATAGTAATTTATGCTCTGATTTTACTATAACTACGTAAGAGTAGTCTAGTGGCTGTAAGAATGTACACGTCTTATCTTTGTCCCACTGCCATCCATTTGCAGTATATACTTCGTCCATGGTGGTTCCATAATGTACAACTGTGAACTATGCATTTTACTGTATACTGTGCATTTTAAGAATTAGTGCTAACGTGAGCATACCCATGTGTACTAGGTACTTTTTAATTGACTGGTTCTACCGTAAATAAACGTGTGTATAATGTGCTGTATTTTATCCACCATAGTGCCATCATGGCACGAGGAACTAACTTACTAACTCACGATGGAACATGTTTGAAAAAAAATGGAGGTGTATAAATCAACATTTTCCAGTCTCATATTTCTAGCGCCATACAAATTTTCTCAAATATTTTTTTCATAAATCATGAATGGATACATATTTCGATGCATATGCATTATGTAATTTACACACTTTTTGGAGCGATCTAACGTAGTAATTTATAATAACAGAAGCTAAGATCGCTTAATATTAAATAGATCACTTCATGGCCAATTTCAACAGTAACTATCGTTCTCCGAGTCTAAGATCTCCCAGAAATACAATTATGAGAATGATGTATAATTATATTTCTGTGAGATCTGAGAATCTGCGAATGACAGATTGTTACTGTCAAAAATGGTCATAAAATAAACTATTTCACATTAAGCGATCTTGGCTTCTAAAACTATAAATATACGTATCGTGTTACACAACAGAAGACGACAGGTACAACTGTCGAAACCGGTTGTCAATAAAAAAAAAAGACTGATTCACACGGTCTTGGCTACTGAAAGTTCTTTTCCTAGTAAAACATCGCTCCTTCTAAGTTCTCGATACAAAAATATTCAGTGAAAATCATTACATTAGCAATCAAGTGATTGGCTAGCAAGACCCGATGCTAAATGTCACTGGAATAAGGGAACAGAATATGGAAAGTAACTGCCTGAAGAGAAATAAAAAATGCAATATGATAAGCGAATGCAGTATGTTACATGTGTTCCTTAGTGTTGGTCATTGTTGTCACAATAGCCTGCGCGGTATCACCTACATGGATAGAAGTAAATCAATTTTCTTAATGTCGAGCAGACTGGCGTCAGCACTGATGGAATGATATTAGACGATAAAATCAAGAAAATTGTAAGATTATGTTTTCTTTGTCACCATTGTTATTTCACGTATGTATTGAAGGGACCCTGAGAGAATCTAAAGGCTATCTCAAATAAGTTGTTTGTCGTGGAGGGAAAGTCTTATTTGGTTCCTTAAGGACACAGTAGCGATTGTCTAAACAGAAACTATGTTGATTGCTTATGAGATCTAACGTGTGATAGGTGTTGGATGATTAAATTTTTAATATGGGAATAGAGAAGAAGTGGAAGAGTTTTGTTCGGATGTGGAGTATGAGACGTGGCAGTGATCTGCTATCTCACTAACACTCTGATTTCCTAAGGCTAAATTTAAGTAAGCCAGCCACTAGAGTAAGAGAAGAAAGGATAGTGGAACATATCCTCAGTATGTGGCCTGTTTAATTTAATCTTGATTGGTGCAAACCGCATCTTAATCCGACCTTTAGACCAGTATATATCTGATTTTCAGTTTTGCACACACATCAGAATTCCCTGACTTGCACGACGGCTGCTTCCGACCACTGTAGCACAGAAGGCTGCCGAGCAGTTCATGTTGTAGTCTTCAGTACAAAGACTGGTTTGATTCAGCTCTCCGTGTTACTCTATCCTGTGGAAGCCTGTTCATCTCCCAGTACCTACTGCAACCTACATCCTTCTGAATCTGCTTAGTGTGTTCATCCCTTGGTCTCCCTCTACCATTTTTACTCCTCATGCTTCCCTCCAGTACTAAACTGGTGTTCCCTTAATGCCTCAGAATGTGCCCTACCAACCGATACCTTCTTTTAGTCAGGCTGTACCACAAATTTCGCTTCTCCATAATTTTGTTCAGTACCTCCTCACTAGTTACGTGATCTACCTATCTAATCTTCAGCATTCTTCTGTAGTACCACACTTCTAAAGCTTCCATTCTCTTCTCGTCTAAACTATTTATCGTCCATGTTTCACTTCCACATGTAGCAACACTGCATACAAATACTTTCAGAAAGGACTTCCAGAACTTAAATCTTTACTCGACGTTAACAAATTTCTCTTCTTCAGAAATACTCTTCTCGCCAATACCAGTCTACAGAGTTCACAACTGCCCCTGTAAGTGTCTCACAATTTAAAATATAATTCCTAAATCTCTGTGTAACCATTATCAAATCAATCTGAAACCTTTCTCTGTCTCCAGGTCTCTCCCACGTATACAATCTTAGCTATGGGCCGATCGATGTGGCCGAGCGGTTCTAGGCACTTCAGTCTGGAACTGCGCGACCGCTACGGTCGCAGGTTCGAATCCTGCCACGGGCATGGATGTGTGTGATGTCCTTAGGTTAGTTAGGTTTAAGTAGTTCTAAGTACCAGGGGACTGATGACCTCAAATATTAAGTCGCAGTACTCAAAGTCATTTGAACAATTTTTTTGTTTTTTTTGTTGTTTTTTTTTGTTAGCTATGATTATTTTATCCTCTGTGAAAAATTCTACTGGGCTACCTAGCTCCCAGTAAAAATCCAAACCATCCATGGTAGGGCTGGAACGAAGTGTTGGTAGTACTGTGAAGTCTTGACACAATATTACTACCAGTTAAAACTAACAAGAAGATGCAGTATGTGGATTACACACTCCTCAGCAAAGGCTGTTGGACTTGCCTCAAGCCCTGAAATGTGGGAGGAAGCAAAAGCAGTGCAAAAATAAAAATATGTTTTTAAGGAGATATCATTATTATTTCAATCAGTGTTACTATAAAGTTGGCACTGCAGGAACCAGTGTGTTGCAGTATCATATAAAAATTGTCTATATTAAGGAAAGTGATGTGTCTGACGTTATAATCTACTAAAAAGTGGCAAACAGGGGTCACAGACCCCCGTTCAAGACAAAACACGATGGGTGTTTACTGAGGATGGACCGAGAGCTGTTGGCAGTTACAGCTCAGAGGCGTAACCAGTTTTTGGCCGTTAGTCTGATGTTGCAAACTCAAACTATGAACAACTTCGTAGGAAGGGACTTTAATTCGTGTTTTGAAGTTATGCTTTTCACTTCCACAATATTTGAAGCTTTAGGCGTTTGTATGTTAGATTAACAAAATTCATGTCGCGTCATTACGTGAACTATCACACTGCTGATGGTAAATATTATCTTGTGAACGTTCTCTGTGATGTGTTAAATATCCAGTGATGATCATTTTGGTCCCAACTGTGGGTGTCAATTTTTATCTTCTTGAAGAATATTGGGTCTTTCATAGCCAAGCAGATTCTCAACTACACTGACCTTTCCTTTTCAAAGTCCCTTGTGACAGCAGTATTATTGTGACCTGAGATAGTAGTCGTTAGTGAGTTAAATTTAAATGTGCTCCTCGAGAATTCTGGTGCATGGCAATTGTAACTTTGCACTTCTCTTGTTTTGAAGACATAGGCCTTAATAATACAGTCTGCTTTTACCAAAGTAATGTGTAAATTATTTGAAGGTGTATAAATTTCTTCCTGAGTTGTGTTGGATTAATGCAAAGACTAACTATACCACGGAAGTTGGAGCGCGACGAAAGAACTACTGCTGGGCAAATAGCACACAGACGCAGAAGGTATAACTCTGTTATCATTCTTTCACGCACTCCTGTTACTACTTCACTTCTGATTGCATAAGTTCATTCTAACACACGATGTTGGCTTTTTTTTTTTTTGGCATATTGCTACTATTAATCGTTGGTAGATGAACTAATTATAAACGGGTACACAGCCTAAAACGTTTCAAAGTAACGCAGCTCTAAATCAATGCACTAATAATAACCGGCAAGGAAGTTTTCTGTTGCAAGGAGATAAGGAAAGAAGACGCAAGTAAGACATAGTTGCAAGATTTTCATAAAGAAAAAAGCCTTCTGTCAGAAGAAACAGTTACTAACACCAAGAAACGGAAACACTAAACCAGATTCGTAAGAATCTGTGTTTGAGGCACTGCTGTGTATTTGGATAATGGGGAAGACAGAAATGAAACTATTAGAAGTCACAAAAAAATGAACTTAGGGGAAACTATTCAGGATCAGACGGATTGATCGAATAAGGTAACAAGAGGTTCTACAATAAGACAATGAGGAAATCATGTGTAATGAACATAATGAATTGATGAGGCAGACTAACTGACCATGTACAATGACACGAGCCGTAGCTGGAACTATAGTTGAAGACAAGGTGGAAGGAAAAATCGTTGTAGGAGCTAGCTTAAATATAAGGACATGCGGGAGATCGTTGATGAACTAGGAAATGGAATTATGGTGAACTGTAGAGGAGATGGAAGTAACGGTACGAAAAATGGCACGAAACTGCACTGCCCGAGAAGCAATACGTGGGTGATGGGGGAGTTACTGATGCAGCAAGAGGTTCCTTCCAGTACAGGCCTTCCCAGCAAGGTGGCGCGAAGTCATCCCATTGAACGGAGACTGTGTTGAAAAATACGAGTTGGTAGCCAAAAGAGTGGGGAATAATATGGTGTATTGGAATCCTAAATAAAATGAACCTGCTTTCAGAAACAAGTGTGTTGCATTACTTACTGAACGCCCCTCGTATGTTAGTATTACTCAGACAGAAAAGGAGTTGATTCTTCAGACTCGGTACCCTATGGTCAATTTTGCCGAGAAAGGCGCAGAAAACGATTCTCTAGAATAACTGCGATCGGAAGTTTAAATAAAAGAGAAACATTATCGTGGAATACAACGACGCGTTCCAATAAAATTCCTCACAGAGTTACTATCAGGAATCCTATTTCGTGAATCTATCGATCTCGGACCAAAGCAGCGCTCGCCAGTAGAAAGACGTCTTTAGGGGCCTGAACCCACGGTCTGCTGCCATCATAACCTCACACTGAAGTTGAAGGCCGTTTCCTTCGGAGTCTGGTGCCAGTCAGCGAACATGTGTGTCCACCAAACCTCACAACCAGAGTGCTATCGTCGGTGACTCAAAACCGAATGAGTCACAAATTTTCCTCTCTGTACGCTCCTCAGCGTCTCTGGAAGGGAAATACACGTAAAACTGCCCTTTAGCCAATCAGAACTGCTAACTCATGTTCAGCCAGTGGCTAGCTCACCCAACGCGAGGCTTCTAAGTCTCTTCTTAACTATATTTCGGGAAAAACACTTCAAACACTTCAGCGGAAAATTCCTTGCGGGAAAGAGAGTGAGAGAACGAGAGAGAGAGAGAGAGAGAGCTGTTTTAACGGCAGAGCTGACGTCAGGTCGTCGCGGCATCCTCGTACTCAGAGAGCCTTAACATTCCTTCGTCTATTTGTGCCGGCAAAACATAAAAGACTCCGAGACTAGCCGTGCGCGTCAGCTTTCGCGGCGCCAGAGGGAACACCCACACACCGACATGAAGAACCGGCTTCAGGGCGATTTGCGGTTCCCACACTGCGTCTTCAAAGACACCCCTTTTTCTAGTCTGCTACCCAGAACAGAAGCTCGCAGCGCAGGCACGTCCCGACACTGAGTAGGGTGAAGCTTTCGGAATCATGGGGCTATGCAGATAGCAATAAGAAAATATTCGGCTCAGCCCGTGTGGGCAGCTCAGAGGCCATTATGTTACAGGGCAATCACTACACACGTTGTGCACAAGCGGCAAGAAGGTTTTCCCAGAAACTTTAATGAACGTAGCAGTCATCCTGACGAATATGGAAAAAGTAAGACGGTATTGCTTAAAAAATTCCTCCGTGCAAATATTAATGCTATTTAAAATAAGATCTGTTGTTAAATTCGATGAATGCTGCTTACAAATCTTTCACTTTCTAATCTTATAGGGTCCACCAGATTAGTCAACAGAACAACTAGTGGCATCTGTTACACATCAGAGTAAATCAGAGTAACTGCTTACATTTAAAAAATAAGGCACTGTACCCTATATGAATCAATCTTTGCAGGGCTTTCTGAATAGGAATATAATATCCATTATTTTTTCATTAAAGTATTTGTGTTCCTAATCAATGCAGGCTGGAGAGCCAAAGAAACTGGTACACCTGCCTAATATCGTACAAGGTCCTCGCGAGCAAACAGAAGTGCCGCAACACGACGTAGCATGGACTCGACTCATGTCTGAAGTAGTGATGGAGGGAACTAACACAATGAACCCTCAGGGCTGTACATAAATCCATAAGACTACGTGGGGTTGGGGACGTCTGAACCGCACGTTGCAAGGCATTCCAGATATGCTCAATAATGATCGTGTTCGGGGATTTTGATGGTCAGTAGAAGTGTTTAAGCTCCGAAGAGTGTTCCTGGAGCCACCCTGTAGCAATTCTGGACGTGTGGGGTGTCGCATTGTCCTGCAGGAATTTCATCTACATCTACATCTACATCTACATTGATACTTCGCAAGCCACCCAACGGTGTGTGGCGGAGGGCACTTTACGTGCCACTGTCATTACCTCCCTTTCCTGTTCCAGTCGCGTATGGTTCGCGGGAAGAACGACTGTCTGAAAGCCTCTGTGCGCGCTCTAATCTCTCTAATTTTACATTCGTGATCTCCTCGGGAGGTATAAGTAGGGGGAAGCAATATATTCGATACCTCATCCAGAAACGCACCCTCTCGAAACCTGGCGAGCAAGCTACACCGCGATGCAGAGCGCCTCTCTTGCAGAGTCTGCCACTTGAGTTTATTAAACATCTCCGTAACGCTATCACGGTTACCAAATAACCCGGTGACGAAACGCGCCGCTCTTCTTTGGATCTTCTCTATCTCCTCCGTCAACCCGACCTGGTACGGATCCCACACTGATGAGCAATACTCAAGTATAGGTCGAACGAGTGTTTTGTAAGCCACCTCCTTTGTTGATGGACTACATTTTCTAAGCACTCTCCCAATGAATCTCAACCTGGTACCCGCCTTACCAACAATTAATTTTATATGATCATTCCACTTCAAATCGTTCCGTACGCATACTCCCAGATATTTTACAGAAGTAACTGCTACCAGTGTTTGTTCCGCTATCATATAATCATACAATAAAGGATCCTTCTTTCTATGTATTCGCAATACATTACATTTGTCTATGTTAAGGGTCAGTTGCCACTCCCTGCACCAAGTGCCTATCCGCTGCAGATCTTCCTGCATTTCAATACAATTTTCTAATGCAGCAACTTCTCTGTATACTACAGCATCATCCGCGAAAAGCCGCATGGAACTTCCGACACTATCTACTAAGTCATTTATATATATTGTGAAAAGCAATGGTCCCATAACACTCCCCTGTGGCACGCCAGAGGTTACTTTAACGTCTGTAGACGTCTCTCCATTGATAACAACATGCTGTGTTCTGTTTGCTAAAAACTCTTCAATCCAGCCACACAGCTGGTCTGATATTCCGTAGGCTCTTACTTTGTTTATCAGGCGACAGTGCGGAACTGTATCGAACGCCTTCCGGAAGTCAAGAAAAATAGCATCTACCTGGGAGCCTGTATCTAATATTTTCTGGGTCTCATGAACAAATAAGGCGAGTTGGGTCTCACACGATCGCTGTTTCCGGAATCCATGTTGATTCCTACATAGTAGATTCTGGGTTTCCAGAAATGACATGATACGCGAGCAAAAAACATGTTCTAAAATTCTACAAGAGATCGACGTAAGAGATATAGGTCTATAGTTTTGCGCATCTGCTCGACGACCCTTCTTGAAGACTGGGACTATCTGTGCTCTTTTCCAATCATTTGGAACCCTCCGTTCCTCTAGAGACTTGCGGTACACGGCTGTTAGAAGGGGGTCAAGTTCTTTCGCGTACTCTGTGTAGAATCGAATTGGTATCCCGTCAGGTCCAGTGGACTTTCCTCTATTGAGTGATTCCAGTTGCTTTTCTATTCCTTGGACACTTATTTCGATGTCAGCCATTTTTTCGTTTGTGCGAGGATTTAGAGAAGGAACTGCAGTGCGGTCTTCCTCTGTGAAACAGCTTTGGAAAAAGGTGTTTAGTATTTCAGCTTTACGCGTGTCATCCTCTGTTTCAATGCCACCATCATCCCGTAGTGTCTGGATATGCTGTTTCGAGCCACTTACTGATTTAACGTAAGACCAGAACTTCCTAGGATTTTCTGTCAAGTCGGTACATAGAATTTTACTTTCGAATTCAATGAACGCTTCACGCATAGCCCTCCTTACGCTAACTTTGACATCGTTTAGCTTCTGTTTGTCTGAGAGGTTTTGGCTGCGTTTAAACTTGGAGTGGAGCTCTCTTTGCTTTCGCAGTAGTTTCCTAACTTTGTTGTTGTACCACGGTGGGTTTTTCCCGTCCCTCACAGTTTTACTCGGCACGTACCTGTCTAAAACGCATTTTACGATTGCCTTGAACTTTTTCCATAAACACTCAACATTGTCAGTGTCGGAACAGAAATTTTCGTTTTGATCTGTTAGGTAGTCTGAAATCTGCCTTCTATTACTCTTGCTAAACAGATAAACCATCCTCCCTTTTTTTATATTCCTATTAACTTCCATATTCAGGGATGCTGCAACGGCCTTATGATCACTGATTCCCTGTTCTGTACATACAGAGTCGAAAAGTTCGAGTCTGTTTGTTATCAGTAGGTCCAAGATGTTATCTCCACGAGTCGGTTCTCTGTTTAATTGCTCGAGGTAATTTTCGGATAGTGCACTCAGTATAATGTCACTCGATGCTCTGTCCCTACCACCCGTCCTAAACATCTGAGTGTCCCAGTCTATATCTGGTAAATTGAAATCTCCACCTAAGACTATAACATGCTGATAAAATTTATGTGAAATGTATTCCAAATTTTCTCTCAGTTGTTCTGCCACTAATGCTGCTGAGTCGGGAGGTCGGTAAAAGGAGCCAATTATTAACCTAGTTCGGTTGTTTAGTGTAACCTCCACCCATAATAATTCACAGGAACTATCCACTTCTACTTCACTACAGGATAAACTACTACTAACAGCGACGAACACTCCACCACCGGTTGCATGCAATCTATCCTTTCTAAACACCGTCTGTACCCTTGTAAAAATTTCGGCAGAATTTATCTCTGGCTTAAGCCAGCTTTCTGTACCTATAACGATTTCAGCTTCGGTGCTTTCTATCAGCGCTTGAAGTTCCGGTACTTTACCAACGCAGCTTCGACAGTTGACAATTACAATACCGATTGCTGCTTGGTCCCCGCATGTCCTGACTTTGCCCCGCACCCGTTGAGGCTGTTGCCCTTTCTGTACTTGCCCAAGGCCATCTAACCTAAAAAACCGCCCAGCCCACGCCACACAACCCCTGCTACCCGTGTAGCCGCTTGTTGCGTGTAGTGGACTCCTGACCTATCCAGCGGAACCCGAAACCCCACCACCCTATGGCGCAAGTCGAGGAATCTGCAGCCCACACGGTCGCAGAACCGTCTCAGCCTCTGATTCAGACCCTCCACTCGGCTCTGTACCAAAGGTCCGCAGTCAGTCCAGTCGACGATGCTGCAGATGGTGAGCTCTGCTTTCACCCCGCTAGCGAGACTGGCAGTCTTCACCAAATCAGATAGCCGCCGGAAGCCAGAGAGGATTTCCTCCGATCCATAGCGACACACATCATTGGTGCCGACATGAGCGACCACCTGCAGATGGGTGCACCCTGTACCCTTCATGGCATCCGGAAGGACCCTTTCCACATCTGGAATGACTCCCCCCGGTATGCACACGGAGTGCACATTGGTTTTCTTCCCCTCTCTTGCTGCCATTTCCCTAAGGGGCCCCATTACACGCCTGACGTTGGAGCTCCCAACTACCAGTAAGCCCACCCTCTGCGACTGCCCGGATCTTGCAGACTGAGGGGCAACCTCTGGAACAGGACAAGCAGCCATGTCAGGCCGAGGATCAGTATCAGCCTGAGACAGAGCCTGAAACCGGTTCGTCAGACAAACTGGAGAGGCTTTCCGTTCAGCCCTCCGGAATGTCTTTCGCCCCCTGCCACACCTTGAAACGACCTCCCACTCTACCACAGGTGGGGGATCAGCCTCAATGCGGGCAGTATCCCGGGCAACCACAGTCGTAGTCCGATCAGGGGATGCGTGGGACGAGCTGGCCGTCCCCGACAAACCCCCATCCGGACCCCCACAGTGATGTCCATTGGCAACAGCCTCAAGCTGTGTGACCGAAGCCAACACTGCCTGAAGCTGGGAGCGAAGGGATGCCAACTCAGCCTGCATCCGAACACAGCAGTTGCAGTCCCTATCCATGCTAAAAACTGTTTTGCAAAGAACGTCTGAACTAATCTACAGGGAGCGCAAACAAATCGACAAAATTTAAACGATTATTAAAATACAAGATTGCCTAGTAAATGCAGTAATGCTGACACTGCTCGGCGGCGGAAGGAGACTAAGCGAAATTACACTATTCAGGTACTAAAACACGATGCTACAACTCTCAAATACTATAATACGCCCGAAATTTATGAATTAAACAATGCAAGAACCAAAAACACGCAAAGAAATTAAGAATTAAACTATGTAACAAATGAGTGAGCTAGGAGTATACGACTTGCTGCTGCAGCTGCTTATCCAACGGCGGCAGGGAGCACACTGACTGCGACCAACCGACACTGGCCGTTCAAAACAAAACAGTAGACAAACGACTACGCGAATTTACACTATTCAGGTACTAAAACGCGATGCTACAACTTTCAAATACTATAATACGCCCGAAATTTATGAATTAAACAATGCAAGTACCAAAAACACGCAAAGAAATTAAGAATTAAACTATGTAACAAATGAGTGAGCTAGGAGTATACGACTTGCTGCTGCAGCTGCTTATCCAACGGCGGCAGGGAGCACACTGACTGAGACCAACCGACACTGGCCGTTCAAAACAAAACAGTAGACAAACGACTACGCGAATTTACACTATTCAGGTACTAAAACGCGATGCTACAACTTTCAAATACTATAATACGCCCGAAATTTATGAATTAAACAATGCAAGCACCAAAAACACGCAAAGAAATTAAGAATTAAACTATGTAACAAATGAGTGAGCTAGGAGTATACGACTTGCTGCTGCAGCTGCTTATCCAACGGCGGCAGGGAGCACACTTGTGCACTGTCCCAATCATACCACAATACTCCCGAGGTCTTCCGAATGCACAGTGGATATGAATGGATGAGGGTGATCAGACAGGATGCCTACGTACGTGTCACCTGTCAGAGTCGTATAGACATATCAGGGATCCTATATCACTCCAACTGCACACACCCCACACCATTACACAGCCTCCACCAGATTGAACAGCCTCTGCTAACAAGCAGAGTCCATGGATTCATGAGGATGTCTCCATACCCGTATACGTTCGTCCGCTAGATACAATTTGAAACGCCTGACAAGGCAACATTTTTCCAGTCATCAACAGTCCAATGTCGGTGTTGATGGGCCCAGGCGAGGCGTAAAGCTTTGTGTCGTGCGGTCATTTAGGATATACGGCGCCTTCGGCTCCCAAAGCCCATATCGATGATGTTTAGTTGAATAGTTCGCACGGTGACAACTGTCGATGGCCCAGAATTGAAATCTGCAGCAATTTGCTGAGAAGTTGCAGTTCTGCCACGTTGAACAATTCTCTTCATTCGTCGTTGGTCCCATTCTTGCAGCTGGCGCGGTGGCCGAGCGGTTCTAGGCGCTTCAGTCCAGAACCGCGCGACTGATACGTCGCAGGGCCGAATGCCGCCTAGGGCATGGATGTGTGTGATGTCCTTAGGTTAGTTAGGTTTAAGTAGTTCTAAGTTCTAGGGGACTGATGACCTCAGAAGTTAAGTCCCATAGTGCTCAGAGCCGTTTGAACCATTTGAACCCATTCTTGCACGATCTTTTTCTGGCCGCAGCGATGTCCGAGATTTGATGTTTTACCGGATTCCTGACAGTCTCGGTACACTCGTGAAATAGTCGTACGGGAAAATTCCCACTTCATATCTATGTCGGAGATGCTGTGTTCCATCGCTCGTGCGCCGAGTATAACACGACGTTCAAACTCATTGAAATCTTGATAACCTGCCATTGTAGCAGCAATAACCGATCTAACAACTGTGCCACACGCTTGTCTCATATAGGCGCTGCCGACCGCAGAGCCGTATTCTGCCTGTTTATATGCCCCTGTATTTGAATATGCATGCGTATACGAGTTTATTTGGCGCTTTAGTGTCTATTATAAAAGTAAGTGTACAGTGTGGGTACCGCTAAAATTCAGAAACGAATCCCGGTACGATCAAGTACGTTATATGGTGTGGTAGCCCTCTGTCCCACATACATGAAGAAGTTTCCCGTTTTTACCAGAAGGGCGTGCTTTTGAAGATATAAGGGTTGCGACGTTTCACCCTCGAGAAATTTCTAGAATGTTCCAGGACATTCGAGAGTATTCGAGAACATTGTAAAACATTCTATAATATTCGGGAGCATTTCACAACATTCCAGAATGTTCAGGAATGTTCGTTAATGATCTGGGATGCTCTGGAATGTTCGGGAAAAATGTGGAACACTCGGGAAGATTCGAGAATGTTCGGGAACATTCCAAATCATTGTGGGAACATTCCAGAACACTGTCTAATGTTGTGGAATGTTCTGGAACATTGTTGACTATTCAAAGGCTTTTTGACATGTTCTGGAATTCGCCACTGGCGGGGCTACCCATTGGTAGAGGTACATAAAGCAAGATTCGTCGTGGTTTCGAACGCTAGTTTTTTGTCAGTGACGAGGGCAGAAACCGAAAAAAATAGTGCACTGAGTGAATAAAAACAAACAGTGAAATGTGAGTAGTCAGAGTGATACAGTGACTGAATATAAATTGAAAATAAAGCGTGAAAAGTGTGTAAAGTTCACTTGGTGTATTTGTTAATAAAAGGTTGATTTTATTTGTATTTTAGAGAATTCCAAACATAAAACAGGAGATTTTTTTCACTTGTGAAGCAAAACGGCGAAAACAAAAAGAATAGCGAAAAAACGAAACAGACGAAGAGCGCGAAGCTCTTTTAGTTCCAACGAAAGAGAATGAGTGAGAAGCAGAGAAACCGAAGAACAGCGAAATTAACGGACTGAAGAATCCAGAATACCGACACAATCTTATAATGAAAGACTGCTAATTCAAACCAGCCATGAAAATATCACCCTACGAGAAACGCGGCCGAGGACAAGCAAACACTACAACCTAACAAATGAAGCATTCCACTACGACCCGATAAAAAAATATAACACACACAAACACGTCGTAATCGTAAAAATTGGATAACATCTGTCAATTTGCAACGCGAAAATATTCAGTAGAGAAACACGAGGATTCTGCTACATGAAAGGAAAAATTCGATTACCACCACTGGTAGCACCTCCGCAGGTATTTTTATGTTATGTGATGGGGGCTCTCCAAAGTCAAAACGATTTTTCCAAAATATGAAAGTGTACCAATGGCTGTTTTCGGTGTCACTTCGATCAACATTAACAGAGATGAAATCGACTACGTTTTTCCCATCCAAGGACAAATCTATCACAACATGGGATCATTACTACCACTATCCAACGAAGACCATACGTTTCTGCAAGTATATTCCATCGGAAATGAAAAAACAGAATTTGATCAACGAGGCACAAATATCAGTGGACTGAGACAAGAAGTAGTCCAAGATGTACAGAGGATCTTACACAAATATAATCAACTGATTCACATATTCAAAACAGCACTAGACCATGGATTTCTATGCTTACCGCTTAATGATCAGAGACAATGAAGCACACAATTACATTCGCTGTTAATTCCAACAATTCCTGGTAGATACGTATGCAAAAACAGAAGCGGAAGGAATGCTTTAAGTAAGACTGAATCAGGAGAAACAAAGCACGGAAGAATACGCCCGCCTTCGAGACGCAGTAATAAATGACGGAAACACTGACGACATTGAAACAATGGTAATCCTGCCGTCATCGCACACGTGATGTCTGAGACACATGCACGAATATACTCTAGATGTCATGAACTACATAAGAAATATGGACGACCTGACCGCTCCATAACATTCACATGCAACTCGTTATGGCCAGAAATCAACAACTAAGATACGGACAATCACCCATGCATCGACACGCCATAACAGCCCAAGTTTTCAGACAAAAACAAATGAGATTTATTGAGGTAATCACAAAATACCACATCTCTGGAACCGTTACATGCTGGATGTACACAATGGAAAGGCAGAAACGAGACTGCCTCATTCTCACAATCTCATATGGCTACACGACAGAACTCATCCCACAGGTATCGACAAAATCATCCAAGCTGAATTTCCCAAGCCACAAGGAGTTACGAAACTGTAGGATATAGTAGTAAAAAACATTATTCACGGACCATGCTGGCCATTAAACGCCAAATCGCCATGTATGAGTGATGGAAAATGTATGAAAAAGTATCCAAAACCATCCTTGGACGACACACAAGCCGGAGTTGATGGCTAACCCAAATACAGAAGACGAACACCCAAAAACGGTGGCTTCGCGCCAAAATATCAATACGAGGCAGCGACGAGTTGCAAATAGATATACAGTGGATAGTATCATATGACACAGTACTTTCCAAAATGTTCCAAGCACACATAAAGTTAGGATACTGCAATTCAGTGACATCCAACAAGTCAGTGACATGGCAGTATTTCAAATAGCCAAAGAAAGCGGACAGCAAAACAGAAACAACGAGTTCCTCATGTACCAAATGGGAAGATACATCAACAGTAACGAAGCAGGGAGGTGTATTTTCGATTTTCCCTTACACGAACGCGAACCAATTGTGCAACATCTAGCAGTGCGTTTGGAGAGTGGACAGAGAGTTTACTTCATGAAAGACACCGCCAGAAAAGTTGCAAGGGAACCATCTCAGAACACAACATTAACAAAAATGGTTCAAATGACTCTGAGCACTATGGGACTTAACTTCTGAGGTCATCAGTCCCCTAGAACTTAGAACTACTTAAACCTGACTAACCTAAGGACATCACACACATCCATGCCCAAGGCAGGATTCGAACCTGCGACCGCAGCGGTCGCGCGGTTCCAGACTGTAGCGCCTAGAACCGCTCGGCCACCTGGCCGGCACAACATTAACAGCTTATTAAGACTGTGCCAAACGGATCAATTCGCTAAAACATTACTATATGTCGACGTCCCTACCTATTACACGTGGAACACAACAAGAAAAATCCTGAAACGACGACAACAAGGAATTCCAGTAGATGATCGTCCAGGAATCGTGAAAAGTGACGCACTAAGCCGAGTATGCGCCGAACACCCAAACAACGCCGAATGTTTCTGTCTCCAGATTTGCTACAAGAAATACAGGGACCAACAAGTTTCACATATCTCAAGACCGTTGACAGTTACATATGCAAGATGCAGGGAGAAGCATGCCAACACTTAGAACTACTGGAAAATAACATCCACTGAACACTACAAGGAGCCTCACTCACAGTCTCAGCTGAACAAATAAGAGACTTCTTCCCCTTAATTCTAACAACATGTAATCCATCAAATCCTAAACAGTTATGGGACTCATTAGGAGAGAATACTAGTGATGATCCGCTATATCAGATCTAACAAACTCATCCTGAATTGACTATCGAATTCAACGACGACATCTTCAATGAAACACTCATTCGCCTAGAAGATAAATGTTTAGCAATAAACAACTACACCTTAGTACAATTTAGGCTGCAAGTACCACGAAAAAATGCTATCAGTATGCTTAACGTCAAAATTACGAAGGAGAAAAGCTATAACATCAACGAACTATTTCAGTACATTGCTCACAACAAACCACTCCTCAATGACAAAAGGAAATTTACATCGTTATCATGGCCCGGATCGACGACAACACGGCCGGAGTTATATGCTTGGTCCCATCAGGCAGCACCGGGAAAGCGTTTCTAATAAATCTGTTCCTCGCACAAATACGTGCTAAACAACACATCACACTTGCACTGGCATCATCCGGCGCTACAGCCACACTTATGGAAGCAGGACGAACTGCCCATTCCGCCCTCAAACTACCGTTGAATATAACCCAACAATTCCCAGTATGTAACGTCTCAAGAGCATCTGGACGGGGTGAACTTCTAAAACAAGTTAAAAATATCTTCTGGGACGAATGCACAACAGCACATAAAAAATCACTCGAACGATGGACAGAACATTACAAAACTTGCGAGAAAATTCTGAAGTGATGGGAGAAGCTGTACTCATACTCTGAGGAGGTTTTCGACAAACGCTTCCAGTTATCCCCAAGTCAACACCAGCAGACGAGATCAATGCATTCTTAAAGAAATCAGATCTCTGTCCACACATACAAATACTGCGACTAAGAAAAAATATGAGACGTGAACTATCGAAAGATGAAACAACAGCTCATTTTGTTCAACAACTTTTTCAAACAGGCGATGGCACATGTCCCACTGACCAGACGACCGGCCTCATTGAACTGAATAGCGATTTCTGAAACACAGCAACTGCTGAATACGAACTCATCGACCAAATTTGTCCAAACATTGTTCACACCTGTAGGCCTACCAAACCCCGTTGGCTATTTGAAAGGGCAATTGTGGCAACTAAAAATAATATTGTCGATGATGTCAACTTTAACATTCAAAATAAAATTCCCGATAAAGGGAGAATATACAGATCGACCGACACTATGGTAAACGTTGATGAAAGTGTGAACTTCCCTACAGAATTTCTTAACACATTGGCAGCACAAGGAATGCCATTACATTGCCTTTGACTTAAAATTGAATCACCGATCATACTAGTCAGAAATCTCAACTCACCAAAATTATGTACGTAATGGAACAAGGATGATCGTCAAACAGCTATCGAATAACATCATCGAAGCCGACGTTGGAGCTGGAAAGTACAAAGGACACACACTATTAATCCCCAGAATACCACTGATCTCTACTGAACTGCCATTCCAATTTCAAAAACTGTAATTTCCAATCAAATTGGCCTACACCTTTACAATTAACAAATCGCAAGAACAAATTTTAAAATATTGCGGCACCAACCTCAAAGACTCCTGTTTCCCTCACAGTCAACTATACGTAGCTTGCTCTGTAGTAGGAAATTCGAAAATTTGTACATAAATACCCATGATAAAAAAAATGAAAAATATTGTTTATAAACAAGAACTGTAAATAGTTAGAATACATTTTCAATAAAAAATTTCACCTCTTATACTTTAAGAAGTATTGTAAATAGAATATGTTTTCAGTATTTTTCTTTAAAGTTCATCCTTTTATTCCAACTACCATACAATCTCATATCAACTCCTTGACCGAAGCCGAGTGCTGCGGCTAGTTATAGATAACAATCCGTCAGCCTCCATTACAAAATATGTTTTCGTAAAATTTTCGACGTCGCCTGGAAGGGCGTAGCTAATATACGAAATGATGTGAAAGGATTTGAGTGTGCGAGAATTTTCCCCTTCCGTCCCAACAAAATATCTCACAATTTCCTTCTTTCGTCCGCATTCCCTACTGATGAGGCCCTCTGTGGTACTAAAGGATCAGAAGTAAACTCAGGCCCTGCAACTCCTCCTAATCCTCCAAGAAATTCGGAAGGTCAGAGCTCAGCAACATCATCTTCTTCATTTTCTTCTGCTTTGCCCACCCCAACGAAAACCACCAACACCACACGTACGAGGAGAGAGAAACATTCAGCTTGCAATCTGATTTGACCAGTTCATCTCAGTCTTACAAGATTGACGGGAAAATTGCGCTCTGAAAGTACCCACAGAAAGAAGGTCAAGAGTCGCAGGAAAGCGCTGGATGCTCAAGAGAAACCTTTAAATCCAGAAAAAGATTCATATTCATCATCACATGCAGCTGAGTCAGAGGAAGAAAACGTACCATGTGGCTTCTGCAGCATCAAATGTTACGACCCTAGATCTGTGAAGAAATGGGAATACATCAGGTGTAATAACTGCAGAGCATTGTTTCACGAAATTTGTGTGGGGGCTGCTGATCGTAAGCAATCCCGCTGTGGGAAATGCATGTAACAACTACAGGAACAGTTGTAATCTTCCATATAGTGTATAACTGAATGACAGTTGACAGTAGCTTACTTGCCCCATTAACGATTCAAATAGAACCACAAAGTTGTCTCGACGTTTTAAATTTTCTATTTTCAATGACGAACACTAGACTTTGAAGCAATATCCCAGTATCATACAAAACTTAGAACTATGATATATTCACTACTACAGTTTAACACGTGTAATTAAATATTAACTTTTTCTTTGGGACCCAAAATATTGAAATTTTTCATTCAGTCCCACCTTCTCCTATCAGTGTTTGTTCCTGGACCTCCGACCTCCACGTTCTCGAGAGCGTAATGAAAGTATGTATGGTGAAAAAGAAACCCTCTAATTGGACTCTGCGACGTTCTTTCACAGAGGGAGGGCTTGGACAATCTTGGTGTGAGTTGGAAACTCATTTTCATTTTGAATATATAAACATTTGTCCAGATTATGCTTGTACTGTCACAGTCAACTATATTGCTGTTGTCGCTCTTGTTGTGGTGGTTGTGGTTCCAGTCCAAAGATTGGTCCAAATGGTTCAAATGGCTCTACGCACTATGGTACTTAACATCTGAGGCCATCAGTCCCCTAAACGTAGAACTACTTAAGCCTAACTAACCTAAGGACATCACACACATCCATGCCCGAGGCAGGATTCGAACCTGCGACCGTAGCAACAGCGCGGTTCCGGACTGAAGCGTCTAGAACCGCTCGGACACTGCGGCCGCCCAAAGACTGGATTGATGCCGCTCTCCGCGCTACTCTATCCTGTGGAAGCCTCTTCATCTCCGAGTAACTACCACAACCTCGTACATCCTTCTGAAACTGCTTAGTGTGTTCATCTCTTGATCTCCCTCTACTATCTTTACCCTCCACGCCTCACCCCAATACTAAATTGGTGATCCCTTGATGCCTCAGAACGTGTCCTACCAACCGATCACTTCTTCTAGTCACGTTGTGCGACAGATTCCTCTTCTCCCCAATTCTATTCAGTACCTCCTCACTAGTTATAAAATCTACCCACCTAATCATCAGCATTCTTATGAAGCACCACATTTCAGAAGCTTCTATTCTCTTCTTGTGTAAACTGTTTATCGTACATGTTTTACTTCCATACATGGCTATGCTCCAAACAAATAGTTTCAGAAAAGACTTCATGACGCTTAAATCTATACTCGATGTTAACAAATTTCTCTTGTTCGGAAACGCTTTCCATGCCATTGCCAGTCTACATTTTATATCCTCTTTACTTCGACCATCATCAGTTATTTTGCTGCCCTAATAGCAACAGTCATCTACTACGTTAAGTGTTTCTTTTCCTAATCTGATTCCCTCAGCATCACCTGATTTAATTCGACTACATTCCATTATCTTATTTTGCTTTTGTTGATGTTCATCTTATATCCTCCTTTCAAGACACTGTCCATTCCGTTCAACCTGGTTCCTGTACAAATTGTAAATAGCTTTTCGCTCCCTGTATTTTACTCCTGCCACCTTCAGACTTCGAAAGAGAGTGTAAGACGTCGTGGTCTCCTGACCTTCGTTGCTTACATATTCCTCCCTCACAATCATATTCCGCACGTCTAGACTCTTCATTCTAACCCAAACTCGATAAGATACAGTCAATGTTGTATGAATTCATGTAAACGATATGCAAATAACAAGTAAGCACACCGTGGTTGAAATACTCGAGGCTATCGTACACACACACATTCAAGACACGATGGTCACAGGAGCTTTTAGTTCGGGAGAGGCACACCGCACGCCGGGAGACCGGTCCCTTCAGAGAACTAGTCAGCCTGTCTACGTTGGACGGCGACCGCCCGTAGAGCAGACAGCGTTTGCCCGAGTGAAAGGCAGAAATCCCCTTTGTTCGGCTTAAAAGCAAATTCCGCTACATTGTGTGGGAGCGTCCAGCCTATGCATTCTTTACAAACATAGCACACAGTTTCAGATGTTTTCACAGGGAGTCAGCAAACACCAAACGCCGATGCTATAGACTTCCGGATTGATCGCCTTAAACGAAACGTCATTCTCCCGTTTTAGAAGAGCAATGCTGGTTGGCAGACGATATTCCTGACGCCTTGAGCTGACGGAGTAATGGAAGAGACCGAAAGATATACCCCTTCACGTCTGGTGTGGAGAGGGGCCGTTCCGTTGTCACTCTTGGAGCGAGAACATGTAACGAGAGTGCGTGCGCTTGTACGTGTACTCAAAGAGCGAGGAACAAGTCTCTCCTCAGTACTTCACTGGGGGAGCACCTCTGTCGAGAACGAATCGGAGTGCGACTCTGTATTGAGTCCTTGCGATTAAGCGTTGTTCACCGTGTTGGCCGCCACACTTATTGTGCGGTGTGAACGGACAGAGTTATAGTTAAACGCCTGCGAGCGAATTTTTGACTGGCATTGCGGTGGACTGCTTATCTGACCGGTGTACCACGCCAATAGTTAGACTAGGTGCGAATAGGAGTCCTTGACTTCATCAAGCCGTAGGGAGAGTTTGTTTGGCGAAGGTCAATCCAGATAGAACGAGAGTTATCTTATTTGTCAGCAGCGAGCAGCGCAGACAGCAGTGATAGCAGCTTACGGTATTGTGCGCTACACCTCTTGTGAGCCCCATATTTCCTCCACAACAGTACACTTCACTGTATTTCACACACGACAGCCTCGACCGTACGTAGCAACCATCTAACGGATAATTATTCAAGTTGAGTAGATGCGGCTCTCAGCCATTCTGCCAAGTCAATAACAATCTTAAACTTTGTATAGAAATTTCATTAGCGAATCCTATCCTTAAGAGGTAACTTCACATTCCAAAAAGAACCCGGAAATAACTTGTTCAGTTCATAACTAAAACTGCCATTGTGATTTCTCAGAATTTTTGCAAAATAAATAATAATTTTCGTTCGTTTGATGTTTTTCTTACACTAACTAGCACTACTCCAGTACACAAGTATCCCACTAGTTACGTAAGACATTTTGTGAATTTTTGTGTCATTTCCTTACAGCGGACGACTCCAGAAGATATTTATTGCTGAAAGTTTTTCAGGCATTTCTCTTTAGAACGTTAGGAGCGTCTGTCTGACTTCTGTAGTAGTGTTGGGGTGGAAATTGCATACTGCAGGAGCCACAGGGTAAAGGGTACATCTCAGATTAATCCATTACGCAGAATGACAGAATAGCACCCCGACGCTCACAAGAGTATTCCAGTCATCTTTCTCTAACTCTACAAACGCTATAAACTTAGGTTTGTCTTTCCTTAATCTATCTTCTAACATAAGTCGTAGGCTCAGAATTGCCTCGCGAGTTCCTACTTTTCTAAGGGACCCAAACTGATCTTTCCCGAGGTGGCTTCTACCAGGTTTCCCAAGCATTTGTATAGCATTCGTGTTAGTATTTTGCAATTACGACTTATTAAACTGATAGTTCGGTAAGTCTCACGCCTGTCAGCAACTGTTTTCTTTTGAATTGGGCTTATTATATTCTTCTTGATGTCTGAGGGTATTTCGCCTCAATCATACATCTTGCTCACCAGATGGTAGAGTTTTGTCATGGCTTGCTCTTCCAAGGCTTTCAGTAGTTATAACGGAATGTGGTCTACTCCCAGGGCCTTTTTTCGACTTAGGTCTTTCAGTGGTATGTCAAATTCTTCACGCAGTAGCATATCTCTCATCTCATCTTCATCCACGTCCTCTTCCATTTCCATTATATCGCCCTTTAGACCCTCTATATACTTTTTCCACCTTTCTGCTTTCCATTCTTTGCTTAGGACTGGTTTTCCATCTGCGCTCTTGATATTCAAACAGGTGGTTCTTACCCCTAGTGATTATGATTCTACATCCTTACATTTGTCCTCTAGCCATACCTACTTAGCCATTTTTGACTTCCTGTCGATCTTTGAGACGTTTGTATTCCTTTTCGCCTCTTCCATTTGCTACATTTTTTATATTTTCTCCTTTCATCAATTAAATTCAGTATCTCTTGTATGACCCAAGGATTGTCAACTGCATTGCTGTGACAAAGAGGAGATCAGAGAGAGCCAGATACACGAGGTCGGAGAAGTTATCTCTGTTACTTTTCAAATGTCATTTTCATTCCTGCTGCCAGATGGCGCAAAACCGCTGGGGTAACTTCTCGCTTCTGCGACAATGGAAATCAAATGGTTTTGAGACGAAGAACTCGTCGAGGCATGTTCAGAGAGCATTTTCACCCAGAAACGAAGTTCCGTCAAGGGTTCTCGGTAGAGAGCAGGAGAAGGGAAAATCTGAGGGTGCTAGATCAGGTCAATAACGTTGGTGCCGAATGACTTCCCAACCGAATTCGTGTAGAGTGTTTTTTGTCAGTCTAGCAGAATGCGGGCGGGCGTTATCGTGGAATATCGAAACTTCTCACAGTCTTCCTGGTCGTTGTTCTTGCACATCGTATGCAATACATCTAGATGTTGATAATAAATCTCAGCAGTGATGGTTACACCTTGGAGAAGCAATTCATAATACAGTATACCGTCCCTGTTGTTGCTGTTCC
The DNA here is from genome assembly GCF_021461395.2 of Schistocerca americana. Taxonomy (NCBI): domain Eukaryota; kingdom Metazoa; phylum Arthropoda; class Insecta; order Orthoptera; family Acrididae; genus Schistocerca; species Schistocerca americana. The sequence continues at coordinate 148,984,638 of NC_060123.1, forward strand.
GCCAGATGCATAACATTATCTTTTATGAATGCGCTCAGGCCTTTGTACGGTGACTTGCTACTTTTTTGGACTCAATCACTCCTTTTCTTTCCTTATTTTAACATAAAAACATCACTTCTCGTCGACAGCATGGATATATGATAAAAATGGCCGGTGTTGTCCACTAGCCAACTGATAGCGAGTAAGCAGAGATGCACAGATGGCTAAACGCTGATTTTTGTGATTTTGGCTTAGAACGTGCGGTAACCACACACCCGATTTTCGATCCTTCCCCATAGCATGCAAACGTCGCACGGTGGTGGAATGACCACAGTTCGTCACATTTGCCAGTTCTCGGATACAATAAAGTGTATCACTGCGGATTAATGCGTTTAAACCATCTTCATCAAATCCCCGAATGTCTTCCTGAATGTTAAGAGCAACTGAAGTCAAAACGATCTTCCCTGAAACGATAAAACCCTTTTACTGCCGTGCTCTGTCCAATGCCACTATCCCCACACGCGGCGTAAATGATTCTGGCGGCCTTTGTTGCTGTCAGCACTCTGCTGTACTCAGACAGAAGTATATGTAAGGAATGTTGCGATTTCTCCACTTAGCACTCATTTTCTAGTACCCACAGCTACCACAGATCCAAACGACAAAACGACGATAGGTAAACTTAAACAGCAACAACGAATTACAAATAAAAAATGACAGTCGATAGATAAACCTACAGTAAGGAATGCTGACACACTAAAAACGATACGAACTTATGCATCAATCTCATATCAACATAAATAAACATAAATACTCAAAGGATAGTTTGCACATATTTCTTCAGATTCCGGAAACTTAATGGACATAGGGGATCTCAGAATGGGATGAAGGTCAGGGGCCGGCCGAAGTAGCCTAGCGGTTCTAGGCGCCACAGTCTGGAACCGCGCGACCGCGCAGGTTCGAATCCTGCCTCGGGCATGGATGTGTGTGATGTCCCTAGGTTAGTTTCGTTTAAGTAGTTCTAAGTTGTAGGGGACTGATGACCTCAGAAGTTAAGTCCCATAATGCTCACAGCCATTTGAACCATTTTTGAAGGTCAGGCTGTAATGTCCTGTCAGCGATGAGGTCATTAGAGACGATCCACGAGCTCTGTTTTGGGTATGGGTGACGAATGAACTGGACCGGTGCCTTTTCAAAGGATCCATTTCGGTATTCACAGCAGACGGTTAAGGGAAATATTGGAAACAGGAAATTTGAGTATCTTGACAGGAGACTGAACCTCCTCCCTCCCGTATTCTAGTCATGTATCTCAACGCTGCTGTCACCTCGCTTGTCCAAGCTCAGAAGACACGTGCGAAGAAAGTTGTTGTTGCGTCATTGTAGGTTCTTACAATTATAAAGTAAAAAATGAAAAGGTTGACCTAGAATACCGAAATTTATCCTGGGCATAAGAGACACGTTTAGACGCTTTACAGTTCGTTTGGTATTGAAAGCAGGGCTGCTTACACTGCAAAAGTTGTACACTGGTTGAGTTTATTTTATATCTAGCAGTATCAGCCGGTATTAACAATGGCGGGAAACTGCAATAACGAAACCTATGAAAATCCATCATGGCGGGGACATGAAAAAATTTGATCAGAATATACATTCACAAAAAGTCTTCAGCGAAGAGAGAAGTCTATTATCTCTATTAATTCAAGAGCAAACTGAATTCAGACCAAGAAGGAGTTGCTGTTCACAGACACTTAAGTTGTCACTGTAGACAGAAGGAAGGTTTCAACGTAGTGATATCAATGGAGAGCCTTTCGTTGACCACTTCGGTGTATGACACTGTATAACATCAGATGGTCATAAGCATTTACTATCCTAATATCGACTTGAAGTTTACACAAATTATTGAGATGCTGCTGCAGAACCGACGATTCTTTGTAAAATTCCAAGGCCAGCTGTGTAGATCGTGAATACAGAAAAAACGGTCTTTCGCAAACCACTGTTCTAGCGCCAATGACCAACAACTCCCACAGCTGCCAAGAGCATCCAATATGCGGACGACTTGGCCCTGGCAGCTCAGACTGCAAACTTTTACATAGTGGAAAAGAACCTTCACTAATATTCTGAAAATGATTTCACACTGTTACAAGGGAAATCATCTCAAATCAAATCCAACGAAAACGAAAGCCGACACCTTTCATTTGAAGAACATGTAGCCTCACGGTAACCGCAACAAAAAGCCTCACGGAAGCTATGAGAGAACTAGAAAGGATTAGAGTTGGAACGCCGTAATGCCCCACTTTACCTCGTTGTTACCTTAGCCCGCTATCTAACGTACGAGACACATTGCATCAATATCAAGGCGAAGGTTGCACCGCGTAAATGTCTGTTACGCTATTTAAATAGGTATCCATCCTTTCACAAGGACAACTGTCGTACCTTTTTGCTACTCTGCTGCTTAAAATGCTAGTCCGGTGTCTCATGCAAACGAAGGCCAATGACAGCCTATTTGAAACCAACAACCTGGAACCTCTTCGCCTACTTCAGCTATCATATCAGTCATCAGATAAAAAAAGATAAGAGCGAGGGCTGAACTACCGAAACAGAGGTATCCTGATCATGTGGAACGTTTCAGAACTAAAAAAGGATTGCCACCTCGTCATGAAGAGGGATAATCACGTGAAAGTCCTTAAGCAGATTCCGCACAGCTATTGAAAGTTCCAAATACAGCATCAAGAAATGGGGCATCTTGCAAGATGAAAACTCACTGTGCGAATGTGGGGAAGAAACGAACTTTTAGTCATCGCATGAAGTGCTGCCTTTGTCCGGACTCGTACACGGGGTTGAATCTAGCACTAGCTAAAAGTAGGCCATCAATGTAGCCAAATACCGACCACAACTTGTATAAATATCGTACGATGGCATGGTGAAGAGTAATTCCACTACATTTTCTATTCTTTTCTCAACATCAGTTGAGGTGTTACATGTCATGCATATTACTCAGTCTATTTCTCCCTCTTCGCTGACGCAAGCTGCAACTCACTGCCGCTAGAGGACTCCGATATATAGCATGTAACATCGAGGCAGAAGAATGGGTAGCTTTGACGGATGAAACAGTGAAGGCAGCAGAAGATCAAGTCGGTAAAAAGAAGAGGGCTAGTAGAAATCCTTGGGTAACAGAAGAGATACTGAATTTAATTGATGAAAGGAGAAAATATAAAAATGCAATAAATGAAGCAGGCAGAAAGGAATACATACGTCTAAGAAATGAGATCGACAGGCTAAGCCGGGATGGCTAGAGGACAAATGCAAGGATGCAGAGGTATATATTACTAAGGATAAGATACGTATTGCCTACAGGAAAGTTGAAGAGACCTTTCAAACAAGAGAACCACCTGTGTGGATATCGACAGCTCAGATGAGAAAACAGTTCTAAGCAAAGAAGGGAAAGAAGAGAGGTGGAAGGACTACATAGAGGGTCTATACAAGGGCGATGTACTTGAGGGCAGTATTATGGAAATGGCAGAGGACGTAGATGTAGATGAAATGGGAGATATGATACTGCGTGAAGAATTTGACAGAACACTGAAAGACCTAAGTCGAAACAAGGCCCCGGGAGTATACAACATTCCACTAGAACTACTGATAGCCTTGGGAAAGCCAGCCATGACAAAAACCTTCCATCTGCTGAGCAAGATTTATGAGACAGGCGAAATACCCTCAGACTTCAAGAAGAATATCATAATTCCAATCCCAAAGAAAGCAGGTGTTGACAGATGTGAAAATTACTGAACTATTAGTTTAATAAGCCACGTATGCAAAATACTAACACGAATTCTTTACAGACGAATGGAGAAAACAGGTAGAAGCCAACCTCGGGGAATATCAGTTTGGATTCTGTAGAAATGTCGGAACACCCGAAGCAATACTGACCCTATGACTTATCTTAGAAGATAGCATTTTTAGACATAGAAAAAGCTTTTGATAATGTTGACTGGAATATGTACGTTTTTGGATAGGGTCCAGCTTTAGCAAAACACTGTTTTGTTTTTTAACCCAAACATGTTTCACTCCAGTTGCAACATCTTCAGTGGGTTTTTACTTTATGGCTGTTAAAGATAAAGAATATTCTTTAGTGTTTGTATACATGTAACTATTAGTTTTTAAATCGTAATTACAGATATCTGATAAACATATAAATTATGAATTCATACCTTTTTACCACATGGTGTGGTTTTTCTGATGTGTTGTGTTTCTACAGTGACTGTTTTGTTCCACAGTTTGTCATCTGCAACCACTTACACCTTAAATTAGATAATTTTTTAAGCCCAAATTACTATTTGAAAATTGTCATTTCTATGCCTGAAATTATATTAAATTAATTCTATGTGTGTGTGTGTGTGTGTGTGCGTGTGTGGTGTGAAAAGAGAGACAGAGAGGGGGAAAGAGAGGGAGAGAGACAGCGAGAGAGAGTGACAGTAGGTTTTAGGTTTTTGTGTGTGTTGGGGGGGGGGGGGGGGGAGGGGGGAGGGGGGAAAACTCTATGGGTTGCTCTTGTCTAATAATTCTTTGAGGGCAGTGAACTACTAGCCAACATTTTTCTCAATCAGATTGAAAATAAAATATTTGAAATAATAGTAAGACCCAAACAGTACCTGATAATATATTGGTACCGTTATGTAGATGACATCATATGCATTGTAAATGAACAACAAGTCGCATCCAACAACTCCAACACAGTACACCTAAAAATAAAATGCACCATAGAAACAGAACACGACAAAAGGTTACACTTCCTTGACCCCACACTATACAGGCACAACAACCAACACCAATTCTCTATATTTAGGAAAGTGACCACCACCAGCACTGCCATTCACAAAGATTCTTATCATCCGATTACATTCAGACTAGTCGGCTTCAAATATATGCTACATAGACTGAACATTAGCTGGCAGTTGTGGCCGACCTGTTCTAGGCTCTTCACTCCTGGACCACGCTGCTGCAATGGTCGCAAGTTCGAATCCTGCCTCGGGCATGGATGTGTGTGATGTCCTTAGGTTAGTTAGGTTTATGGCGCTCAGAGTCTAGAGGACATGACCACAGATGTTAAGTCCCACAGTGCTAAGAGCAATTTGAACCAAACTGAACAAAACCCCACCCACTGAAAACAACTACAAGAATGAGTTACATACAATCAGACAAATAGCAGTAGAGAATGGATATGACACAAACGCTATAGATAAACTGAAACACAAAATTAAAAACGACACCCAACACACAAAACTTCTCATCAACTTACAAACACTCGGAACACACATATGAGCACACATGAACAAGAAACACCCACAATGACAAACAATTGGTTCACCTACATCAACAAAGTAGTCCACAGAATAGGCAACATACTAAAAAAAACAAGGGGTAAAAATAGCCTACAGGACAGACAACTCAACACAGAGAAAACTAGGGTCAACCAATACAAGCACAGATAAACACAACACATCTGGTATTTACCAACTAACATGTCAGGGCTGCAAATCAGTTTATATAGGGCAGACAAAAAGAAACTTTAATGCCATATACACAGAACACAGAAGAGCATTAAAAAGTAACAGCTGTCATTCCACATTTGCTGAACACCTCTTGGGCAAGAAACATAACCCAACAAACATCAATACTGATTTGAAAATTCTCAAATGCAGCAACAACCTCCCACAAAAACTAATAATTGAAGAAAACTATCAGATACAAAAAGCCATAGTGGAAGAAAAACAAGTGATAAATGAATACACATCTCTCTGCAATGGAACTCTGTTCTCTGCCCTCAAATAATTATTAGAGAAGACCAACCTATAGAGCTCTCCACCCCACCACCACCACCCCAGCCACTCCCCCCCCCCCCACTAAAAAACACACACACACACACACACACACACACACACACACACACATGGAATTAATATAATTTCAGGCATAGAAATAATAATTTTCAAATCGTAATTTTGGCTTAAGCAATGTATCTACTTTAAGATGTAAGTGGTTGCAGATGATAAATAGTGGAACAAAACAGTCACTGTAGAAACACATCACATCAGAAAAACCACACCATGTGGTAAAGAGGTATGAATTCTTAATTTTATGTCTTTTTTCAAATATCTGTAATAACGATTTAAAAACTAATAGTTACATGCATACAAACATTAAAGAATATTCTTTATCTGTAACAGCCATAAAATGAAAACTCACTGAAGATGCTGCAACAGCAATGAAACATGTTTGGATTAAAAAACAAAATTGTGTTTTGCTGAAGGCGGACCCTATCCAAAAACATGCATATTCTTGAAACAAACACGGAGAAATGAGCTTCAACCCTAAGATGATTATTGAATGGAATACTCTCTTTCAAATTTTGAAGGTGACAGGGATCAAATACAGGGAGAAAAAGGCTATTTACAATTTGTATAGATACCAGACGGCAGTTATGAGAACTAGGGCACTGTAAGGGAAGCAGTGGTTGGGAAGGGAGCGAGACGAGGTTGTAGCCTATACCCAATGTAATTCAGTCTGTATATTGAGCAAGCAGTGCAGGAAACCAAAGAAAAATTTGGAGTAGGAATTAAAATCAATGGAGACGAAATAAAAGCCTTCTAATTCGGTCAGAGACATCAAAGGACCTGGTAGAGTAGTTGAATGGTATGAACAGTTTCTTGAAAGGAGAATAGAAGATGAACATCAACAAAAGGAAAAGAAGGATTGCCCGGCCACAGTGGCCGAGCGGTTCTAGGCGGTACATTTTGGAACCGCGCGACCGCTGCGGTGGCAGGTTCGAATCCTGCCACGGGCATGGATGTGTCTGATGTCCTTAGATTAGTTAGGTTTAAGTAGTTCTAAGTTCTAGAGGACTGATGACCTCAGAAAGTAGTAGATGAGTTTTGCTATTTGAGGAGAAAAATGACTGATGATGATCGAAGTAGAAAGGATATAAAATGTAGACTGACAATGGCAAGGTAAGCGTTTCTGAAGAAGAGAAAACTGTTAACATCGAGTATAGATTTAAGTGTCAGGAAGTAATTTCTGAAAGTATTTGTATGGAGTGTAGCCATGTGTGGAAGTGAAACATTGACGATAAATAGTTTGGACAAGAATAGAATAGAAGCTTTTGAAATGTGGTGCTACAGAAGAATGCTGAATATGAGATGGGTAGATCAAGTAACTAATTGGGGGATACTGAATAGAATTGGGGAGAAAAGGAATTTGTGACACTACCTGACTAGAAGAAGGGATCAGTTGGTGGGACACGTTCTGAGGCACCAAGGGATCACCAATTTAGTATTGGAGGGAAGCGTGGAGGGTAAAAATTGTAGAGGGAGACCAAGGGATGGAAACACTAAACAGATTCAGAAGGACGTAGGTTGCAGTAGTCATTCGGATGTGAAGCTTTCACAGGATAGAGTAGCATGGAGAGCTGCAGCAAACCAGTCTCTGGACTGACAATATCGAGGTTTGAAACATATGTGCTGCAGCGTGAGAGACCCTCAGAAAACTGAAAGCACAAATTCAAAGAGTTTGTCTGCACGTAGAACATCCTCTCCTTCAGCACAACAATGCCACACCATTCATGAGAGCTGCGACATCTGCAACAATCCGACGCAACGGGTTGACTGTTGTCGGTTATCCACAACAGAGACCCGAATCGGCCCCATCTGATTTCCATCTGTTTCCAAAAGAATACCTTCGGAGACTGCTCTTTCATAATGATGAAGGTTACAAGCTGAGGTGATGTGTGGCTCCGTCAACAACGTCAAACGTCTACAATGATGATACCAGTAAACTGGTCTCTCATTCGGATAAATGTGTTCGTTGCCAGAGTGATGACATTGTGAAATAAATATGTAGGCATGAAGAATAAAGATGTAGAATGTTAATAAGGCTTCTTTTATTTAAAAAGCCGCATTGTTTCCTCATAGAAAATTCGGAGGCATCACTTTTCGGCACGCCATCGTATTTAATGTAAATACTCGGTTATGTCCATTTCGGTCCACTGTAGTACTTTATACTCTCCTGCTTTAACTTCTTTATTTATAAACTGTTAACTGATTCGTGTCTCCATGTGCGTCTCATATTTTTTATGTTCAATATCTGTTTTGTTTGGTATTTTTGACACAAATCAAGAAATGCCCTTTTGGAGGGCGAAAGGACATTTCGTGGAGAGCAGAAAGGAACTGCAGAAAGCTCTTTCCACTGTGGGGAGGCCGAATTGGGCGGGTTCCGCGAGAACCCGGAGTGCGGCGCTTTTGGGCCACCCTGTGCTGAGTGGCGTACGCTGTCGCCGGTAGGGAGCGCAGTTTTCGTGGCGCCCTGTGGCACACAATCGATAACGCAGCGGGGCGAGGGATCGCAGCGAGGCAGCGCCGGCGGCCGCGATGCAACGCACGTGCACCCGCTGCAGCCCGACATCGACCTCCGCTATCGCACTATCGATCTGCACACACGCATTGTTCTGCCGCATTGTTGGAAGCCGCGGGGGTCACCCTGCAGCCGACGCCCCCAACTGCCGCCCGTCACACGCACCCTCACCCACACATCACCCTCACGCCCCAACCCATTTTTTAAGCCTCTGGTATCCTTCGTCATCCCCACGGTCTTAGCGAATCCCCCCACCCAGCGCCCAATGCAGTGTTCCCAAATACTCAATCTCTTAAAGTCTCTGCCCCGCATAAGAATGTTGCGTACTCTTGGAGCAGATTTGCTTTCCTGCGTAACTAATACAAAAAAAACTTAATTTTGTAACAGAATACTTATTATCCGTTAGCATTATGTCTTGTATTATTTGAAAAATCAGGGTTATATCTCGAATTACGACTGTAGCAGGTATGGACAATAAAACTATCGTGTACGATGCCATATTAACTCTCGCTACTTATAACCCCCGTTAAATATCCCATGCAGTCATACTGATATGCATTGTCTTTGATTTGCAAAACTTGACGGGGAAACAGTCATTTGAGAGTCTCCTTCACTCCGGAATTAACATACTTCTCACTCAACATGGACTCTCATTGGAGCTACTTCACAATAAATAGTGTCGTGAGTAGCTTTAAGTATTATTTTTAGCAATTTTATTCATAGTTTGCAGCTGTGAACGTGACTGTATTAAACACACAGGATGTATGAATAAAAACGCATTCAGTCACAAATTTTTCGGGTTGTTTTAAATTGCACGACGCATTTCGGACTCTGTGGCTCAATCGTAAGGTGGAAATCGTTTAGTACATAATTTATATTTGTTGTAGAATGAGGTGAAATGCATGTTCCTTTCGTGAAAAAGTTAGATGTTAGGTTTTGTATTTTGTGTATCAAGTGCGGAAAATACGCGCAAACGGTTTGAAAAACACTGGAAAACTTACCAAACAGACAAGAATACATACAACTGAAATAATCGGAAATGGCTAAGCGACTCGTATTGAGAAATATTACAGTACTTACATACAACTGGAGTATCTATATCGTTTCCACATTAAGAGCATCACATTTTTACAAATATATTTCGATTTTTTACATCGTAACTGTATATTAGTAATCGTGATAATTATTGGTAGTTCCATATTATGCCTTTGGTACAGTAGTGGTACTTTAGATGTTCGTAACTTCAGAAGCACATGGACTCACAACATCCCCTTCCTGGGACAATGAATTCACGGTGTTCTTATTTCAATTTCCAGGAGTGTATTTAGCTTAGCCATTCCAGGTGTTTCAGTTGTGTCTATTTGGTCATCAGCAGACAGTGAACTCTAACGATGACTATAGAAACATGTATATGAACGTAAACCACCTAAAGATGGGCACACGCCCAAGATCGGTCATATGTTAAATAAAATGACCTATAGTGACTGGTAACTTTATTATTCTACCCACAGTAAAGGAACAGTCACAGACTTCAATTGCATCAATTATAAAATTGACTCAAATAAAAAAATAATCAAAGCATATGTATCATCGTCAACTAAAGGGAATAGGACATTCTTAATTAATTACATATTCCATAGGTGGGTGACTTGGAGCATATTTTGTGATAATTTAGGATAAATAAGTTCCACTTCAAGAATGACATCAGTTCTTGGTCGTTAACGTACGTTTATTCAACTACATCATCATGCTAACCACTTACAGATTGGCTTTCATAATAGAAAAGCGTATTTTCTAATAACATACATAAATATATAGTTGTAACACATTTAACTAAATAAAAGTTCTTCTATGGAACAGAAGCATTTGCATAGAAGTAAACCTTTTAATTTAGTTCGAAACGCAGTTTTGCCGTTGGGTTTGGGAATGACATAGAAGATGAATGTAGAGAGAGGGGGGAGGAAGAGATTGACACAGGGAGGGGCAGGAGGAAAAGGACAGACAGAGAGAGGGGGAGCAGGTGATGGACAGAGAGAGAGAACGGGTGGAGAAGAAACGACAGAGAGATGTGGAGGAGGTGATAGACTGACAGTGAGGAGGCAGGTGAAAGAGGGACAGATTGTGAGGGTGGAAGAGGGACATGGTTGAGGATGCAGGTGGATGAGGGACACTGCGTGATGAAGCAGATGAAACAGTGGAGAGGGAAATAGTTCATTTTTTTCGCTTTGTAATAGCAGACTGCAATAAATAAATACTTTTTCCCTTTGTAATAGCAGACTGCAATAAATAAATACCCAGGTATTTTAAGGAACTTTTGCCCATCCACAGCTTGCGTGACATAATTGCCTTATGGGCCAAATACGCACGGAATCAATAAAAATAATGTGCACAGTTCATGACGTGCACAGCTATCCGTTGTCTTTCAACTAGATGTTTACGCCAGGGCCACCAGGTGGCTAATTCACTCACTGTACACCGTAGTAAAATAAGATCGGAGGTCAGTATATGTTAAGTTGTACTGTCAGTAAAGCTATGTTGTGGGTTTCTGAATGAGTTATAGTATATTAAGTTATGGATTTTATCACACAGTAACCCATTTTAGGCGCTGACAAGGCAAACTCCCCATCGCACCCCCTCAGATTTAGTGATAAGATGGTCCAGAGAAAAGCTCTTTAAAAACTGAACTCAGATTAAGCATGAAAACAGGAAGAAGTTATACTGAACTGTCAAGACAAAGCACAATATAAACAGTGAACGGTCCCAGAACAAAAAATACAATACGAGTACATAGCAGGCTGAAACAGCAGCGGCGTGGTGGGTAAGAGGTCACAGTGCTGGACTGCCCAGAGTGCGAGGCGTGATCAAAACTCCCTGGTCCTATTTCTTTTTTTTCCCACAACATTATGAACTGTCCGTCCAGTAACAGAAATGTTTGTTGTCTTTCTGTAGTCTTGGGAGATGTCATACTATACATTGGTTACAAAATGGTTCAAATGGCTCTGAGCACTATGGGACTTAACATCTATGGTCATCAGTCCCCTAGAACTTAGAACTACTTAAACCTAACTAACCTAAGGATATCACACAACACCCTGTCATCACGAGGCAGAGAAAATCCCTGACCCCGCCGGGGATCGAACCCGGGAACCCGGGCGCGACATTGGTTACAGAATATGAATCATGGAGTAAGAATGTTACCGCCACAAATAAATGCGATGAATAGTGAAAGCAGACGAGATACCACATAGACGTCTCACAGAAATGAAAACGATAAATGAACTGGCGTGAACAATGTCACAACAAAGGCATTCAAGAGTCAAAACTTCCAAAACGGAACGCAACACATGTTCTGATAGAACACAGGGAAAACTGTGTGATTGTGAAACTGTTGCTTTCATTTTTTGCAGCTTATGTGACAAACTGTTATATTTTCATCATTTCTTTTGGAGTGATGACATTCACATTCGTACGAACACCTAAATCGGGCAAGGAGGCATATCTCACTCATTCAGGCGTACAAGTTAGCTGTGTCGATAAGAGATTCCTATAATATGACACACTTACTCCCACTAATGCCACGTATGACTCTCCAGACGTGTTTTTCGGTGGAGGATTCGGTTGATTTGTCGCCTTGTCATCAAAGACTTGCGGTTCCCATTCAAAAGCCACTTACTTTCGGCTGTTGATATAGTAGTTGTGCAGAATCGACTTTCATTATAGGTCTCTTCCTTACACCTCGCTGTTGCAGACGGACGTTAAACCACGACTCCGACTTAAATTTGAATATAACGAATAGACACATCAATGACCGGACGGACAGTTCATAAATCTGTAAAAAAAAAAAAAATAAATAAATAAAAATGGCGCAATGGGGCTTTGAATACGGGATCGTTCGCTTCGAAGTCTAACACAGTCACCACTTAACCACGACGCCATTGCTTTTCGCCAGCGCTCGATGTTGTACTTCTTGAGCCTGAACCGTTCACTTCCTATTTTGCGTTTTTTTTACAGTTTATTACACCTTCCTCCCGTTTTCGTGCTTGACCTGCATTCAGTTTTTGACGAGCTGTCCACTTGGTGGTCTTGCACTAAATCTGAGGGGGAGTTTTCCTTGTGAGGATCATGTGGGCCTAAGGTACATCACCATCGATTGTGATATAGTAGCACTTATTCATGATTCTGAAATCTGTTGATCTTATGGTGAGTCAGGTCTATCTGTGCTGAAGGACCACACTGTATATAGCTATGAAACTTCATGAAAATCTGTATCACTGGTTTCTCTGATATTCACTTAAATGTGGGATCGACGGCGGTGTGCTTTAGGTCGATATGGATCTCAGCGCCTCATTTGATTCTAGTTAAGTGACCACGCTGGTGGACATTACTATTTGAATTCAATCATTTCCGCAAAAGGCACTTTGTGTTTGAAGTTTGTTGTTTACTATGCGGGAATCAGCTATCGTGTGCAGTGCAAACATGAAGATATTTTAAATGATAATAGAAAAGTAAAGCTGTGAGAGGGGAGCCGTGCTGGGTAGCTCAGTCGCTAGATTACTTGGTCGCGAAAGGCAAAGGTCCCGAGTTCGAGTCTTGGTCCGGCACACAGCTTTAATCTGCCAGAGAGTTTCATATAAGCGCACACTCCAGTGCTGAGTGAAAATCTCATTCTGGGAGCACAAAAGCAAATTACCAACAAAAGTTAGCCGCAAAGGAACTAGGGCCTCCGAGAACAGAGAGTTTGATTGAGAGAATAACGAAATCAAATAACCGTGACTACAGACGAACATTAACAAGGAAGTGTACAGATAGCCAAAGTTGTTGTGTTGGTGCAGCGTAAGAATATCTGATTTTCAGCCCGGAAATAAATTCGTGAGTTCATACATCTACTAGGGATTGTGTACATTTGTCCGCAAAAATGGAAAAACCACAAAAAATTCCCATTTACGCAAAAATTCGAAATAGAGAGTTGTGAAGGCTTACACATTATTTCGTTACTGCTCTAACATGTACTTTACTATGTCGTAACAACAAAATTCCACGAAGACAATTCTTTCTTTCGTCTGATACGTTAAGCATATTATTATTATTTTTTTTCTCAGACCTTAGGTCTGGTTAAAAATGGAAAGTGACGCGGACCTTCATCAAGCGTGACTTCCTTTTAACTGTACGGTATATGTTACATTGCATTCAGGAACTTTCGGGTAACTGAACAAGTGTCAATAATTACAGATTCCTGTAGTTGTATATATAAGTTTGGATGTAGCTGTATTGCATTGATGTACTGGTGGATATTGTGTGGTATGACTCCTGTAGTTGATAGTATAATTGGTATAATGTCAACTTTATCCTGATGCCACATGTCCTTGACTTCCTCAGCCAGTTGGATGTATTTTTCAATTTTTTCTCCTGTTTTCTTTTGTATATTTGTTGTATTGGGTATGGATATTTCGATTAGTTGTGTTAATTTCTTCTTTCTATTGGTGAGTATCATGTCAGGTTTGTTATGTGGTGCTGTTTTATCTGTTATAATGGTTCTGTTCCAGTATAATTTTTTATTCATCGTTCTTCAGTACATTTTGTGATGCGTACTTGTATGTGGGAACATGTTGTTTTATAAATTTATGTTGTAAGGGAAGCTGTTGAATGTATTATTTTTGCTACATTGTCATGTCTTCTGGGGTATTCTGTATTTGCTAGTATTGTACATCCACTTGTGATGTGATTTGCTGTTTCTATTTGTTGTTTGCAAAGTCTGCATTTATCTGTTGTGGTATTGGGATCTTTAATAATATGCTTGCTGTAATATCTGGTGTTTATTGTTTGATCCTGTATTGCAATCATGAATCCTTCCATCTCACTGTATATATTGCCTTTTCTTAGCCATGTGTTGGATGCGTCTTGATCGATGTGTGGCTGTGTTAGATGATACGGGTGCTTGCCATGTAGTGTTTTCTTTTTCCAATTTACTTTCTTTGTATCTGTTGATGTTATGTGATCTAAAGGGTTGTAGAGGTGATTATGAAATTGTAGTGGTGTAGCCGATGTATTTATGTGGGTGATTGCTTTGTGTATTTTTCTAGTTTCTGCTCGTTCTATAAAGAATTTTCTTCAATTGTCTACCTGTCCATAATGTAGGTTTTTTATGTCGATAAATCCCCTTCCTCCTTCCTTTCTGCTTAATGTGAATCTTTCAGTTGCTGAATGTATGTGATGTATTCTATATTTGTGGCATTGTGATCGTGTAAGTGTATTGAGTGCTTCTAGGTTTGTGTTACTCCATTTCACTACTCCAAATGAGTAGGTCAATATTGGTATGGCATAAGTATTTATAGCTTTTGTCTTGTTTCTTGCTGTCAATTCTGTTTTCAGTATTTTTGTTACTCTTTGTCTATATTTTTCTTTTAGTTCTTCTTTAATATTTGTATTGTCTATTCCTATTTTTTGTCTGTATCCTAGATATTTGTAGGCATCTGTTTTTTTCCATCGCTTCTATGCAGTCGCTGTGGTTATCCAATATGTAATCTTCTTGTTTAGTGTGTTTTCCCTTGACTATGCTATTTTTCTTACATTTTTCTGTTCCAGAAGCCATATTTATATCACTGCTGAATACTTCTGTTATCTTTAGTAATTGGTTGAGTTGATTTGTTGCTGCCAGTAGTTTTAGATCATCCATGTATAGCAGATGTGTGATTTTGTGTGGGTATGTTCCAGTAATATTGTATCCATAATTTGTATTATTTAAGATGTTGGATAGTGGGTTCAGAGCAAGGCAGAACCAGAAAGGACTTAATGAGTCTCCTTGATATATTCCACGCTTGATCTTTATTGGCTGTGATGTGATATTATTTGAATTTGTTTGGATATTACGTGTGGTTTTCCAATTTTTCATTACTATGTTTAGGAACTGTATCAATTTAGGATCTACTTTGTATATTTCCAATATTTGTAGTAACCATGACTGGGGTACACTATCAAAAGCTTTTTGGTAATCAATGTATGCATAGTGTAGTGACCTTTGTTTAGTTTTAGCTTGATATGTCACCTCTGCATCTATTATCAGTTGCTCTTTACATCCTCATGCTCCTTTGCAACAGCCTTTTTGTTCTTCATTTATAATTTTGTTCTGTGTTGTATGTGTCATTAATTTCTGTGTAATGACTGAAGTTAATATTTTGTATATTGTTGGGGTGATATTTAGCTCGGTTTGCTGTGTCTGCTTGATCTTTAGGTTTCAGATAAGTTATTCCACGTGTAAGTGTATCAGGGAATGTGTATGGGTCTGCAATGTAACTGTTAAATAATTTAGTTAGATGTGAATGTGTTGAGGTGAATTTCTTTAGCCAGAAATTTGCTATTTTATCTTTTCCAGGGGCTTTGCAATTGTGAGTAGAATTAATTTCTTGGGTGACTTCATGTTGCAAAATTATCACTTCAGGCATTTGTGGTATCATCTTGTACGTATCTGTTTGTGCTTGTATCCACCGTGCATGACTGTTATGTTGTACCGGGTTTGACCAAATGTTGCTCCAGAAGTGTTCCATGTCCGTTATGTTTGGTAGAATGTCTATTTTAATGTGTGTGTTATCTATTGTCTGGTAAAATTCCTTTTGGTTTGTGTTCAATGTTTGGTTTTGTTTCCTTCTATTTTCACTTTTTTTGTATCTTCGAGGTCGTTTGACCAATTCTTGTAATTTCTGCTTCTTTTCATCTAATTGCTCTATCACTTCTTGTTGTGAGATTTTACCTAACTTTTTTCGTTTTTTTCTGACATTTCATTTCTTATAAATTGTGTTAGCTGTCTGATGTCTTTTCTCAGTTTTTCTATTCTGATCTGTAGCCGGTGTTGCCATGCTGGTTTTGTGGGTTTCTTCTGTGTGTTGGTTGGTTCTGATCTCTGCCTAGTGTGTATATTTAGTGTAGTGAGTGGTCCTATATAAACCAGTAGTTGTAACTCTTCCATACTTGTGTTTCATTTATTTTGTTGTGTATGATTGTGTTGATAGTTTTTATTGTTGTTTCGACTTGTGGGTTATTTGGCGGTCTATGCAAGAATGGTCTAATGTCTGTATTTGTGTCTTTGTGTTCTATATATGTCAGCTGAAATTTTTCTTCTATATCTAAAATGTGTGTCACTTCGTGTTCTATTTGTGCTTGTTCTGGTGGCTGTCTTAAGATTTCATTTTCCTCTGACTGTTTAATTGATGCATGTTGTTTTTTGTTTGTTTGCTCTGGCATGTTTGAGTCCATTACTGTATTTTCTTCTTCTTCTGATTGCACATTATTTTGTTCCACTATTTGTTGTACTTGTTGTTTGATGTTTTCTAATTCTGACTGGGGTATCCTGTTATTTTTGATTATTACACGGATCTGATCAGCTAGTCGTTGTTCCGTTAAAAATTTTAATTCTGGGTATCTGGTAATAAATGTTGTGTAAACTTGTGATCTGTATCCAGTTGTGTTGGTTCCTAGGTTTGTTGCTTGGTAATAACAGAACATGAGGTGTCGATTAACTTCATCTGACCATCTCATCCTCTGTCTTTGTTTTCCTTCTAGGGTGGTTGCAGGAAGCATATCCTGCAAAACACCTCTATTTGGATTTGAATCATTTTCCAGTTGGCTAGCAGTGTCGTTACCATTGTGGGCAGGCATAGGGTTCAAGCGTCGTCCCCGAACATGACGGCGCTTGTCCGAGGCTTCTTTAGTTCTTTCCTGAACCAACTAATCACACTAAAAGGGGGGTTAGCCCTATTAGTGGTGTGTTCTTTTCGTCGCCTTTTACGACTGGCAGAACATACCGGAGGCCTATTCTTTTTATTCTTTTTATTATTATTATTATTATTATTACTGAAGTTATTATTGTTATTGGCGGTAGCTGTAGATGTATAAGCTTGTTGATAAGAATAACTGTTATACAGCAGATGCTATTAATTTCACACTGTCGAATTTTGCTCAATCTAAAAGTTTGCGGCCGGCCGTTGTGGCCGAGCGGTTCTAGGCGCTTCAGTCTGAAACCACACCACCGCTACGGTCGCAGGTTCGAATCCTGCCTCGGGCATGGATGTGTATGATGTCCTAAGGTTGGTTAGGTTTAAGAAGTTCTAAGTTCTAGGGGACGGATGACCTCGGGTGTTTAAGTCCCATAGTGCTCAGAGCCATTTGAACGTTTTTTTTTTGTTTTTAAGTTTGCGAACACCCAAAATGTATACACGCAAGCCGCCAATGTCTCGTTCTACCACTACTTGAAAATAGCTCATCTAGGGTCTGTAACAATAATGATTTTTAGAGGCAGTAGAGAATATCAAAAGAAGAGAAGCGCATTTCGTCACTTGTCCATGTAGTTAGCGCGAAAGCGCCATGGAGATGTTCATCCATCTCTAATTGCAGACACTACAAGGAATGTGGCGTGCATCATAGTTTGGTTTATTGTTACAGTTCCGTGAGCGAACGTTCCTACAAAGGTCAATCAATATATTGCTGAGTTTTGCATATATCTCACTATAAAAGATCATGATAGCAAAATCATAGAGTTTCTAGCTCAAATACTGGTTTATAAACAATCTTTCTTCTCCAGACCAATCGCGTCTGGAACAGCAAAAGGGACGCCGACAGCACCTCGTAAGACATCTCGCGAAGAGACCATGAGGATAAAATCAGAGAGATTAGAGCCCACACAGTGGCATACTGACAATCTTTCTTTCCACGAACAATACGAGACTGGAATAGAACGGAGAACCGATCGAGGTACTCAAGGTACTCTCCGCCACACATCGTCAGGTGGCTTGCGGAGTTTTTTGTTTCTTTATTTATTTTTCCGTGGGACCAAATTAAGGAGAAGTCTCCATGGACATGGAACGAGTCAATACATGAAATTATAACATGATATTAGAAACAAATAAAATGAAATATAAACAAAAACATATTCAGGTGACAAGTCGTAAGTTTAAATAAAGAAAATCAGCAATGTAACACTGGAATTTGCTTAATTTTTTAGCTCTTCCAGGAGCTCCTCGACAGAATAGAAGGAGTGAGCCATGAGGAAACTCTTCAGTTTAGACTTAAAAGAATTTGGGCTACTGCTAAGATTTTTGAGTTCTTGTGGTAGCTTAATCGAAATGGATGCAGCAGGATACTGCACTCCATTCTGCACAAGAGTCAAGGAAGTGCACTCCACATGCAGATTGGATTTCTGCCTAGTATTAACTGAGTGAAAGTTGCTAACTCTTGGGAATGGGCTAATATTGCTAACAACAAACGACATTAAAGAAAATATATACTGTGAGGGCAATGTCAGAATTCCCAGACCATTGAATAGGGGTCGACAAGAGATTCTCGAACTTACACCACATATAGCTCGAACAGCCCGTTTTTGAGCCAAAAATATCCTTTTTGAATCAGAAGAATTACCTCAAAAAATAATACCATACGACATAAGCGTATGAAAATATGCGAAGTAGACTACTTTTCGTGTTGAAGTGTCACATATTTCAGATGCTGTTCTAATGGTAAATAAAGCAGCATTTAATTTCTGAACAAGATCCTGGACATGGGCTTTCCACAACAGCTTACGATCTATCCGAACGCCTAGGAACTTGAACTGTTCCGTCTCGCTTATAATATGCCCATTCTGTCTGATCAAAATATCGGTTCTTGTTGAATTGTGAGTTAGAAACTGTAAAAACTGAGTCTTACTGTGATTTAGCATCAAATTATTTTCCACAAGCCACAAACTTATTTCATGAACTACATTACTTGATACTGTTTCAGTAGTACACACAAGATCCTTCACTACCAAGCTGGTGTCATCAGCAAACAGAAATATTTTTGAATCACCTGTAATACTAGAAGGCATGTCATTTATATAAATAAGAAACAGCAGTGGCCCCAGCACCGACCCTTCGGGAACGCCCCACTTACCAGTGCCCCATTGGGACTGAACATCACTACCACTCTCAATATTGCGGAGAATCACCTCCTGCTTTCTGTTCTTAAAGTAAGAGGCGAACCAATTGTAAGCTGCACCCCTTACTCCGTAATGGTCCAACTTCTGCAGTAATATTTTGTGGTCAACACAGTCAAAAGCCTTCGTTAAATCAAAGAAAACACCCAGCGTTCGCAACCTTTTATTTAATCCGTCCAAAACCTCACAGAGAAAAGAGAATATGGCATTTTCAGTTGTTAAACCATTTCTAAAACCAAACTGAACATTTGACAGCAAATTATGTGAATTTAAATTCTCCAGTAACCTTGTATATACAACCTTCTCGATAACTTTAGCAAACACCGATGGCATAGAAATAGGTCTAAAATGGTCAACATTATCAGTGTCTCCCTCTTTATAAAGTGGCTTCACTACCGAGTACTTTAATCGGTCAGGAAACCGACCACTCCTAAAGCAAAAGTTACAGATGTGGCTAAGTACTGGGCTAACATGCGTAGAACAATACTTCAGTATTCTGCTAGATACCCCGTCATATCCATGAGAGTTCTTAGTCTTTAGTGATTTAATTATTAACTCAGTCTCCCTCTTGTCAGTATCATGGAGGAGCATTTCAGGTAAAAGTCTCGGAACACTTTTTTCTAAGAGCGCTATATGATTCCCTGTTGGGACTAGGTTTCTATTCAGTTCACCTGCTATATTCAGAAAGTGATTATTAAATACTGTACATATATGCGACTTATCAGTACCACGGACATTCCCACTACGCACTGATTCTATATCCTCGACCTGTCTCTGCAGACCAGCCACTTCCTTTATGACTGACCATATGGTTTTAATTTTATCCTGAGACTTAGCTATTCTATCTGCATACCACATACTTTTTGCCTTCCTAATAACATTTTTAAGCACCTTACAATACTGTTTGTAATGGGCTGCTGCACTTAGATTTTGACTGTTTCTAATGTTTTGATATAATTGCCACTTTGTTCTACAAGATATTCTTATCCCTCTAGTCAGTCACCCAGGCTGCCTGTTTGTGCTAGTACCCTGTTTTGAACGTTCTAATGGAAAGCAACTTTCAAAGAGCACGAGAAAAGTCTTGAGAAAGGATTATATTTATCGTCTACTGTATCAGCGCTATAAACATCTTGCCACACTTGTTCCTTGACAAGGTTTACAAAGGTCTCTACAGCAACTGGATCACCTTTCCTAAACAGCTGATGACTATATTTAACACGTGTTGCAGCACAAAAATCTTTTAGAGTTAAAATTTGTGCGTCATGATCTGAAAGGCCATTCACCTTTTTGCTAACAGAATGCCCTTCTAGTAACGAGGAATGAACAAAAATGTTGTCTATGGTTGTTCTACTGTTCCCTTGCACTCTCGTTGGAAAGAATACGGTTTGCATAAGATTATGTGAATTAAGGAGGTCTACCAGCATCCTCTTCCTTGAACAATCACTTATACAATTAATATTGAATTCACCACATATAACTAACTTTTTGTATTTCCTATAAAGTGAACCAAGAACCTCCTCTATCTTTAGCAAAAATGTTGTGAAATCGGAGTCTGGGGATCTATAAATAACAACAGTTAGAAGTTTAGCTCCACTAAATTTAACCACACCTGCACAACATTCAAACACCTTTTCAGTATGGATGTAGATGTAGAAGTAATAGTGGAACATAACGTACCCTCCACCACACACCTTAAGGTGTCTTGTGGAGTTTCGATTCAGTGGAAAATGTATATATGGAAACTTTTTCAGAAAGATAGTTAGTGAAGGCACTGCGGTTTCCATGCCACGACATTAAAAGGACATCTGCTCGGATAAGCACGAGACTGGCCACCCACCGACAGTCGAGGATTGTAACAAAGAACAGACGAATCTTAGTGCAGGCAAAGACTCGCCACTTCATTGTTGAATAAGAACACCAGTGAGCAGTCATACCATGGGAAACAAGCCCCTGACCTGCACGCTTACGTCTGCTCACTGCACGTTGTATGGGAAACAGGGACTCTGCCACTGGACGCTCGCTGACGAGTCGCTGTACGCATTGTTACATACCGATGGCAGTGAACAGAAAGTCACGTCAGACGATGTATCCCAATCACTAAGAAGGCACCATTCAGGCTGCTGGTGCAGCTACCTTCGTCTGGAGGATGTTCGCATGGCATGATGAGGTACATCTTCCGTCACGTACTGTTGAACTATGCACGAATCTGCTCTGCGGTCATCTGTGCCCGTTTGTACGCAGGCAGTACCTCTAAGATAACCTGTAGCTTTAGCAAGACAGAGCGCCACCACATCACTCACGGATTATTGCAGGGGCGTTTAAGGAAAGCGCTTGCGTTCCGTCCAGTCCACCCGACCGCTTTCCTCCGCCGACTTGTCCACTCCAGGGACACAGCTCAGAACATTCTCCGTGATCTGTTCGCAATGACTGTGTGATCGCGGAAAAGAGTGCTTTCCAACATTTATGGCATCTATGGCATGAATTTTGTCAGGAAACCATTTGTCCTGTCCCGCTACAGGATTTGTTTATCAGTAAATGTAATGCAGTTCTTCACTCTTAAATTATAACTGTACTTACTGAAAATTACTACCGATATAATGTTGTGAAAACTGCATAAATTTACTAAAACGGGGATTAGAGAATTTAAAAAAAAAAATAGCTAGAGCTGCTGCGACGTGCTGCAAATCGATGGAAACGCCATATGTGAACGTCGCGGTGAGACCGACATTAGTGGGACGACCGTAGCTATTCGCCAAGATTACAGAGAGCAGCATCTCCGGGTCATCATAAAATATGTTCAAATGTGTGTGAAATCTTATGGGACTTAACTGCAAAAGCCATTAGTCCCTAAGCTTTCACACTACTTAACCTAACTTATCCTAAGGACAAAGACACACACCCATGCTCGAGGGAGGACTCGAACCTCCGCCGGGACCAGCCGCACAGTCCATGACTGCAGCGCCTCAGACCGCTCGGCTAATCTCTTGCGGCGGTCAGCATATCTCTTGTAAACGAACCAGTCACATTAACGTGACCATCGTATATATTTGACGCCAACATGCAATAGCGACTCACGGACAGCAGGTGGCAACATTACCAGTGGAGGGTAAATGAAGCGGAAAACAGTGCAGCAATCGTTGTAATGTCGAGACGGAGCGATTTATCTGGCGCCCAAAGGGCATGATAATTTTCGGACAAGGATGGAAGCATTTCCGAAACTGCTGCTTTCGTTAAATGTTGTCTTGCCGCCGTGGTTAAAGTGCAGGGTGTTTCAAATATAATATACACTCCTGGAAATTGAAATAAGAACACCGTGAATTCATTGTCCCAGGAAGGGGAAACTTTATTGACACATTCCTGGGGTCAGAGCATCACATGATCACACTGACAGAACCACAGGCACATAGACACAGGCAACAGAGCATGCACAATGTCGGCACTAGTACAGTGTATATCCACCTTTCGCAGCAAATGCAGGCTGCTATTCTCCCATGGAGACGATCGTAGAGATGCTGGATGTAGTCCTGTGGAACGGCTTGCCATGCCATTTCCACCTGGCGCCTCAGTTGGACCAGCGTTCGTGCTGGACGTGCAGACCGCGTGAGACGACGCTTCATCCAGTCCCAAACATGCTCAATGAGGGACAGATCCGGAGATCTTGCTGGCCAGGGTAGTTGACTTACACCTTCTAGAGCACGTTGGGTGGCACGGGATACATGCGGACGTGTATTTGTCCTGTTGGAACAGCAAGTTCCCTTGTAGATCTAGGAATGGTAGAACGATGGGTTCGATGACGGTTTGGATGTACCGTGCACCATTCAGTGTCCCCTCGACGATCACCAGTGGTGTGTACGGCCAGTGTAGGAGATCGCTCCCCACATCATGATGCCGGGTGTTGGCCCTGTGTGCCTCGGTCGTATGCAGTCCTGATTGTGGCGCTCACCTGCACGGCGCCAAACACGCATACGACCATCATTGGCACCAAGGCAGAAGCGACTGTCATCGCTGAAGACGACACGTCTCCATTCGTCCCTCCATTCACGTCTGTCGCGACACCACTGGAGGCGGGCTGCACGATGTTGGTGCGTGAGCGGAAGACGGCCTAACGGTGTGCGGGACCGCAGCCCAGCTTCATGGAGACGGTTGCGAATGGTCCTCGCTGATACCCCAGGAGCAACAGTGTCCCTAATTTGCTGGGAAGTGGCGGTGCGGTCCCCTACGGCACTGCGTAGGATCCTACGGTCTTGGCGTGCATCCGTGCGTCGCTGCGGTCCGGTCCCAGGTCGACGGGCACGTGCACCTTCCGCCGACCACTGGCGACAACATCGATGTACTGTGGAGACCTCACGCCCCACGTGTTGAGCAATTCGGTGGTACGTCCACCCGGCCTCCCGCATGCCCACTATATGCCCTCGCTCAAAGTATGTCAACTGCACATACGGTTCACGTCCACGCTGTCGCGGCATGCTACCAGTGTTAAAGACTGCGATGGAACTCCGTATGCCACGGCAAACTGGCTGACACTGACGGCGGCGGTGCACAAATGCTGCGCAGCTAGCGCCATTCGACGGCCAACATCGCGGTTCCTGGTGTGTCCGCTGTGCCGTGCGTGTGATCATTGCTTGTACAGCCCTCTCGCAGTGTCCGGAGCAAGTATGGTGGGTCTGACACACCGGTGTCAATGTGTTCTTTTTTCCGTTTCCAGGAGTCTATGTATGTATTTCGACCCCCCATGAACCATGGACCTTGCCGTTGGTGGGGACGCTTGCGTGCCTCAGCGATACAGATGGCCGTACCGTAGGTGCAACCACAACGGAGGGGTATCTGTTGAGAGGCCAGACAAACATGTGGTTCCTGAAGAGGGGCAGCAGCCTTTTCAGTAGTTGCAGGGGCAACAGCCTGGATGATTGACTGATCTGGCCTTGTAACATTAACCAAACCGGCCTTGCTGTGCTGGTACTGCGAACGGCTGAAAGCAAGGGGAAACTACAGCCGTAATTTTTCCCGAGGACATGCAGCTTTACTGTATGATTAAATGACGATGGCGTCCTCTTGGGTAAAATATTCCGGAGGTAAAATAGTCCCCCATTCGGATCTCCGGGCGGGGACTACCCAAGAGGACGTCGTTATCAGGAGAAAGAAAACTGGCGTTCTACGGATCGGAGCGTGGAATGTCAGATCCCTTAATCGGGCAGGTAGGTTAGAAAATTTAAAAAGGGAAATGGATAGGTTAAAGTTAGATATAGTGGGAATTAGTGAAGTTCGGTGGCAAGAGGAACAAGACTTTTGGTCAGGTGATTACAGGGTTATAAATACAAAATCAAATAGGGGTAATGCAGGAGTAGGTTTAATAATGAATAAAAAAGTAGGAGTGCGGATTAGCTACTACAAACAGCATAGTGAACGAATTATTGTGGCCAAGATAGACACAAAGCCCATGCCTACTACAGTAGTACAAGTTTATATGCCAACTAGCTCTGCAGATGATGAAGAAATTGATGAAATGTATGACGAGATAAAAGAAATTATTCAGGTAGTGAAGGGAGACGAAAATTTAATAGTCATGGGTGACTGGAATTCGTCAGTAGGAAAAGGGAGAGAAGGAAACATAGTAGGTGAATATGGATTGGGGGGAAGAAACGAAAGAAGAAGCCGCCTTGTAGAATTTTGCACAGAGCATAACTTAATCATAGCTAACACTTGGTTCAAGAATCATAAAAGAAGGTTGTACACCTGGAAGAATCCTGGAGATACTAAAAGATATCAGATAGATTATATAATGGTAAGACAGAGATTTAGGAACCAGGTTTTAAATTGTAAGACATTTCCAGGGGCAGATATGGATTCTGACCACAATCTCTTGTTTATGAACTGCAGATTGAAACTGAAGAAACTGCAAAAAGGTGGGAATCTAAGGAGATGGGACCTGGATAAACTGAAAGAACCAGAGCTTGTAGAGAGTTTCAGGGAGAGCATAAGGGAACAATTGACAGGGATGGGGGAAAGAAATACAGTAGAAGAAGAATGGGTAGCTCTGAGGGATGATGTAGTGAAAGCAGCAGATGATCAAGTAGGTAAAAAGACGAGGGCTAAAAGAAATCCTTGGGTAACAGAAGAAGTATTGAATTTAATTGATGAAAGGGGAAAATATAAAAATGCAGTAAATGAAGCAGACAAAAAGGAATACAAACGTCTCAAAAATGAGATCGACAGGAAGTGCAAAATGGCTAAGCAGGGATGGCTAGAGGACAAATGTAAGGATGTAGAGGCTTGTCTCACTAGGGGTAAGATAGATACTGCCTACAGGAAAATTAAAGAGACCTTTGGAGAGAAGAGAACCACTTGTATGAATATCAAGGACTCAGATGGCAACCCAGTTCTAAGCAAAGAAGGTTCAAATGGTTCAAATGGCTCTGAGCACTATGGGACTCAACTGCTGAGGTCATTAGTCCCCTAGAACTTAGAACTAGTTAAACCTAACTAACCTAAAGACATCACAAACATCCATGCCCGAGGCAGGATTCGAACCTGCGACCGTAGCGGTCTTGCGGTTCCAGACTGCAGCGCCTTTAACCGCACGGCCACAAGCAAAGAAGGGAAGGCAGAAAGGTGGAAGGAGTATATAGAGGGTTTATACAAGGGCGATGTACTTGAGGACTCAGAGCCATTTGAACCATTTGAACAATATTATGGAAATGGAAGAGAATGTAGATGAAGACGAAATGGGAGATAAGATACTGCGTGAAAAGTTTGACAGAGCACTGAAAGACCCGAGTCGAAACAAGGCCCCGGGAGTAGACAACATTCCATTAGAACTACTGATGGCCTTGGGAGAGCCAGTCATGACAAAACTCTAAAAATATAAAAATGCAGTAAATGAAGCAGACAAAAAGGAATACAAACGTCTCAAAAATGAGATCGACAGGAAGTGCAAAATGGCTAAGCAGGGATGGCTAGAGGACAAATGTAAGGATGTAGAGGCTTGTCTCACTAGGGGTAAGATAGATACTGCCTACAGGAAAATTAAAGAGACCTTTGGAGAGAAGAGAACCACTTGTATGAATATCAAGGACTCAGATGGCAACCCAGTTCTAAGCAAAGAAGGGAAGGCAGAAAGGTGGAAGGAGTATATAGAGGGTTTATACAAGGGCGATGTACTTGAGGACTCAGAGCCATTTGAACCATTTGAACAATATTATGGAAATGGAAGAGAATGTAGATGAAGACGAAATGGGAGATAAGATACTGCGTGAAAAGTTTGACAGAGCACTGAAAGACCTGAGTCGAAACAAGGCCCCGGGAGTAGACAACATTCCATTAGAACTACTGATGGCCTTGGGAGAGCCAGTCATGACAAAACTCTACCATCTGGTGAGCAAGATGTATGAGACAGGCGAAATACCCTCAGACTTCAAAAAGAATATAATAATTCCAATACCAAAGAATGCAGGTGTTGACAGATGTGAAAATTACCGAACTATCAGTTTAATAAGTCACAGCTGCAAAATACTAACGCGAATTCTTTACAGACGAATGGAAAAACTGGTAGAAGCGGACCTCGGGGAAGATCAGTTTGGATTCCGTAGAAATTTTGGAACACGTGAGGCAATATTAACCTTACGACTTATCTTAGAAGCTAGATTAAGGAAAGGCAAACCTACGTTTCTAGCATTTGTAGACTTAGAGAAAGCTTTTGACAATGTTGAATGGAATACTCTCTTTCACATTCTAAAGGTGGCAGGGGTAAAATACAGGGAGCGAAAGGCTATTTACAATTTGTACAGAAACCAGATGACAGTTATAAGAGTCGAGGGGCATGAAAGGGAAGCAGTGGTTGGGAAAGGAGTGAGACAGGGTTGTAACCTCTCCCCGATGTTATTCAATCTGTATATTGAGCAAGCAGTAAAGGAAACAAAAGAAAAATTCGGAGTAGGTATTAAAATTCATGGAGAAGAAGTAAAAACTTTGAGGTTCGACGATGACATTGTAATTCTGTCAGAGACAGCAAAGGACTTGGAAGAGCAGTTGAACGGAATGGACAGTGTCTTGAAAGGAGGATATAAGATGAACATCAACAAAAGCAAAACGAGGATAATGGAATGTAGTCAAATTAAATCGGGTGATGCTGAGGGAATTAGATTAGGAAATGAGACACTTAAAGTAGTAAAGGAGTTTTGCTATTTAGGGAGTAAAATAACTGATGATGGTCGAAGTAGAGAGGATATAAAATGTAGACTGGTAATGGCAAGGAAATCGTTTCTGAAGAAGAGAAATTTGTTAACATCGAGTATAGATTTAAGTGTCAGGAAGTCGTTTCTGAAAGTATTTGTATGGAGTGTAGCCATGTATGGAAGTGAAACATGGACGATAACTAGTATGGACAAGAAGAGAATAGAAGCTTTCGAAATGTGGTGCTACAGAAGAATGCTGAAGGTAAGGTGGGTAGATCACATAACTAATGAGGAGGTATTGAATAGGATTGGGGAGAAGAGAAGTTTGTGGCACAACTGGACTAGAAGAAGGGATCGGTTGGTAGGACATGTTTTGAGGCATCAAGGGATCACAAATTTAGCATTGGAGGGCACCGTGGAGGGTAAAAATCGTAGAGGGAGACCAAGAGATGAATACACTAAGCAGATTCAGAAGGATGTAGGTTGCAGTAGGTGCTGGGAGATGAAGAAGCTTGCACAGGATAGAGTAGCATGGAGTGCTGCATCAAACCAGTCTCAGGACTGAAGACCACAACACCAACAACATGTATTTCGAATGCATATATTTATTAAACTTTAAGACATACGAATATGAAACTTTACACACTTATTACGAACCTCCCAAGTTCAGTTTACAGATGTTCAATACGTCCTCCATAAGCGACACGAACAATACCACATCGATACTCAAATTCCTTCCATACTCGAGCAAGCGTGTCCTTCGTCGCTGATGTTATGGCACTACGGATCCGGTCGTTCAACTCTTCCAGGTACTGTGGGAGTGGTGATACATAAACGTTGTCTTTAACGGAACCCTACAGCAATAAGTCAGAGGGTGTCAAATGCGGTGACCGTGGAGCCCAGCTAAAATATACTAAGTCGCCAGCTCCTTGACGACCAAACCAACGGTTCGTGGGAAATTGTTATCATAGTCAATAGCAGCAAGAATCTCGTTACAAAATGCCACATGTTTGCGTTTGTCATCAGGATGCAGAGCTTGTAACAGCTGTAACTTGAAAAGCTTCATAGCCAACCGACGTCTCAAAACAAGCAAAATTGTTGTTGTAGGCAGTTGTAACTCCCGACTGGCACGACGAGTTGATTTTGAAGGACTGCGTTGGAAAACAGTTTGAATTCGGGCGACATTTTTTCAGCAACACGAGGGCGGCCAGGACTCTTTCCTTTACATACACATCCTGGATCTAGAAACTGTTGATAGCATCTGCCAATGTTCCACCCATTCGGAGGATCAATTAGGTACCTCAGTCTGAAACGTCTTTGCACTGTAATCACGGAATTGCACTTCGCAAACTCGAGAACACAGGATGATTTCTGCTGCGGGGTCACCGTTTTAAACATATGACGGTTACCAAGCAAAACAGAAGACAACTGACATCTAGCGGCTGTTAATATAAACTAGACTATGTATTCGTTTCTCCAATAGCCGAGCCGAGGCACAGCGATCGATAGTTTGGACAAAACAATACTTTGTAATAGGTATATTCTTCTTGAAACACCCTGTATATCGTGCATGCAAAATACCACTATGCAAAACCAGCGCCGAGGCAACTGCGTTGCACCAAGGGCAATAGACGACAGGGATGAAGAATGCTGCGGAAATGGGCACGGGCGAGTGGACGTGCAACTAATGAGCAACTGACCACCCAGGTGAACCAAGGGCCTAACAACAGTGTCCCCTCAACGACAGTTTAGCGAACGTTGCTGCGTGTGGGCCTGTGCAGAAGTCACCTGTCTCATTCACCCACGCTGATTGCTGTCCATCGGCGACGAGGGCTGGAATTTGCTGGCTAGTACCACAACTGGACGTCCACAGAGTGGGGACAGGTTGCCTTTTCAGATGAATCACGTTTTATACTCCATCGGAAAGATGGCCGCCTGGAAGGAAAAGCCCCGCAACAGACCAATCAGACCAATTGTGTGAATGGATTGAAGAGTTCCTAGATAACAGAACGCAGCATGTCATTCTCGATGGAGAGAAGTCTTCCGAAGTAAGAGTGATTTCAGGTGTGCCGCAGAGGAGTGTCGTAGGACCGTTGCTATTCACAATATACACTCCTGGAAATGGAAAAAAGAACACATTGACACCGGTGTGTCAGACCCACCATACTTGCTCCGGACACTGCGAGAGGGCTGTACAAGCAATGATCACACGCACGGCACAGCGGACACACCAGGAACCGCGGTGTTGGCCGTCGAATGGCGCTAGCTGCGCAGCATTTGTGCACCACCGCCGTCAGTGTCAGCCAGTTTGCCGTGGCATACGGAGCTCCATCGCAGTCTTTAACACTGGTAGCATGCCGCGACAGCGTGGACGTGAACCGTATGTGCAGTTGACGGACTTTGAGCGAGGTCGTATAGTGGGCATGCGGGAGGCCGGGTGGACGTACCGCCGAATTGCTCAACACGTGGGGCGTGAGGTCTCCACAGTACATCGATGTTGTCGCCAGTGGTCGGCGGAAGGTGCACGTGCCCGTCGACCTGGGACCGGACCGCAGCGACGCACGGATGCACGCCAAGACCGTAGGATCCTACGCAGTGCCGTAGGGGACCGCACCGCCACTTCCCAGCAAATTAGGGACACTGTTGCTCCTGGGGTATCGGCGAGGACCATTCGCAACCGTCTCCATGAAGCTGGGCTACGGTCCCGCACACCGTTAGGCCGTCTTCCGCTCATGCCCCAACATCGTGCAGCCCGCCTCCAGTGGTGTCGCGACAGGCGTGAATGGAGGGACGAATGGAGACGTGTCGTCTTCAGCGATGATAGTCGCTTCTGCCTTGGTGCCAATGATGGTCGTATGCGTGTTTGGCGCCTTGCAGGTGAGCGCCACAATCAGGACTGCATACGACCGAGGCACACAGGGCCAACACCCGGCATCATGGTGTGGGGAGCGATCTCCTACACTGGCCGTACACCACTGGTGATCGTCGAGGGGACACTGAATAGTGCACGGTACATCCAAACCATCATCGAACCCATCGTTCTACCATTCCTAGACCGGCAAGGGAACTTGCTGTTCCAACAGGACAATGCACGTCCGCATGTATCCCGTGCCACCCAACGTACTCTAGAAGGTGTAAGTCAACTACCCTGGCCAGCAAGGTCTCCGGATCTGTCTCCCATTGAGCATGTTTGGGACTGGATGAAGCGTCGTCTCACGCGGTCTGCACGTCCAGCACGAACGCTGTCCAACTGAGGCGCCAGGTGGAAATGGAATGGCAAGCCGTTCCACAGGACTACATCCAGCATCTCTACGATCGTCTCCATGGGAAAATAGCAGCCTGCATTGCTGCGAAAGGTGGATATACACTGTACTAGTGCCGACATTGTGCATGCTCTGTTGCCTGTGTCTATGTGCCTGTGGTTCTGTCCGTGTGATCATGTGATGTATCTGACCCCAGGAATGTGTCAATAAAGTTTCCCCTTCCTGGGACAATGAATTCACGGTGTTCTTATTTCAATTTGCTGGAGTGTACATAAATGACCTTGTGGATGACATTGGAAGTTCACTGAGGCTTTTTGCAGATGATGCTGTGGTGTATCGACAGGTTGTAAGAATCGAAAATTGTACTGAAATGCAGGAGGATCTGCAACGAATTGACGCATGGTGGGGGGAATGGCAATTCAGTCTCAATGTAGACAAGTGTAATGTGCTGCGAATAGATAGATAGAAAGATAGATCCCTTATCATTCAGCTACAAAATAGCAGGTCAGCAACTGGAAGCAGTTAATTCCATAAATTATCTGGGAGTATGCATTAGGAGTGATTTAAAATGGAATGATCATATAAAGTTGATCGTCGGTAAAGCAGATGCCAGACTGATATTCATTGGAAGAATCCTAAGGAAATGCAATCCGAAAACAAAGGAATTAGGTTACAGTACGCTTGTTCGCCCACTGCTTGAATACTGCTCAGCAGTGTGGGATCCGAACAAGATAGGGTTGATAGAAGAGATAGAGAAGATCCAACGGAGAACAGCGCGCTGCGTTACAGGATCATTTAGTAATCGCGAAAGCGTTACGGAGATGATAGATAAACTCCAGTGGAAGACTCTGCAGGAGAGACGCTCAGTAGCTCGGTACGGGCTTTTGTTAAAGTTCCGAGAACATACCTTCACCGAAGAGTCAAGCAGTATATTGCTCCCTCCTACGTATATCTCGCGAAGAGACAATGAGGATAAAATCAGAGAGATTAGAGCCCACACCGAAGCATACCGACAATCCTTCTTTCCACGAACAATACGAGACTGGAATAGAAGGGAGAACCGATAGAGGTACTCAGGGTACCCTCCGCCACGCACCGTCAGGTGGCTTGCGGAGTATGGATGTAGATGTAGATGTAGAATCGTTGGAAGGGTCCAGGCAGGAGTAGGGAGCGTTAAGGTCTGGGAATGTTTTCGTGGTGTTCTAAAAGGCACAATGGATCAACACATCGTGCATATATCCTTGACCATGCGCCTACCCCTACACGCAGTTTGTTTTTCCTCTCATAATGGCATCTACCAGCAGGACAATGTAACGTGCCACACAGCGCGCTGTGTGCGTTCGTGGTTCGAAGACCTCCAGGATGAGTCTGCCCCATGCTCCTCTGACCAACAAACCCCTCATATTAAAACCCAATCCAGAATCTGCGAGGCCGCGTGGATCCATAGATTCTCGACCGCGAAACCCGGCGAAGCTGGCCACAGCAAAGGAACCACCACGGCTCCACATCCCAGCCAGTACCTTCCACAACCTTACTGACTGTCTTCCTGCACGTCTCACAGCAGTTCGCGCTGCGAAAGATGGCTACTGAGGCGTCTGAAAGTAGATACTTTAATATGACTGGACACTGTAATTTGCAAAGCGAAGTTTTTAAATACAGTTTTAAACTTTAAAGGGTAACTTTCACTCCGCAAGAAAACACAGTAAAAGCATGTGTCAGTAATATACCGAAGATCATGAGCTTAAACAGTAGGTTAAGTAAAAACTGTGAAGTTATTGTACACAATACTTTGACTGACATTACAACTGTAAATTTATTTTCTCGTGTTTTAACTTCTGTCTCAGACGGCCTGAGACAACACAGTAGGAGGACACTTAGAGGAGAATTGTTTGAAGACAGTTGGTAAGGCACTAATATTCTTGATTTCTGTGCATCAGTAAGGTTTACTTTCAAAATGAATTAATAATTTTCTGTATCTCATTATCAACATAACTGCTTTTTTATTATGTGCAATTAGTTGTGCCATATTGGCATTATCTTCAGAACTAATTCATTAATATGTGTGAAGTTATGCATCTGTGCTTCTTTCACGACAGGAAAAAAAAGAATATTCAGTTTTATTCTTTGAATACATAACAATTCGGAAGTGAATTTATAACTGAATTCCATCTGGGAAAATAAGTTGGTGCTATGAGCAAAAAGTTTTAAGGTTGTTTTTTTATTAGTTAGTATATCACTTTGAAGCAGTATATTTCGGCTGTGCGAAACAAGTTACAAGCACGTCGATCACACTGCACGTTCGTGGTCAGACATATGACGACGGTATGAATAAACAGACCAGTTTTGCTTAAATCGCTACAGCACTCCATTTGCTATAAGTCAAAAAGATGGACACCGTTATTGTTATTAACAGTTTGTCAATCTGCAGCTGTGACAATGAGCTGCTGCAACTGTGATATTACTTTAAAGAGACTCAGTTGCCAAATGTCACGGATAATCTCCTCAAACTGTGTCGGACCTCCTTTCGCTCAGCATATTCCAACAATTGGACGTCGCAGGGACTCAACAAGTCGTTGATAGCCCCTGCAGAAACATCGAGCAGTGCTGCGTCTATAAGCATCCATAATTGCGGAAGTGTTGCCAGTGAAGGATTTTATGCATGATCTGACCTCTCGATTATGTCCCGTAAATGTTCCACGGGTTTCATGGCGGGTGACCTGGGTGCCCAAATCATTCGCTGGAATTGTGTTCAATGCAAATGCGAAGACTTGTGGCCGGAGACATGGTGCATTGTCATCCATAAAAAATACCATCGACGTTTGGGAACTTGAAGTACATGAATGACTGCAAATGGCGGCCGAACAGAACCGTTTCCAGTCAACGATCGTTTGATCCAGTTCATTCCATGTCAACACAGCTCACACCGTTACGGTGCCACTGCCTTGTTGACAACTTGTGTCCATGGATTCGTGGGGTCTGCATCGCACTCGAACTCTATCATCAGCTCTTACCATCTGAAACAGGAACTCATCCGACCAGGCCGCCGTCTTCCAGTCGTCTAGCTTCCAACTGAGATGGTCACGAGCCCAGGAGAGGCGCTACAGGCGATCTAGTGCTATTAGCAA
Organism: Schistocerca americana; assembly: GCF_021461395.2. Classification (NCBI taxonomy): domain Eukaryota; kingdom Metazoa; phylum Arthropoda; class Insecta; order Orthoptera; family Acrididae; genus Schistocerca; species Schistocerca americana. The sequence goes on from NC_060123.1 coordinate 149,018,530, forward strand.
AGGCGCTCGCGTAGGTCTTCTGCTGCTATAGTCCATTAACGCCAAAATTTCGCGGCTCTGTCCAAACGTATACGTTCGTCGAACGTCCCACATTGGTTTGTGCACTTATTTCACGAAGTGTTGCCTGTCTGTTAGCACTGACAACTCTATGCAAATGCCGCTGCTCTCGGTTGTTAAGTGAAATCTGATATTCTCGGCACACTATTGACATTGTGGATCGCGGAGAACAGAATTTTCTGACGATTTCTGAAACGGAATGTACCATGCCTCTAGCTCCAACTACCATTCCGCGTCGTGCGACCATAACGACGTCGGAGACCTTTTCACATGAATCACCTGACTGCAAATGACAGCTCCGTCAACGCACTGCCCTTTTACGAGTATTCCTTGTGTACGTGATGCTACCGTCGTCTGCATATGTGCATACCGCTATCCACGACTTTAGTCATCTCAGTGTAGATTACAGTCATTTACAGCCAACACTGGATCGCCAGTGTCGATTACTATGATTTACAGCCAACGCTGGACCGCCAATAGTCAGAAAATAGAACCACTGTTACGGGAGATTATCTCATCTCGAATGGTATGATTTTCGAGTGCGTTTGAAAGTATGTACACTCCTGGAAATTGAAATAAGAACACCGTGAATTCATTGTCCCAGGAAGGGGAAACTTTATTGACACATTCCTGGGGTCAGATACATCACATGATCACACTGACAGAACCACAGGCACATAGACACAGGCAACAGAGCATGCACAATGTCGGCACTAGTACAGTGTATATCCACCTCTCGCAGCAATGCAGGCTGCTATTCTCCCGTGGAGACGATCGTAGAGATGCTGGATGTAGTCCTGTGGAACGGCGTGCCATGCCATTTCCACCTGGAGCCTCAGTTGGACCAGCGTTCATGCTGGACGTGCAGACCGCGTGAGACGACGCTTCATCCAGTCCCAAACATGCTCAATGGGGGACAGATCCGGAGATCTGCTCGCCAGGGTAGTTGACTTACACCTTCTAGAGCACGTTGGGTGGCACGGGATACATGCGGACGTGCATTGTCCTGTTGGAACAGCAAGTTCCCTTGCCGGTCTAGGAATGGTAGAACGATGGGTTCGATGACGGTTTGGATGTACCGTGCACTATTCAGTGTCCCCTCGACGATCACCAGTGGTGTACGGCCAGTGTAGGAGATCGCTCCCCACACCATGATGCCGGGTGTTGGCCCTGTGTGCCTCGGTCGTATGCAGTCCTGATTGTGGCGCTCACCTGCACGGCGCCAAACACGCATACGACCATCATTGGCACCAAGGCAGAAGCGACTCTCATCGCTTAAGACGACACGCCTCCATTCGTCCCTCCATTCACGCCTGTCGCGAAACCACTGGGGGCGGGCTGCACGATGTTGGGGCGTGAGCGGAAGACGGCCTAACGGTGTGCGGGACCGTAGCCCAGCTTCATGGAGACGGTTGCGAATGGTCCTCGCCGATACCCCAGGAGCAACAGTGTCCCTAATCTGCTGGGAAGTGGCGGTGCGGTCCCCTACGGCACTGCGTAGGATCCTACGGTCTTGGCGTGCATCCGTGCGTCGCTGCGGTCCGGTCCCTGGTCGACGGGCACGTGCACCTTCCGCCGACCACTGGCGACAACATCGATGTACTGTGGAGACCTCACGCCCCACGTGTTGAGCAATTCGGCGGTACGTCCACCCGGCCTCCCGCATGCCCACTATACGCCCTCGCTCAAAGTCCGTCAACTGCACATACGGTTCACGTCCACGCTGTCGCGGCATGCTACCAGTGTTAAAGACTGCGATGGAGCTCCGTATGCCACGGCAAACTGGCTGACACTGACGGCGGCGGTGCACAAATGCTGCGCAGCTAGCGCCATTCGACGGCCAACACCGCGGTTCCTGGTATGTCCGCTGTGCCGTGCGTGTGATCATCGCTTGTACAGCCCTCTCGCAGTGTCCGGAGAAAGTATGGTGGGTCTGACACACCGGTGTCAATGTGTTCTTTTTTCCATTTCCCGGAGTGTATATCACACGCAGTATTAAAGAAAGTGTTTCATAACTTTTCTGAGCTACGAAGTAGGTCGCCAGTTTATCTTTGCAAATTAATCGTCAAGATCTGTTAATACTGTTTCTCTAGGCGTGACGGCCATTCTCATTTCTTAATATCAAGAAATGTTACACCAGTGTCTCGATAATAACTATGAGAGAGCGTTTCCATCGATATCAGGTTGAAAGGGAATGCCACACCATACCAGACTGGCATCTGTTGTTCAGATGCTAACAACAGCACGTGTATGTGTCTGCTAGCCAGTTAAAGCTTTATCCGGCAGCCTCACCCAAATGGCATCAAGTGTGCGTAGATATTGCGAAGATGAGGTGTAATACTAAGCGTCCAATTGGTTTAGAACTTGTCGATGGCAGATAAGTGCTGAAACGCCTCACACTGGCTGGTTAAGTACAAAATAGTGATTCTAACAACATATAGATCAGCATCTGTAACAATGCAAAGACTTAAGAAGAGTAAGTCGAAAAGCAGTCTGTAGTCTTTTCAGAATTTTAACCTCATCTCAGTACTGGTATGAACAATAGCAGGTAATCTAGAACAGTGTTTCTCGATAATTGCCTGTGTAAGCTGAGACATTTAACTTACTGGCACTTTTGTCTCCTTCTGTCCAATGGCGTTTCGCCAAAATGTAAGATCAGAAGTGCAATATAACTTTCATTGCCTAATCCAAATTAATTTGTGTCGAGTACAGCCTCGGCTTCTGTATAGGTGATAAGTAAGCTTCAGTTCAACACTTAGCTCAAGATACAGTTTGTTATTTCTCATTATTTCCCATTTCCAAAAGCCAAAGATTTATCTCCGTTAGGAGCGGATAAATGAATACCTGTTACACAAGTCGACCACGTTTTGAGGCAGAGGAAGTTGTAAGAATTCCTCGTATTGCTGATCTGTTGTATCGATACAGTAGAATCCTCAGTACCTAGCAAGGGCAACTACATTTTGAATTTTGGCTGTTAATTCGGAAATACCGTTGTAGCACAGCGGAAGAAATTGCTCATTAGTGTAGCATTTAAAAGCCCTGAATCTTTCTCGTTTTGCACTGCAGTACGAAGAAAATAAGCGAGAATTACAGGTAATTGCCAGGTTTTAGGGGTAACTTGAGTTTATCTTACGGTCGCGGGAAATAACACCCGGAGAACGGTTGCGCGAAAACAGGCCAATTATCGGGAAGCGATCTAATAAACGATGAGGGGCGGAATTCCATTCGTATGAAACGGCGCTCAGTATACACATTCCGAGCAATTTTCGCCGTTGAGTTACTGTGCCAATCAGACGGAATGACTTAACTCCACGCGAGTCAATTTAAGCCGGACTCGCAAGGAAATCCGGAAACTGCTATTAAAATTGTAATTGCTACATAAGCCGCAAGGGCCACCTGTGTGTTATACATGTTACCGAGTGGATTCTATAAAAACGAATCTCTGCGCACTCCCGAAAAATCGTATTAATTTGCACCGTTCGCACAACAATTGCGTTCGTTTTGCACATATGTTGACATTTTTCATGGTAGCATCACGCCTCGCAATACAATTACCACTCATCAGCTAATACAATGGACTGATTTTATTCGTTAGCTTACTCTCTAGATTGTTTAAAATTTGACGTACTGGACATATAGAAACACATTTTGACGAAAAAATTTTGTAAGTATAGTAAAAACTTTGAAGAATGGTTTCCAGTAATACCAGGTATTACTGGAATACATTTTCCCATCGTAAGCACAAGAAAAATATTTATTGCCGTAATTTGAATTTGGCACCTATGTTCCTTCAGAATTAACCGAATGAAAGCAGGTTTCGATTTTTCGTTCGGCTGTCATAATTTATTCAGTAGTTTCTCTAAGCTAGTATAGCTGAATAACTGGTTGGTTGAGCCTCTGATAATTTCGAGGCGTTAAATCCTAATCATTTTCTTCTTTCAGTATTGCTACCGGGTAGTCACACAGGGAAAAATACAGTAAGTGGGAGCGGTATATCGGATTTATTGGAGATAGTATTCGAAACACACAAGAAAAATTATTGATCGAAAATCGTGAGTAGATAAGATGTTGCCCCTTTAATGTCACACATCATAAGTTAATATAATTGGCGAATATAAGGAAAACGGTTTGGTTACGTAAACAAACAGTGATGGGAATAAATAACCTGTTAAAAGCTGTATCCGGATCTTAGCACTTTAAGGCCGTGTAACGTCGTCTATAAACAGAAAGAAATGAAATCTCTTGAAGCGTCTGAGGTATGATATTGAAGATGTTTCTTCAAGATAAAATTAAAGGATATAACCACAAACCAGGAGCTGTCTCAAGTAACTGGTGAGAAAAGAACATTAAGGGAAACCATCGAACGAAGACGTCATGAGCACATAGTTCACATAATATGTCACAAACACGTCCTTGTAAATATTCTAGAAGAAGCAATGCAAGGAAAGTAAGCGCGAAGAAGACCCCTACTGATATCTTCAAAACAATGCATAAATAATGCCGGAGTCAATAAGCATGACAAAATGAAGGTATTAGTTTGCTGTAGATCTAGCTGGAGAGCTGCCAGCCAATCGAAAATATTCAGTTCTATCAGTAATTCCGTGTGTATTTAAAATTTTCATTCTCTTAACAATATAATATGTTCCCCAGCTAAATGGAAAGTTGTTTCAGGATTTTATAGATACTATAAGCACGATTGTACTAGACAAAGAAGGTAGATGATGTAAAGTTCGACAAGTAATGAAATTCCTCAGTTTTTTCATTTGAAGTAATACCGGGAACGTAGTAAGATGTTCTGACGACTCGATTCGAACTCATCTGCTTCTTCAGACATCCATACGAAATACAAATATGACGATTAGGAAAATTATTTATTATTCATTGATTTACTGTTTATTTAGCCTGATTAGATTAGGGCCTTAAGGTCCTCTCTTACACCTGACCAGAAAGAACACGTACCACAGGTATTACGAAACATTCCCAATAATAATAATAATAATAATAATAATAACAATAATGGCAATAATGATAATCAAGACACTAATAACAATAATAATACTAAAGGGCATCTAGCACGATATAGATTACTTTAGCACATTTGAAACCTAGTTTAGTATTCTCAGAAATGGAATGGATAAAGGAAGAGAAGAAGAGTGATATAAAGATGACAGTGGCTGTTAGGAAAGAACAGAATGTGAATCTATCTGCTGCACAAGAAGAAAATGGCCCTATTTAGAGGAGAGAAAACACAGCGAGATAATGAAGCAAAAAATCCTACAACCTTACGCCACTGGGAGTTTGATATATACAGGATGAGTCAGGAGGCAAGGTATTTGTTTTGACGGGTGATAGCATTACTAATTCTGAACAAAAAAACCTTGATGTGGACGTATGCCATGCTCCGAACGGTTTCCGAGATAGAACGCTTTAATTGGACATTTCTATTTATTTTCTGTATTATTCATTGTCATTGTTTACAACGTACCACAGTAATATAGAGGAAGTTGAGACGAACATTTTGATACAGGACGCTTGTGGTCTATCAAGTCGGGAAACTACCGCAAACTGGCCTACAAAAAGTATCTTGGCTACAGCGCACAGGCGTCGCGCGAGATTTTCATTACTCCCGAGATCTCTCCCTGCAAACTGTTTGTCCTAGACAAAAACTGAATAGAACCTTTTTTGCAGCAAATTTAATTTAGTTTAATTATGTGCTGAGACACCTTTTCGTTGGAGTGTGCGATTTTCGAGTTATTAAAGAAAAACGTACACAAGTGACATTAAACGTGTTCTATCTCGGAAACCAATCGCAATAGGGCATATGTCCACATGAAGTTTTTGTTGAGAACCACTAATGCTATCGCGTCTCAAAGCATGTAAATTTCCAATGGACTCACCCTGTATGTGAAAATGTAATTAAAGGTGTCCAGGCTCAAAATACGCACAGCATTAAAATAAAGAGAAATTTTTGCAGAGCCTTGACAGCAGAAAATGAGAAATACTTGGATTCTTCGCTAAGAAAAATTAATGCTTTACTAGCAGTCAAATTCTGGACCAAAATACGTAGGACAAAAACCAAAGTCATAATATTTACACAGAAAGAAGGACAACAAATAAACAAGTTTAGATACACAAGACGATTTGCTCAGGAAAAAGAAGCATCCAACACAAAGTGTAGTTGGTTGGTTGGTTGTTTTGGGGAAGGAGACCAGACAGCGTGGTCATCGGTCTCATCGGATTAGGGAGGGATGGGGAAGGAAGTCGGCCCTGCCCTTTCAGAGCAACCATCCCGACATTTGCCTGGAGTGATTTAGGGACATCACGGAAACCTAAATCAGGATGGCCGGACGCGGGATTGAACCGTCGTCCTCCCGAATGCGAGTCCAGTGTCTAACCACTGCGCCACCTCGCTCGGTCAAAGTGTAGTGTGCGGTCATCTACACACATATTGTTAAAAGTGAAAAGGTTTGTTCGAAGCATGGCAACAAGTAGATAATACACCTCGACCTTGATGAAGCTCCTTCAGGAGCTAATCACAGGCATGACAGAAGAACACTTTTTACGTCAGAGATCACCCCTTTCTTGACAGCTCGTCGTCTTATCGTGTTTGGCGGAGATTTTAACTGTGTGGTACCCGATGCTGATCAGGTCCCAACGCCCATGAGGTGTGAAGCACTCGCTTCACTCCTCCAGGCGGCTGACCTTAATGATACGTGGCGCCACTTTCATCCCGCCTACACACAATTTACTCTCATCTACCCCACTGGAGCAAGCCGTATTGACCGTGTTTATGTCTCTGCTGATTTGCTTCCTGCCCTTTGTGCCGTCCAAGACATTCCTGTGGCCTTTAGTGACCACTGTGCGTACTCTTACTCCTTGCATATCACGGGCCCAACCCCGGTTCCTCGGGGCACCTATTGGAACATGAATACACTTCATCTCCCAACGCCCGAACTACGCACTCTTGTCACGAAAACATGGCGGGATTGCATGCTACTGCATCGAAGTACCCTAACACTGTAGTTTGGTGGCTCCGCTGTGCGAAGCCGCGGCTGCGACGTGTTATCCAGCAACATAGTCGCGAAGTCGCACACTGGAAGCGTAGCACATTAGACTTCTATCAACAATGTCTAAACGATGCACTAACCCTTCCTGCTGACAGGTATGACCAGCTACGCATGCGCCTCAACAAAATAAAAGCGACACTCCTTCGCTTCTCCCGGGAGAAGGCCGAGGGGATGGTGGCGAGGTGCCGCTCCACATCCCTGATTGAGGGCGAGAGGCCATCCAGCTATCACCTTGCCTCTGAAAGGAATCATGCATTCTACGCCTTAAAACAGACGATGGTACGCGCCTCACAGACCATCGTGAAGTTCTCAAACACCTAACAGACCATTAGACGCACCTCTTCCAGGATGTTGCGGTAGACGTCGCCGCCCAACGAGCACTTATCGGTGGGGTCCCAATTTCATTGGATCGTCGAGACCGCGACTGTTTAACCGAGCCACTCACACTCGCTGACCTCACATCTGTCCTCCGTGCCTGTCCGGGACAAAAATCACCTGGCCCCGACGGTCTCCCTTATGAATTCTACCAACAATTCTGGAACCTGTTAGGAGACCGCTTCTGCAAAATGTGCGAGGAGATTTTCGCTGGTTGCGAACTACCCGCCGAATTTCTAGCTGGACGTATTGCCCTTATTCCAAAGGTCACAGGTCACTGTCGAGCTAAAGACCTGCGTCCTATCACCGTTCTTAACACTGATTATAAGTTGGTGGCACGAAGCGTGGCCTCGCGTCTTAAACAGGTAAGGTACTCTACCCCACTCAATCATGTGGCGTTTCGAATCGAACCATCTTCACCGCCGCTTTCATATACCGTGATGCAGTCTTACTCACCACCGACACTCGAACCCCGGCTGCAATTCTTTCCCTAGATTTCGCCGGTACCTTTGACAGGGTCTCCCACCCATACCTGCTGGCCGTTATGTCGCGGATGGGTTTTGGGGAGCGCTTCATAAGAATCATCCGGCACTTCTTGGATGGAGCAAATTCCACAATCGTTGTGAATGGCTGCCGATCACGACCAATTCCCATCAGACGATCAGTTCGACGAGGGTGTCCCTTGTCAATGTATTTGTTCGCTTTAGCGCTGGACCCCATGCTGCGTGAGATCGGACGAATGGTCGATGGTGTCGCTCTCCCAGGCATCACCTTCCGCAGTGCGGCATACGCGGATGATGTCGGTGTGTTCGTCGCAAACGCTAGGGACATCGATTCAGTTCGCCGAGTTCTCAGCGTTTATGAACGAGCATCCGGTGCCATGTTAAATTCCAACAAAACGGTGCTGATCCCGCTAGGACCACGATCATTGACCATCGAACGCCCATGGTACCGAGTTGTGGGGGAACAACGTATCTTGGGCCTTGAGGTGACTGCCTGTCCGCAGCGCATGTTAACACTCACGTGGAGGCGGCTTCTCACGCGCGTCAGAGGACTTTGCGTGAGTCACGCTGATCGACGACTCGACCTCCATCAACGAATCCAACTGATTAATACTTACATCCTATCATGGGCATGGTATGTAGCACAACTCCTTACGCTACCGAAACAAACTGGCAGAGCCATCTCACAAACAGTATATTGGCTCTTGTGGCGGCATGCACTGTTCAAAGTTGATGCACAGACATGTACATTGCCAAAGGTCGATGGTGGCCTTGGACTCATTGACTTTCCCCGAAAATGTGCGGCCCTCCTGATTCACCGTATCGCCACTTTGCGTGAAAGTGACCCAGGTGGGACAACAGCGGTTCTTTTCGACCGTTATCGCCCACAATCGGCGCGTGCACCTGTATGTTTGACACATATTCCGTTCCGGATGACGACAGTCAAGGACTATTACCTCAATCAAAGTTACGTCCTAACAGTGGCCACTGACAGGGCACGCACGTCGAAGCGCCTTTACCAGGCACTACGAGGCCAGCCCACACCACATAAATTAGAGGACAGACGACCGTCGGTCATCTGGCACCACGCTTGGGCTAATATCAACAACCCAGCCCTTCCCACGGAAGTTTCAGCGCTATGGTATCGTGTCGTAAACAATTTAATACCCACTAATCATCGCCTGGCGGCCATGCGCCTACGGCCCTCGGCTGCTAGCGGCCGATGTGGTGACGTAGACACCAGAGAGCATCGTGTCTTATGCCCTCGCGTCACAGAAGTGTGGGACCTTGCACGTGTGCTATTAGCGCTGATCGGTGGGACGACACCAGACAATGTGTCAATCGACTGGTTCCTTACCCCTGATATTCAGACCAACCCCCGACCACGACGTAACGCAATGGTGTGGCTCTTGGGCCACACCATTTTCACGATCTATGACCTTTCCCTCACCGATGCTGTCTCTTTCATGGACTAACTGTGGAGCCAGCATCGCCTGGCGGAATCTGACCGGAAATACACCACTACCTTTGCAAGATTTCTGAAAGTTGCAATGGTTCACAGTTATCAAAAGGTGTTCCGGGTTGACTAAGGCACCTCGTCCAGGAATTGCCTGAGTTTACCCCTGGATCTATGTCACTCGGACTTTCAACCTACCCTTGACTTGCCTATACCCAAGATTTGACATTGGCCTTCTGGGCATCACTGGAGTAGACTGTTCTATGATACTGATGATATGGCAATTGGTAACATTGGAATTGTGTGAACATTGTATGGAAAATTATTGGGAAATTAGAAAACACGTAATCTATCTTAGAGGATTATTACTTCGTTAATTCTACGGGCGATGGGATTATCTCGCCAGTTTCGTTTTCATTTGTGTGTGCTGCCGTCCCTGTTTTTTTATTTTGCCTTCATCTCTGTCTTTCTTTATGTCTTCCTTTTTAGTTTCTAACCTCATCACTTGCTTCACACCTGCAGAGAGAGGTGTATTTGTGAGTAGTGTGTCGTCGCCCCATGAGGCATAGCAGAGTATGCCTCCGCTTTTATTTTCGGTTTATGGCAGTAAGTCTTGCTACCAACAGCACCATGCTTTACGTGCTGCGTCGACACTAGAGGATGGCGGCATAAAAAAAAAAAAAAAAGGAGAACTTGAAATGACTAAAGACACTCGAGATGGCGGTGAGGCAGTCAAAAACTGCGTGTGCCCTACATAGGAAAGTGCAGAGGTGTTGAGAATCGTGTAGGAGACTCGTTCACTAACGACAACAATTGAAAAAAGACGCAATAGTTGGCTCGGACATTAACTAAGTCGCTGATGCATAGTAGAAGGGTGACCGATGCAAGGAAAGCCAAGAGTGGAAGTGTTAGACGACGTCAGAAGATTCCTCATGCTACCCACCAACAGCAAGGTTCAACGAAAGGAAAGCCCAGTTGACTGTAAGTACCTTACAGTTGTCATGAAACGACCCAGTGATCGTGGCTATTGGAAGACTGTTGAACACTCCGGGATGAATGCAATGTGATAATCTATTAGCTACCAAAAGATGCAGATGCAGTTTGCGAAAGAACTGTTGCATAACTTTCTGAACATTTACTCTCTTCTCATTTTCAAAAATGATTTTCAAAAATCAGAGCATGAAGCATAATACCAAGCTTTTGGTGTGCCAAACGCATTAACTATACACTTCCTATTCTGCTGTGCCTCTAAAACTGCGTTTACTTTGGAGCTACCATAAAGTTAGCTTACTTAACGGGTATGAAACGTTGCAAATAAAGAGTGTCCCAGAGGGATGGTCAATATTCAGGGATATGACAGGAACGATCTTTCGCAACAAAACTTTCTACGATATTGCAGTGCCTGTGTTATTCTGAATTACGATGCAATGTTCCTTCCGACATGATTGCGTGTCCGAAGGAACAGGCACTGCTGTGACTACAGCCGTCGTGAAATGCATTAAATGTAGTCACAGTTGGGAATATGGACAACCATCAGCTGTGTAATGGAACGGCGACACTGAAAATTTATGCCGGACCGGGTCTCGAAACAAGTCCCAGTCTTGCACAATCATTGCTACAGCTTCAAAAGTATGTAATTGAAGAATAAAATGTTGGAGAGTCGCGATTTTGTAAGCAGTCCTATTTTTCACTAAAATGAACTCCTCAAAAACTTTTCGCACCACTCTCAAAAGCGGCCAATGTACAACGTTGGTCTTTCAACAACCCTCGAAGAGTCATTCTACGCTTAAACCGTTTCCAGGCAATGCGAAGTTGACCCAGCTATCACCGTACTCAAGGGCTTTATCTGTGATTACTCCGACACTCGGCTGTAACTGCTGGTGGAACTAAATCAAATGTTTACACAATACTTTAATAAACGCTCTGACGGACATAGGCTACTTGTTTTTAATATATGAGGCACGTAAATACACAAGGAATACATAAAGAGGAAATACTGTTCGCAAAAATCCAGAAAAGTTATTGATCTGTTTGTTTCCAGTATTCACACAATAAACATTTTGGCAGACACAGACTGCATATTTTTTTAGCATACAATAGAGGAAACTTTATGTAGTTAGAATCTCAAAAAGTACTTCTCGGATTTATTTCAAATGATTACATGATACTCGTACATGCGTTCGGATGGACATAGGATACATATATTATTTATTTAATATGTGTGGTATATAAGTATATACACAATACATAAAGGGAAAATGTTGTTAGCAATAAGATCAAGAAGTTCTTGTCCGGTTTACTTCAAATTTTTACGTGATACTATAATAACTGTTCAGATAGATATAGGCTGCATATTTTTTAAACGTATATGATGCGTAAATAAGTACGTAATACAAAAAGGGGAAAAGTTTTCAGAAAAATCTCGAAAAATTTTTCATCGATTTAATTCCTAGTTTTACCTGATACTCTAATAAACTTTCAGATGGACATGGGCTGCAAATTTTTAAAATATTTATAGTAAACAAATATATATGTAATACATAAAAGGAAAAGTTGCTGGCATAAGTCTCGAAATGCTCTTGACCAATTTGTTTCAAATGTTTACACGATGCTCTAATAAACATTCAGCCAGACATTGGCTGTATATTTTTGAAATATATGTAACATATAAACATATATATATAATATTTAAAGGGGTAAGATTGTCGGCCAAAGTCTCGAAAATTTCTTGACCGTTTTACTTCACACTGTTGCTCTATAGTCTACCAACATTCAGACGAATATAGACTATATATTTTTAAACAAAAATATTAGAGGTTTTCTGTTAAAATCGAGTGCGGGAAAGAAAATACTTTGGTGTGAAAATGTACAGTTTCTTTTTCTCTCATGGAGCAGTTTTAAAGTAGATGCCAGGACATTTAAACCATGAGGCAAATTGTTTCTTCCTCATATATTCTTTCTCCTTATAAATAATTTTAAACGAAAATTTTGTACACAACAGTGTATTCTTTTATTTTCCTGCTCGCATTCAGTTTTAAGAGGACAGAGGATGGTTGCGTTTATGGCTTACCGACTTATGATTAGAACAGTACTATGAAATCGGAACCATCCGAAACTTCGCAACCCTACCCGTTCACAGGTTAAAACTATGACGAATACTGTAATTGAAGCTACTAGTTTCTCGGAGAGATCTCTCCTGTACCCATTAATGATCCTAATCGATTTACCAATTAATTTAAAGTGACTTAATTTCCCAAGCAAGGTTTCGTCTGCAGCAACAATAAACATGGCTCAAGGTCAGAGAGAGAGAGAGGGGGGAAGAGGAGATGGACAGAGAGAGTGACTGGGAGAGAATGGAGGGAGATGGGGGGAAGGGAGAGATGGTCAGAGAGAGAGGTAGAAGAAAATGATGAGAGATTTGAGGGAGTGGGGAGGAAATGGAGAGTGTCAGAGGGGAAGAGGAGATGGACAAAGAGAGGAAAAGAGGAGGAGATGCACAGAGAGATGGGGGAGGAGATGGACGGAGAGAGGGGGGAAAAAAAGAGATTTTGACGTACATACAATTCTCGATTTTAAGCGATGGTGAAACATTGCTGGGTACGCTAGTCTTATATAATTATGGATGTTAGCGACAGTTTAAGGTCGTGTAGGGCCATTAATACGCACAGATGGTGCACAAAAATTTGGAAACATCAAAAACGCAAGACATTAACAAGCCTAAAACATTGTAAGAAAACTCTTAGCATTCAAAACAGCTTCCAGTCATTTCAGAATAGAAAAATGGTTTTAAAGAAAATCTTGTACCATTCTTACTACAAAATAATTGCAAATTCAAGTAATGGTGATGAAGATGGACAGCGATCGCGCACCCTTCTCTCCAAAGTAGACAATACAGGCTCAATCCCAGTCTGGACGATGCAGGCTGTGTGAACGAGGGCCCTGCCGTCTTGGAACGTAGCATCACTATTGGGGAACAAAAACTGTAACATGAGATGAACCTGATCAGCCAAAATGGTCACACGTAATCCTTGTCAGTAATGCGAACTTTCAGAGTAACCATGGCGCCCACGGAATATCATCATCGAACCCCACCATGTTTCATTCTAGGGTCGTAAACTTGGCCAGTAGTTGGAAACACTGTGAAACAAGACTCATCCCACCAGATTCCATTGCTGCATAGTGCAGGTTTTATGGCATCGACATTATGTTTTCCTTTGCATCACTCATCAGTGGTTTTGTAATTCGAGCTCGCCCTGCAAATTCTTGCTTATGCAGCTCCATTCGTGTTTGGTCACATTTCTTCCCAATGTGATGCGTCACGGTCATTCAACAAAAACTTTCGTCCGCGTTGTGACATAGCCGATGATGTTTTTCCGCTTTCACTGTATGTCGTATAAGTCTTCGATACTGCGCCTCTTGAAACACCAAACACTTGGTTACGGAAGCATCCAGCACATGGATACCGACAACATGCCCACGTTCATACTCACTTACCTCCGACATAATGCACTCATAGCTACACAAACGCTGTTCTGACCACGGCGGACTCTTGCAACGTGTTGAAGACATTGCACAGGTGCTGTACGTGGTCAAATACAACGCCGCGGTCTGGAGGCTTGGCTAGCATTTACATTTGTGCTCGAACATACACTTCTCGCGGTTTTCCATATTTTTGTCCTACCATATTAAATGCGCTGCCCCTGTTCAGAAACACGCACTCGTTCTTTATTAAACATATTATTTTACTTCCATATGCACTGCCTGACAATAAAAGCGAAGCACCAAGATGGATGTAACTTCGCACACGTACACACCAGCGGCAGGTATGCAACTAGTTAGAATTGCAGTTCTCTGTGGTAGGTAGACCGCCGTGAACAGCACCAGATCTTGAATAATTCCTGCGAAGGACACGGACGTGCCTCATTCACGTGAAAGAGAGCTGTATCATCACATGACAGATTTTTAAAAAGGTCTCGATGTAGGTCTCCATTTGCCCAGATGGTCTAATCGTGCATCGTCTAGATTTTTTGGACATTCGGATGTGACAGTGGCTCGATTTTAGACTGCATAGGAAATGAGGGAATGCATACTCGACGACGTCTGACCACCACAAGGGAGGACCGCCTTATCGTGCACCAAGCACATCGTTAACTCCTTTAAATCTGCGTCTCTCATCCGAGAACGAATAATGGGACTCACCGCAACATTCGGTCTCTTAACACGCCATTGGTGCAAGACTAGTAGCAGCCGAACTAGGGGATTAACTATCTTTAACACAACAACACAGTCAGCTGCTTTTGGAGTAGCGTCGTGACCGGGAATCATGGGCTGCTGCTGAATGGTATCGCTTCGTGGTCAACGAGGAATCGGGGTTCTGCAACACCCCGGATGACCATCGTCGGCAAGTATGGCTGCGATCTGGGGGGAGGTTCCACTTCTCCAACGTTTTGAAGAGGCACGGTGGTGTTACTCGATCGGATATGACTTCAGGGCACAACAGGTAATAACTGAGGGAAATCCGACGGCAGAAAGTTACGTCGCAGACATCTTTTGTCTCCACATGTTATCTCTCTCCAAGCCCTTGCCTCAGTAGTAACACTCGTTCCCGTCAGATCACCGAAGTTAAGCGCCGTCGTCCTTGCTTAGTACTTGGAAGGGTGACCGTTCAATCAGCCGAGCGCTGTTGGCGAGCGGGGTGCACTCAGCCCTTTTGAGGCAAAATGAGGAACTACTTGACTGAGAAGTAGCGGCTCCGCTCACAAAAACTGACAACGGCTGGGAGAGCAATGTGCCGACCACACGCCCCTCCATATCTGCATCCAGCAACGCCCGTAGTCTGAGGATGACACGGCGGTCGGTCAGTACCGTTAGGCTCTTTAGAGACCTGTTCTGAAAGAGTTTAGTATTTGTTGTCTCTGATGCGACAGTATCGTTGCGTCATTTTTCAGCAAGGCAATTCACGTCCACACATGGCAACTTTCTCAATGAACTGGCCGTGTGACGTTGAAGTAATCCTGTGGCCAGCAAGACCCTAGATCTTCCACACATAGAAGATGTGTGAGAGCAGCTCGGACTTCAACTCTGCCCCAGCGTCAGTATCCAGGATATAAAGGACGAGTCACAACAGTTGTGGGGCAGTCTGCCTCAGGAGAGGACACAACGGCTTTAGGATACGTGGAAGTTTCTTATATGTTTAAACTCATGTTCTTAAGCGCCATGTTGGTATCTAAGAAATGTTCAGAACTTAGTTTTGATATTGAAATATTGTAACTTCCTTTAAATTAATAAAGAGAAAACTTTATGATTGTGTTAAATGAAGTCTGAACTGTGGAATGGATACAAAACTCGAATTGTCGTGTGCCGTGTTGTAAGTGGTGCGCTTACTCTGTGTTATTATTAGTAAAACTTTACACGAATCGATTGGGCAATGCTACTTCCAGTACCAATAAAGAAATACAGTCACCACAAAATACGTTCAGCTCCTTAGGCACTGAATCATCCGGCCCTATTCAAAACTGATAACTTTGGTCCCTGTGCACATAGCAAATAAATTAAATTGTCTTACCTCTAAAGCAGCAACGGAGTAACGCGATATATTCTGGTCTCTCATAAAAAAAATATAAATGTGCTAGCTACAGGCTCAGCAATGTGCAATGCTTTCCATAACGCTTGAAATGCGCCGGCCAGAGGGGCCGAGTGGTTTTAGGCGCTACCGCCAGGAACGGCGCGACCGCTACGGTCGCAGGTTAGCATCCTGCCTCGGGAATGGATGTGTGTGATGTCCTTTGCTTAGTTAGGTTTAAGTAGTTCTAAGGTCTAGGGGACTGATGGCCTCAGCAGTTAAGTCCCATAGTGCTCAGAGCCATTTTTTTGCTTGAAATGCACATGAAAATCATTTGGCTGATAAACGAGAACATTTAAGAAAATCCCATTTCTTTAAGAAAATATGTTGCAAACTAAGTTTGGCTTTTCAGAAACATCTGACAGTTGAAGTTTCATTATTCACAATTGAATCACAAACAATGAGATTTAAACAGCAAGTATTATCTAACTTCATTAATCCAACATAAATGCAAACTATCAAATTAAATATAGCTCTGTTAACAAATCTTAGAAACATTACAAATCGAAATATTTAACTAGCCTTTTTATCAAAACGGTTTACGTACATTGTGGGGTTACTCAACAATTCCAAATTACCAACCAACTCATTTATACTAACGCGATGGCAAGAACAGAAATCATAAATATTTAACATCTTTACATTGGTTGCATGAAGACTTCTGCTTCCATGTTCAACAATACCTACATTAATCTAACACTTGGTGGCTTCACGCAGCACACTACAAAGACTGCCTTCTCCAGCGTCTTTCCCTCACAGACAGCTACCTACAATTGTGCGCTCAGCGCTCTCTTACGCCAACACTATAATAATCTCAGACCAGAGATCTTTGGCTCTGCAGTCGCGCACAGTCAGCGATCTGCATTATCGAGCCTATCAGAGACAGTCATCCTTTATAGTACACTAATTTCATTTTGATTTATTAATATTCTTATCTTATTGTGGTGCCACATACAAGTGGACCCCAGTATACTCCTTTGAATACTTAAATCTCAGTGTAAGGCGACGGAACTACGTGAAAATTTATTTTTGTGCGGAAATGTGTGTATCTCATGCTACTCGATGCGAAATCCAGACCAGCCGTTTGCGAGAAGCAATCCGTTTTCGATTAAATTTACGTATGCTATCTGATTGCAAAACAAAATGACTCACTTTAATATGTTAGCCCTGAAAACTGTTAATCTTTATCTTTATTCTCGCAAACAATCACTGTACCACAACTGTTATTGAAATTACACAGCGAATGAACACAAAAATTAATGCATCTGACTTTCTGATAAAACTGCTTGAAACTTCACAGGACAGCATTTTACTGAATTATTTTACTGGTATTAAGACTCTGAAGTGATACAGATGTTATTTTCACACATACACTCCGCCAGTCACTGTGTCTTACAGTGGACATGGACCTTGATGGTAATTAAATTTATTGGCCTACCTGTGCGCACGGAACGCTCGTCTGCTCTGCAACTTGTTACTATGAGGAATAATGATGAAAGTATCAAAAATCAAATTTCATTTGCCGTACTTGCGATGTGCAATGCAAGAAGGTATTTACCACTTTCATAAATGTTTCTCAGTACACAACTCGTGATGTCCAATGCGAGTGTGCAAACAGAGTCCTGAAAGTAAATGAAAATGGAGAGCTCATTTTAATGACTGTTAAATAAGAAGGAAGACTCCAAGTTTAACTGCAATTTACCTTTTCATAAAGTTCTCACACCTGCACAAGTTGGTAAAATATTTCTTAACAACTCTACTTTGTACAACTGCCTCCCTTGACACCTATTTCAACTATAAGAAAAGCCGTTTCTACAGCAAGCTTCAGCCATACGCAATGTTCTAACAATGAGAAGCTACAAAGATGAAAAACTGGATTACGTGAAAAGTTGGCTTTTATCATTCTTCCATTAACATAATATCATTTACTCAGTATCTTTCCTCAAAACAAATTATTACAAAATCCTTTTTAAACAAAGTTGCCTCCACCACACAGTAGGCCAGCTTCCATTCTTTGTAAAACCAAGTACATTGCCAGACAGTCCAACACACACTGCTACTCTTACTCTCTGACTTACTCTGAGAAAGCAAAGTTAACTTCTCCGCTCTCAAACACAGCCTTAGAAAGAATATGCTTATATCGATATTACAGAGGTTGAGTACATTTATCGAATTCGCAACTTCATTCACATTTACTCTCAAAACTTCCTGAAAAGCGTCATGTTAAATAGGACAGCCCCCTTTCACACATTTCCCAATCGAATCAGTACATGCATCAAAGACAGAGGGGGTGCAACTTCATATTTATAAGTGAGTTAATACTGCCACGTCCTCTGTAAATTCAACTAGATTTCATAACCACTGAAATAATATCGCATATCCTCTCGCCCTGTGAAGTTTCATTTCGTTTTCTCCTCGCTATCTGTATGCCGCACTTTTTTTTTGTCGAGCAGTGGAAATGCAACGGTAATGTATAAAAACATTTACTTTCAGTAATTTGAGCATGAACCATGGACCTTGCGTACCTCAGCGATACAGATGGCCGTACCGTAGGTGCAACCACAACGGAGGGGTATCTGTTGGGAGGCCAGACAAACATGTGGTTCCTGAAGAGGGGCAGCAGCCTTTTCAGTAGTTGCAGGGGCAACAGCCTGGATGATTGACTGATCTGGCCTTGTAACATTAACCAAAACGGCCTTGCTGTGCTGGTACTGCGACCGGCTGAAAGCAAGGGGAAAATACAGCCGTAATTTTTTCCGAGGACATGCAGCTTTACTGTATGATTAAATGATGATGGCGTCCTCTTGGGTAAAATATTCCGGAGGTAAAATAGTCCCCCATCGGATCTCCGGGCGGGGACTACTCAAGAGGACGTCGTTATCAGGAGAAAGAAAACTGGCGTTCTACGGATCGGAGCGTGGAATGTCAGATCCCTTAATCGGGCAGGTAGGTTAGAAAATTTAAAAAGGGAAATGGATAGGTTAAAGTTAGATATAGTGGGAATTAGTGAAGTTCGGTGGCAGGAGGAACAAGACTTTTGGTCAGGTGATTACAGGGGTATAAATACAAAATCAAATAGGGATAATGGAGGAGTAGGTTTAATAATGAATAAAAAAGTAGGAGTGCGGGTTAGCTACTACAAACAGCATAGTGAACCCATTATTATGGCCAAGTTTACATGCCAACTAGCTCTGCAGATGATGAAGAAATGGATGAAATGTATGACGAGATAAAATAAATTATTCAGGTAGTGAAGGGAGACGAAAATTTAATAGTCATGGGTGACTGGAATTCGTCAGTAGGAAAAGGGAGAGAAGGAAACATAGTAGGTGAATATGGATTGGGGGGAAGAAATGAAAGAGGAAGCCGCCTTGTAGAATTTTGCACAGAGCATAACTTAATCATAGCTAACACTTGGTTCAAGAATCATAAAAGAAGGTTGTATACCTGGAAGAATCCTGGAGATACTAAAATGTATCAGATAGATTATACAGGGTGATTCAAAAAGAATACCACAACTTTAGGAATTTAAAACTCTGCAACGACAAAAGGCAGAGCTAAGCACTATCCATCGGCGAATTAAGGGAGCTATAAAGTTTCATTTAGTTGTACATTTGTTCGCCATTTCAGCCAATAAAGTTTTTGGTCCCTTTTTCTTCGAAGGTGCTACTGTAACTGGACTACAGTATCTGGAGATGTTAGAGAATTGGCTGTTCCCTCAGCTCGAACAAGAAGCACAACAATTCATATTTCAGCAATATGGAGCGCCACCACATTGGCACTTATCTGTCCGTAACTACCTGAACGTCAACTACCCGAGGCGATGGATCGGCCGCCAGGCAGCCCGTGACAGAGCACTTCATCACTGGCCTCCAAGAAGCCCTGATCTTACCTCCTGCGATTTTTTCTTATGGGGGTATGTTAAGAATATGGTGTTTCGGCCACCTCTCCCAGCCACCATTGATGATTTGAAACGAGAAATAACAGCAGCTATCCAAACTGTTACGCCTGATATGCTACAGAGAGTGTGGAACGAGTTGGAGTATCGGGTTGATATTGCTCGTGTGTCTGGAGGGGGCCATATTGAACATATCTGAACTTGTTTTTGAGTGAAAAAAAAACTTTTTAAATACTCTTTGTAATGATGTATAACAGAAGGTTATATTATGTTTCTTTCATTAAATACACATTTTTAAAGTTGTGTTATTCTTTTTGAATCACCCTGTATAATGGTAAGACAGAGATTTAGGAACTAGGTTTTAAATTGTAAGACATTTCCAGGGGCAGATGTGGATTCTGACCACAATCTATTGGTTATGAACAGCAGATTGAAACTGAAGAAACTGCAAAAAGGTGGGAATGTAAGGAGATGGGACCTGGATAAACTGAAAGAACCAGAGCTTGTAGAGAGTTTCAGGGAGAGCATAAGGGAACAATTGACAGGAATGGGGGAAAGAAATACAGAAGAAGAAGAATGGGTAGCTCTGAGAGATGAAGTAGTGAAGGCAGCAGACGATCAAGTAGGTAAAAAGGCGAGGGCAAATAGAAATCCTTGGGTAACAGAAGAAATATTGAATTTAATTGATGAAAGGAGAAAATATCAAAATGCAGTAAATGAAGCAGGCAAAAAGGAATACAAACGTCTCAAAAATGAGATCGACAGGAAGTGCAAAATGGCTAAGCAGGGATGGCTAGAGGTCAAATGTAAGGATGTAGAGGCTTGTCTCACTAGGGGTAAGATAGATACTGCCTACAGGAAAATTAAAGAGACCTTTGGAGAGAAGAGAACCACTTGTACGAATATCAAGAGCTCAGATGGCAACCCAGTTCTAAGCAAAGAAGGGAAGGCAGAAAGGTGGAAGGAGTATGTAGAGGGTTTATACGAGGGCGATGTACTTGAGGACAATATTATGGCCGGCGGAAGTGGCCATGCGGCTAAAGGCGCTGCAGTCTGGAACCGCAAGACCGCTACGGTCGCAGGTTCGAATCCTGCCTCGGGCATGGATGTTTGTGATGTCCTTAGGTTAGTTAGGTTTAACTAGTTCTAAGTTCTAGGGGACTAATAACCTCAGCAGTTGAGTCCCATAGTGCTCAGAGCCATTTGAACCATTTGAATAGTATTATGGAAATGGAAGAGAATGTAGATGAAGACGAAATGGTAGATAAGATACTGCGTGAAGTGTTTGTCAGAGCACTGAAAGACCTGAGTTGAAACAAGGCCCCGGAAGTAGACAACATTCCATTAGAACTACTGATGGCCTTGGGAGAGCCAGTCACGACAAAACTCTACCATCTGGTGAGCAAGATGTATGAGACAGGCGAAATACCCTCAGACTTCAAGAAGAATATAATAATTCCAATACCAAAGAAAGCAGGTGTTGACAGATGTGAAAATTACCGAACTATCAGTTTAATAAGTCACAGCTGCAAAATACTAACGCGAATTCTTTACAGACGAATGGAAAAACTGGTAGAAGCGGACCTCGGGGAAGATCACTTTGGATTCCGTAGAAATGTTGGAACACGTGAGGCAATACTAACCTTACGACTTATCTTAGAAGAAAGATTAAGAAAAGGCAAGCCTACGTTTCTAGCATTTGTACACCTAGAGAAAGCTTTTGACAATGTTAACTGGAATACTCTCTTTCAAATTCTGAAGGTGGCAGGTATAAAATACAGGGAGCGAAAGGCTCTTTACAATTTGTACAGAAATCAGATGGCAGTTATAAGAGTCGAGGGACATGAAAGGGAAGCAGTGGTTGGAAAAGGAGTGAGACAGGGTTGTAGCCTCTCCCCGATGTTATTCAATCTGTATATTGAGCAAGCAGTAAAGGAAACAAAAGAAAAACTCGGAGTAGGTATTGAAATTCATGGAGAAGAAGTAAAAACTTTGAGGTTCGCCGATGACATTGTAATTTTGTCAGAGACAGCAAAGGACTTGGAAGAGCAGTTGAACGGATTGGACAGTGTCTTGAAAGGAGGATATAAGATGAACATCAACAAAAGCAAAACGAGGATAATGGACTGTAGTCAAATTAAATCGAGTGATGCTGAGGGAATTAGATTAGGAAATGAGACACTTAAAGTAGTAAAGGAGTTTTGCTATTTAGGGAGTAAAATAACTGATGATAGTCGAAGTAGAGAGGATATAAAATGTAGACTGGCAATGGCAAGAAAATCGTTTCTGAAGAAGAGAAATTTGTTAACATCGAGTATAGATTTAAGTGTCAGGAAGTCGTTTCTGAAAGTATTTGCATGGAGTGTAGCCATGTATGGAAGTGAAACATGGACGATAACTAGTTTGGACAAGAAGAGAATAGAAGCTTTCGAAATGTGGTGCTACAGAAGAATGCTGAAGATAAGGTGGGTAGATCACGTAACTAATGAGGAGGTATTGAATAGGATTGGGGAGAAGAGAAGTTTGTGACACAACTTGACTAGAAGAAGGGATCGGTTGGTAGGACATGTTTTGAGGCATCAAGGGATCACAAATTTAGCATTGGAGGGCAGCATGGAGGGTAAAAATCTTAGAGGGAGACCAAGAGATGAATACACTATGCAGATTCAGAAGGATGTAGGTTGCAGTAGGTACTGGGAGATGAAGAAGCTTGCACAGGATAGAGTAGCATGGAGAGCTGCATCAAACCAGTCTCAGGACTGAAGACCACAACAACAACAACAATTTGAGCATTAAAAGACGCAATGCATTTTGATGTTTAAATAATTATCTGGCTAATATAATCAACATCGCCCATTACAGTGGACTTTCACTGCAGGCAAAGTGGAATGGCCGAGCCATATGGACTCGTTTAGTGAGCCTCTTAATGTGTAGATTGTTCGACAAACTATTTGGAGTTAACCGCTTGTAAGTAGGCTGTTTAGGTTTTATATTGGTAACGCCACGTAGCGCTCTGTATGAAAACCACTGGCTGTGCTGTATGCAGTTTGTGGCTGGTTGGCATTGTTGTTGGAATATTCGCCATTGTAGTGTTGGGCAGTTGGCTGTTAACAGCACAGAGCGTTGCGCAGTTGGAGGTGAGCCGCCAGCAGTGGTGGATGTGGGGAGAGAGATGGCGGAGTTTTGAGAGCAGATGATCTGGACGTGCGTCCATCAGACACAGTAAATTTGTAAGACTGGATGTCTTGAACTGATATATATACTATGACTTTTGAATACTATTAAGGCAAATACATTGTTTGTTCTCTATCAAAATCTTTCATTTGCTAACTATGCCTATCAGTAGTTAGTGCCTTCAGTAGTTTGAATCTTTTATTTAGTTGGCAGTAGTGGCGCTCGCTGTATTGCAGTAGTTCGAGTAACGAAGATTTTTGTGAGGTGAGTGATTTGTGAAAGGTATAGGTTAATGTTAGTCAGGGCCATTCTTTTGTAGGGTTTATTGAAAGTCAGATTACGTCGCGCTAAAAATATTGTGTGTCAGTTTAAGCACAGTCATTTACAATTTTTCTAAGAGGACGTTTCATATGTCGACCCTTAGCCGAGGATAACTCACTGGAATCTTCTGATTTTTTCTTGTAGTTTCTGTTATTAGTGTAGCTATTGTTTATTGGTTGAAATGGCTCTGAGCACTATGGGTCTTAACATCTCAGGTCATCAGTCCCCTAGAACTTAGAACTACTTAAACCTAACTAACGTAAGGACATCACACACATCCATGCCCGAGGCAGGATTCGAACCTGCGACCGTAGCGGTCGCGCAGTTCCAGACTGAAGCGCCTAGAACCGCTCGGCCACCAGCGGCCGGCTATTGTTTATTGCTAGTGAGTAATTACAGAGAGAATTTCCTTTGTAGTTGTAGTTTTTCATTGTTGTGCAGTAAAACAGTTGTGGCATGCATGTAGATTTGCACCAAGTACTTCGCAGCTGCCCTTGCCACTGACTAGATATTATTTTCAGTGCTGTGTTAATGTGTTTTCTTATTTTGCCCTTCAAATTGTACTTTTCTGTGTTGTCGTGTGAAAAAAGTAATACTAGGCTCCAAAGAAAACTGAGAAATGACAGTGAAGACGAAAGCAGTGTGTTACCGCCACCGTGTAGCGAATTAACTGATGTTCGAACTAGTAATTTGGTAACTGTGCATAGGGAAATGGAGCGGGCTGCAAATAATGGCGTAGACAGTGAAACAATTAGTGAACAGGGAAGCATTATCGATCGATCGGTCGGCAACAGCTCGCCTCAGGAATCCGAAATGACAGGACGTAATCTCGCAAATACTGTAGATTCAGGGTTTGGGTCCTCACCGTTTTCTCAAATAAGTCAAGACACATTTTCTGCTTGTCAAAATGTGAATGTTGCCGGTGCAAATTCACTGCCGAAAAGCACTGAGGAACATGTTTCAGACACCAGTGCATTGTTTTTACAATTAATACAACAAATGGGACAAACGCTTCAAAAGTTATACACAATGGAAAAAAATCTTCAAAAGTTAGACACAATGCAACAAAATCTTTAAAAGTTAGACACGATGGAACAAAATCAGAGACAAACACAGCAACAGCTTCAAAAGTTAGACACCAGACTTGAACAAACACGTGAAGATTTAACTACTGAGTTACATAACATCGAATCGAAATGTCAAAAAGTCTGTAATGATGTAAAAACACAAATTTGTGTGCATTTTCAACCTATTTTTTCGCGGCATGAAAATGCATTACAGAATCACAAAGCAGCCATAAAAGAACTGCAAACTATTGTTCATGAAAATCACGAGACCTTGCGGGCTAAAATTGACTCAGTTGCACCTACCGATTCGGTAACGCTACTTGCAAAAACTCAGGAAAACTTAAAGGACACAGTAGATACTCTGAAAATTGGTTCCGAAAGACACATGGAGGAAATTAGTTCATTATCAGAGAAAGTAGTCGAACTTTCGGATCAGCTAAATAATTTATCTACGAAGGTAGATGATAATCTGAATGACACAAGACCGGTAGTCCTTAATGATACAGAAGAGTACGAACAAATTAGGAAATTCAAACAAAATCAGAATAAAATTAATGCGCAACACCAAAGAGAAATCCGGGAAGTACAAGATCAGTTGACACAGGTTATACAAGAATCACATGTTTCAGAGGACACTCGCGCTCCAATACGGGAAGAGGGACACAGAAATACGGAACAGCCACAAAATAATAACATAGGGCACTTCGGAAATTATGAAAGAAATTGGCAAGGTACACCGAATTATGAGGTGGACCCGCCGAAAAGAAGTAACAATGACCGATATGCGACTTGCCGACATGATGATTTTGACTATAAGCTGTTTGTTACTACACGTAAGTTCAAAACATTCAAGACTTCCGGCAACGACATTCATCCACAAGCGTGGCTTCATCAGTTCTCTCATTGTTTTCCTCCAAACTGGTCATTAGAGCACAGATTAGAATTTATGTGTGGCTATTTAGAGAATGAACCAGCTGTAAGAATGCGAACGGTCATTCACGATTGTCACAGTGAAGGAGAATATTATCATGCCTTCCTCTCAGCATATTGGTCTCAAGCTTCACAAGACCGAGTAAAACATAGCATCATAATGATGAAACATTTCGAACAATCTGAATTTTCCAGTCTTGGGAAATATTTTGAAGACATGTTGTACAAGAATCAGTACCTGTCAAACCCATACAGCCCCTCAGAACTCATCCGCATTTGCTTAATCAAATTGTCTGAACATTTACGACGAATTATTTTGGCAGGACGTTGCAAAGACGACATTGAAGCTTTTCAGGGACTGTACAGGTCACATCCGTCACAATTCCGCGATGAAAGAAACAATAACTGGACACGACAAGGCTATTCTCACAACACAAATCGTGACCAAAACAGACACCACCCGTATGACAACCGTTGGCACAGTATAATAATTACAGGGAAAGATCACCTTTCCGTGGTAATGACTATCACAGAGACAGTCAGAGAAACAGACAATATGGGAACCAAAATAATTATTATCAAGGGAGACAGAATAACGTCAGACGCAATGGTCCACTGCGCAATTACGATTCCGGGAGAAATTCTCCACCACATGACCGACAAAAAAGAAACTATGTAAACTTCCGACAAAACGACAGACCTGAATTTCATCAGAACTGGCGGGATTCAAACAGGGCAGGGCCCTCTCGACAAGGTGAATTTGTAGAAGTTAGATCTCCAAATCCCAATAACGACGCACGCCAACAAAGAGACAATAGGCTATGACTCAGACCGCTGGCAGCCACAAAACGTACTTATGAAGCTGACGACATAGCTGCATTGGCTAGTAATTACGTAAAAATGGAAGACATTAGGGACATCTTACTCCAGGAACACCACGTAAAACATAACAACATTACATATCCTGTGATTTACATTACAGTAAATGACGTAAAATTTACGGCAGTACTTGACTCTGGCAGTCCCATTTCAGTAATTAGTGAAACAGCCTTTAGCAAATGCAACAAATCGAACGATTGCCCCACAATTCCATTACGTAAGATTAAATTACAAGGCGCAATCGTTGGAGAAAGTGTAGATGTATGCCAAAAAACCAACTTAGAATTCTTTTGTCAAAGCCACACATTCTCTATGAACTTTCTTACTGTTCCATTATTGTCGACGGAAATTATATTGGGAGTAGACTTTTTGAATGAATACAAAGTAATCTTAAACTTTCACGATGCTGAAATAAGTTTAGAGAAAGAAGGTAAGTCAAAAGCTTTGAAATTTGAAGATTGGCTCTCAAACCATGACGAGGAAATTAATCGGTTTTACCTTCTGTTAGACAACAGTTCGGAATTTTTGACGGAACTAGACGCTAACAGTCACTCTGCAAGTACTGACAGGGATGATATCGACGGCATATTTGATACTAATGAGTTAATTCAGAATAAAATTCAAACAATTGAGAACTGTAATGACACTGATAGGCAGGACCTTTTTGAGATTTTACAAGCACTTTCCACAGTTTTTACTCACAAAACAGGAACAATCAAGGGATTTCTATAGCAATTTCGTGTTCGTGAGCATACTAAATTTTGTGTTAGACCATACGTAATTCCAGCACATTATAGGGACCGTGTTAGAACAGAAATAGAATCTATGCTTGACGAGGGCACTATTGAGCCTACAGTAAGCTCATACAACAGTCCATTACATGTTGTTGAGAAGAAAAATGGATCGATTGGGCTTGTCTTAGATTCGAGACAAATCAATACTGTCATCATTCCTGAAACAGACAGGCCGCAAACGTGTAAGAACTTCTTCAAAATTTTAATGGTGTAAAAGTGTTGTCTTCTATTGATCTCAGATCCAGCTTTTATCAGATCGAACTTCATCCAGAATGTAGAAAATAAACAGCCTTTCTTTGTTTCGGAAACTTCATTTTGGTTTGAACATTTCTTCGGCAGCATTCATTCGCGGGCTAAATTCCATATTACTTGAGTTCTTAAAACGTCACATCACCTTATATGTGGACGATATTCTAATTGCAGAAGCCTCATGAGAACAACATAATCGCATCCTCAACAGTTTGTTACGTATTTTTGCAGAATCTGGAATTACAGTTAACTTAGAAAAGTCTGAATTCGGTAGGTCAAAGGTGAGGTTTTTGGGACATATTATTTCTTCTGGAGGCATTCAGCCGGATCCTGAAAAGTTAGAAGCAATCAGAGCCATTCCAGTTCCATCCACAAAAAAACAAGTCCGCAGTTTTCTAGGTCTCGTAAATTTTTACCTTCGTTTTCTGAATATGCAAATTCTAGTTACACCAAAACTTTGTTCTCTCACTGGAAAAAATGCTATTTGGAACTGGGACGAACAAGCACAGTTGGAATTCAATTCTGTGAAAGAATCGCTACTTAACGCGCCAATACTAGCTCATCCAGATCTGTCACAAGATTTCTGCCTTTGCACGGATTCTTCTAAAGTCGGTCTTGGTGCCCATTTGTTTCAAGAAGCCATAGAAAATGACACTACTGTTCAGAAAACCATTGCTTTTGCTAGCCGAGTGCTGACAAAATCTGAAAAAAGTTATTCCGTTACTGAATTAGAAGCTTTTGCTATCGTTTGGGCATTTAACGAATTCCATTTCTTTCTTTCTGGTAAGCACGTAAAAGTATACAGTGATCATCGTGCATTACAATTTTTATGTCTTCAAAATTAAACCATGAGAGGTTAAAACGTTGGTCATTGTTTCTGCAAGAATTCCACTTCACAATAGTCTACATTCCCGGCAAGGAGAACATTGTTGCAGACACACTGTTACGCACACCGGCTGGGCTTGAGAAAAGTAACACAGAAGGCAACCTCGAGAAAAATTTCAGTATTCTTTACATTCAGAAAGTCGCCTTTGAAAACTTCATCACCACATCTTTAAAGGCCATTGCTCATGAACAAGATAAAGATCCCATTTGGAAAGACGTCAAAAGTAAATGGCATGAAAAGACACACACAGATTCGGCATTATTATCTGGTTAGAAACAACAGACTCTTCAAACACTGCGCTGTTGATGACAAGCTATGGGTACTTTGCATTCCAGACGATTTTGTTAATAAGCTCATTTGGTACATGCATTTCAGCTACGCACATTTTGGTCCACGAAAATGTTATCATATTCTTCGAACGACTTGTTATTTTAACAATATGGAAAAGAGAATTCGAAGAGTCTTGTCTATTTGCAAACTTTGTCAAAAGGCGAAACCATCTACTATGTCACATCATGCTCCGTTGTTTCCTATCATTCCTTCTAAATTAAAAGAATTTGCTGCTGTTGATCTCTTGGGACCCCTTGTCAGAACATCGAATGGATTTTCGTACGTTCTAGTCGCTGTTGAACTTACTTCAAAATTTGTTTCTTTCACTCCGTTACATAAAGCCACTGGACGGTCTGTATCCAACGCCTTTGCTAAAAATTTCTTACGTGAAGTTGGACACGTTAGTAAAGTCATTTCAGATAACGGACTGCAATTCAGATCTGCTGTTTGGTCACGCATGCCTCGGAACCGTAAAATCAAACATGTTTTTATTTCATTGTACTCACCACATTGTAACTCCTCTGAACGGATTATGAAAGAAATCAAAAACCTTTGCAGACTTTATTGTCACAGAAAGCATCAGCATTGGGACAGATATTTACACTTTTTTCAAAACGTGCTTAATGAAATGTCTCATGACACCACTGCTTTACCACCTACTCTTGTCCTGAAGAATGAAGAACCACCGAACAGAACAGAGAGCTTGTACCTTTCCCTAATACACGTAAACTTCGACACAAAGACATAATTGATTTGGCTATCAAAAATATAAAATCTGCAGCAGACAAAAGGAGAAAAC
This sequence comes from Schistocerca americana, assembly GCF_021461395.2. Taxonomy (NCBI): domain Eukaryota; kingdom Metazoa; phylum Arthropoda; class Insecta; order Orthoptera; family Acrididae; genus Schistocerca; species Schistocerca americana. The sequence continues at coordinate 149,047,937 of NC_060123.1, forward strand.
TACACGGTAAAGCAAATGCAAAGAAATTATATATTGGTCAGAAAGTTCTCATTAAAGCTCATTCATTGTCACATAAGAAGAAACACTTGAGTCACAAATTCTTTATGATTTACGATGGACCTTACAGAATCCGACGCATACCACATGATAATTGCGTTGAAGCTGAAACTCTGCGTACTAGGAAGAGTAAAGGATTGCACCACATTTCACATGTAAAACCGTTTATTGAAAGATAATCTGCTTTTTAATTTAGTCTTTGCATAAAATTTTTCACTTCACGCTACTAGTACGCGTTGTCACACTTAGAAACTGTTATCATGCAACAATGTTTTGGAGTTAACTACCCAGTCTAGAACCTAGGGAACATATTTAGACAGTAATTACCACTGCATTGTGATAGTGAACAGAGGACACAGTGTTACTGTGTGTTACGGTGTTACTGTGTGTTACATTCTTGCTTGTTAGTTGCACAATTACGTAACGCTATAAGGCTTACATACGTAGAACATATACCAGTACTGTTAATGAGATTTTACTGCAACATTTTGGTTTAGTTGAAAATACATTATGGGTTTAAAGTGCTTTCTGAGAGATACCAGATGACACAGTGGTTAGTTTATTTGACAGCTACACGACTATATCACGACGCTACTAATGTGTGACACAATTGACATTGTTGATTAGATTAGATTAATACTAGTTCCATGGATCATGAATACGATATTTCGTAATGTTGTGGAACGAGTCAAATTTTCCAATACATGACATACTTAAGTTAATTTAACAACATAATTACGTTAATATAACAACTTATTTATTTATTTTTTTATTTATTTTTTTATTTTTCTATGATTTTTTTTGTTTGGTTTTTTTACTTTTTTTCTTAATTTATTTCTAAAAATTCGCCTATGGAGTAGAAGAAGCTGTCATTCAGAAATTCTTTTAATTTCTTCTTAAATACTTGTTGGTTATCTGTCAGACTTTTTATACTATTCGGTAAGTGACCAAAGATTTTAGTGGCAGTATAATTCACCCCTTTCTGTGCCAAAGTTAGATTTAATCTTGAATAGTGAAGATAATCCTTCCTCCTAGTATTGTAGTTATGCACATTGCTATTACTTTTGAACTGGGTTTGGTTGTTAATAACATATTTCATAAGAGAGTATATATACTGAGAAGCTACTGTGAATATCCCTAGATCCTTAAATAAATGTCTGCAGGATGATCTTGGGTGGACTCCAGCTATTATTCTGATTACACACTTTTGTGCAATAAATACTTTATTCCTCAGTGATGAATTACCCCAAAATATAATGCCATATGCAAGCAATGAGTGAAAATAGGCGTAGTAAGCTAATTTACTAAGATGTTTATCACCAAAATTTGCAATGACCCTTATTGCATAAGTAGCTGAACTCAAACGTTTCAGCAGATCATCAATGTGTTTCTTCCAATTTAATCTCTCATCAATGAACACACCTAAAAATTTTGAATATTCTACCTTAGCTATATGCTTCTGATTAAGGTCTATATTTATTATTGGCGTCATACCATTTACTGTACGGAACTGTATGTACTGTGTCTTATCAAAATTCATTGAGAGTCCATTTACAAGGAACCACTTAGTAATTTTCTGAAAGACATTATTGACAAATTCATCAGTTAATTCTTGTTTGTCAGGTGTGATTACTATACTTGTATCATCAGCAAAGAGAACTAACTTTGCCTCTTCATGAATATAAAATGGCAAGTCATTAATATATATTAAGAACAACAAAGGACCCAAGACCGACCCCTGTGGACCCCATTCATGATAGTTCCCCAGTTTGAGGAATGTGCTGATCTTTGCATATTATGAGAACTGCTTATTTCAACTTTCTGCGCTCTTTCAGTTAGGTACAAATTAAACCATTTGTGCACTGTCCCACTCATGCCACAATACTTGAGCTTGTCTAGCAGAATTTCATGATTTACACAGTTAAAAGCCTTCGAGAGATCACAAAAAATCCCAATGGGTGGTGTTCGGTTATTCAGAGCATTCAAAATTTGATTGGTAAAAGCATATATGGCATTTTCTGTGGAAAAACCTTTCTGGAAACCAAACTGACATTTTGCCAGTACTTCATTTTTACAGATATGTGAAGCTACTCTTGAATACATTACTTTCTCAAAAATTTTGGATAAAGCTGTTAGAAGGGACATTGAATGGTAATTGTTGACATCAGATCTATCCCCTTTTTTATGCAAAGATATAACAATAGCATATTTCAGTCTATCAGGGAAAATGCCCTGTTCCAGAGAGCTATTACACAGGTGGCTGAGAATCTTACTTATCTGTTGAGAACAAGCTTTTGGTATTTTGCTGCAAATGCCATCAATTCCATGTGAGTTTTTGCTCTTAAGCAAGTTTATTATTTTCCTAATTTCTGAGGGAGAAGTGGGTGAGATTTCAAATGTATCAAATTGCATAGGTATGGCCTCTTCCATTAACAGCCTAGCATCTTCTAATGAACACCTGGATCCTACTATATCCACAACATTTAGAAAATGATTATGAAAAATATTTTCAATTTCTGACTTTTTGTTCATAAAGTTCTTATTCAATTTGATGGTAATACTGTCTTCCTGTGCTCTTGGTTGACCTGTTTCTCTTTTAATAATATTCCAGATTGTTTTAATTTTATTATCAGAGCTGCTGATTTCAGACATGATACACATACTTCTGGATTTTTCAATAACTTTTCTTAATATAGCACAGTAGTTTTTATAATGTGTGGTAGTTTGTGGCTCACTACTCTTTCTTGCTGTCAGATACATTTCCCTTTTCCGGTTACAAGACATTTCTATACCCTTAGTAAGCCATGTTTCGTTACATGGTTTCTTACGAGTATATTTAACTATTTTCTTGGGGAAGCAGTTTTCAAATGCATTTACAAAAGTTTCATGAAATAAATTATATTTTCAATTGGCATCAGGTTCACGGTACACCTAATCCCAGTCTAACTGCTGTAGGCTTTCCCTGAAATTTGAAATTGTTAAATCGTTCACTGAACATACTACTTTGGAGGACTGTTTAGTACTATTGAATGGAGCTATGTCATATATTGTAACTAGCTGTGCACCATAATCAGAAAGACCATTCTCAACAGGCTGAGCATTTATCTCGTTAAACTTATCTTGGTCTATAAAGAAGTTATCTATCAGTGAGCTGCTATCCTTTACCACCCGAGTAGGAAAATCAATAACTGGTGTCAAACTGAAAGAACTGAGTAATACTTCAAGGTCATTTCTCCTATTACCCTCTTTCAGAGAATCTACATTGAAGTCCCCACAAATAATAATTTGCTTCCCCCTGTCTGACAGATAGCACAACAAGGAGTCCAAATTTTTCAGAAATAGATGAAAATTTCCCAATGGGGACCTATATACAGTTACAATTATAAATGTGCCTTTATTTAATTTAAGCTCACAGGCACATGCTTCTATATGTTTCTCTACACAAAACTTTTTTGTTTCTATACTTTTTGCACAATGATAACTTTTGATATATATGGCAACTCCTCCTTTCTCCATATTTTCTCTAATTACATGTGCAGAGAGCTTATATCCTCTTACATTTACCTTATCCATATTAGTAACAATGTGATGCTCAGACAGGCATAGTATATCTATTTCATCCTCAGCTTCTAAATCTTCTAAACAAACCAGAAGCTCGTCTATTTTATTCTTTAAACTCCCAATATTTTGATGAAATATACTTACATTATTTTTAATTACACTTTTATGAGAACCTTTCCTTATTCTAACATTTGCAGTACTCTCCTGTCTGAGTTTTTCATTGTGCTTAGGCCTAGTTCCTATAGTTGCTTTTGCGGTCTATCTGTTTTATATCTGTACAGTTTTCCTGAATTCTTCTGGAAAGTAAAACATGTTTTAGTAGTATTTTTTGTGTCATAGCTACAGTGAGACAGCCTTTTCCATAGCACAACAATACGTTACAGCACAGTACTTTCTTCATCATGGCAATAAGCGTAATAACTAAGATATCTATACACAAAGCATTTCACTTTTGTTTATTACAAGTTAAGTACATTGACTTCTACAGAACTTTGCTTACAGACGACGATAATTACGACACTTGGCACGTTTTTACCCTTAAGTAATGACAGAGATTGTCTTACAACAAGACGCACCGTTTAGCGCTACAGTACATGTATTTGAGTGATTAATTTTGTACTTAAAACATTTATTTTTAACGATTTTTTAATTACAAAGATACAAAGGCTTTCCGTGATACATTTCATTGCATTGCTGTAATCTGTAACACCTGACGGTATAATTACATAAATCCTCAGGGGGTACATGCTTACTTTGTGTACCATGTGTCTGGCAAGCACAGGGAGCCCTAGCTAATATGGTATTTGCTTATACAACTTTACACATTGGTACCATATTTCTCTAGAACATAAAATACACAGCTATCTGATCATTTAACTGAGAGAGACAAACATTTATTTTACTACGTCAGTGACACATGTATACGCAATTACACAGTTGGATAACTTCACAATTATGAAATTGTACTTTGTCTGTACTTTGTGAACTGTTCATATTTTTTTCGAAACCATTGTGATACTATGAGAAGTTTGAATGATATATTTGGTATGGGATCATGTTTTTTAAAGTACAATTTGAGGTAGATGACACTATTGAAATGAGCAGAGAATTGTTTTGGTTTTGAAATTATTGCAGAAAGCTACGATATTTTTGAGATTTGGCTGAGTTTTTATGATGTTATTATTAGGATGACAATGTGTATTATGCTGCTGAGGTATGTTTATGATCAATAAGCTGATGCTATATGAGGAATTTGATTATGCTACATATTTATTATGATGAAATATTGAAGAAGTGTCGACGAATATGTATATGTGTAATAAGGTAAGGAATAATGAGTAGTGGTTAGGGACTCTGACTTGTGAAAAAGGATGTCGGAAACCAAGAATCATACTTTAAGAGTTATGAAATGTGTGTAAATACATGAATGCATCACAATGCCACTGAAAATTTTTTGGACACTGTTGTATTTATAGGATTTTGTTTCTACACATTTCTACTGTAATTTTCGACTTGTGAAATTTTATTTGTATCAAACTGTCACTGTAGCAGTAACTGATGTAGTAAATATTTCAGTAAAGAAGGTAGATGACCTTGACGTAATGCATTGTGAGCGGCCAGCTGTGCCTGCCGCCTGAAAAAAGATAGCCATTAGGTGGGAAAAAAAGAGGCCATTATCCTCGCTATTGACATTTCTTTGTAGAAAGCATCGCAAATACGACACGCTCATTACTTCAAAAGATACTTACATCTGCACACCTGATTATGACAAGCGTCTTTCTACGAGAGTTGAGAGAATTTCTACTAACTTATGAAATGCCACATGACTATTGAATGATATTTTTGTGCTTTACTTTGTACATAGTTGCTTATTTCATTTGATATCTGGTTTCCAGCTGTGTTGCAGCACTGGTTTTATAAAATAAAATTAAATGCATTTGCTAATGTGAATGCTTTCGGTCAACAGATCTATTAAATAATAATTTTATGATCCACATTCTTCAAAAAGGGAGCACTTGGAAAGGAAAGACCAATAAGAATGGACTAATAACAGTACTGCATACATAATTTTCTTTCCAACTACTTGGTAATTTTTTGGGAAGAATAACTTCTTGTGGTGCACCACTTTAATTACATAGACATTAAGATGTCAATATACATTTCCCTTAGCTGCATTGTTGTCTTTAGTGTACTATTTTTTCTGCTTGTGGGTTTGTCATGTTTAGATATAAGTTATTGCATTTGCTGCTGCTGTTTGCCAGGCATAGTGCTACTGAATTTCACTTTGTATTACTCTGTTAAGCCATTTTTATTACCGTTTTATTTTTGTTGTTGCTGCACATTGGCTCATATTAGTTGTAATATTGCATTTGGTTTGCTAATTTAGATATACAGCTGCTTGCTTTGCCAATTTGCATTTTTTATCATTGCTGTTTGTGTTAATTGTTTTGTATTGCTGCATTGCCTCGTCCCTTAGTATATATATCAGAGCTCAGTAAATTTAAGTTAGCTTAAGAGGGGGTAGACTATGTAAGAAACTAACTATGGATAGGGAAAGAATGCATTGAGAAGTTATACGACAAAAGTTTGTAAAAAGAAAAGGCACTGTACAATGAAGAATAATTATTTGGAAAGAGGATATGAATAGAATACAGAAAGTAGGTATAGATAGGACTTTTTGGGAATAATGATGAATGAATAGAGATCTCCAAGAAGTAAAGAAAGTTTTGTTTGCAAAATACTACAGTAAAACAAACCCTGTCCTTTCCTTTTGTATTATTCCGCTATGTGTTTTTGTACCCTTGTGTATTTGTGTTCTTCCTGTCTTTATATGTTTATCTGATAAGACATATGTCGTAGAATTTTTCTAATACTCAGCTACATTCACTATGATGAGGAATACTGTTATCCTCAAATATAATTTGCATTTCTAATATGTTATTTTCTTTGTAAAGATGATTAGACATTATTTATTCTGTTTTGTTTTAATGATCACGTGTAAAGTTGATGTTTCGAAAGTTATTCTGACCTTTTATGTGTTTACTTATGTCATAATTCCTGTAACACTGATGTACATGTTTATTTCTATTCTTTTGTAAAGCCTGTATATTACAAATGTTATCTGTACTATTATGTACCTTTCTAATTGTATTCTTATGTTGTAAATTTATAATTGTATAGACACCAGTTCTTCAAATTAAATAACTTGTAAGCATTCATTTCTCTGCACACATTTCTGTTGGTCATAGTATATGCACAATATGTGAAAAAAAGAGGACTGTTAGTGTTTATATGTGTGTTAATAATTCAGCAAGGGACTGGTTAACAGCATTGCTGGTTCTAAGGACAATTCCAAAAACTTTGTGCGTGCTCAAGTGATGGTTTATGGACTTGCTATATTCTCTGCAAGACTCTTCAATGGTAATTATGCACCTGCACAGTTGCAACAGATGGCTGCTGGCCGTCTCTACAAGGACTACAGTGGGTCTGCATCTTTGATGGCCCACCAATACCATTATTTCTACAAGGACTGCAATGGGTCTGCACCTCTGGTGGCCCACCAATACCATAATCTCTACCAGGACTACAGTGGGTCTGCTCTGTGATGACTTACCTACCAATATTCTTCAAAACGTCGACTGACTCTGCTGTGGGTCCACTCTCTTGTGGCCCATTACCTGTCTGCATGTCAAGAGTCAGCACTGTCTTTCCGTTGGAAGGACAACACTACTTCTTCAAGACTGCATGGAAATCCACTACTTTCATGTGCATTTTCTTTCACTGCTCAGACTTTGAGGAAAAAAACTGCAATTTTACTGTGATGAATGATCAGGACTGTCTTTATGGACTGTGAGAAAATTTTAGCTCTTGACCAACATTGTATCAATAAGTGTGTGCATTTGATTTCTTTTTTATTGTAATTATGAAAAATTTCTTCAAATCTGTATTGGCCACTGCCAAAAACAATTTGTAAAATTTTTTGTGGGGAGCAAGGGGGCCATGTAAGTAGCCTGTTTAAGTTTTATATTGGTAACGCCACGTAGCGCTCTGTATGAAAATCACTGGCTGTGCTGTGTGCAGTCTGTGGCTGGTTGGCATTGTTGTTGGAATATTCGCCATTGTAGTGTTGGACAGTTGGTTGTTAACAGCACGTAGCGTTGCGCAGTTGGAGGCGAGCCGCCAACAGTGTTGGATGTGGGGAGAGAGATGGCGGAGTTTTGAGAGCAGATGATCTGGACGTGTGTCCATCAGACACAGTAAATTTGTAAGACTGGATGTCTTGAACTGATATATATACTATGACTTTTGAACACTATTTAGGTAAATACATTGTTTGTTCTCTATCAAAATCTTTCATTTGCTAACTGTGCCTATCAGTAGTTAGTGCCTTCAGTAGTTTGAATCTTTTATTTAGCTGGCAGTAGTGGCGCTCGCTGTATTGCAGTAGTTCGAGTAACGAAGATTTTTGTGAGATAAGTGATTTGTGAAAGGTATAGGTTAATGTTAGTCAGGGCCATTGTAACCTCCCCACCGTAATTTTGAAAGAAAAAAGAATGACAATACTTAATAGAAATGGGAGCCAAGTGTAACCTCCCCACAAAAATTTACAAGCATGAAGAATATTATTTAAGAATGCTAATGGTCATTGCTCTAAGCGTAACCTGCCCACAATGAAATGTACTGACAATGGCAACAAAAATCTGAAATTCGCAATCTGACTCAAATATAAATTCTTCACCAAAAAATTAAAGTCCATTCAGTGACAAACATCGGTCTTTGGCCCTGTGTAAAACAATCAGAATTAAAGTCTTACCTCAGAATAACTGGATGTCAAATTTCTGCTCTTATTTCTGCGCACGGCTTGGAGGAACTGCATTGCAAATAATAATATTCCTTTTTTCTGTGAATTTACTGAAATTTTTCTTCAAAAGAAGTGGAATAAAATGGAAAGTGCAACGAAATCTTTAGTTCAACAAAAAATAAAATTTTTGAAAAATGCTTTTGAAATCAAAATTATTATTGGGGGACTTGTTAGAGATTGATTACAATAAATAAGTTTTACATTGTCTAATGATTATATTAATTAACAGTGTACCTCATTCAGCATCTTGACCAGTGTTGCCGACCGCCTACATCACACAACCGCACTGGGCTGCTACTACTGACCGACCGCTCTGCATGACGACTACTAGCGTACTGCACGCCACGACTACTCAGAGCTACAGACTCGCAACGACTGCCTGAGAACCGCTCGCAACACTCGCGCGGTCAAGCGCAAACTCTCTGGTCACAGATGCTACAATGCCTCGCCATCGCTGCTATGTTACATACGTGTTTCACCATTCTTTTGTAGGGACTATTGAAAGTCAGATTGCGTTGCGCTAAAAATATTGTGTGTCAGTTTAAGCACAGTCATTTATAATTTTTCTAAGGGGACGTTTCACGCTGTGCTTTGGCGTTATACAGTGTGTTTTATGCTTCATTTAACTCCAGTGTTACTAAGAGGCGTTTAGCCGTAGTTACAGTCGTAAATTTGATTTGCTTCACGCTTATGACTGTCTATTACGAATATTATGAGATGTGCCTGTAATGTGTACTCGGCAAATTCACTTAACCTATATTAATTGAAGCTGTGTGGGTGTGCTGGTTCACACTTACGTGCATTATAGGCATGCTATGTACATTTCTGAGGGTTTTTGCCTGCTTATGTTACACATACTCCTGTTTATTGGTTTCCAGACCGATTTTTAATTTAGAAGTATTATGTGGGCTGGCTTGTGTACGCAGGATTAAATATTTTACAGTTAGCTGGAGTCAGCTGACCGTTGTTCCTTAAATTCATTTGTACATATTTTGTCGCTGCCCATTTTTTATAGTGTTCGTTAATAGTGGCTCATAAAGCCACTGAGCTGAGAACTAATTGTCCATTCAAGTTATTTGACTGATGTGCATCATCTGCTAAGGGAAATATTTTTCTCTCTGTTTCAATTAATTCTGTGCTTGTTAATATATGTTGGAATAGAACCACCTGAGAGGGGTGAAGCTTAATATAAATTGCAGTTGTTTCAAAGAAAATTCCTTTTTTGCATGCTGCACATCGAAATTTTTATTTTCATTCATGCACCCACACGCGTTTCGCCTTTTTTACAAGGCGTCTTCAGGGGGTGTCAGGCAGTTACAGTGATGTGTAACGTAAACAGTGAACTGAAAGTGAACTGTTAGATGTCCACCTGGTTGCCAGATGAGAAAAAGCAGTTTGCTTAGATGCAACGAATTAGAAGTTACCAGACACCCACTGAAGATGCCCTGTAAAAAAGCCGAAACGCGTCTGGGTGCATAAATAAAATTAAAATTTCGATGTGCAGCATGCAAAAAAGGCATTTTCTTTGAAACAACTGCAATTTATATACAGCTGCTGCGAAAATGGCCACTACAAGAAACGTGAAGCTTAATAGTTTGCTAGCTTCGGTTAATCTGTTCAGTTCCTAATTGTAAAACTGTATTGTTCATTTGTTCGCTTCTGGTGAATCTTCATAGTTTGGTGTCTTTAGGTAATTGATCATTTTCTAATTCTAAAGGTATACTGTTCATTTGTTACCATTTATTGAAGTTTCTAAGAATTACTAACGACGTGTTAAAGAAATACATAATATTTGCAGTGCCGTTTTTAAATAAATAAATTGTCTTTTCTGGTTCAATTGTTTTTTCCTGAACTAGTACTTTTGCACTTCAAAAAGGTTGTGCTGCTCGCATTTTTCGAATAACAAGTCCCTCCGTCATAAGATGCCGTATATAGATAGAAATGTCCAAGTGGCCAAGGTGCTGTTGCTCTTGTGTTCATTAAGGGAAAGACTGAGGTGACCACTGTTTCAAGTTATGGCGGTTCTCTTCCAAAAATGGAGGAGACTTCTGTTTTAATGTCACTGGACAGAGTAGAACATCGATCGTTACATTTAAGAATAAACTTTAGTACGTTTTATAATTTGGCTGGGGTGAACCACCGTCGCTAGGGGCCTAATTAAAATCCTCCAAGAAGTCTATATTAACCAGCTTAATGAACTTAGAGGGGCCCCGGATTAGCATATGACTCTATCAAAACGTTCCGCCGTTCAGCATCGCTAAAGAAGCAAACGATTTAAAAAATAAAAAAAAGTAATTCCGTTAGCAACTCATTGTCGTACCTTCACGCACTGATTTAAATCCGCACGCTACGCAAAATTACTGAAAATAAAATGAATACTTTCATATCAGTTGACTTTGTAAAATAAATTATTGATCACTGAATTAAAAATGTAATACATTCGTCCAGCAATGTTACAGGCACCACGCCTAGGAGATTTAACTTCCGTAACGGCTTCCACGTTAGTCAAAGACCAAAGCAATAGGTCTTTTTGGCGTGGCGCAGCAAGAAACACGTCAGTCCAGAATGGATACAATGTAAAATCTGACTATATTACATTGCCCCATTACTCTTAATTCTTCATGCAACGGCCTCCTGTAGATGTAGAGCGTCTTGTTCTTAGAACCATACTCCTCCCCTCATCCACGTCCACACCAGTCTTCTAGATATGCCTGTCCACCGAAACTTATCGAAGAGGGAGCTGTTTAACTCTTTGCTGTCAGCAGTGTTAAATCTCCAGTTTAGTGAGTCGCAGACAACGTTTACCAGAAATTCGAGAGAACTGTGTAAGAAACAAGAAGGCTGTATCCAGATTCCGGGTACTCCATACATATGGATGCAGTGAGGTGGTTCGAAAGTTCTTTGTCACTTGTAACAGGTAAAAGATTTTAAAGGCAAAATAATAAAAGACGTTGTACGACTTTTGCCATCCTCCATCTCATTTGCATATCAAACTAACATCTTACAGCATTTAAAAGGTATTTTACTGGACTGGTGCAAGGTTCTTTACATGACACGAATTACGATGTCACTGAGCAGAAGTGTTAGCTACCCACCATTGTAGGTGGTGAACTGATTTCGAATTAGTATAATCAGGACAAAGAAAAATGTGTCATCAAACATTTATCTTATAGCTGTACGGTGCGACAGCGCCGATCGAAAATAAAATAATTATTTAAATAAAGATAAATATTTTCTGCTTTCCAGTCTTGTTTATGAAATTTTTCAGTTGAGTTGAAACATGTTGATGAAATTATGAGAGAGACATCTTAGGAGCCGGCCGGTGTGGCCGCGCGGTTCTAGGCGCGTCAGTATGGAACCGTGAGACCGCTACGGTCGCAGGTTCGAATCCTGCCTTGGGCATGGATGTGTGTAATGTCCTTAGGTTAGTTAGGTTTAAGTAGTTCTAAGTTCTAGAGGACTGATGACCTCAGCTGTTAAGTCCCATAGTGCTCAGAGCCATTTGAACCATTTGAGCCATTTTGAACATCTTAGGAGATGCACACTCGTGTAGCCAACCATTTGATCGTTCTGATCGTTTTGATCTGTTCTGGCTGGACTGAACGAGAATCGGATAGCTCCCCTTGAGCTCAGATACGGACGTGAACCTGTAATGCAACATAATGTTTCATGAGAAAAATTGGCCCTCGTAAATAAGTCCTGGATGTCGGTTCTCACAAAGTCATTAAGGCTTAGTACTGTTGTGGGCCAACTACCTACTGAACTGCAAGGCATAGTCCGAGAATAACCTCAGTTTGATTAGCTCTTTGCAAGCAGGCACATTAAAAAGTGGAAAACTGCACATTAATATGAAGAATAATGATACAAAATAACAAAATGGATGACAGATACTGAACATTAAAACTATTTAACTAAAAATTAAATCACCTTGACAAGGCCTTCAAGGGATAAGTAGCATATGAATTACCACCATCGCAACAGGTCATTCTCGAAAATTCACAATCACAGCTGGACGCGCAATGATTGTTCCCATCCTACCAGGAAATGACGAATAACTTCGACATGCAAATGCATTAGTCTACTCGGTCATGGATGAGCCCTCGACAACAAGACTGGTCTGAAATTAACGGACTAACAATAACAGATCAATCGAAAACACCTAATCATGGTCCCCTTACGAGAACATAGACTGCAAGTTACTCTCACCAGAATTCACAATGGTTCAAATAGCTCTGAGCACTATGGGACTTAACATCGGAGGTCATCAGTCCCCTAGAACTTAGAACTACTTAAACCTAACTAACCTAAGGACATCACACACATCCATGCCCGAGGCAGGATTCGAACCTGCGACCGTAGCAGTCGCGCGGTTCCGGACTGAAGCGCCTAGAACCGCTCGGCCCCCGCGGCCGGCTCACCAGAATTGGAAACTCTGGAAAATTTTGTCTTACCTCTCTGTTCCAAAGTCCACGCCGATTACGTTCCACCAATGGGAATGGCTAGTCCAATGATTGACCAATAGGATTTTTGTAAACTGCGGACCAGCACCCGAATTAGTAGATACTTTTTGAGTCTTCCAATGAACTGCCTTCAGACAAATGAAATTTTAAGAACCATAGTTCCAAGTTCCAACATCGCTAATATTTTTTTTAGTTAACCAATGTGATGCCTTCCCCTCGTGATACAGAAAAATTTGTGTCCATGTGGGGTGGCATATGGATGATGCCAAACCTTATTACAAGTATGACAAGAAAAAAGTTTTTAACAATGGCTGCTACTTAGCTTCCCACGTGAAAGCAATACGGGGATGGGGGTGGGGGGGCTATCTTTCAGCCAGCCCGGCTTCCCTCAATTCTCTCGTAAGGCTAGTTAACAAAAAAACACAGCAGCAGGATATCGTTTGAGCAGAGAATCCGGCTTGTAAAATAATTTATTTTTCGCTGGCCCGGACATGTATTATGGTCAGGACACCAAACATCATGGACTAATTTACATTGTCACTACTCCAAGTCGACAAATCCTATGAACGTGTCTTGATTTTTCTTTACTGTTGCTTCCATTTTCAACAGCAACGTCAGAACTGCCTCTCTGGTGGCTGTACTTTCCCTGAAGCCAAGTTGATCGTCATCTAACAGATCCTCAGTCTTCTTTTGCATTCTCCTGTATATTTTTCTTGTTAGCAACTAGGATGCATGAGCCGTTAAACTGACTGTGCGATAATTCTCGCACTTGTCGGCACCTGCACTCCGAAATTGTTTGGATGATGTTTTCACGAAACTCTGATAGTACATCGCCAGTCTCATACATTCTTCACACCAATATAAATGATCGTCCTGTTGCCATTTTACCCAAATGTCTTAGAAATACCGATGGAACGTCATCAATCCCGTTTGCCTTATGTGATTTTAAGTCCTCCAAAGCTGTCTTAAATTCTAAATCTAATACTGGATCCCCTACCTCTTACCTATCGACTCCTGTTTCTTCTCCCCTCAAATCATCAGGCAAGTCTTCCCCATCACAGAGGCCTTATTATTCCATTATTCCACATTCGTCTGACCGAAAATCTTTGTTTTATTTCCATTTCACTTCACTGATCCCCACTATATCTAGAACGAGCCTTAGCGTTTCCGTTTTCAGATTTTCTAGCTTCCGTACCACCTTCAAACTTCTGACATTCCACGACCCGACTAGTAGAACGTTATCCTTTCGTTGGTTATTCAGTCTGTTTCTCATGATCACGTCCCCCTTGACAGACCCCCCCCCTCCCCCCCGAGATCCGAAGGGGGAATCTTTTGCCATTGAGGAGATCATCATGACAGTTTTTCAGTTACAGGCCGCGTATCCTGTGGATACACATTATGTGTCTTTAATGCAGTGGTTTCCATTGCCTTCTGCCAAGGCAAGAGCCAAGGGGAAAAAAAACCTCTGCGATAGTTAGGTCGGGTGGTAAGAGCAGAAGCGGATGCCTTGCTGCCTGCGTTAGGTCGTGCAAGGGTAGGCTTTGTTAGTAGTGGGTATCATGCAGGTCGATACCTTTGGCGTTGTGCTGTGGTGTTGCTCGGAGGCTGCCGCTGGGTGCCGGTGTTGAGCTCTCGTTCAGCGTCAGCAACCTGCAACAGGTTTATCATCGTTTTTGTGTCAGATAGGTCATATATCGGATGCACAGTGAAGGGTGATGTTGGCGGATTATTTGTGCGTCAGTGGGCGAGCTCGTCGGTGTCCCTGCTGTGGCCTGCTGGTCGGCTGTAGTAGCAGCTGGTAGTTACCAGTCAGTGTTGCTGATGTACAGGGGCTTGCCGACGTGTGTCGCTTGTTAGTTTATATTAGTTTACCATAGGTGGCTAGTGTCCTTGGCCGCTTGTGCTTCCACCTATGGTTGTATGTCTCATGGAGTCAAGAAGTCCAGAATATAAGCTGTATATGTCGCGTGAATCAATATTCTCAATAATGTTGCTGTCCTAAAGAAATAAGCTTAGAGAATTGAAAAATTGCTAATAGCTAAACCGCCACTTCATTTTTGCCCTATGATGACAATTTCTGGCAAGGTTCCTGCATACTGATACCATTGTGCTAATTTTTTACAGTAAACACTTCTTTATTAGATGTATCATGTAGTGGGAAAACAATAAATTGACGTACTTATATCCCATGTATTGTGAAATGATGCATCAGCTTCTCATCATTGACTTCAATAAGCTGCAACCAAGTGAACTCGTCATACACAAAATAAAGTAGATGAAAGGCTTGGCTTGGATTATACAACAGCTTCTTTCTTCCACTGCAGAGTACCACCTTTTGATGAGAGGGTAATTAGCTGCATGTGCATCAAAAGATGAAACAAGTTCCCGGTTGGTTTCTCGGTGGTACAGACTGCCTGGACATCGCTTCACACGACGCGCAGATCGATAGGGTGAGCCGCCTCATCCCAGGCAACAGTCCATTTGCTTTCCACCTCAAAAGTAACTCAGCTTCTGCCTTCACGAGGAGGACTAGCGCTTTCTACGAGGTTAACCTTTGTTATTCCTTCTTTCAAAAATGGTTCAAGTGGCTGTGAGCACTATGGGACTTAACTTCTGAGGTCATCAGTCCCCTAGAACTTAGAACTACTTAAACCTAACTAAACTAACGACATCACACACACCCATGCCCGAGGCAGCATTCGAACCTGCGACCGTAGCGGTCGCGCGGTTCCAGACTGTAGCGCCTAGAACCGCTCGGCCACTCCGGCCGGTATTCCTTCTTTCATGCTACGTCCTTACAGGTTACGCAAACTTGCTTCAAATCCGCTATTTGACCCGTGGGAAGGCGTCACGGAGATACTGAAAGAACTCAACTGTCAGACGTGAGAACATATCTGTCCAGTCCCAAGAAAAAAACAAATTAATAATGATTTTACTAAGCAATACTTGTCAGATGAAATCAGCCGAGAACAATTGTCACTTCATGAAGTTAGAAGCGTCAGAGCTTAAGCACTGAGAAACCATAGGGGAGGATAATTGTGAAGGGGAGAGAGAGAAGTCGCATACGATCAAAAGACGCGCATTAAGACATTATTTGAACCGCAGTTGGACGACAACAGTTTTCCATGTGTTATGTAAAGTAGGGACCTCCAGTAGCCCCTCATATCACGGACTAAATACGTGATGGAGCCATTTGAGACTGTGCCAGGGGATACAAGCACTGACGTCAACCGAAGCTTTCCAGTATACATAAGCGGTAACATCAAGCAGAAGCCTCTAGGCGAAATCCAACATTAAAGTATTTATGTGTCAAAGGAGCCAGCTAATGGAAATATCCCAAACGGCTATTATCGAGGGTCAGCCGCAACTTAGACTATGTATAAGTAAGAGGAGTCAGTCTGATGGAGAAGTCTGACGGAGGAGTCCGAGAGCAGTAGTACGTCAGTCAGCCGCAACCTGAGTATCCAGAAGTAATATTCACAGCGAGGAGGCGGTGATCAGATCTGGAGACACACACATCAACTGCAAGATAAGAAATCATTATCTGTTCTGGGGAATAGCTCTGAACATAGACAATCTGTCTTTGTCTCAAGGAACAGCTAGCATTGGTGGCTTCGTAATTAACAAGATCAATTTATGGAATAGTAATTGTCTCTTGTAAGCTTAGGCGAGTGGCCTGTTGATAAGAATAGATTGAGTCTGACAAGTAATAGAGAAAGGGGTTAGGAACTGGCACCTCTTTTATAATTTATCAAAGAGAATAAAGATATTACTTAAATAAATACTGAACTCTTCAGCATACCCATCCTGCCATTAGTCCTATAAAGATCACCACTGCAACTAGTAACCACCCAGTTATACCTCGGGGAGCTTTCTCCATCCCATCTCCGACAGTAAAGGTGGGCACTCACACAACCCTCAGATTGTCGTCAACGTTCCGATCGCACTACGAAACTGTGCTGGGACGTGGCATATCATACTTACAAAGTTTCAAAAACAACTAGCTTTTAGCGAGGAATCTAAGAATATACTAACATCTCCTTTTGTTTCGCTCCCGTAGAGACCGCGAGAACTAGTTTAGATAAATTACAGCGCTCATAAGGCCGTTTAAGCAATGATTCTTCCCGCGCTCCATAAGTGAATGTAACATGAACAAGTGCTAATAACTGGTGTAATGGACAGTACTTTTTGACATGAAGTTCATAGTGGTTTGCACAGTATGAATATAGATGTAGCAATTACGAATTTTAAAGTATTGTTACGGTTCGAATCCCTGTTTGATACATAAAAGGATGTTGTCTCTGTGACAGCGTTTCGTGTGTTGAGTTCTCTTGTCAAGACTTCCCTGTATTCCAGTTTTCGTTTCCTTTATCACAACGGTTTCCCACTCATCGTTGAATGACACGAATCATGACAGTGACCATATCGCTCAAAAATGAATTTAGACTCTCAACTGGAAACGCGTGTCCCTTTTAATTTTTACCAAGGAATTTCGTCACGTTGAGTTAGCATATAATAATGAAACGCACTGTATAGACATGCGTGATGAAAGTCGTGGTGGTCTTAATACCACTTCACTCCACCTCTTGCAACTTTTATCGTTAGCATAAGCTCACCCCGCAAGCGACGAATTTGCTTCAACTTACAGCTGAACGAGCTCTGTATTTGAGTTAAACTCAGCCGCTGTGTGGCAGGGATCTCTAGCAATAAATTAGCATGGGCAGGTGACACTTGACATTTCATAGCCCCGGGTTTACATGCTGCTGGGCGCTACTCTCTCTCGCTTCGCACTCTCACTGCTTTCATGTCTCCCCTGCCGTCAGTCTCTCTCTCTCTCTCTCTCTCTCTCTCTCTCTCTTTCATTCGCGACTTTATACTGCAGACAGGTTCGCCCGGAGCGCGATAGCCGCCCGGCGGCGAGCACACGGTAGCTGAGGACTGGGTGTATTAAAAACGGCGGTAAAAACTAAAGGGTGCACAGCGCCAGGTCCGGGTACGTCTCTTTAAAAACCTCTGTTTATTCAGCGATGCGATCAAAGGCAAACATTTTAAAAACAATGTAATTATCTGGTGCGGGCGCGCCGCTATTAAGCTGTTATCGGCCGAGGGGTTAAATGAAAGTCCGCGCAAAGTGCCACAGGGGCGCAGTTGCGGGGTGCTGCGCCAAGCACCCACAGCCACACACTTCTTAGTGCTCCCGGGCCCTGCCACCTCGTTCCTACGTCTTGCCTCTGATAACATTTTAAAAATTTAGTCCTGTTGTTGCGACTGATCTTTGTAAGGTAGCATTGTACAATGAGAACACTCCGTTAGTCTTAACATAACTGTAAGTATTAATTTTAAACACAACAATGTTGTACCTGGTTCTCATCCGTCACTGTTTATTGCACGCTGACAACGGAGGACGAGAAGGAACTGATATCTTGGACCCTAAACCGTGTAAAAGTGGTGCAATCCATCTTGAGATGACGCACAGGTTACGCATTTACGTGACGTTGTAGCTAATAGACTGCAGGCGACCATTCAATCATGTGTACCTCATATTGTACTTTAATCTCTTCATGACTGAGCTCTGTCTTGTGTGTGTTTGTGTGTGTGTGTGTGTGTGTGTGTGTGTGTGTGTGTGTGTGTGTATGATAACACAAGAGCCGAGACTCTCGTCTTTTCAGATTGTAGTTTATGTCTGTTGTCCAATGTTCGGCCACGGCTGACTTCTCAAGCTCCCTTAAACACGTCAGTTATACGCATTCTAGCCCAACCATCGCGCGACGACATTCGACATGCTAGCACAGCCGAAGTCTCCTGGGCTATAATGCATTCCGCTGCTAGGAAAGCCCCTGGTCAAGATGGCATTCAAAACCGCGTCCTCCAGGAGTTCACGGATAAAGCAACTGAGTACCTAACACACATAACGAATGCCATACTAAAACACCAACACTTCCCCGCCTTTTGGAAGACGGCCAAGGTCCTGATGTTCAGGAAGCCGGGGAAAGACCACAGCCTCCCAAAAAATTACCGACCCATCAGCCTTCTGAGCTCGCTCAGTAAGATTGTTGAGAAGGTGATTCTCAAACGCATCACTAGACACTGCATAACAAATGACATCCTGAGACCGGAGCAATTCGGCTTCAGGAATCACCACTCCACAACACAACAACTCTTACGCGTCGTTGAACATATAAGATATGGCTTCAACATAAACAAAGCTACAGGGGCAGTGTTCCTAGACATCGAAAAGGCTTTCGACCGTATATGGCACAACGGCCTCATTCACAAACTCAGAGACGCGGGATTCCCCGACGGGCTGGTGCGTCTAATACACTCATACCTCACAGACAGGAGTTTCAACACTGACGTGCAGGGAAAACAATCAACACGACACGGTATACACGCGGGAGTACCCCAGGGAAGCATCCTAGGGCCCCCACTGTTTAACCTCTACATAAACGATCTCCCAACCACAGACAACACAACGATGGCAATCTACGCGGATGACACAGCCATCCTCGCGCAAGATTGGAAACCATCAAACATTACGTCACGCCTACAGACTGCACTCAGAGTGGCTGAGCCTTGGTTGGAGAAATGGCGTGTTAGAGTAAACGTCGACAAGTGCGAAGGCGTTCTGTTCACTAGAAGGCCGAAGCAACCGCGCAAACACCGCTACTGCAGACCAATAACTCTACATGCACGCGCAATACGTTTCGCGAGAAAGTCAAATACCTCGGTGTCTGGCTGGACCAGAAATTACTCTGGGGGGACCACATACAACACATGACCAACCGAGCTAGCGCGAGGCTCAAACAGCTCTACCCTATGCTCAATAGGCGTAGCACACTGAACAGAAGGGTGTCGAGGTCCATGTACATGACACTTATCCGACCCATGATGACGTACGCGGCTCCTGTCTGGGGATACGCCTGCGCCGTCTGCAGCTCATACAAAACAAAGTACTCAAAATCATAAGCAATGCTCCACGATACACACGCATCGCGGACCTTCACCGGGAATACCGACTTGAGACTCTCACGGAGGTAATCCACAAAATCACCACAAAACTATACAGAAACTCCAGACATTCGCAGAACCCGTTTATTCTGAATCTGGGGAACTACGACCACAATCATAGATGGAAACATAAAAGACCAAAAGACATACTTGTAAGGACCTAACATCTATGGCCAAGCATACGCAAACATAACGGTACAGGCGAGCCCCTGTTAATCAGACGCCATTACTGGATATCCAGCTGGAACACACTGCCGAATAACTGGCACCAAGCAGGGAAGCCGTACCGTACGCTGCATGCAGACAAGCTCCACACATCCCCCACACAGTGAGATGATCTATGGCCAATCTCCCACTACTGTATAACGATCTTGATTGTTCCAGAAATGTAGCGGCTGCAGCAACAACTGGGATACATCGCCATCGCTTGCCACGGTAATGATGCATGATACCCATACTAACAAATCCAACCTTGCATGAACTATCGCAGCTAGTAAGCCACTACTGCTCTTATACCCATCCCACTGTCGCAGAGGTTTTTTTCCCACGGCACGAGCCATGGCACTTTTTTCCCTCTGCTCTTCAAATCGCTACCCTCACTCGCGTTTCGTCCACAATCTATCGCCTGATGGACCGTGTTAATGCGTAGTCTTACCCAGACGCACAGATAACATCACAGCCCAGCATCCTGTGATCCACTTACTAGACAACTAACATGTTTACCGAGGTGACAGTAGAACTTTTGGTTTGGTCACCACGTTGGTGCGGGCGTGGAGGGGCCCCTTCTTTCTTTTTTTTTTTTTTTTTTTTTTTAAAGTTATCAACAGTGCAAATACTATGCCTACATAAGTTTTACTATGTATCTTGGAGATCTGAGCTCAGTTACGCCCCATTGAAGACAACATAGATCTTCGAGTTCCTCTGTGAATGTGGCAGCGTATACAAATACGGTACATTATTCGCACTATTGCGTATCACTGTGCTGAACAAACGTGACATATTAAACAAAAGGAGTTTGAAAAGTCGGCCGCGGCTCAACATTGCATGGAAAATGGACATAAAATACAATTTGAAGAGACGAGTCTCTTGGCTCATGTCTTCGTCGTATTACGAGTAGTTACAAAGGAGGTAGCTGAAATTAGAATAAACCGCAACCATTATAACAGAGATCATGGATTCACGCTTAGCAGCACACGAGGACAGACTCTGGATACCGATTGAAAGCGAAAACGGATGCCTGGTGTTTTCAAGGGACCGAGAGTAGCAAATTCGAACGTGGACCAGTCCCTTGTACCACCACATGTCACTGATTCAGCTGTGGGACAGAGCTGCCAAGAGCTGCCTAACTCGGTTACTGTGCACGCATCACTTAAGCCCTCTCTGAAAGGTTCCAGATGTTGCTATCATGACTATATAGGCTATGGCAGTCAATGTTTCTTACACCTGATGACGATGGCAGAGGCAGCTATCGAAAGTTTGTGTGTTTTATATGAAGTGAAGCAGCAAAAAGGCAAAAATATTTTATTTTATTCAGCCATGCCAGTACAGAAGACTCTGAGGACACACATCACCAAGGCTGTTAGCAAAACTGCTAATTCCACTGCCCAGACACTTTCCAAGTCTGGCAGAAGGCAAAAAAATGTTGGAGAGTTGGTCTCATTAAGTTTAATCATGACTCCCTGGTACCTGGTACCTACCAGAAGTGCAGTCCTTTGTATATAACTGCCTGTCATCTTGCTTTGTTAGAAAGGTAACTCAAAAGATAAGTTCTTCTTAAAAAATAATTACAGACAAACAGTGCATTCATAAATAATGGTCGCAGTGGATATGGCTACACAAACAAGATTGCAGCTAACATCATGCAGTTCAAGACTACACAACACACAAATCGTTACGAGCCAGTTTATGCCCAAACTCTCACACAATCTACTTGATAATGCAATATGCACTTCTCAATAGTCAGTATAGTCAACTCTTTAACGCTGAATGAAAACTGCAGACAATGTTCACTGCTGTTAATAATTGCACCACTAGTTATTTTTCTTCTTTCCTTTTATTACTGTGGCGGCTACCTGTTGTTTTCTCCCACCTTGAGTGCTTTCTTTAGATGGTTCATGGCAGTGAGGTTGACTTAAAAGGACCCGAGTGTCATAAGCTTGTTCAGCACTGATAGCAGGTAGAGGGCAGAGAAGTCACTGTGTCTCGTCTCCGCACAGCAGGTACGTAGGAGACAGGTCTGCACGTCACAAAAACTCGGGAGACTATGTATGTGCTACCACATTCACAGAGGACACCATATATGCTGGGAACTCAAAGAACTATGTTGCCTTCAATGGGCCGTGACAACTCAGATCTCCAAGATAGGCAGTAGCACATACGTAGGTCATAGTATAGTGCTAAGCAGAATTGGGTAGAGGACAAATGTAAATCTGTAGAAGGATGATTAAATAGGGGAAAGAAAGATACCTCCTGCAGGAAAATTGTAGAGACCTTTCGAGAAAACAGAAAGAACTGTATGATTATTAAGAACTCAAATAACATGCCTGTGCTAAGAGAAGAAAGGAAAGCTGAAAGTAAAAGGAATATACAGAGTTTGACATGCCTGTGCTAAGCGAAGAAAGGAAAGCTGGAAAGTTAAAGAAATATGTAGAGGTGTATATAAGGGAAACAGTCTTGAGGACACGTTTATACAAAGACAAGAGGAAGTAGGTAAAGATGAGATAAAAGATATGACACTGCGAGTAAAATTTAAAAGAGCACTGAAAGACCTAGGTAGTAAAAAGGCCTCTGGAACAGCCGAAATTCTCTCAGAATTATTAGGATCCTTGGGGAAGCTAAACGCGGCAGAATCACCCCCTGGTGTGCAAGATACATGAAACCGGCAAAATACCATCATACTTCAGATAGAATGTAATAATTCCAGTTCCAAAGAAGGAAGGTGCTGACAGGTGTCAATACTGCCGAATCATCACCGTAATAAGTCAGGGTTGCAAGATATTGACTCTGATTATTTGCAGAAGAGTGGAACAACTGTCAGAACCCAACGTCAGGGAAGAGCAGTTTTGGTTCCGGAAAAATGTAGAAATACGCAAGGCAATTATGACGCTAGAAAATAGGTTGAACGACGGAAAACCTAGGTTTAAAGCATTTTTAGATTTAGGTAAGTATTTTGAAAATGCTGACAGGAATACGCTTTTCGAATTTCTGATGACCTGTAATTGTATCACCGAAAGCAAAGCACTTGAAAGAGCAGTTTAATGGAATGGATAGTGTCTTAAAATGAATAAAAAATGAAGCATCAAGAAGAAGAGTGTAAAGGAGTCCAATCGAGTTAAATCTGTCTATGCTGGGGGAAACAAATGGCTCTGAGCACTATGGGACTTAACTTCTGAGGTCATCAGTCCCATAGACTTAGAACTAGTTAAACCTAACTAATCTAAGGACAGCACACACATCCATGCCCGAGGTAGGACTCGAACCAACGACCGTAGCAGCAGCGCGGTTCCGAACTGAAGCACCTAGAACCGCTCGGCCACAACGGCCGGTAATAGTTTAGGAAATGAGGCTAAAAGTAGTATATAAATTGTGCTGTTTTGGCAGTAAAATAACTGATAATTGTGGAAGCGGAGAGGATATAAAATGCAGAGTGGCAAAATAGCAAGAGAGTCATTTCTGAAAAAGAGGAATTTCTTACATGTAATTTCAGTTTCACTGTTAGCAAATCATTTCTGAAGGTATTTTTCTGAAATGTAGCCCTAATACAGAAGTGAAACGTGGACAATAGATAGTTCAGAAGCATCTGAAATGTGGTGCTACTGAAAAACGCTGAAGATTAAACGGTAAAACGAATGACAAACGAGGAAGTACTGGATCTAATTGGAGGAAAAAAAATTTTACGCACAGTTTGACTAAAAGAGGCATCTGTTGATAACAAACATGCTGAGACATCAAACAGTTCTCAGTACAGTAACGGAAGAAAGTGTAGGCGGTAGAAGTTGTAGAGCGAGACCAAGGCATGAATGCAGTAAGCAGCTTCAAGTGCATGTAAGTAGGTTGCGGTAGTTATGCAGAGATGAAAAGGCTTGCACAGGACAGCCTAACACGGAGGTCTGCATTAAATCAATCTCCGGACGGAATATCGCAAAATGGAAATGAGCGTACAGCGTCAGTGGCCGGGAGTCCCCAGGCGGGAAGTTCGGCCACCAAGTGCAGGTCTTATTGAGTGCGACTCGCACGCCGACAATGGGGATGAAACGATGAGGAGGACAGCACAACAGCCAGTCCCTGAGGGGAAAAAATCTACCGCCCCAGCCGGGAATCGAACCCGTGTGTGGCATTCCAACGCGCCGACCGTTCAGCTAATGGGACGGACTTAATATCGCAAAAACAACATGATGACGGAAAATCAGTGCTGTGTCGAATGCAATCTAAGGCAAATAGTCCAGGAAACCCCCTAGCTTCGTTTTTGCAGTGGTCAAATGAGTAAGTCACGTAGGAGTAAAATAAAGATGCTGACCATAGATAACTTTTTAATGTGACCAATTCAGCTTGCCAAATGGGCATTTCCTGATGAAGTGGTGATCCAATTTCCAGTTCATCCACCTAGGTAGGTGCACGGTCAGGGCAGAGGAGTGGTAACCAGAGGGGTGGGGTTCGATCCCTCCCGGATCGTAGATTTCTCTGTCTGGGAAGTGGGTGCTGTGTTGTCTTCATGTTCGTATCGTCATAACTGACATTCCACTATTGAGCTGCTGTATGAGCACTTCCTGAAAGCAAATAAATTAAAAAAAAAACTCCCAGTCAATTAAGATTACAACACTACGTCAATGTGGATTGGAGAGCTGAAAAAAAAGGAGATGAATGTGTGACTAAGACTACCATTACTATCAAGGGAGAAAACATACATTACATTATGAATTGAGATGGAAAGATGGGAGAAGATAAAAGCGAAAATCTCAAAGTGGCAGGCGGTCTGCTCACTGGAATCGCACGGAATTTGTACAACAGGTCGAAACACAGACGGTTTTTGAAGTAATGTAATTAGCTTACATGTACAAATGCTCATGTAAGCGTTTAACTAATGCAATGTTTTCCTCAGTACTTATTGTCGGGTATTCAGATGTTCAATGGGGATCATGTTAGCATAGATCTGCTTCCAGAGGCGCTACTAAGATGTTACTCTTATGGTGGTGGTCCATGCTACATGCTGTCCTCCAAATGTCAATCAATCATCCTATTGAATGTGAGTCGTACCTAGACGTGTCAGGGGTCCCATAACACTTTAACTGCACACGCCCACACCATTACAGAGCCTCCACCACCTTGAACAGTCCCCTGCTGACATGCAGGGTCCATGGGTTCATAGACTGTCACCATAACCATACACGTCAATCCGCTCGATACAATTTTAAACGAGACTCGTCCGATCAGGCAACAATCGAATGTCGGTGTTGACGGGTCCAGGCGAGGTGTAAAGCTTTGTGTCGTGCAGTCATCAAAGGTCCGAAAGCCCATATCGATGATGTTTCGTTGAATTGTTCGCATGCTGACACTCGTTGATACCTATATCAGTTTTTTTGACGCTTCTGTCTAATAATAGCAAGCTATTCGTTCTGTAGAATGAGACTTTGTCGTTACTTCTGGTTTGACACCATCCATACATTTTTTCATCCGTCATTGGAGAGCTGAAATTGGATCCAATTCGTAGCCGCTGGAAAAGATAATCATAGAGGAGCACCCTGGTTTGTCTGGACGCGAACAGGGTCAGATCACATGCTGAGGTTAACAAAGCTGAGAGGTTCCATGCCCTCCTTTGCATGCTTCCTCTCTTTTTCATCAATTTTATTAATGTTCTATCACTGCAAGGTAGTAACAGACCGAATAAGGTTACTGTAATGAGTGTATTTGTACTGAGAGCTCAAAAAATACTTTTCACTTGATTCCTAAACATGTTGTTTTACTTTCTTGGGTGACCTGTGCGAGGCGAGCATCGGAGGATGTGGCATACTGTGTTTCTGGTTGGGGGTTGCACTTCCCTGAATTCTGTGGGGTTCGTACAATATGCTTAAGCGCCTGGCGGAACGACTCACGTCGGTCTAGTTTCGCCTATTGTATGGAGGGCTAAACGACCTGCGAGACGTCTGAGTGTCGCCGCAGTTCATGTGTTTACTGCTCTGGCGCGTCTGGAATGAGGATTCCTGGCACCAACTGATTGCATTGTCCTCATGATTCTAAGAATACTTGTGGGCTGTGCCCTGCTGGGCGCGACTGTCTGGCGTCGGATGGTCGGTGGTCTAGACAGGTTTGTTTTTGTAGCCTGTCAAATGGCATGTTCAGTGCCCTCAGCTGAATAGTAGAGGCATGATTGGTCAACATAAACTGAGGCTAGTTGACGTCATAAATCCCTGCTCGAAATTGGAGGGATCAGTCGCTATTGGCGTGAATGATGGTCCGAGACAGTGTGGGGGAATTTCGGAATCAGCACTGAATGCTGATTCGCGGTTTTCGAGGAGAGTAGGGAGCTGAGCAATGCTGGCTTCGTTGCTTGCATCGCATCACAGAGGGGGATTGGGGATCTGATCTTCCTCCGAGTCGGACGGTCTTGCGACTTGGTCGCTCGTTTTCAGAAGAACTTAGAATTTTCAGGCAGCCTTCACGGTCAGGGGTTGATACAGAGTTGCTGCACGGTAGAAGTCGGCGCCTACATCATCAGGACGCTGCCTACCGACGATGTGCGGCAGATTTCAGTACTGGTACAGTATTTTGCGGCTCCGGCAGTGTAGGGCCTTATCAATTTTATACTGAATCCCTCAGCAGCATGCGCGTTCACTTTGCTACAAGTCCACCTTGCTTGTTTCTCCATGTGATCGCATTTGAGCTTTCACTACTAATTTCAATACTGCTATATAGTCGGTAGATTAATATTTGATTCATTAGGGCCTCCAGTCATTATCGTCAATCGTTTGCATCACAGAGAGTATGAGCCCCTTGTTCTCGAGCCAACTCATATTCTCATAATATTTGAGTATACCCTGTCCTTTAACCCACTGTTTGTGTCGACAATCATGTATATTTATGTTGTGATGCATAATAAATATCATTGTAATATTTAATCCGCGTATCATTTAGTAGATATATGCAGAATCCCATTTAATGTTGTTTATTATTTTAAAGTCCTCTTTTTTTCTGAGTAGATTACGATTTTTATTAAATTATTGTGAGTGTGTACTCCATATTTTACCAACTAGCAGGATCGACCATCGTTTTCTTCCGTTACCGTTGTGCACATAATCAATTAGGTGGTATGTAAGGAGGGGGTCGAGTGCATGTCCAGTTCTCATGCAAAATTCGTCTGAATTAAAGAGGTACAAACTCTTCTCCACCCCGGCATCTCGCAAAGCTAGTGAAGATGGAAGTGAAAAAAAGGACAGACAACGTATTCTTCAGAACATCAAAGTGTTACTGCAGAAAAAGCGCAGTAACAATGGCTGTATATGGGATTACAGGACGAAATGGAAATCACATGGGTCTTCTACCTTTTGAAGTTACATGAGATGCAAATAGGAAATATATGAGGATACGTAAGCCTTGTAAACGAGATAACCTAATGGCTGTCACGATTGGATCCAGCAGCATTAGACAGTCGAGTGTTCTTTTTTTTCAAAATTACGGAGTGGTGATGTGGAGGCAGTTTATTAAAAGGGTTCCGCGAAAACTCGGACGACGGGTGCCTTCTAAAAGTGTCAGTGTTGACACAGGTGTGAACGCAAGATGGCCACAAAGTGGACAGGGCCGCCTGTAGGAGAGCGCCTGACACAGTGGCTCCGGCCGGGCGGCGGGACGAACGAGGCGGGAACAAACACGGAGCCGTGCGGAGCGCCGCGGCAATTAGCGGCGACACGGCGGGCAGCGCCGGCTGTCAGGTGCGGCGCCGAAAGGTGGGGGGAAACACGACGCGGAGGAGGCCGCCGGGCTCGGCTGCGGCTGCGGGGGAGGAGCGGCCGCGCGATCGGCCGCGCCGGGGGCGGCTGTTTGTTCTTTGCAGCGGGGACGGTACAGTTTTGAAAATAAACAGGTAAACAAATAAGTGAATAAATAGAGGGCCCGCGGTGGCGGCGCGCGCCTCGCTGGCGGCGGCGGCGCGCTGGGGGAAATAAAAAAGAAAGAAAAAGAGGGAAAAAAGGGATGAAAGAGAGAGACAGAGAGAGAGAAGGAGGAGGGCGGCAGCGAGGGCAAAAAAAGGGTAAACACGACGTAAAACGGCAGACAGTGACAGAGCGAGGGCGTCGGACAGAGAGGGAGCAGCGAGCGTTAAAGGGGAGCAGCCCACCGGCTGCCGCCGTCTCCCGCCCCCACTGTGCGCCGTGCGGCTCGCAGCTCGCGACTTCACCGCTCCCGCGGAGAGGCACCCCGCTGTGTTTAATGTCACGAATGACGTCTCAGAGAAGCCTATAATTTCTAGTAACCGACAAATCTAATAGCAAGCGATGGACAATGCCACTGAAGCGTAGGAATGAATTAGGATTTGGCAGCAAGATTACTGTTCACAACGGCAATGAGTACTACAATGACGGTAACTACTAAAGGTGATTAGATTAGATTAGTACTTGTTCCATAGATCATGAATACGACACTTCGTAACGATGTGGAACGTGTCAGGTTAATAAAAGGTGTCTATACAAGATATTACATTACACAAAATATTACATGACACTAACTATTTTTAAATATTTTTAATATTTTTGGTGGGAGTTGAGGAAATTACCCACTTACTATATCCAAAAATTCATCTAATGAGCAGAAGGAGTTGCCATTAAGAAATTCTTTTAATTTCTTTTTAAATGCTATATGGCTATCTGTCAGACTTTTGATGGTATTAGGTAAGCGACCAAAGACTTTTGTGGCAGCATAACTGAACCAAAGTTAGATTTAACCTTGACTAGTGAAGATCATCCTTTCTCCTAGTGTTGTAGCCATGTACACTGCTATTACTTTTGAATTCGTTCGGACTGTTAATAACAAATTTCGTAAGTGAACATACATATTGTGAGGCTACAGTGAAAATTTCTAGTTCTTTAAGTAAGTGTCTACAGGATGATCTTGGATGAGCTCCAGTAATTATTCTGATTATACGCTTTTGTGCAATGACCACTCTTTTACACAATGATGAGTTACCCCGGAATATCATGCCATACGAAAGCAGAGACTGAAAATAGGCGTGGTAAGTTAATTTACTGAGATGTATATCGCCAAAGTTTGCAATGACCCTAGTGCATGTCTTACTAAATGTTCTAACTAAATGTGCATATTTACGAATATCCTAACTTGAAATAAAAATCGTATATGGTACGTATTTTGTTGACGAAAGCGTCAGAAGTAGGCCTGCTTTTCACAGTTCCTCCCTTTAGTCTGATACGTAATTACGTGCTGAGGTAATGCCACACACTGACCCAAAGTTTTCATTGCACAGAAATGTGCTTTAAGGATAGGATTTGGTGCCCGTACCCTCACTCTCCCTATGTAGCTGTATAAAAATGTTCTCATACTAACAACAGCCCCATTATACATCTTACTCTCTTGTAAATTATGACGTAAGTAATCAGTGATGATATATATACTGCCAGAAACAAATTTGTACCCCTGGAAAGACGACGTCGATTTTCATCCGATGACAGCATATGCCACCTGATTATGGATGTGCTGATGAAAGATGTGAAGAAGGAAGCGCAGTGGAGTATGATGTTTGCGGATGATGCGGTTCTTTGTGAGCAGAGCATCGACAGACTTGAGGAAAAGTTGGACGATTGGAGGAAGGCATTAGAAGAAAGAGGGATGAAAATTAGCAGGAAAAAGTCAGAATATTTAGCACTGAAGGATGTGCAGATGAGGTCTTGCAAGATCCAGAATGATGAGCTGAAATCGGTCTGAAAACTTAAATACCTGGGGTCGTACATACAGAGGGACGGAGGACTGGAAAGCGAGATACAACACCGAATAAATTGCGGTTGGAACAACTGGAGGAAAATGAATGGAGTTTTGTGTGACAAGAAGGTGAGCATTGGGTTGAAAGGGAAAGTGTACAAGTCGGTGGTAAGGCCTGCTATGATATATCGGGTAGAGACATGGCCAATCACAGTAGCCCGGGAAAGGAAGATGGAAGTGGCGGAAATGAGGATACTGAGGTGAATGTGTGGGGTAACATGGAAGAACATGATTAGAAATGAATTTGTTAGAGGAGCTGTGACAGTGGGACCCATGGAGAAAAAGATAAAAGAGAGCAGACTAAGGTCGTACGGACACTTACAGAGAAAAGGGGAAGATATATCGGAAACAGAGTTGAAGATATAAAGATTGAAGGAGTGAGAAGGAGAGGAATACCGAAGATGAGGTGGAAGGATAGGATATCCGGGGACCTGAGGGAGAAAGGATGGAAGAAGGAAGAGGCAATGGATAGAGTACTGCGGAGGATAAGGATCCAGAAGAGCAACGCCGACCCTACGTGACGTGGGACAAGGCGACGATAAAGAAGAAGAAGACAGCATATGTCACCTGGGGCATAGTAGATGTACCGACAATGACCTCAACGTCGTCCGCCAAGGGACAATATAGTGGCAGAGCTACCAGAGCGCCATTTGTGTCCATCCTATAATAGGGAATGCTCACAGCTAGAAGATTCAGTGTGGTGCAAATATGTGAAGGAAGCAGGCAACCATGTTACGGAGAGGCACTCGCGCTTTCTACAGACAACTGAGTGACTTTGAAAAGGATCAAATTCTGGCCTTCCGTATGGCTGTACGGTCCTTTCGGAGAGACGCCACACTAGTTGGACTTGGAAAATTGGAAATTTGTGGTAAGGTCTCAGAGCACCAAACTGCTGAGGTCATTGGTCCCTAGGCTTACACACTAATTAATCTAACTTAACCTAGCTTACGCTAGGGAGGACTCGAACCTCTCACCCATGCCCTAGGGAGGACTTGAACCTCCGACAGGGGGCAGCCGCGCGGACCGTGAGAAGACGCCTAGACCTCGCGGCTACTCAGCGCGGCAGTTGGACTTGCTGCGTAAGTTATGCAAAGATCCTAGTATCAGTGGTCACGTGAAAATTCTCACACCCAAACACGACGTTCAGATAGTCCACGGAGAATATACTCACTCCAGGATGGTCCTATTGTAAGGGAAGCAGTGGCAGATCGCACAAGTACTACAGCCCAGATGGCTTATGAGCCCAGACGTGTCAGCACTAACTGTTGTGAGCTGCTTATTGGCAGTGGACTGTAGGCACGCACACCTCTAACTCATCGTCCACTCACGCCAGAGCATCGAAGTGCACGGCTCAACTTGGAAATGTGCGCCATGGCCTTCAGCAATGAAAGCTAATGTCACCTGCACACAAGTTATGGTCGTTTGCGCGTACTGCATAGACCTGGTAAGCGCTGTCTCGTATGGTGCATTCGTCCAAGACACTGCCCTAATCCAGGCCATATAGTCACGGTGCGATAAGCTACAACTCTCATTCACCTTTGGTATTTGTCGAGGGGACGCCAACCAGCACTCGATATGTGCAGAATATTGTTAAAGCTGTTCTTTTACGGTTCCTGCAACAAGAAGGTGGTGTGTTGTTCCAGCAGGTTAATGCTCTCCCACAAACTGCCCGTGAAACTCAAAGTGCTCTGCAAGAAGTGCAGCAACTTCCCTGGCCACTGTGAATCTCCAGACTTGTCTCCAACAGAGCATATGTGGGATATGATGGGACGAGAAGTGACTCGTGCTACTCGTCAACTAACAACTCTTTCTGAACTCTGTGGACAGGTCGAGCAAGTGTGGCATAGCGGTTATCAGGACAGTATTCGCCATCCGTACCATCAATTGAATTCCAGAGTCAGCACCTGCATTGCCACCCATGGAGACCACACCATGTACTGATATGAATGTTTCAGCATGGGTCATTACCTGATGCCTCAGAAACTGCTTGTGCTATTCATCTGTAAATGTGATCATTTCATGTACTCCATACGCACTGTTGTATCCGACCTAGCGTATCAATATATACCCATAGAGGCGACATCATCGTCACCTTGGGAGTAACGACTGCTATTCGGACGCATGTAGTAACAGTGAGTGTGCTCTCCGTTATGTAGAATAGGGAAGGCGCGCGATCTATCTGATGTTGATCGAGGGTAGGATGTTACGGCCCGGACGCTCAGCACGAGCATTTCGGAAACTGCACGACTACTCGGGTGCTCGAGGAGTGCTGTGGTGAGTGTCTTCAAAACGTGGCGACACCAAAGTGAAATCACGTCCGGATGTTGTGGAGTTAGGCGAAGATCCCTCACTGCAGATGTCGGACGTCGTAGACTGGACATGATTAGGTCTGTAGTAGTTTATCAGTGTAGTGAGGCCTTCGCTCAGGCCATTTTCAATTTGATTAATAGATTTTTTCTTGGCATACAATTGCCTTATCACCTGCGTAAATACACTATTGCCCATTAAAATTGCTACACCACGAAGATGACGTGCTACAGACGCAAAATTTAACCGACAGGAAGAAGATGCTGTGATATGCAAATGATTAGCTTTTCAAAGCACCCACACAAGGTGCTGACATGAGAGACGTTTCCAACCGATTTCTCATACACAAACAGGAGCTGCCAGCGTTGCCTGGTGAAAGGTTATTGTAATGTCTCGTGTAAGGAGTAGAAATGCGTACCATCACGTTCCCGACTTTGATAAACGGCGGATTGTAGCCTATCGCGATTGCGATTTAACGTATCGCGACATTGCTGCTCGCGTTGGTTGAGATCCAGTGACTGTTAGCAGAATATGGAATCGGTGGGTTCAGCAGGGTAATACGGAACGCCGTGCTGGATCCCAACGGCCTCGTATCACTAGCAGTCGAGATGACAGGCACCTTATCCGCATGACTGTAACGGATCGTGCAGCCACATCTCGATCCCTGAGTCAACAGGGGGAGACGTTTGCAAGACAAAAACCGTCTGCACGAACAGTTCGACGACGTTTGCAGCAGCATGGACTATCAGCTCGGAGACCATGACTGCGGTTACCCTTGACGCTACATCATAGACAGGAGCGCCTGCGATGGTGTACTCAACGACGAACCTGGGTGCACGAATGCCAAACCCCATTTTTTCGGATGAATCTAGGTTCTATTTACAGCATCATGATGGTCGCATCCGTGTTTGGCGACGTCGCGGTGAACGCACATTGGAAACGTGTATTCGTCATCGCCATACTGGCGTATCACCCGGCGTAATGGTATGGGGTGCCATTGGTTACACGTCTCGGTCACCTCTTGTTCGCATTGACGGCACTTTGAACAGTGGACGTTATATTTCAGATGTGTTACGACCCGTGGCTCTACCCTTCATTCGATCCCTGTGAAACCCTACATTTCAGCAGGATAATGCACGACCGCATGTTGCAGGTCCTGTACGGGCCTTTCTGGATACAGAAAATGTTCGACTGCTGCCCTGGCCAGCACATTCTCCAGATCTCTCACCAACTGAAAACGTCTGGACAATGGTAGCCGAGCAACTGGCTCGTCACAATACGCCAGTCACTACTATTGATGAACTGTGATATCGTGTTGAAGCAGCATGGGCAGCTGTACCTGTACACGCCATCCAAGCTCTGTTTGACTCAATGCCCAGGCGTATCAAGGTCGTTATTAAGGCCAGAGATGGTTGATCTGGGTACTGATTTCTCAGGATCCATGCACCCAAATTGCGTGAAAATGTAATCACATCTCAGTTATAGTATAATATATTCGTCCAATGAATACGCCGTTTATCATCTTCATTTCTTCTTGGTGTAGCAATTTTAATGGCCAGTAGTGTATTTACCAGAAGTAATTTAGGCTAGAATTTTCGTAATTCCGAAACTAAATACAATTTAATGAAAACAGAATACGATCCAGTTCCACAAAATAAATTACTAATAAATTTAATACTCAACGTCCCTTCGGTCTGCCTTTTACAAAATCAAGCTCATTTGGACACACATCAGAATTCCCCTATTGCACAACAACTTCCTCACGCATACGTTTACATAGTTCTACTACAATATCACAGTCTCACTTTAAGTATATCCTCAATTCACTCTGTCTCTCCAAAACTCACTCAACCAAAACACGATGACATAATGTTTTTCCATCGTACGGTTAGTTACGCCCGAAATCTGAGGTAATGAAACTAAAGAAAATTCCAAAAAATTAAATTATGTAAATCCGTTCTCTTGCTTGTAGTTTCAATTGATACTACATATGAATACATTACAGTCCCTACTCGGTTTCACTATGCCAACACGATTATTATGTGTTTTAGGTAAAAATTTGTATCTCCGAAAGTAATGAAGTCATTGATTTGAGATTTTAACAATATGGTAGTGTTAGCAACATAATTTGTTATGTGAACAATGAAAAATATCGATTAATATTTAATAGTACTTCTTCAGATTTATAGAGAGTAAATGTAACGTATTGCAGGCAGTATACCGCTCGCTGGGACCTGTAGCCGGAGAAAGCTGTGTCAGCGTGAGAATCAACATCGGCCCTCCTCCACGGCAAGCTACGCTTTCAGTGCAAGGTGACATCTCGTAATAATCTGCTACGCTACTGTAAAACAATTGTATCTGAGAAAACAACAGATTTTAAAATTTAATTTCTTCGCCTTTTTCGTCGGTGTCGTGGTGTACTTTGTAATTTAGTTCTTTTACGGCGTTAAACTGTTAGCGTCCCAATGAGACGTTATGTCGAGATTGTGCTGGGGCTTAACAGTTGTGGGTGCTGTCTACCTACCTT
Source organism: Schistocerca americana (assembly GCF_021461395.2). Lineage (NCBI taxonomy): Eukaryota > Metazoa > Arthropoda > Insecta > Orthoptera > Acrididae > Schistocerca > Schistocerca americana. Next base: position 149,082,699 of record NC_060123.1, read on the forward strand.
ACGCACGGCCTTATCATTGAAATTCTAGACGAACGAGTGCAGTGATCGTCACACATTAATTTCAACAAATTAATCAAAGTCTCCAAAGCGTGGGCACCTATAATGTGACGGAAATGCCGTCGCAGTGAGACAGCAAATCAGTTATGCAAGTAACTAAGTGTCTTTCCATTTAGGATTAGTTGTAGGACAATCGAGTTTATGACTGGAGAGGAACAATGCACTGATATCGGTTTATTGTGAACAAAGATCTACATGAACCAAAGAAAACGATTACCAAGCAGTTACTGTCATGAGAGTAATAAGTTCTCTGAACATTGACGGCAAAAGGTGGCTCACGTGAAACTTGTTTGTAGTTTTAAAGTACCCTAACATTTTGGAAGATATATCAAAAAAATGTGTGGGAAATCTTATGGTACTTAACTGCTAAGGTCATCAGTCCCTAAGCTTACACACTACTTAACCTAAATTATCTTAAGGACAAACACCCACACCCATGCCCGAGGGAGGACTCGAACCTCCGCCGGGATCAGCCGCACAGTCCATGACAGCAGTGCCTCAGACCGCTCGGCTAATCCCGCGCGATGGAAGATATATCTGGATCTAACTGGAAGATTGCTTGGGAAGCACAGAAAACTTTCGTAATCTGCACAGCTCGCAATTGCAAAGTAATCGACCACAAGATTCGTGAAATAAGTAATCAAGCAACCCAAGCTGAGTTGCGAATTCTACAAAGTGTGAGTTGCTGGGATAACCGACAGCTCTAATTGCGAGATGAGAAACTTACTTAGAACTCTACGAACGTGTGCCCAGCGCAAAAGTCAGCACCGAACACAAAATGGCTGAGATGGCGGCCGAGAATAGCCGACTCCGATCTCAGGACGGGTCCAGACGACCTCTCTGTGGAAAGTCCAGAAACGGAACAGTCGTCTCCTCCTGACTCTTATACTTTCAAAAAATTCAGTATGAATGAGGGTTTCGCCAAGCATCGCCACAGTGACCAGCGAGAATTTCGCTTTCTTCTCCCAGGGAATCCTCTGCAGATTTACCATTCTTGGCTCACTGAAAGCATTTTAGTGAGCATCCTAACCAGGTTCCACTCATTGGCCGAGTCCTTCGCGCCAAAGAAAAGTGGCGGATGAGATTCACATGATCGGATAATCCGAGATTGAGGTGAAGGCAACGAGTTTTCCCACGGTATTCAAACGGTGCCATATCGTTCTCCTCTGCGTTCTGTGAACCGGAAGGTGAATTCGTCACACGTGGCAGTTCTCTAGGGACTAGTTGGCAACCCCTTTCAACAGAGAAAATCACATTCGTAGCCGGAATGGACGGCCTTGGGCTTACTATAGACGATTCTGCGAAAAGCGGCGCCCTTGAGTCCCGCCTTCTTCCTCCGTAGCCTCCTGTGGTCACGCCGGAACCGCTACGTGGCCTCTCAGCCCGCTCGCTTTCCACCAAGACAAACTGAAACCCTTCTCCACAGCTAGCCAGCCTTGTGTTTCCCTCAAACATAAAAGAATTAGCGAACAAAAAGATAAGCGTCAGATAGCGACATGTGACTGCTATGTCACAACCTCTATTTGTCGCCTTGTTAGAATAACAATTGGGTTTGTTTATAAATAACTTTCTGTTATCAGTCACGATTTTCTTTTATTTATGTTTTACACGAGGCGTTTCGAAAACTGATTCCCATTCTCAAGTGTTCATTTTTTTGTACTGTGCCATTTTTTCGTAAAATTTTCGATGTGTGAGGCCCTGCATTGTTTTGTTGACTTTACTGCAATATACAAAAACGCACAATTTCTAGTTAGTCATCGATCTTTATATGTAGTTAGTGGCGAAATTTGGAAGACTTGTACCTATAGTTTTCTTATGGTCCATTTGTGCAGAGACTCACACTTGTTAAAAATCACTCACAGCTTTCAGTGTATAGTACACATCAAGAATAACTCACACAAAGAAAAAGTTACAAAGATTTTTTTAGATGTCGTTGACAGAGATAATGTTACAGGTCCTCCATAGATATGCTTTTGTACAGAAGGTATTTATCTTAATAATATGGATTTGTTTACATCTGTTTTACAGTGGTGTTTACTTCTATGTGTTACTCCTTTTATTTAACTGATTCGTCGAAGCATCTGAAGAAAGTCACCGATTTTCTTTAAAGTTTTTTATTTAGCATTTTTTCTTCTCATTTTCGGTAATGTGTATGTATCTCCAGTTCTCCTAACAAGCCCATCTCATGCTCCTTATTTAGTCGGTCTTTTACTTTGACGTTTTTTCTCTACTTTTCCTAATGTGTATACTGTATTGTGTATGTGTGTAGCTATTGCTGATGTTGTGTGTCTATTATGTGTGTAGGCTTTAATGTGCTCGGTGTACCTGGTGTTGAAGTTCTGGCCTGTTTATTCTAGGTAGAACATGGAGCATTCCTGGCATGTTACTTCGTATATCTCAGAGTCCAAGTATGGCTGATGACTACAGTTTATATGATGTATTAGTTTTTGTTGTAGTTTATTTTATGTAGTAAACCCAACTTTTACTCTGTGATTTTTGAGAATATTTGCGATCATCTTAAATATATTGCCAGTGTATGGGCTGGTAAACACACATTGATTTTTGTCTTTCTCTTCTGTGGAGCACATTCTGTTTGGGTCTCTCTTCGCTTTAATTAGGACTATGTCAACCATGGAAGCAGTATAATCATTAGTAATTGCAATTTGTTTCACTTTATTTATTTCTTGTATCATGTTTCCTTGGTTCAAAGGTATTTTAGTTCCACTCTGTAGCACTGATCTGTGTGCTGCCTGTTTATGGGTGTCCGGATGACATGAGGTTGCAGGGCATGATATGGAATTGTTGAAAAAGCTCGAGATATATACAAATTAAAGAAAATACGAAGAGAAAATGCTAAACAAAGAAACTGAAAGTGAAGGGGTTAATATCTACAGATGCTTCGACAATACATTTAAATAAAAGAAGTAACACATAGAAGTAAACACCATTGCAAAATAACTGTAAACAGATCCATATTGTTAAGATAAATAGCATTTGCACAAAAGCTTATCTGTGGAGCACCTGTAACATTATCTCTGCCAACTACATATAAAAAAATCTTTGTAACTGTTTGTTCGTATAAGTTATTCTGGATGTATACTCTGCACTGAAAGTTGTGAGTGATGTTTAACATGACTTCGTAGCATAAGAAAACTATAAGTGCAAGTTTTTCTAGATTTCACCATTAACTAAATGTAAAAATCGATAACTAACTAAAAGTTACGCATTTTTATATATTGCAGTAAAGTCAACAAAACAAAGCAGAACCTCACACATCGAAAACACAACGAGAAAATGGCATCGTAGAAAGAGGTACGAGGGCAGTTCAATAAGTAATACAACACATTTTTTTTCTGAAACAGGGGTTGTTTTATTCAGCATTGAAATACACCAGGTTATTTCCCAATCTTTTAGCTACACAACACTATTTTTCAACGTAATCTCCATTCAATGCTACGGCCTTACGCCACCTTGAAATGAGGGCCTGTATGCCTGCACGGTACCATTCCACTGGTCGATGTCGGAGCCAACGTCGTACTGCATCAATAACTTCTTCATCATCCGCGTAGTGCCTCCCACGGATTGCGTCCTTCATTGGGCCAAAGATATGGAAATCCGACGGTGCGAGCTCGGGGCTGTAGGGTGCATGAGGAAGAACAGTCCACTGAAGTTTTGTGAGCTCCTCTCGGGTGCGAAGACTTGTGTGAGGTCTTCCGTTGTCATGAAGAAGGAGAAGTTCGTTCAGATTTTTGTGCCTACGAACACGCTGAAGTCGTTTCTTCAATTTCTGAAGAGTAGCACAATACACTTCAGAGTTGATCGTTTGACCATGGGGAAGGACATCGAACAGAATAACCCCTTCAGCGTCCCAGAAGACTGTAACCATTACTTTACCGGCTGAGGGTATGGCTTTAAACTTTTTCTTGTTAGGGGAGTGGGTGTGGCGCCACTCCATTGATTGCCGTTTTGTTTCAGGTTCGAAGTGATGAACCCATGTTTCATCGCCTGTAACAATCTTTGACAAGAAATTGTCACCCACAGCCACATGACGAGCAAGCAATTTCGCACAGATGGTTCTCCTTTGCTCTTTATGGTGTTCGGTTAGACAACGAGGGACCCAGCGGGAACAAACCTTTGAGTATCCCAACTGGTGAACAATTGTGACAGCACTACCAACAGAGATGTCAAGTAGAGCACTGAGTTGTTTGATGGTGACCCGTCGATCATCTCGAACGAGTGTGTTCGCACGCTCCGCCATTGCAGGAGTCACAGCTGTGCACGGCCAGCCCACATGCGGGAGATCAGGCAGTCTTGCTTGACCTTGCGGCGATGATGACACACGCTTTGCCCAACGACTCACCGTGCTTTTGTCCACTGCCAGATCACCGTAGACATTCTGCAAGCGCCTATGAATATCTGAGATGCCCTGGTTTTCCGCCAAAAGAAACTCGATCACTGCCCGTTGTTTGCAACACACATCCGTTACAGACGCCATTTTAACAGCTCCGTGCAGCGCTGCCACCTGTCGGAAGTCAATGAAACTATACGAGACGAAGCAGGAATGTTTGAAAATATTCCACAAGAAATTTCCGGTTTTTTCAACCAAAATTGGCTGAGAAAAAAAAAGTGTTGCATTACTTATTGAACTGCCCTCGTACACACTTGAAAATAGGAATCATTTCCCGAAACGCCTCGTGTAAAACATAAATTAAAGAAAATTGTGGCTGGTAGCAAAGAGTTATTTATAAACAAACCCATTGTTTTCACAGTCGGAGGCTTTCAAAAAAACCGTATATAATGGACAAAATCAGACTAAAAGTTATTCATGCTTTCTACCCATTAGAAAATTTTAAAAGCTGTGGCCTTTGGTCTCCATTTTTAAAAGCTTTGCGCCCTACAGTACAACGTGTTGGCTACCCTCCTGCAATGCTCTTTCTGTAGTGCAGCATATTACGCTAACAATTTAGACAGAGTACAGTACTTTAAGCGTAGTTGATTTTTTAGTATTCGACAGTGATTTGGGACCAAGTCGGAGAGGCCCAGGCTACATACAAAAGCCCCTAGATGGCGAACGGCTCCCGCAGCCGAGGTGAGCACGTGAGGTGGCGCCGCCCTGTGACTAGCGCGTGCCGCTAAATACCGAATCCCCAGTGTCTCTCGTTACTCTGAAGCCTTTAGTAACGCGCCATCGGTTATTAGAGCCTTGACGTTGACCTTGCCTGATGCACGTTCGTGAAACGGATTGCTTCCTGCTGCATACGCTTAAGACCATTTGGCTACGCTCTGGACTAGTTTTGGTTTTCCGTTCACTTCGTGAACTCCGCTGTCATTGACGTCCAGAACATCCTGCTTCGTTCTGCTGGTCTCTGCCTACTACCAGTGGGCGTGATCATAATCTGCGTCCTACTTACATAGCGTAGGTCAGTGTAAGGCAAATCCAACACCTTCCATGGAAACCGGCAGTATGTCACATAGCTCCGAATAAATCCGGCAGTATGTCACATAGCTCCGAATAAATCCTGACATTAAATTAATCAAAGTAATACGATCAACGAGTGAGCAAATGGAATACCACAGACTAACACAAGAACGCCTAAATGCATGTCATACCTTCCCACCGTGAAACAGACGCAGTTCCGAGGGGAGAAACGAGAACAGAAGCCGAGAGCAGAACCGTGTTAAGCAAGAAGGCCCTACGATAAGGGACGGACACCCACGTCGCCCGCCGACCGCCAAGACCACCCCCAGCCCATGTTAAAAGATAGAGCCCTCCGGAAGAACAGTATAGATCTTACGATGACACTAAAAGGGCCACACCAGCTGCAAGTTTTAGCGTGAGACTTATTCGCGTCTCTGTTACGTTGCAAACGTTAAAAACAGTGCCCACCACGAAAAGTATAACGTTTCTCATTGGATAGACAGAATTTTTGTAGGCGGATCTTAAGGTTAACATTGAGACACTGATTGGTCAGTTGAAACCAACTTCGGTCAATTGCAGTAAGGAGAAGTTAGAAGGAGTTGCTTCCGAGACGGCGAGGTGTGTGGAGCTGCATCGCCCGCAGCCCCCTGACGCTGACAAACCACCGACAAGGTAATGAACGCACGCGATGCCGCATAAGGCTTCACTCAGAACTGCAGAAGTTTCATCTGTTACATCCCCTTTTTGCATAATACTAGTGTCGATCGTCAATTAAAGCTCATGGTATTCACATTTGCTACTGGAAGTTAAAATCTGAAACGCGATGATTTTTGTGTTATATAATTATTGAGAAGCCACATCAGCCACTGTAATTTACGACAAGTTAAATAAGTAATTAGAGATAATTGAGGGTCACTGTAGACCATTTTTGATAGTTTTCATTTTTATGAAACTTAATTTAAACCTAGATTATAGATTTGATATGGCATAGGTCATCCTTCGATGCATTGTAGAACTTGTAAACCCATTCAGGGAATATTCGTTCACATTTTTGTTGAACGCAGTTGGTTTTTATCATCCTGTGTTAAAGCATTTCCTTTCATCAATAGTGCAATTTATAAACAATGTTTTGTAAGTAGAATAAAATTTCCAATGGAAAACTTAACTGCTTTTTCGACGTTATTTTACCAACTAACTAAAAATAGGAAAGCCTTGAACCCCTTCCACTAAATTTAGTTAGTATTAAGACTCTTTTACAGGGAGTGCTGTGGAGCTGACGCTGACGCTGAACTCTTCTGAACTCTACATGTCATGTGTGGTCTGGCGTCTCCTTACCAGCAGCACTTCCCAGGTTCAAACTAGTCAATTCCCTAAAAAACATTCTCAGAGGGTTGTCGCTCGAAAGTGGTAGGGACACACGACTTAGAACAAAATGACACCACGCAGAATGTTAGAAAAGAAGAGATGTAATAGTCAACGTTTAGTGAGTAAGCATCACAGAAAAAAACGCACCAAGTGCAAACAGATGGCGATAGGAATTTAAAATTTGCTTAGCGTTGAGTGTTCAGCTTAGCAGTTTCCTTGAGCTACTGTTAGAGGACAGTTCCTCGTAACAGCCCCGCAGCAGCATAGTAAGGCTGTTAGAGGCTCACGCTCGACATTAATAATTAAGTGCAATCGGAGAAATGAATCGATATGAAATGTATGACTGATTGTGAGTTTCTATAATCTAAAAAAGAGCTGCATGCTACTTGGAAATAACGAAATTCTTTGGAAGCGCACTGGCCGACGTGGGTGCAGAGCCGAACATCAGAGCAGTCAGGAACACTGCTGAGCTCTTATTAGAAGGCTAGCAAGTGGAAGCTCATCGTTGTCACCAACGCCCTCCCCCCGCCGGACACACACAAACACGCACACACACACACACACAACACACACAGACACACACAAACACACACAAACACACACACACACACACACACACACACACACACACACACACCTTTGTGAGAACGGAGATCATTGGTTAACAAAGTAAAACATATCCCAGAGAATGCTCCAAGGTGCATGTTTATCACTTGGAACTCAAAATTCAAGCCCCAACCATTCTAATTAAGCACATATCGAAAAATGTACCAAAACGAAGTTTCCTTGTCAGGCGCTTTTGCACATAGATCACTTGGCTCTTTAGTTACTCTCTTGTCTTAACTTGTTTAACTCGCCACCTGTTTCAGTGACAGTCTTGTCTTGTAGCACTGCTGCTACTGCTCCTCCATCTTCATCTGCTTCTGCCACCAGCAGATCTAATGCGTTTGGGGACTAAGAAAATTTTCAAGCCCTCCACAACTTCGCAGCAGGAGAGGGTCGCTGGTGCTGCCACTGATGGAGGTCGCACTACCTCAGTCAGCGACACCTACGTTATGGTGAGGCAGAAACTGCGTGAAACACAGGAAATTTCAAGTCAGTTCCTAGTTTTACAGGCTTATAGCTTCGTTCTGATGAATTGTTTGATTAAATCATGAGCAGTTTACTCTCTAAACTCCGCAACAGGTATGATGTATTTCCTTCAATAGTCCCATTTATAATCTTCAGTAACTCTATTATATGTTAGCCAATTTCATATCGAAAACTGAGTACTTGCACGATTTTTCTCAGTTTTCCCCGACCCTCGAGTTAGATTCGTCAGATTTGCATTCCCACAAATTGGCACTACTAAATGTTTATTAAGAAGTTGCCATACGTTGCCATTATTATGTATGAATATTACTTGCCAATGAAAGTATCTGACTACCATTTTACCTTAAATGTTAATTGTCTCACTTTTGATATGGAAATAAACCCAAGTAATTAGTATATATGTGTCACTTAGCATTTTTCTTTCGGTACCTCCAAACCAAGGGGTGTTACACTGGTCGGACAAGTAGAAGAACTCTTTAGTATACCATGTTCGCTGGAAGAAGTGCGTTATGCTCACGCAATCACGTTCTCGTCGATGATTGTAAGCTGCGTCAAGTGTGTAGCTCCACAACAGCGCAGTCCTAACTTCCCATTACCTACCGAATTTGGTCTGTTTCATGTCCCCTTTCCTGACCTAACAACTTTTTTTTTTAAATTCTGAACGTCTCTTGTGTAACGAATACTTAGAGAAGGAATATTGGCTGATTTGGACAATAAGAAACTCTCGTCATATGAGATAAATGAATCCGGGAAGCAATGCAAAGCATAAATTAGCGCAGCTAGAACATAAGTTCTTTGCTTTAACGAGACCGTTTCAAATAACGAAACGAGATAGCTTGTGAGGCTTAGAAAATAAAATAGCGTCCGCAGCAAATCTACTTTAATTGTAACCTCACTCATGACGCCTTTTAACGATTATGTCCATACAGATCCACCATGCCTTCAGAAACTACACCCAAGATTTTCATATTCTCTCGCTCACTATGAGCAAACTACTAGTCCTACAGAGAAAATTAACAGAAACTTGTCGTAGGAAATTTTATGTTGTTAAATTTTGTACTGGGATACGTTTCCTCTGGAGGCCATGGTTTTGAAGTTGTTCGAGAAAAACTTGTTTGAAGATCATGTTTGTCCGTTTTTTATTGAATAATTCGGAAAACTGTGGTCTCTAACGAAAACGTATGCCAGTACAAAATTTAACTAATTAAATTTTCTATAAAGAAAGTCCTCTTAATTTTCTGTAGGGCTAATAGTTTCCGCATAGAGAGCGACAGAATACGAAAATCTTGCATGTGGTATTTGAAAGCAATGCTGGTTGCATAAAATCAAATGGGCAGGGGTAGCTGAATCACCCTGTGTAATCCACAAAAGGAATAACACGACAATCTGCGTTGTTTCTCGACGATTTTTTTTCTACATATTCTGCATCGTTGCGACAACCTTCTGTCGTTTACAGCTGACAATAGAGGGATAGAAGGATGAACAGATAATAGTAACCTATGCCACAGTTTATCAATCGTAGTAGTTGGCAAGGGCTTGCGTGCCTGTTTCTCGGTATCCTGTGACCAGATGTTTCCAGTTCCTATGAGATATGAAAACGTGTTGGCCAGGGCAAGTCAGGACAGCCATCTGCTTTGACATGTAATAATGCTGGCCTACGTATTGACTATGCAAACCAGAGGTGACGCTGGTGTACGCCCATTGGCACCCCCACACAATCAGATAAAATGCTGGGTCCGTATGATGATGACGAATGCAATATGGCGACGACCTTTCGCCTCGGAGCCTCTACACATCGGTGCGTCCATTGTGGTCCGGTACTCAGGACCGGGAGTCATCTGAAAAGACGACGTGGTTTGCCACCTGTGTCCGGTGTTATCGCTGGGTGCTCCATTGTCGACACACCTCCACTGCTACTCATGTGCCGGCCGGTGTAGCCGAGCGGTTGTAGGCGCTTCAGTCTGGAACCGCGTGACTGCTACGGTCGCAGGTTCGAATCCTGCCTAGGGCATGGATGTGTGTGATGTCCTTAGGTTAGTTAGGTTTAAGTGGTTCTAAGTTCTAGGGGACTGATGAGCCATTTGCTACTCATGTGAAGTCGACATCCAACTTTCGAGAAATATATATATATATATATATATATATATATATATATATATATATATATATATATATATATATATATATTTCAGAGTTCTTGATAGGTATCTCATGGTTCTACAGTTCTCTGTACAAAATTTGTATAGTTCTGCAGAATTTCGCGAATAAAACATTTTTTATCGGAAAAAATTTAGTCCTCTGCAAGAAAGTAATTGCAAAATTTGCGAAAAAAATAGTAATAATCACAGTTCTGACTAGTTCCCCAAGAGGTCTACAGAAAGTTCGACTTACCTTTTTTTGTTCAGATACTAGTTTATGAGATAACTGTAATAATAACGGACCCATTTTCACAGTCGTGTGAACCTGGCACACGATTTTCGAGAAATATACATTTTTTCAGGGGGTCTTGATAGATATGGTACAGTTCTAGAGTACTCTGTAAAAATGTTTATCAGCGCTGTGGAATTTTGCGAAAAAAATATGATCACAATTCCGAATTGCTACCGCGTCGAGGGAAACTGCAACAATGGCCGCCGTGCTGACAGTGTGTGGCGCTACAGCCTTCGACGCTCTGTCCGTGTGGATACTCATCTTGCTGTAAACAAGCACATCCCTCATTCAAGTCTATTTCTGGTGTTCAAAATCGCTCGGGACGAAAACGTTTCGCTTAAAAGTCGTCATGGTAATGCTAAAGCAGTGAGAACGTGTACCATTATATTTGCAGAGCAGAACAATCAGTGTAACTGTTAGAGTTTAAGAATGTTGCAGCAGTGTTAGTCCCATAGCTAATCAGATGCCCATGTGAGAAAAGAACTGGAAGTGTAGCTAAAAATGTATCACATGAATGGCCCAGTAATGCGTCTCCTTTGAAGGAAATTTACTAACATTTTCTCAGTGAAAGATAAACTTTCCAAATCCTTGTCTTCCTTCCGAGTGGTGGAAAGTCTCAATGATGAGCAACGCCTAGAGAAAAAAATTACTTCTACCTACTGGTACACTCTGACAGACCTCATTAAATATGGTAAAAAGTGGTCGGACTATATGAAATGGACTCATTAACTAAGTGGAGGTCGTACTTAACGAGCTAGGAGAATTGTGCTGTCTATTACGTGACAATAAAGCATGAACTATATTGAGAATCATACTTCCATTTGCTTCACACGATGAGTCAAACTTGAACTGCGCTATAATTTATTAGACTTTCCCAGCGATTCGTTGTAAGAATCGGATATACTATCGGTGGTCCGCGTCTTCTCCACACGATATTTCGACGTGGCAGCTCGGCATCATCAGGTGTTTCCTCAGATTGGTCGCTTTTGTTTTTTTATTATTTTTATTTTTGTTTAGTTTTTTAATGTTTTTATGTCCTCCCTTGAGGAGTTAAGGGTGGGCTGCTTGACAGGTATTTCATGCTCTATTCAGCCTTAGGGTTTTACGCATATTTGACTGTACAAAATTCCAATATAAACACATATATTTTATTTGAGGTAAGATAATATCATGTTAAATTTAAATTAAAAGCAAGAATTAACTTTATCTGTGGTTCTTATGCTTATAATTGTGTATATTTCTTACAGATCGCACTGCTGTGTGCAGCGACTGGTTTCTGCAATGTTTGTTGAATTTGTGTGTATTTTACAGATCCCATTGCTTTGTGCAGTGATTGGTTGTTACAATGTTTTTGTTGTTGTTTGTTTCTTGTTCAGCCGTTGTGGTCTTATCCTGGGTCTTGTCGCCTTTCATCCAGGTGTGCTGATGTTTCTTCATGTTCTGTGAGGGCAATCAAGGTGAGTGCCATTCCGGAAAGAGTTTCGTCGACTTCTCTGCTACAGCCCTGTTCGGGTGTGTGTACTTAAATTTGGGTTTTCTTTGTTTCTTTATTTTTGTTGTTAGCGTATGTACTACTTAGTATATCGCATAACATTTATGGAAAGTAGAATTGTAAATTCCATTCCCCTACTGTCGTTTGTGGGAGAAAGTCTGTGACGAGCGTCAGCTGTTCTAAGAAACCTGTGTTATGTCAGTTCTTATTGGCTCACGACAGACAAGTGGACCAGTATAGTCACTAAGTATGGAGGACTACTGTCGTCACTTACAAGTAACCTAGTATGGTCGTTAATTCTAAAGGTGCGGCTTCGTCATCAGAGGGTTCTGTGCGGGGAGGAGGGCAGAAGTGAATCAGCGAAACTATCTGAAGAACTGTGTCAGAGAAAAGTGACCTGAAACCACAGTGCATACTCTAGTGTTGGAAGTATTTTGTAGTGTAAGTATATGCTTTTCATTCGTGCACTCTTCTTCCAGCCGCAACTGAACACCCAAGAAAGTATTTTTTTTTTAAATCTCTTACGGGTTTACGTAATTAACTCGCATAATGAGCAATGTATAACAGGCTACTTTTAGTGTTGAGTGTGATTACGACGGTGGAGCGGTGTCTTGCAATGATTGGGAGCGAAAGAATGGCTCATCGGAGATCCGAATCGTATTTGGAACTAATGAAATCGAAGTTTTCAACCCAGTCGAGAGTCGTCCTCGGATACCTCAGTTGGAAAATGCATTGCTCACGAAAGACGACTCTCTTGATTGAAAACACAATTTTGACCCTTCAACTCTCTGAAAACTCATTATTAAGTCGGTGACGGAGTGCACATTTGTTTCATTGTTGGCCATCTGTATGGTATTACAAACTGTTATCGTTCTACAAATGTAATATTAAAAGATGTGGACTTATGTATTCTAAACGAGATGAACTCCATCTGCTATGACTGTGACAAGCAGTGGAGGAGGGTATTTCTAGCTTGTAGATTTCTTACTCGAAACGAATAACATCAAACACACTATGCTGAAGCAGACATGTACTATGGCTAAAAGAACACGTTGAGTGTGAATGTTTATCTCATAGCGCAACACCAGCAAGTTTTGTTACAAACTGAAAAAATGATGAGGTCCCTTACTCCAGGAGCATAGGGGACGATGCGGGAGTGCTGCACCGCCGACTAGGCAAGGTCCTAGCGGAGGTGGCTTGCCATTGCCTTCCTTCGACCGTAGTGGGAATGAACGATGATAATGATGAAGACCACACAACACCCAGTCATCTAGATGCAGGAAAAATCCCTGACGCCGCCGGGGATCGAACCGGGGACCCCGTGCGCGGGAAGCGGGAATGCTACCGGAAAGACCACGAGCTTCGGACACGAAAAAAATATAAAACATAAAATTTAAAAAACCAATGACAGAGACGCTCGTAACAGCAGATGAAGTGTCCGAAACAAAGATCGTGGGCATAAAATGTGTTTACGAATGGTTTCAATTGGTTCGATCTGGAAAGAAATAATTATTTAAACAAAAATGAATTTTTAATATACCACAGTTCTAAACTGACTAAAAAGTGTAAAACAATGTCACCTAGGTTCTTAATCCTGTACAGACAGTCCCTAAAATTTGTTATTGTGGATTCTCAATAGCTATGAAAATATTTGTAAGATTTAAAAAGAAAAACGTGGGTTGCTTGCAACTGATAATAGTAAGGAGGTGAACTGTTCCTACATCAATTATGTACTGAAAGTGCCCCATGTATTCGTTTTAAAGCTTACACATACTTTCATAGCTATTAAAAAAAGGGAAAAAGATGATTCTACAGGACTATATCTATGTGGTTAGGAATCTGTATGGCGTTAGGAGAAGTTATTTTATAGTCCTTAGTCCAATTTAAAAATGTGGTATACTAACAATTTAATTTTATTTAAATAATTATTTTCTGATTTTTAGTATTCTGTGTGTGAAATTTTTCAAACGATTTCAGACGTGTTGATGATATTGCAACAGAGACACGTAAATTTCTGGTTTATTTCAGTTTCTCTTCACCTGACGCAACCAGCGTATTGTTTCCTGCTATGAATGTCTGACGAAAAGATCGTGAAGGTAAATTTTAGAGAGATTCGAGCTCATACGGAGGATTACCAGGGAACAGGGAGACGGGGAAACAGTGATAGTACATCAAGAACCCCCCGCCGCACGCGCGACAAGAAAGCGAGTTAACATTTTATTGTCATCCTGTTCTGAACTATATTTAAAACTTCAAGTCTCTAGCTCCTCGGGAAGATTGTTTAAAATCAACTGAAAACTTTCTACCGAACAGACGAGAAGAAAGCGATATCCATCCCCTCTTCCCGCCATCTCTGTGCTCCACTCGCTTGCCGCCTGGAATGTATTCCGATACCACCCGCACAGCACGCTAGTCCCGCAGTGCACCGGAGTGTCAAGCGCATATAACATTTTTTCATCCCTACCCTCAGCCCTGCCGAACAGACCGACAGGAAAGCGACTAAAGTTTGCTCTGTCACCTGGTTCTGAGCTGTGTTTAAAATTTCCAGTCCCCAGTTCATCAGGAAGTTAGCGTGAAATCAACTGAAAAGTATGTACAGAGACAAGAAAGAAACCTAGCAAGAATGTGGTAAATTAGGTGGAAACGTCAAGTTTAAGGTAGGCTGTCAACAAGCATAATAACAGGTAATATCTATCAAGTGCGAGTGTGGCTCATATTTCATTGGCAGCTACCTCTGAGATTAATACCAGAGGGATTAGGAACGAAATGGAGCAGTTTAAAGCCATCGTTCACAAATTTTCGAAGAAGTGGAAGATACGTTTCCATTTTGTGCGGCACGAATTGAGTGACGAGAAGAAACAGACACTGCCGGATATTTCCTTGACCCATGTACTGAAATCCATCTTTTCTGTAGATCACCATCGCTGAGGATGAAGCCTAGCAGTATCAGTCCGACTCAAGATAGGGCAGGCAACCATCATGGTCTCCTTGCCTGAGTGTCTACAGCTCCATTCCACAGACATCCTAAGACGTAGCGACATCAATGGTTCTCATTCACAGTTTCCAGCAACTCTGAGAATGTTGTCAGTGGCACATTCTAGTTCATGAAGAATACTTTGAAGGCGACTGAAGGTTTGCATCTTCCGTTTTCTTCATTTCATGATAGCAACCACTGGCTAAAACATGCACAGAAACCTCGTGCGTGGTTCTAATTACGCTGTGTGACGTATGGTGTCTAAATGCGGAAACCATTAGAAATCTGATGGAAATGCAGAGAGAGACACATGCCGGGAATTCCTACGAGAGATGGACAACCAAACAAGTGAATCAGGAAACAGACTGTAATGGAAAATGTAATTATGATAGTAATGAAAATGAAATGGATGAAATGGTAGTGGGTATAACATGTTCCGTTTGTGGTTGCTGTTGCTGTTGTTGTTGCCATTGTCGTCGGCGGCGACAGCGGCGTCATCGTCTCTGTCATCAACGCTACTTTCATTCAGAACTCTAGCTTCACTCACCTCTCCACACTAATCTATATTTTGTACGCCTCTTCATGTGCTACAACATGCATCCATTTGAACTAGCATGTTGTACTCAGGCCTTGCTGGCTCTCTACAATTAACTGTTCCTCGATGCCTCAGGATGCGTCCTATCAACTAATCTCTTCTTTTACTCAAGTCGTACCACAATCTTTTTTCTCTCTAATTTCGTTGAATAGCTCCACGTCAGTTACTCGATTACCTATTAGCGCCCTTATGTAGCACAAATTTCAAAAGCCTCTCTTCCCTTCTTGTCTGAACTGTCTATTGTCCACATTTCAGTACCGTACAAGACTACACCATACACAAATACCTACAGGAAAGTTTTCCTAGCACTTAAATTTATATTCGGTGTTAATAAATTCCTCTTTCCAGAAACACCTTCTTGCTATTGTTAGTCTTCATTTGTCTTCCCTATTTCGTCCATGATCTCTTATTTTGCTGCCCAGACAGGAAAACTCATCTGCTGCTTTTACCGTCTCACTTTCTGATCTACACTCCTGGAAATGGAAAAAAGAACACATTGACACCGGTGTGTCAGACCCACCATACTTGCTCCGGACACTGCGAGAGGGCTGTACAAGCAATGATCACACGCACGGCACAGCGGACACACCACGAACCGCGGTGTTGGCCGACGAATGGCGCTAGCTGCGCAGCATTTGTGCACCGCCGCCGTCAGTGTCAGCCAGTTTGCCGTGGCATACGGAGCTCCATCGCAGTCTTTAACACTGGTAGCATGCCGCGACAGCGTGGACGTGAACCGTATGTGCAGTTGACGGACTTTGAGCGAGGGCGTATAGTGGGCATGCGGGAGGCCGGGTGGACGTACCGCCGAATTGCTCAACACGTGGGGCGTGAGGTCTCCACAGTACATCGATGTTGTCGCCAGTGGTTGGCGGAAGGTGCACGTGCCCGTCGACCTGGGACCGGACCGCAGCGACGCACGGATGCACGCCAAGACCGTAGGATCCTACGCAGTGCCGTAGGGGACCGCACCGCCACTTCCCAGCAAATTAGGGACACTGTTGCTCCTGGGGTATCGGCGAGGACCATTCGCCACCGTCTCCATGAAGCTGGGCTACGGTCCCGCACACCGTTAGGCCGTCTTCCGCTCACGCCCCAACATCGTGCAGCCCGCCTCCAATGGTGTCGCGACAGGCGTGAATGGAGGGACGAATGGAGACGTGTCGTCTTCAGCGATGAGAGTCGCTTCTGCCTTGGTGCCAATGATGGTCGTATGCGTGTTTGGCGCCGTGCAGGTGAGCGCCACAATCAGGACTGCATACGACCGAGGCACACAGGGCCAACACCCGGCATCATGGTGTGGGGAGCGATCTCCTACACTGGCCGTACACCACTGGTGATCGTCGAGGGGACACTGAATAGTGCACGGTACATCCAAACCGTCATCGAACCCATCGTTCTACCATTCCTAGACCGGCAAGGGAACTTGCTGTTCCAACAGGACAATGCACGTCTGCTTGTATCCCGTGCCACCCAACGTGCTCTAGAAGGTGTAAGTCAACTACCCTGGCCAGCAAGATCTCCGGATCTGTCCCCCATTGAGCATGTTTGGGACTGGATGAAGCTTCGTCTCACGCGGTCTGCACGTCCAGCACGAACGCTGGTCCAACTGAGGCGCCAAGTGGAAATGGCATGGCAAGCCGTTCCACAGGACTACATCCAGCATCTCTACGATCGTCTCCATGGGAGAATAGCAGCCTGCATTGCTGCGAAAGGTGGATGTACACTGTACTAGTGCCGACATTGTGCATGCTCTGTTGCCTGTGTCTATGTGCCTGTGGTTCTGTCAGTGTGATCATGTGATGTATCTGACCCCAGGAATGTGTCAATAAAGTTTCCCCTTCCTGGGACAATGAATTCACGGTGTTCTTATTTCAATTTCTAGGAGTGTAATTCCCTTAGCTTCGCTTATTTAAATCGGCTACATTCCGTTACTCTTGCATTACTTTTATTAATGTACATCTTATTACCTCATTTCAAGACACCATCCATTCCGTGCAACTGCTCTTCCTACTCCTTAGAAGGGTTACCTGGAAAGTCCTGTACCAGTCAAATTCTGGCATTGACGGAACATCTCGAGGATGGGTTTGAGAATAAACTAATCACCGGGCTGGCACTAGTCGACCTAAGTTCCGCCTATGATACAGTAGATCATCGGACACTACTGCATAAAATCTACGAGACCTTGAAAGACTACCACCTAGTCAAGATAATCGAATCCCGGCTCCAAAATAGACAGCTCTTCGTAATGCTTGAGCGGAAAAAGAGTCGATGGCGGAATCAGAAAAATGGGCTCGCCCAAGGGAGCGTGTTGGCGCCAATCCTATTCAACATATACACAAATGACCAACCAACCCCAGACAAAACCAAAACTTTTGTATATGCAGACGACCTGGCAATAACAGTTCAAGGCAACAGGTTTGAAGCCATCGAGGAGAAACTAGAATCCGCCCTTTCTATAATGTCAACCTACTACAAAAAGAATTCTCTAAAACCCAATCCCTCCAAAACTCAAGTGAGTACATCCCATCTGAACTCGAGGCAGGCAAAATGCAGGCTCAATGTTAACTGGAATGGGACATTACTAGAAAACACAGATACTCCCACCTACCTTGGCGTTGTGCTGGACAGAACATTGACATACAAATATCATTGCGAAAAAACACGCAAAAAAGTAGAAGCACGAAATTCCCTAATAAGAAAGCTGTCCAACAGCAAATGGGGTGCCAAACCTACCGTGGTCAGAACTTCAGCCCAAGCTTTGTGCTTCTCAACTGCCGAATATGCCTGCCCGGTATGGTGCAGATCCGCCCACGCAAAAAAGGTAGATATTAGCTTGAATGAAACATGCAGGATAGTGACAGGCTGCATGAAATCTACCCCCATAGAAAATCTTCACAGGGCCGCAGGTTTCACAAACCCTGACTCACGTAGGAAAGCCCATGAACATACCGAGAAGCTAAAACAAACCTTTGATGCCCGTCACTCAATATTTGGCCTAGATTGTGGCCCCAGCAGACTCAAATCCAGACGCCGTTTCCTAAGTTGCGCCTTAGATGAGCCCCCCATCTACTATCCACTAAGAGAGGACCCACCAAGCGGCGTTTCTGGTGACTGGAAAACCTGGAAAATGCTTAAACACATCAAAACGGGGGTGGCTCCTGTGAAATCTAATCTGATCAAATGGGGTTTGTTGGACGAAAATGACAAGAAATGCGACTGCGGCACTCGACAGGACATGGAACATCTCCTACAATGCCCTGCCTGCCCGCACAGATGCACCCTCGACGATCTATGGCTGGCTAAAGAAGAAGCATTGGACATTGCCCAATATTGGGCAAACAAATTGTAGTTTCCGGACACGAAAAAGTAAAGTAAGTAAGAAGGGTTACCAATTAAATTGACAAAATTAACCGACAGTCCCTGGCGAAAGGATTTGCTTTGCTTAGGGCTGAGGGTAAATGTAATGAAACAGTAAACATTAAATTTTATATTTATTATTGCCTGCTACAGCTACCAACACATTTTTGTTATATTTAATTTTTTAGTAAAAGTCGTTACGTGTTATAAAATTTCAAATAACAAGGAATGCGTAAACTTACTTTTACCACATCGACACTCAGTTTGTTTCTAACGTCAGACCATAAATGATTCATGTGACTAAGACTCTTTCTACACAGGCATTGCCGCATGGAACGACCAGCATATTTCCGCTAATTTATTTATATAAGGCGTTTCTTCTCTGTTTATAAACGTTTTCCCACAAAAATTAGTTTGTGTACGTAGAACCTTGACTTTGTAATTGTTACAAAGTTTTATTTAGTATACAGATCTCTTCGTATAAATTATATTTACCAATGTCTTCTTAAAAACCCATCCTCTTTGATCCGTGTACATATTTTTCTTATGTAGGACCTACTTTTCCTGCATCCACGTAACTGTAAATCTGAAAAGGAGACTTTTCGTAGACAAACCACTTTTTAAGATAATCATTGGCTCTTTGGTAGATTACGAGAGCTTTATTCTTAGAGTTGTTTGATCACCCTCAATTATTTTTAACATTTCTTGCTTACCTTTGTTCCGAAGAAACAATCGTATTCATGTGTTTCAATATCCTCTCTTAAGACGACCACAATATTATACAATTCCAAAGAAATAATCGTACCTGCGTGACTCAACATCCTCTCTTAAAGCGACCATAATATTATAAATGTCCGCAGCTCGTGGTCGTGCGGTAGCGTTCTCGCTTCCCACGCACGGGTTCGATTCCCGGCGGGGTCAGGGATTTTCTCTGCCTCGTGATGACTGGGTGTTGCGTGCTGTCCTTAGGTTGGTTCGGTTTAAGTAGTTCTAGGGGACTGATGACCATAGATGTTAAGTCCCATAGTGCTCAGAGCCATTTGAACCATTTTTGAATATTATAAATTCTACAGGTAAGTCAGTAAATGAATTAACGATATGAATAGAACTCTGAACATAACGAACACCGAACATGGGGCTAAGACATCGAACAGTTCGGTAGAAAACCGAACACCTAGCAACCAAGGTCCTTAGCCGTCCCTGATAAAATTACAATATCATCAGTCAACCTCAAAGTTTTTATTTCTTCCTTCCGATCTCTAATTCTCTTTCCAAATTTCCCCTTCGTTTCCTTCTGAGGTTGTCAATTTACAATGTAAGGGGTACTGCTGTCTTTGATGTTATAGCGTGTCTACATTGCACTCCTTACTTATCGCTGGCTCCTGGAACTTTCGGGGCTGAGCGATCCTTATTTCTGAGGCATTGTCTTGCTGTACATGTGTAATAACAACATTGCCCCAGCGCTAGTGGTCACGCGTCGTGTAGGCATTGGGAGGAAGGTCGATAATGAGCTAGCGCACGGAGCGATCGCGCCTCGGTGCCGCTGATGAGTAACGTGCAGAATTTGGTACAAAGTGGAGTTAATAGTTAAAAGTGTATTCCAGGTATCTCGTCGAAAGGCGATGGTAACTAATTAAGAGATTTATAGTTGATAAAAGTCCCGTGTTTAAAAATTAGTAACTGCCGTGAAGAAAAATGTTAACGGTAGAAAGTAAACGAAAGAACTTCTGCGATCAGTGATTATCTGCTTAATTAATGTAGAAACGAAAGGTAGCAATGGTCGCTTCTGTGTGAACGTGAAGCCAACGTATGTGTTAAACGAGACCAGTAAGCATAGGCTTGTTAGGAAAGTGTGTTACGTGCAAAAGGAACAATAAACCAAATTAATTTGACTGGCACTGTTATTATTTCAGATTGACATTTCTCTTTTTTTTTAAATTAAAGAACTTTGATATTAGCAACGTAAGAGAGACGCGTATTCGTATTAGGCACATGGTCAGGTTTATTTTGTAATGAAGTGTGATCTCCATATAAAATTCCATTTCCTTACAAGCTGTAGCTAACCTTTCGCTCGCTGCATTTCATTCCACAGCTTCCAGTATTGCAGAGTGCATTCCAATCAACACTGCTCGGAGTAAGGGGTGCTGCATTCTTATGAATCCTGACGGTATCTAGATTGTTTCATATGTCAAATTAATTTGTTTTCTCATTGTTGTTCCTCCCAGCATATTAATAATTCTGGATAGATACCATTTACTCCAGAAGCCTTGTTTCGAATTAGATCTTTTAACGCTCTGTCAAATACTTGTCTCAATAACGTAGTTCTCGTTTCATTTTCATTCACTTTCTCTATTTCTTTCTGTAATACGAAGATCGTTTCCCTTGTATAGACTCTGGAGATATTCCATTCACCTTTCCGCCTTCCCTTAATTGGTTAGTACTGTCTTGCCGTCTTAGCCCTTAATATTTGTAGAATTGCTTCTTGTTTCTTCAAAGATCTCTCCTATTTTCCTACAGGCGATATCTATCTTTGTCACATCCGCGCCTGCTTCCACAGCTTTGCACTTCCCTTCTATTTATTCATGCACTTCCTGTCAGTCTCATTTTTTTTCCTGCTTCACCTGCTGTATTTTTATTTTTCTCCTTTCATCAATTAAATTCAGTACCCTGTTGATATCCACAAAGATGTAACTGGGCTTTGCTTTTTTAAATCCCCTGAAGCCTCCACTTCGTTATAGGCTACTAGTCGTCTTCTACTGCATTCCTTTCGCCTGTATCAGTCATTCGTTGCCGTTGCTCCCTTTGAAGCTCTCGAAGTTACTCACTCTACTCATTTCACCTTTTTCTAACAATTGTTGCCTTTACTGTCTATGAAATTCTTAACAGTGTCTGGTTCTTTCCATACACCCAGGTCCAATCACTCTGAAATATCTTTAGATCTAACCTGCATTTTATAATCAATTAATTATGATCACAGCCCACATCAGTATCTGGAAATATTATGTAGTTTAAATACTGGTTTCTACCTCTCTCTCTACCGTTTCTTAACCTGTCTCAAACCTTCCGTTGAGTCTTCCATGTACTCTAATTTCTTTCAGAATTCTTAAACCAGAGTTAGGAAGTGTTAAATTGTGATCTGTGCAAAATTCTACCTGATGGATTACCCCTTTTCATTCATTTCCACCCCACGTTCTCCTATTATTTTTTCTACTCCCCCTTTTCCTAGAGTCAGATTCCAGTCCCGCAACACAAATTTTCGTCTTCCTTAACTATCTAAATATTTTTTTTTATCTGATCATCCATTCTATCGAACTGATCATCATCTGCGGGGGCAGTCGGCATATAAACTAGTACTACTGAAGTAGTGTTTGGCTGTATAATCATCTTCGCTAATTAACGCAGTCACTACGCTGTTCATAGTAGCTTACCTGCATTGCTACGGCTTATGGACCATGCGGGGTGTAGGCAGTCGAATGGGTGGTAGGTGGATCACGAAAGTTCTTTGCAGAACTCCAAGAGGTAAGGAACGATCAAGATGATGACCTTCCGGAAGGTGTATAGATGACATTAGAAAACATAAAAGAGAAGCATGAACAGTGTAATTCATAAAAAGCCTACAGAAAACCTTTTATGGATCAAAGTAAGGCAAAGGGCTAGTCATTATAAGAGATGAATACATTTTACCTAAATAACAGTTTCGCTAAAATATTAGGCTGCAAGATACCAAACGGCACTGGTTTGTCTTATTGGGTTCTGTACCCCCAATTTTGGTAGTCACTTTTAGTAAGACAAATATTACTAAACTTAAAAATTTAAGTACATCTACTGCGTGGTTTTTTATTTTATGTTTTATAGTATGTCAATTCGAGTAATTAGAAATTTCTTCAGTTTGTTATTTTTTGTTAGCACATCATGTTAACTGAAAGTGTTATATTTTGGCAGCACAAAAGCATGTTACCAGGCACTTCTGAAAGTTGACATCAAGCTGTTGTGCGGTGACCAGTTACTAACTTCCACTAAAACAATATTTACCTCTGTTGACACTTCTTTGATCGAGTAAACTGGAAAGTATACTGTTCATCTGCTGGGGTCTTATTTCCTTAAATTATTTCCTTAAATTATTCTTCGGTACGAAATTAGGAATAGCTACGTTACGTGACAAAGAGCGTTATGTTTCGGGAAATTATCATTTCTCATCATCATTTGCATTAGTATTTATTTAATACTCTGCACAGTACTGAGGCAGAAATGTCGAAAGACAGTGAGTCAGACGACGCTGCAACGAATAAGACTAAGCGGGAAGATATGATAAGTTATAACATATTAGGCAAATCAGGTATAAATAATATTTTTACTCAGAAGCGGACAATCTGATCCGTACCCGTTTTTCATTCAAGAAACTGATATAGGTCCCCGTATAACGAGCTGGATGTTTTTACAGTGATTTTACACAACGTCTATTCCACTACGAGATTTGTGATTGACAACATAAAATTGTTTAAAACGAATGTCGCTACTCATTCAGTGAACCGAAACAAAAGTAAGATCTGCATACTGCGAACACATGCGTAACTACTGTTCAGAAAATTCTGTAGCACTCTGCAGTGTTCATTTTCAATAGGATTCCCCTAGAACTGAACAATGCTGGCGACGATCCACATCCAGCCGGCCGGAGTGGCCGTGCGGTTCTAGGCGCTGCAGTCTGGAGCCGAGCGACCGCTACGGTCGCAGGTTCGAATCATGCCTCGGGCATGGATATGTGTATGTCCTTAGGTTAGTTAGGTTTAATTAGTTCTAAGTTCTAGGCGACTGATGACCTCAAAAGTTAAGTCGCATAGTGCTCAGAGCCATTTGATCCACATCCAGGGAACACTTTAGGTCTACTTAATCGTTTTATGTAAATGTAAGTCACTCAAATCAACGGCATAGCTACAAATTAAGTTCTGCTATGAATAATACACGTTAATTTTACTGTGTTGTTATAATTTTAAGTTTCTGAAGGCTGTGAGAAGTATGAAAAGGTTTCATGTGGCTGGTTGTTTACATCGGAGATATGGGGTATCCGGGAAGACGGAAGCCTGTAGCCGTCATCTCTATTGAAATGTATTGTTTTCATTCTCCGACTATTCAACTGTTACTTCTTTAAGTATTGCTTTCTTTGGCTAGTGCCCGTATGTGCTAAAATCCAAAATCTGGTCACATTCTTCTTGGTGCTTCGCTACCGCTGATTTTATATTTTGTCTTTAACCTCTGTGGCGTTCCTGCTCTTTAATGTGTTCTTTTATTGTTCTTCCAGTTCCGACGACATATACTTTGCGGCACCCACACAACACTTCACACACTCAAGCAGTGTGGAGACAGTCACACACGTCTGTTGTTAGTGGGATGAAGTCTTTCTCGCATTAACTGGAAAACGTAGTTCTTACACCTTTCTGGCTAGGGTTTCTGTCTATGCGGTCGATTACCCTAGCACAAACTGTAATCCTTCAGAATCTGCGGGAGGCTCCTCGATCTTCTTGTTTGCATTATTATTATCATTATTGTTATTATTAGTAGTAGTAGTACTAGTTGAAGTATTACTGGTTTCTTTGAGGTTCCTATTTATGGAAATGATAGCTGTTGTCCATCAATGGTTCGGTAAGGAAATCTAATTCTGAGTGCGAGCTCATGCTGCCACTAACGCAGAATGCGCAAGAGGACACAGTGGTAAGGGCGTCTTGCTTTTGTGCTGAGCGGTGGTGCGAAGAGGTGTCAAGCTTCCTAAAGGATCTCTGCCCTAGAATACTGTCAGGTCTTTTGCGAATCAGTATGTCTAAAAACGGGAGACCGACAACACTCCCCATCTCCATAGCCAATCTGATTCTCGGACTAATATAGTTCTCAAAATCGTGGAAAATACAAAGCTCTTCTGTTGTGTGACCATACGACAAACGTTTTATCCGCAACATGCCTTTAGTTCCGTGTTACGTAATGTCTTATGTTAGAAACGCTAGAACCGAATGTCAGCTGCTACAGGTGGCAATCGCGACACCTACTTCGTTAAATTCCCCGTTGTATTTAAAATAACTCGACTGGAAACATAATACCACCAACACACACATATATCAGGAGCAATTTCACTCAATTACTCCATTTCTCTGAAAAATCGCAGGAAAATAGCCTTTTACAAATGAACGGCACAGGGTCTTCCGGCGGTGTTAAACCATCCAAGGACACCAATGGAATTTTGAAGAAGATTCCAGCAATAGGATCGAAACGTCGAGCATTGAAGAAGTTTGAAATGAGATATTACGTGGCCTAACGATACAGGAGATTTTACCATCAGTGATAGCGATCAGGAGAGCCTGCAGATTTATGTAGCATACGATTTGTTTATTTGTTCCAGTCACTCTTATTTGGTTTTTCTGAATAATCCAGGATAAGTAATAAGTACCGAGAAAGCTAATATTAAAGGGCCATGATGATCACGTCGCCTACTTCTTAATCGTTATTCTAGTTGTAAAATATGCAAGTTCTTAACTGCAATTCTATCATTATTGCTATTTTTTCCATCTGATTTTCATTATTTGATATCTTATTGCAATTTTTCATTATTTATTTATTTTTCCATTATTGAATTCTGGATATGTTATGGCGTATGCCATTGCTCTGTGTTACTGGTACAGAGACCTACGTCAGTAAAAATTAAATATTAAAAATACATATAAAATACCGGATGCGCTATCGTTTTTTCCTGTACTGGCAGTTTAGGCTCATGGAAAGCGGACTCATACAGTGAGCCACGGTTTGCGAGGAGGGGAGAGGATCGGAGGGGGCAGGACGCGGCTGGGTTAGCATAGGGGTGGAGTGGGGGTGTGAGGGTGTGGGGGTGTGCAGCTATCGATCGGCGAGTTGAGCCCGGGCCCGGCCGGGCTTCGATCTGGCGACCCTCCGGCTGCCAGTTTGGCCAGCCGACGCCAGCGAGCTAAAGGGGACGTGCCCAGCCGAGCGGCCCAACCCCCGTTCTCCGCGGCTCACACGGCGACCGGAGAGAAACTCACTCGCCCCTCCAGCTGGCCTGCACGCACCTCATACCTGCCACCCGCAACCAAAGACTGGCACGTTTGAGGGGCTGCATAATGGGACATCCATCATTTTATTCCCAGCTAGCTTACTAACCGCCATATCATGGTTATTTATGTTCTACAATCTTTCATTACACAGGATAGAAAAAAAAACACGTTTATCTCGTCATCATCACCAGCCGTTTATCATCCACTGCTGAATAACCGAGCGAGGTGGCGCAGTGGCTAGCACACTGGAGTCGCATTCGGGAGGACGACGGTTCAATCCCGCGTCCGGCCATCCTGATTTAGGTTTTCTGTGATTTCCCTAAATCGCTTCAGGCAAATGCCGGGATGGTTCCTTTGAAAGGGCACGGCCGACTTCCTTCCTCGTCCTTCCCTAATCCAATGAGACCGATGACCTCGCTGTCTGGTCTCCTTCCCAAAAACAATCCAATCCACTGCTGAATGCAAGTCTCTTCCAGACGTCTCCATACGTTACGACCTTCACTTTATTGGACCCATGTTTCTCCTGTTTGTTTCTTTATATCGGCAATACACTGAGGTGCAAACAGTCATGGGATATCGATTTGCACATATACAGATGGTGGTGTTATCGTCACCATAAGGTATGGAAGGGCAGTGCATTGGTTGCGCTGTCACTTGTGCTCTGGTGATTCATGTGGAAAGGTGTCCAACCTGATTACGGCCGCACGACGGGAATTAACAAACCTTGAAGGCAGAATGGTATTTGGAAATAGACGCACGGGACATTCAGCTTCGAAAATCGTTAGGTGATTCGATATTCCGATATCCGCAGTGTCAAGAATGTGCCGACAATACTGACTTTGACGCATTACCTCTCACCAAGGACAACACAGTGGCCGACGGCCTTCACTTAACGAGTGAGTGCAGCAGCGTTGCGTAGAGTTGTCAGTGCTGACAGACATGCAACACTGCGTGAAATAACCGCAGAAGTCAATGTGGGAAGTAAGACGAACATGTACTTTAGGACAGGGCGACAAAATTTGACGTTAATGAGTTATGGCAGTAGACGACCGACGCGAGTGCCTTTACCAACAGCATGACATCGCCTGTGCAGCGCCTCTCCTGGGCTCGTGACTATATCGGATGGACCCTAGACGACTGGAAAACCGTGGCCTGGTCAGATGAGTCCAGATTTAAGTTGGTAAGAGCTGATGGTAGGAATCGAGAGTGGCGCAAACGCCACGAAGCCGTGGACTCAAGTTGTCAACACACTTTGCTGGCCGGTGGTGGATTCATAATGGTGTGGGCTGTGTTTCCATGGAACGGACTGGGTCCTCAACTCCAGCTGAACCGATCATGGATTATTTTCAGCCATTCATTGATTGTGTGTTCCCAAGCAACGTTGGAGTTTTTATGGATAAAAATGTGCCATGCAGTGATTGAGGGAACTACGATGGCTCAGCCACACGCCACGGATAACATGCATCCTCGTGTGTTACCTCTCATGCTACAACATAGTGGTGCCATTTTTCAACAGGACAATGCTCGTCCATACATGGCACGCATGTTTATGAACTGCGTGCATTATGTTGACGTACTCGTTCAACCAACAAGTTTCCCAGATTTGTCACCGACAGGACATGTTTGGCACCATCCCGGACATCAGCTTGGTCCCAGTGCCAGTATCCATGATGTCTAGGATAAATTACAACAGGTGTGGGCCAGCTTGCCCAAGGAGAGGATACAACGTCTTTACGACCACTGCCAATCGAATCAGCGCATTCATCCGGGCCAGAGGTGGTCCAAAGTCACTCTAATAAGTGGACTCATACTGGCAACTTATTCGTAAATACGTCTCGATTTTCAATTACTTTAATAACATCATATACCACCCTAACGTGTGAAGTCTCATTTCGTTTTCTCCTCTCCTTCAGGATTCTTCATTTTCTTTGTCAGGTACTGTAATTTTATTTCCGGGTTTTTAAAAGTAAATGCAGTTTACGAATAAACAAAGAAAATTCTCTTACTGATCCATTATAGTAATTTAACACGCACCTCAGTTACAGACTACATTGATAGTCCCCCCTCCCCAGCCACCAAAGAAAAATACATTCTGAGTGGACACAGACCGTCAATAACCACAGATATAAAGTCATCTATAAGACGAACATTACAATCTTAAACGCACTGCGCAGTCCTCAGACTACACCAGTGA
This sequence comes from Schistocerca americana, assembly GCF_021461395.2. Taxonomy (NCBI): domain Eukaryota; kingdom Metazoa; phylum Arthropoda; class Insecta; order Orthoptera; family Acrididae; genus Schistocerca; species Schistocerca americana. Next base: position 149,110,729 of record NC_060123.1, read on the forward strand.
CTTTATAAACGTTTCTGTGGGCATTGGTCTCGGTATAAATTGCAATCTCTGTAAGTTGAAAGGAGATCTACGAACTTCCAGCATGCTGGAATGGCTGTGAGCCAGAAACTTCTGTTAATCAGTACGACGAAACACCAGTCCAAAGTAGCAAATTTCACTTCTTTTATTCACCCGAAGAGTAGTTTCGGGCCGAGACTCATTCTGAGATCATCGTAACATATTCGAAGATGGTATTTCCGAAAATGTAAAAACCACGTCAAGAATGTGCAAACGAACAGTTACAGCGCATACAGGTAACAGGCAGTGTCCTGAATATATGTTATAATGTGAAGTATAGTTGAACCAAATCAGGGAATCAGATTAGGAAGTTAGATATCGAAAGTAGAAAATCAGTTTTGCTAGTTGAATAGCAAAATAACTGATGGTGGCCGAAATAGTAGAGATATAAAATCGAGATTGACTATATACAAGAAAAATATTTCTGAAAAAGATAAATTTGTTAATTAAGATTACAAACTTAAATGTTAGGAAGCCTTTTATGAAAGTATTTCGCTGGAGCGTAACCTTGTACAAAAGTTAAACATGAGCAGTTCAGGCAAGAAGAGAATAGAAGTTTTTGAAACTTAGTGCTACAGAAGAATGCTGAAGATTACATGGGTAGATCACATAACTAACGAGGAAATACTGAATAGAACAGTGGAGAAAAGAAATTTGTGCCACGGTCCTACTAGAAGAAGGGATTGGTTGATCGGACACACGCTTTGAGACATCAAGGGAACACGAATTTAGTATTGGAAGAAATTGGAGGGGAGGGGAAGGGGTAGAACATCGTAGAGGAGATCAAGAGATGGATACAGTAAGCACATTCAGAGTAGTTGCAGCTGCAGGACAGAGTAGCGTGAAGAACTGTATCACACCATTCTTCGGACTGAAGACCACATCAGCAGCAACTGAACGCTGTAGGAATCTTCTGTGGGGTGAACAGAGAGTAACGCTTTTACGTGTACAAACTAAGACCTGCAGACCTACGTCAATTGAAGCGCTTCTGGCCATTTTGGTAATCTGTCCAGTAGAATTATCTTAGTTACATGGCTGCGTCCAAATGACTGCGATAAAGCGTGGATTAAGTGACAGTATGAGTGATTACTGAATGTCACATCTAATCTAAGACTGAGCTAGAACAGTGGCACCTAGATTATTTATCACACTACCGGCTACTAATAACTTAGCAATACACAGATAATGTTACTGATGTGAAAGGATGCTTATTTCACTGTGATCGTGTGTAGTGTAAAGATGGCAGACTATTTTTGTTTCTTTAAAGATTTCTATTTCAAAGAAGCAGTTGCAGAACAAACGGGAATCGAAACTAGGTTCTGTTAGTAATCAAATACACTGTAGTTACATGAAAGATCGTCAACCTAAGTAGGCAAAGTTGTATCAAGTACTGGCATGGTTCATATAGAAAGTTAACTTTTGGGGTTGAGTTCACTTCCTACTGAAAATCTGTTTTGCTGATAAGATACAAGACAGTAGCGCCCTTTAGCAAGTGATGTACCAGTGATTTCACATCAACTGCCCAGGAGGAGTATTAATACGTTTAGACAACAACTGGTTCTCAATAACACTTACTATCTGTACATTACAGTAGGAAGCTAATCATCATTATGGGTAAATGATCACTAACGGTGAGCCGGCCGGAGTGGCCGTGCGGTTCTAGGCGCTACAGTCTGGAACCGAGCGCCCGCTACGGTCGCAGGTTCGAATCCTGCCGCGGCCATGGATGTGTGTGATGTCCTTAGGTCAGTTAGGTTTAATTAGTTCTAAGTGCTAGGCGACTGATGACCTCAGACGTTAAGTCGCATAGTGCTCAGAGCCATTTGAACCATTTGAACCACTAACGGTGAAGCGCTACTAACTTGGACAAAGGGTTGTTCTTGTCAGTTTAATTACTAGAAATTACTACCATCGAAATAATTACCAAGTCATTGTATCTTTGGACTGATTATTGTGAGTTGACAGTTGATTGTTGGAGTGCTGACACATCACCTGCGAATCCAGTAGTGCTGGAAACTGATGGGTTATGCATGGGGATCGTATCAACCTGTACCACATTTAACATTAGTTTAAACCATTTGTTTTATCTACAGGAACATAAAAAGGGTGCGAAATTATAAAAGAAAAAGTGAAAGAGGAATGATTTCTGAAGATACGATGCTAAAAGCAGTTTTAGAAGTAAAAGAAAAGGGAAGATCTGTGAGGGCTACTAGCGAGGTATTTGGGATTCCAAGAAAAACTGGGGAGGTACTGCGCTAAGTACAAACAGACCACATGTCAGCCTACACAGTCAGTTGAACTTCAGGAAACTGAAACTGAACCTCAACCCATGCCAATGGACCAAAACCCTCAGCCTGGAGGAGTCCAACAAATACTTATTGACAAAAAGAAGCCTTGGGATAAATTTGGCTATGATAAAAGATTTTAGGTATGAAATGTTTTTGACTAAAATTATTTTTATTTGCAAAGCTGTTTTTCAATTTCTAATGTTTTTTCTCTATCCCTGGCATTGTTATTGTGTCTGTCTCTACGTCGTCTTGTGCACTGTAGGCCTACTGATTTCTCTCTCTCTCTCTCTCTCTCTCTCTCTCTCTCTCACACACACACACACATACACACACACACACACACACACACACTCACAACCAAACAAACACACACACACTCACACACACACATGAAAAGAAAAACTGTGCCTCTATGGGTAACTTAACTAGAGTTATTTATTTTCAGTTATTTAATTCCGAACAAGAAGATATGCTTGAACAATACCTCATGAAGGCAAGTGACATATATTATGGTGTTTCCCAGAAAGAAGTCAGGCGGTTTGCGTATAGATATGCTATTGCATGCAACAATAAAATACCCCAAACATGGACCGAGACCGAAATGGCGGGAAGTGATTGGTTCACAGGATTCTTGAAGAGGAATCCTCAACTCTCCATTCGGACTCCTCAAGCAACTAGTTTAGCCCGGTGCACCAGTTTCAACAAGCATAATGTAGAACTGTTTTTAATAATCTCGACATAGTTTTAAAAAGATTAAAAGTGACCCCTGCGGACATCTGAAACATTGACGAAATTGGAATAACTGCCGTCCAGCGTCCTGATCGTGTAGTCTCTGGAAGAGGTTTTCGCCAAATAGGGCGAGTGACATCGGCTGAGAGAGGGTCACTTGTTACCATGGCTTTTGCAGTTAGTGCGTTGTGTGCCTCCATTCTTCATCTTCCCGAGGGTCAACTTCAAACCTCATTTTATCCTTGACGACCCGATTGGGTGTGATGGAGCAGCTCATCTTTTGGGATGAATGATGGAGACAAACTTTGCAAAATATATGAAACATTTTGTTCTACACGTTCGCAGCTCAAAAGAACGTCCTTGCTTGGTTTTGATTGACAATCACAGTTCACATCTCGACTCTGAAGTTCTTGATTATTGTGAAGATAATGGAAGCAATGTCCAAACTAAGGGCGCTGCTGCCGCCAACGCTCAGAGGTCGGTGAAAATTACAGCTGCAGCTGCAGCCAAAGTCTTGGACGAGCGTGTATGCCAGAGTGCGCCACTCCACCCACAGAGGGCACCCGGGGGTTACTGGAGTGGTAGCAGTTGGGATGCTATCAATACGTCCAGCAGAAACACGACCTTACTGAATCTTTTATCATGAAAGAGACACGTCCGGTTCTGTCACGCTTACCCAGCACACTCGGTGTCGTGGGCTAGATCAGATAGGTCGGTACATTCTTTTTAACCATCACAGGCTGAGCTAATCCAAAACTTCCAGTAGCCGAAGTTCTCGTGACCGTCTTTGCAGCCGCGCGGAGTGGCCGCGCGGTTTGAGGAACCACGACACAGACTGCGCGGCCCCTCCCGCCGGAGGTTCGAGTCCTCCCTCGGGCGTGGGTATGTGTGTTGTTCTTAGCGTAAGTTAGTTTAAGTAGTGTGTAAGTCTAGGGATCGATGACCTCAGCAGTTCGGCCCCTTAGGAATTTACACACATTTGAACATTCTGAACCATCTTTGCAGCCAGCCGCTGTGCGCTGTGAAACAAGCAGCTGCAGCTTAGACATATACAGTTGTTCTAAGCGATACCATTCCGACAGATGCTCAACAGTTTAAAAAATCTACTTTAGCAACCCAAGGGAGTGATGTTTTTCACCATACACCTCGAATTTCTCGAGTGACATGTAGATTTCTCCTGTTTTACACGAGTTATTTTCGAAGACAGAAGAAATCGAGACATAGATGTGTTCTCACATCTCTAAAGTATCGTTGCTTGTGAAAATCCCGTAACAATATGATATAGGCTACATTTCCTCTAAATATGTTCTCATCAGGTAAGAAAAAAACTTTTCTTATCTGTTACATCATGCACCACAGGACTAGAATATTAAACTTATGTTTGGCTCATGGTTGAGTGCTGAGGTCTACCTCTATTACTGAATGCCTCCTCACTTTCGAGTCCCTTAAAGTAACCAAGTGCCTCGCCACATACTTAGTCTTTCAAGGGGACACGCCCCTGAACGGGCTGTATTCTTAGCATTAGCTTCACCCTCATAGTGCAACTGATCTATAAATGAGATATCGCTAAAAATTCTTTATAATAGTATAAAAAACCGAACACTGTTTCACTGCCGTACCATTTTCTTTGGAACCACTGACTGCACAGCTTGGAGAAAGAGTCAGAGTACAGACAACATTCATATAAGTGTTTATGCCTCCAGTTTCCTTCCCTGATGCTGATCTGTGAAAAAGACAAGTAATTTATTTTACTACAACAAAAATATTTAAAAATGTAGCTGAAATATTACCGACATCATCCTCATGTCACAAATTTTTCAGGAAAAAGTAGGCAAGGGAAGTATAGAAGGTCATTCTAAATATCTATATCAATTTTTGTGAGTTTAACTTCAGGCATTTAGGAGGAAAGTTTACCTGAATGATGAAAATTCAAGTTTTTGGTGAATCGCAAATGAAGGTTTACAGATTTATTACCTTTCCACTATGCTCGGTTCGAACATTCCAGCTGCGTGCTCCAGTTGTCCTCCTGTTACAGTATCCTCCATATTCTTTCTCTTCATTCTTTTCTTTATCCTTGACTCCTTGGTATCTGCTTCTTCAGCTGTCTCTGTTTTGGTTACCCGCCACTTATTAATACCAGTTAAAGCTGAAGCCATATTCATTTCCGCCTGGATGTTCAATTTCTTCATAACATTGCTCCTCAAAATTGCACCATCATTGATTGTTATTATTGCATCCATTACACCAATCTTCAGCACTGTCAGCCCAACAAATACTGTTCTCGGTATTCTCTCCCATGTACAGACGTTTAAGCTTTCATTTGCATTCTGAGATAGAGCAAGGACACATTTCCTACGTAGATTTTTACTTGCCAGATCCCTATATACAGGTTGTTACAAAAAGGTACGGCCAAACTTTCAAGAAACATTCCTCACACACAAATAAATAAAAGATTTTATTTGGACATGTGTCCGGAAACGCTTAATTTCCGTGTTAGAGCTCATTTTATTAGTTTTCTTCAAATCACAGGCAGGCATTGATTGGGCCCCATGTTCTTCCACCTACGCTCAATGGAGCACGTTATCATGATTTCATACGGGATACTCTACCTGTGCTGCTAGAACATGTGCCTTTACAAGTGCGACACAACATGTGGTTCATGCACGTTGGAGCTCCTGCACATTTCAGTCGAAGTGTTCGTACGCTTCTCAACAACAGATTCGGTGACCGATGGATTGGTAGAGGCGGACCGATTCCCTGTCCTCCATGCTGTCCTGACCTCAACCCTCTTGACTTTCAGTTATGGGAGCATTTGAAAGCTCTTGTCTACGCAACCCCGGTACCAAATGTAGAGACTCTTCGTGCTCGTATTGCGGACGGCTGTGATACAATACGCCATTATCCAGGACTGCATCAGCGCATCAGGGATTCCATGCGACGGAGGGTGGATGCATGTATCCTCGCTAACGGAGGTCATTTTGAACATTTCCTGTAACAAAGTGTTTGAAGTCACGCTGGTACGTTCTGTTGCTGTGTGTTTCCATTCCATGATTAACGTGATTTGAAGAAAAGTAATAAAATGAGCTCTAACACGGAAAGTAAGCGTTTACGGACACATGTCCACATAACATATTTTCTTTTTTGGTGTGTGAGGAATGTTTCCTGAAAGTTTGGCCGTACCTTTTTGTAATACCCTGTATAGGTCTAATTGCCTCCATTACAGCAAGTTGTAAGGAATGCTTGTAGGTGTATTGTATGCCTGTAGCATTGCTCAACCAGTACTTGCGCCATGAATCTTCCCCTTTTGGACACAAACCATGCTGTGGGGTTTCATGTGTTGACACTCTGTAAAACCATGTTGCCCAAATAGCTCGTCTCATGTTCTCCAAATCTCCTACAATTCTGCTTTTGCTAGTCCATAATATTGAGTCAAAGAATCAATTTCACTTTTTGTAAGACGACCTGGACCACCTATGTGTTTTCTGTCTGACAGTTTTTTCCCTTTGAAGTCTTTACATAATTTTCTCAGCCAAGCTCCCATTCTTTCCTGTACATGCCCAACACTTTCAACCAGTAAACACACACACAGGAACAAAACAACACACAATAACCACAAAAGCACACGCGTATGAAATTCTGAAATCATATATTCTCAGATTTTTTTTTTTACATTCGAACCATAGCCTTCTAGACATGCCTGTACTTTGCTTCTGGGAGTCAATGCCTTATAGAATACACATGTGTTGACGATCTGTAACTAACGGTGGAAAAAACGGAAGAACAAAATAATGCATCACGTATTCAGACGCACTTGAAACTGACTGATAGGCCTGGCCCCTGTTCAACATTATGTTCAATTTCAATTTTAGAACGAACGGAAAAGATAATGCCTATAAACTACACATTTTTGGAACCAGCATGAAATGTTCTTTTCTATAGACCAAGAAATGTTTTTTCAATTTTTGGTCCATTTCACGAGCATGTCCCCATAATGTAAAAGCACAGAGAAGTTGTAAATATCTGGTTTATACTATATCACATTATAAATTCGGTAACACATCTGATTTCATTACAATAGTCGTCTCTCCCTATGTAAGTGAATGACTGAATATTGTCAGCAGGTATCGCCACAACGAAAAAAAAGCCTAGTCAACAATATATCCGTGCCGCCCTAGCTATCACCTCCACCCACCAGGCAGCCTGTCACTCATATCAAATTGATAGGCTAATTAATTAAATTGACTGTGGGAGTCACTCTGCGTGGCTTACATTCACCTGGTAGTTGAAATGGGAATCCCTGGAGGGAAGACGATGTTCTTTCGAGGAACACTATTGTGAACTGACATTTGAAACTGACCACAGAAGGATTCATACATTTCGTGTAAGGACCGCACTCTTAAAAACACAATCACAACTATGTTACTGTCACCCTTCATAAAAAGCACTCTTGGCTCTACAGGCACACACAAGAGTCACTGATAACATTGCTCTTTCTTTTAGAATGTTGTCTGTGATTTGGAATCAAGTCTATCCATTCAACCACATTTTTGCATTTAATCCTATGGAGATGTCTTTTAATGATTACAGGCCACAGGTCAATCAGATTCATGACACACTCGTATCTCAAAGTGAATCATGTTTCTTGGAACCTATTAGCTACAGCAAAACGCCAGTGCGAATTTTTAGACATTCGCTCTGTACCTCGTAACTGTTCCTCAGTTTGTGTCCCACCCTCCCTGCAGTTTTGTGCATGTGATTATTCCAATAAAAGTCAGAACTGAGCAGAAGTCGGAAAGCGCTATATCTACTATGTTCTGCAATCCAGGTAGAGAAAGAGTGATCTAAGTAAAGTGACAGGACTGTTTTGACCACTCGGTGGAAATGGGAACATATTGTAGCTCCTCCAGTCGTGTACAATATGTATAGGCGAGCGCTAAATGAAGCTTTCTCCTGCAATAATATGTAGCAGAAAAGGCAATACAAACAGCTACTGTGGCTTTTCTTATTGGGAAAATTAGGAAGACTCCACATCATGAAGGAACTAAAAGTAACACGAGGATCTTGCTACTGCACTACGATGCATCTCCAAACCACATAGAGGTAATTCAATCTGAAGGAGACCTGTGTCCCTCAGAGTGCATTCATGTCTGTGACCCAAACATTCTCTCTATCATCATTATTTTATACCATCCAACAAAGATAAACTACAAACTGCGAAAACTCTGCTAACATCATCCAATAGAGAACTCGATATAGTCAAGTCCTTCTCATCGGATATATCGGAAACAAATACTGTCTGCATACTGGCGTCGAGCATATGTGGCGATCCTATTAAATATACAGGTACTGGATCATTGGAGCAAGTGGCCAGTCATCAAAGTCGCTTCCATAGACTAGTGCGAAGTTTTGTCACCTATACTGTAGAAGTGTCATATCCCACAGACTGTCAGTCATGAGAGAGGGTCCCCGTGTTGTTGTTTGATACATTCATTTTATTTTGCTATAATTCATCCAAGCAGTGTGTGACTACAGCTACATACACCGCCATCTTTTTGTTTTTCCACCACGACTCCGAGATCAGTGTCAGGTCCTAAAGCAACATTAACACTTTTTGGTCCATTGGGTCTCACGGAAAACTGGATATCTCATTATGTAAATAATGCTCCTGCTGCTTCCACAATACACAGGATGTTTGATACAAAAGACAGGAGTGGTGTTTCTTACTGACAAAAAGAAATGTGGAAGACATAGTGACATTTGAAAACTGGAAGAGTTTTGAAGCATTCTGGGGCATTTCCAGACAGCTGTCTGAGGGTTCTTCATGGTCATTACATTTAAAGTCGTCTTTCACAGTGACGTGGTAGCAGATGCCTAGTTGTCCCATTTCGGTTGATCCCTCATTGGTGACGTCTACGTTTAAAGTTATCTTTCACTGTGACGCAGTAGCAGATGTCTAGGTGTCCAGTATATCTCCCATATTGCAGTCATGTAGGCAATCACTGTTTCGGTGCAGGCTTTCGCTACAGTATCTTGCCCGTCCACCAAACAAGCGATGTCAGTCAATCATTATGTGGTTTGATTTGATTTGATTTTAACAGGGAAGCTGAAACACCACTGCCTGCACCGAAACTGAGTTCATTGTGCGGTATGGCTCCCTGTATATCTAATAAAGCCAACGAATGCAATTGAATAGTGCAAGGAATCCCTTTACCAGTTTTTTGTTAGGCACAATTTCTTCAGGTCTAGTTGTCCTGAAGATTTTGTATCTTTTACTCTCCAATGCCATGCATTTGAAGATTAGGTGTGATGCAGTTTCTTCACCCTCGCCACAGATCCTACATTTAGGTTCTTCTTCCGTTATACCCATTGTGTAAAGGTGGTTTTTGAAATTCTCATGGCCTGTCATAAGTCCAGTCGTGAGTTTGGTCTCTTTCCTGTTCAATCCCAGGAATACAGAGCTTCTTTTAAAACATAGCTTCCCATTTTTTCTTTATGGACCTTGGTCCAATATACTACATGCTGTTTCCTAAGACAGTTCCGTAGTTCTAGTTTGATCATAGCCTTGGTGTTTGTCAGGAGAGGCTCCGGTCCAATAAATGGAGTCATTGCCCCCAACCTGGCCAATCTGTAAGCTTGTTCATTTCCAGAGATCCCTGAGCTGCCAGGGACCCACACTAGGTTTATCCTATTGCTTCCCCCTAGCTACACCAGAGCCCTGTGGCATTCTGCAACAATCTTAGACCTTGTTGCAGGAGCTGCCAATGATTTCAGTGCTGGCTGTCTGTCTGAATAAATGTAGATGCTACGGTCATTGTAGCATCTACGCATATTCTCCTCTACACATGCCCTGATTGCAGTAATTTCAGCTTGGAATACAGAGGCCAGTTTTCCTTGACAGAAGTTCATTATGAGGTAATCAACAGCGTACCAGAGAACAGATAGTATGGAGAAGACACCGTCGATGTACTGTAGTTAGCATTACAGCTGATAGTGTGATCAATTTATAGCAATTTTACAAGTTTTTTCCGTAATTTCAATGCTGACCAATAACACGGCAGCATGCTTCCCAATTTCTGAATCATCGTTATACCACTTCTTCACTACTTTGTGAGTACCACTGTGAATGTAGATAGATGACTGTGCAGTATGTCCATAGACTGTTAATTCTTAAACATACACCAAAGTATACCAGACAGCATCCTGTACCAATCTACATATTTCTAGCACTTCGATCATAGTGTGTAATTTACGATTACGATTGCCCATCTTTCCCAATACGGATGGGATTCACAGAGCATTCTTGCATTCTTAGCATAAAGTCAGAGATTGAGAGAGCACCCCGCATTGTCTTTGACCAGCCCTTTAATCTGGAGCTGACCATCTGCACCAATCTCTCTCACGGCACCCATCCAAGTGCAGAAGATTTCTCTAGATGCGCGCACGTCAAGGGGGCTGGCACCCCTTATCATTATACAGTAGATATAAAAGTGTCGTGATGTTATAACAGACAGTTAAGAAGAAGAAACGTGTCATTTTTATGCAAGATGGAGCTTCAGACGCTTGTAGTTTGAAGAATTTCATCTAAACCAACTGCGCTATCAATTATAAAGTACTGTTCTATTGTCTGGGCTCAGTACCAACAAGCTATTGGTAAAAGATAAATGATCGTGGAACATATACATTCCTAAAGCTAAACGGTTTTGTACTTAAAACATGCTATAATGCTAGGACGATGCAGCTTCTGACCTATTAGTCGTGAGGAATGCTACGTTGTTAATATTCCAATGTAAGAAATATATTCCCAGCGCAAGAGATACATTCTCCCTGCAAGTTTCTCTTCGATAAACTATGATGAAAAACTGTAAGATGATAAAACTCTACCTTGCATACCAAAGAAAACATCGATTTTTTTGCAACACAAACACTAGATAAGTTTCCAGAGGTGTATGACACCTGCTGTTTACGAAGTTAAAGCCCTATTACGGTTCAGAAATCATGATACATTCACAACAACCCTATAAAATGATAGACAACAGCCGAAAATGCTTACGAAGAAACACTGACATCTTAGGAGGAAATAAACACTATGATCAGTAGCCAGAGGTGATGTAACAGTCTTACCGCAGTAATATTGCCGTTTTGTATTGACGCCATGTTATGTCTCCACTATGAGGATGTGTATATATAGCATCAGTCTACTCTCCTCCTCCAGAACACATTGATTTTGCTCAGCACCCTTTTAATAGTGTTTGTCTCTAATTTTATGTATTCTCAGTCAATTTCCATAATTATACTACGTTTTCGCGATTTTACATGTTTCGTGGCACTTCCCTCAACTTTTACGTACCTCACATCAATTTTTCGTGATTATACGATGTTTTCCTCGAATTTTACCGATTTTATGTCCTTTTCCACATTGTTTCCACAGTTTTCCATATGTATATGACCATAACGCTGACGTATCCATGTGCTCTTTGATTTTATGCAAGAATGTTCGCGCATCTTATACAGCAACCTACTAGAAATTCTTAAGACTTGTTCTCTTTCTGCAGTCCTTTCATACCTATATGAATCTGAAGGTTCGATATATGTCCAAGATGGGCAGAGAAATGGATTACTTAACATAGATCTTTGTTTGTCTAGAGGAAGGTACTGGAACGTGATGGACATGTTTCATCATCATCACACATGAGTTGGAAGTCCTATGATAACTGTTGTTTGCTGTTAACGATCACATGTAGATAGTGCTCTAAATCACGCCAGAGCAAGCAGTTGTATACGAGTCGATCACATGTTCTACCACACAATCGGTACCCCCAAGAGAAGAACGGAAAAAATGGTCAAATACGTGATAAATGGCCTGCAGCAACATATTGCTCTCTCCCTTTCGACCAATCACTTGTATAATCCTTTAACGTGGATCCATGTCGCTTTAGAGGCAGATGGCACTCTTTACTAGGAAAGCATCAAAGACAGCAGTCAACTCGCATGTATCATTATTACCTCAACAGATATATAGTAGGATATGTTAAAAAATGACGAAATTCCTCCAGCTGTATCAAGGTGTTGGTTTTATTGGCAACTAGTTTCGATGTTATTACATCATCTTCTTCAGGCCCTAAATACAACATACCATACATGAACAACAAATGCAACAACAGTAATTTATGAGCTATTATGCAAAAAAAATTTATTATAATCATATTACATAACGGATAATTTTAATGAAACTATTTTTGGTCATTTCCGTTAAAATGCCATCACTCTGGAAATTAGCCACTTACGTGGTATCATTACATACAAATGAAGCTGTATATGCACAATCGTTTTAATATAGGTTAATATCAGGTATTAAAAATGGGAGTGTATAAAAACTTAAGCGATAAGCCGTTATTCTAATGGATAATAATATAGGCGTGGAACATTGTAATTCCTTTTTCTTTTTTTTTTCTTTTTTGAAAAATGAACGATAAAAAGGAGAACATACGCATTGCCAATCAGACATGTGTCAGGTAAACTTCATTGTTTACTAGTAGCGAACGGTGGGCAAGGTAGACTAGAGTTAAGTTTGCAAAATTCTGTACTGTCGTCATACTAAAGTAACAGAGGTGTAATTTACTTAGACAACTTCCTTCCTAACACCACGAGAGAAATGGTAAGGGACCGAAAAAATGGTGTGAAACCCAGTTGATACAAGGTAGTCAATAGTGTAAAATATATGCTAATCAATTTAGAAAACTATTCATTCAAATAAAAGTATAAGTTAACACGTTGCTGAAATATTTTATATGTCTGTGTCTCATCGAAGGCTACGACCAGGGTCTAAAATAATCAATTCTAGTAAGTTTACATGGTCAAAAGTACTATCAGGTACATGGAAATGCTCTAAATAGAAGCAATCTAGGTAATGTCAGTTGAAATAAATGGACATGTATGTAACCTGTTTGTTATTCCTCTAATAAATACACATAAACACAGCTACTCAGTAAAATAAACGATGTGTAACTCTTGTATTAAGTATGTGATCTCGTCGAGTGTCAATTCGAGTTAATTACGATCAATGATGCGCTTAATCTCTATTTACTATGGGCAAATAGTCTACTGGACCAATCACAGCTACAACATGGGGACTCATTTATTTTACTTATCTTTATAATTCAGTTGTTGTATAGAATTGGTAGTTAAACCATATCGGCTATCCACTGATTTACGAGAAACGAGCATGAAAGTTGGAAACACAATTATTTTGACTATAAGACCAATTTTCTGATTAAGATAAACAGACTCTAATAACGGAAGTTGATAATGTACCAAGTATAAAATCTATCTAAGGAGGGCAAGTTACTCATCAAAGTGACAACATATTGAACTCTATGGGGTATAAGTGGATATAAACTCATGAACTACTATCTTATAATCAGCATTAAACAAAACAAACTCTGCAAGCGGGGGAAACAGTTCAAGTATCGTCAAGTAAGTTGACATTGAATCTACAAGGAAGCTAAGTCATTCTAAAACTGATGTAACACGCGGTAAGCGGACGGAGAAACGGTAGACTTACTTGACGATACTTGATCTGATGCCAGTCTACATTTTATATCCTCTCTACTTCGACCATCATCAGTTATTTTGCTCCCCAAATAGCAAAACTCCTTTACTACTTTAAGTGTCTCATTTCCTAATCTAATTTCCTCAGCATCACCCGACTTAATTCGGCTACATTCCATTATCCTCGTTTTGCTTTTGTTGATGTTCATCTTATATCCTCCTTTCAAGACACTGTCCATGCCATTAACTGCTCTTCCAAGTCCATTCCTGTGTCTGATAGAATTACAATGTCATCGGCGAAACTCAAAGTTTTTATTTCTTCTCTATGGATTTTAATACCTACTCTGAATATTTCTTTTGCTTCGTTTACTGATTGCTCAATATACAGATTGAATAACATTGGGGAGAGGCTACAACCCTGTCTCACTCCCTTCCCAACCACTGCTTCTCTTTCGTGCCCCTCGACTCTTATAACTGCCATCTGATTTCTGCACAAATTGTAAATAGCCTTTCGCTCCCTGTATTTTACCCCTGCCACCTTTAGAATTTGAAAGAGAGTATTCCAGTTAACGTTGTCAAAAGCTTTCTCTAAGTCTACAAATGCTAGAAACGTAGGTTTCCTTTTCCTTAATCTTTCTTCTAAGATAAGTCGTAAGGTCAATATTGCCTCACATGTTCCAACATTTCTACGGAATCCAAACTGATCTTCCCCGAAGTCGGTTTCTACCAGTTTTTCCATTCGCCTGTAAAGAATTCGCGTTAGTATTTTGCAGCTGTGACTTATTAAACTGATAGTTCGGTAATTTTCACATCTGTCAACACCTGCTTTCTTTGGGATTGGAATTATTATATTCTTCTTGAAGTCTGAGGGCATTTCGCCTGTCTCATACATCTTGCTCACCAGATGGTAGAGTTTTGTCAGAACTGGCTCTCCCAAGGCTGTCAGTAGTTCTAATGGAATGGTGTCCTCTGTCAAACTCTTCACGCAGTATCATATCTCCCATTTCATCTTCATCTACATCCTCTTCCATTTCCATAATATTGTCCTCAAGTACACTGCCCTCGTATAGACCCTCTATATACTCCTTCCACCTTTGTGCTTTCCCTTGTTTGCTTAGAACTGGGTTTCCATCTGAGCTCTTGATATTCATATAAGTGGCTCTCTTTTCTCCAAAGGTCTCAATTTTCCTGTAGGCAGTATCTATCTTACCCCTAGTGAGATAAGCCTCTTCATCCTTACATTTATCCTCTAGCCATCCCTGCTAAGCCATTTTGCACTTCCTGTCGATCTCATTTTTGAGACGTTTGTATTCCTTTTTGCCTGCTTCATTTACTGCATTTTTATATTTTCTCCTTTCATCAGTTAAATTCAATATTTCTTCTGTTTCCCAATGATTTCTACTAGCCCTCGTCTTTTTACCAACTTGATCCTCTGCTGCCTTCACTACTTCATCCCTCAGAGCTACCCATTCTTCTTCTACTGTATTTCTTTCCCCCATTCCTGTCAATTGTTCCCGTATGCTCTCCCTGAAACTCATCCACATCTGCCCCTGGAAATGTCTTACAATTTAAAACCTGGTTCCAAATCTCCGTCTTACCGTTATATTATCTATCTGATACCTTCTAGTATCTCCAGGATTCTTCCAGGTATACAACCTTCTTTTATGGTTCTTGAACCAAGTGTTAGCTATGATTAAGTTATGCTCTGTGCAGAATTCTACAAGATGGTTTCCTCTTTCATTTCCTCCCCCCAATCCATATTCGCTTACTATGTTTCCTTCTCTCCCTTTTCCTACTCTCGATTTCCAGTCACCCATGACTATTAAATTTTCGTCTCCCTTCACTACCTGAATAATTTCTTTTATCTCATCATACATTTAATCAATTTCTTTATCATCTGCAGAGCTAGTTAGCGTATAAACTTGTACTACTGTAGTAGGCATGGGCTTCGTGTCTGTCTTGGCCACAATAATGCGTTCACTATGCTGTTTGTAGTATCTTACCCAAACTTCTATTTTTTATTCTCATTAATATTATCCATTATGCAATATGATCATAATTGAATTGTTTTGCATAATTACTGTTGTTGCATTGGTTGTTCATGTATGGTATTTTGTATTTAGGGCCTGAAGATGATGTTGTAACAACATCGAAACTGATTGCCAATAAAACCAACACCTTAATACAGCTGGAGGAATTTTGTCATTTTTTAGCATATATTATACTAGCTGACGTCCTATGTCGTCCGTTTCAATTATGGATATATGAAGATACAGTAGGATGTTCTTAAAAAACCATGCAGCAACTATCTGTTAGCTGACCCCGCAAGGTTGTATTTGGCCTTGAGTGCAGAGAAACACATTGTAAATACTGTTTGTTTAAAACACCTAACCATTCCTGTACAGAGTTAAATCCATTCAGTATTTGTATATTGCAGTCACCTCAGCTGGTAATACAATGCTCTTTAGCTAAAGACATTTAATAAAAATCTAGACTTCTAGAATTCACAATGAAAGGATGTATTGCACAGTCATGTATCCACATTCTCAATGGCACTCGCAAAGTAGTGAAGGGGTGCTTTAGCGAGGATACAGAAATTGGGAAGCATGCTGCCGTGTCATTGGTCGACATTTAAATTACGGAAAATTGCTGAAAGTGATCACACTATCAACTGTGACGTTTCTTACAGTACACTGATGTATTTTCAGTCCAATCCATTCACTGGTATACTGTTGATTACCACATAATGACTGACTGCCATCACTTGTGTAAGATGGAGTGAGAGTCTTGATGAAGGGGCAAGAACCTCCGGGAATGGCCTGCTCCGAAACAATAATCAGGCACATGACAGAAATAAGGGGGATCGATTTATACTGTACACCTAGACATCTGCTACCATAGCACTGTCAAAGATAACTTTAAATGTAGAGGTCATGAAGCACCCTTGAACAGCCGTTAGGAAGAGCATCACAATGCCGCAAAACTCTTCAAGGTCCCATATGTCATGATGCCTACTGCATTTTTTGTCAATAAGAAACACTGACCCTGTCCTTTATTTCAATCATCCTGTGTATTGTGGAAGCAGCAGTACCGTAATCTATACCATGTGATGTCCAATTTTCTGTGTGAGCCAAAGTATTGAAAAGTGTTAATGTTGGTTTAGCATCTGTCACAGACCACGAAGACATGGCGAAAGAATAAAATGATGGTTGCATATGTAGCTGTAGTCATACACTGCTGGGATGTGTTACAGCAGAAAAAAATGTATAAAACAACAACACAGGGATCCTGTATTGCGACTGATAGTCTGTGGGATATGGTCCTCCTACAGCACAGGTGCCAAAACTTTACCTTACTCTGTGGAAGCAACTTCGATCACTGGTCACCTGCTCCAATGAACCATGTGATGTTACAAAATAAAAGTGATGTTGTTATTCAATGGAAAGTTGGAAATTGAGATTTAGCTTACTGTTTTATCAATCACAATTGGCGTAAGAATCATGGATTGACCATTGTCATAAAATATTGCATTATGAGATGTGATTAGTTTTTACTTGCAGTTTCGCGTGGCTTGAGGCAGTCACAACTAGCGTGCCATGGATTAAGAAATCGCATTATCGTCTTTCTAATTACTTCATGATCGTAGATACGATCGTACCCGGTTGTGAAGTTATTGTTATGACAAAACAATTTCCTAAGGGACCAGAAAGTTCTTAAGGGCGCAAAAACAACTGTAACATCACACAAAAGGGAAATTCAATATTAAAGCTGATGCAAAAAGACGATAAAACAGTTTTCTTTTTATCAATGTAACACGCACATTGGACTGCTGATCTCCGTGTCTGTAATCTTATCAAAATGCATAATTAAAATGAAAATAATACTGAGGAGATGATAGGAATGAGCACTGCTAAATGATTCAGTATTCCCAGAACAAATATTTATTATAAACTAAAACATATATCGTACCTTAAGCTTAGTACTACAATGACGGTAGATTTTTATGTCCGTATCATGTCCACTGAGCGCTCTTTTATATAGCCATTGTCTTCTTTGAGTCGCTCGTGCGTCGTCACGGTAAGTTATAACAGTTCTTTACACTTCACTCAAACTTAAACATAACACGTTTTTATACATTTAGTAAAAAATTAGATCAGACTGCCACAGATCTGCGTCCGTCTTACTTGAGAAAAACAGTACAAGTCTTTTTAGCGCTCAAGGCTTCATTTGTTCTCCAGCGAACAAAATAGTGAAGGATCGCATATCTATCCGTATTTTTCTGTTTGCCGCCCAAAGACGACGAATTACATTATTTAGAAAATTCCACAGTCGCCATGCGACTCCTCATTATACATTAATCATTATTTACAAACAAGTATTTGCCTTCTGGCTGAAAGTATTAACTACTCGTATTTGCTGTTTTAATGAAGTCAAAAATAGCGAATATCACATTGCCTCCCATGAGGAGAGAGGGAATGCCGAAGGATTACCTCGATCCTCATGTCCTCATGAGATATTCGTGATTTTTGGTGTGACATTTACATAATGTTACTGGCGTACTATGTACATAAATTGAAATTACATTTATAAACATATATCAGATATTTATCATTTTTCAAAATAAAGTTTTTCATTCTTTGTTCATCAGTCACTTCATTCCATAATACCAAAATTAACATTTATGTGCATATTTAAGTTTGGTTCATATTTGCTTATAACAATAAGTGAACGTTCATTTCGCACTTTAGGGGATAGAATTCAGAAATTACTTTCTCTTGAGCTTAACAACTAATACATGAATACAGTGAGTGCTTATTTTTACTAATCTAGAGTGGACAATGTTCGAGCATCTGTTGACTCATTGTGGTTCAATTACAGTTTAATAACGTAACACTACACTTCGTGATGCTTTCACTTTCCGTGTTAGCTGTCTACGGCGTTCATCATGCAGTACATCTGTTCTTTCCACTGTGGTGCCAGGAATTCAAGTGGCTTCCCGGGTTTTTATTTACAATATGAAACAGAAGAAGTGGAAAATTATTAGTATAACTAACAACCTATTGGATACATTTGTTAAGGATCAGGACTGGTCTGGAGTTTAGGGTCTTCCTATAGTGCACATTTATTCTCTTTGTCCATCAAGAGACAGGATTATAATTCATTTTAGCAGTGTTCAGGAGTGCCGGTATTAATGGCTTTAAGGTCTGAGTAATCTAACAATCTACTTCTTACTCATCTTAACTTCAACTCAAGAAAATTGCTTAATTTACGTATGAAGATGTAGTCACACAAGTGTACAAATGTCTTTCCTCCAGTATGTACGATGGAAGTCATGGCGGTTAGCAGTTTAAAGTTCGGATTGTATCGTCACTCACACGTCAGCCACTCACAGCGGCTTCACAGTGTTGCGTGAGCTCCAACACTCAGTATCCGTTCGCGCTCAGGCTGTAACAGAGCTGCTGGTCGTCGAGTGCTCCTTTTTTTTTTGTGAACTTCGTATCACACGAGTGCATCGATACAAACACCTCGCGCGCGTTTTCCATCGGAGGAGCCAGACACTGAAGTTGCCTCCATACTTCTCTGTCAACTGCCTCCCATGAGGCTCACAGGTAAGTGACGACGAATGTTTTAGCTGTCACTGCACTTAGAACAACACTGAACTTTGCGTTGCACCTGTTGTCGTAGCCTTGACTTCTTTTTACACTTGCAGTACAACACTATCACTAATATACAGTGAACAGTTATTTTTATTATGCACGTCGCACTTTAGTGTGCATCTTCACACAGCATTCGTGCTTAGTTCCTTCGCCGATAGAGTTCATTTACAAAACAATCAATTTTGCAGGTTTCCTCCATTGGTACAGAAAGACTTATATTCTACTATTTACAAAAGATCACTTACGAGCTAATATTTACAATTAATGGTCACTCCTTTTGTTAAGTCCAGTGAACAACTGCTTTATGAATGGACTCTTTATATCTCAAGGTTTACTTTCACTAGTGAACCTAAAAATATTCTTTCAAACTTTCTTTTAAGGGCTCATCTCCTCATTATGAAAACTACAGGTTTCGCAACACTCGTTGCATTTATTCTTTAGTGCACCCAAGATCATTTTCTACTGCCACGCAGCATATCTACTACTTAACGAGTACGCATTTAACGCTGAATCTTTTTTTTTTTTATATTTGAGAGCAGACTGGATAACAATAGGTCTCCCTCTTCGCTTCATGTACTCAGTAATCGTTCTCTGTTAAAAAAAATAGGGTAACGCGTGTCTACTATTTTTCGCATGAATGGAATTACCGACAGTTCACTGGGTTTACGCAACCGGTCCATAACAAACATTACCAAAGCTAGCGAAGTTCATCACGCTACGTGTCTCATTTCTCATAAGCACTGCTTTGCCTCGAAGCACACGTGCCTTTTACAAGTCGACCCTTGGTCTGGGTTAATGAACCAGGATCAAAAGGAACGGGCACAAGGAAAATGGATTTCATAAGAGGAGTGTCTTAGGAGACATTTTTGCAATAAAACCTGCATGTAAATAAAATTATCATAATAAACATAGGCACATATATAAATTTCAACGTCTTTCATTACAGCATGCTTTGCTACTTCTACGTCTTACTCTGGTTATAGTCAGTATTAAGTTTAAATATCACTGAATTGCTTGTTCTTTAGATTAGCCTTCAATTAGGGTATTGAATGGTCGCTAGATTACACTACAAATCTTCTGAAGCTCTTTACTTGGACTTATTTATGATACAGGGGGCTTGCTGTGTGGTTATTTAGTACCTTGATTCTACTGAAATCAATTCGTCAGCTAACATTCCTCATATTCTCTTTACATTGGGCTCCGATCACAGGGTAATAGTTTACTTTCATAGCAATTAATGGCCTCGTGGAGTACTTACGCTACATTATTGATGCTTCATGGTTTGCCTCTATTTGTACTGTATTTCACCTAACTTAGTTTACTACAGCTTATTGTCTCCTTGCGTGAACACATGTGGGTTACCACTTGTTTTTCCATTTAACAGCACGCTTTAACTGAACTTTAAGCTATTTCTTCCACTCCTGTCCGCTGTCTGGACTGTTTGACCATGTACCTTTTTCTTTTTTTTTTTTTTTAAGCAGGTAATTTGGGCTTTTACAACAGAACTTCAAGTACTTACATTACTAAAAATAAATCTATAAATCTTCTTGTACCTTGAGAGAAGTGCTTATTTACGCATCCTTCTCCATTTCTCACCTTTACATATTTATATAGCTCCGGGCAATCGCCTCGCAAACACTTTTTTTTTCTTAATACTAACTTAAAATTAAATTGAAATTCTTGGTGCAACCCCTATTTCCTGTTTCAGCTTGTTGAAGAAATATCAGTTCAATGTCCATCACTATAAGCAATTTTTCCATACTTAACATTTAATACTTTAAAGTTTACATGTATTAGCCGTTACCATGTAGTCAGTGCGCTGTTCAACACAATACCTGTCATTAACAGTTCTACATCTACATCTATACTCCGCGAGCCACCTTACGGTGTGTGGCGGAGGGTACTTATTGTACCACTATCTGATCCCCCCTTCCCTGTTCCATTCACGAATTGTGCGTGGGAAGAACGACTGCTTGTAAGTCTCCGTATTTGCTCTAATTTCTCGGATCTTTTCGTTGTGATCATTACGCGAGATATATGTGGGCGGTAGTAATATGTTGCCCATCTCTTCCCGGAATGTGCTCTCTCGTAATTTCGATAATAAACCTCTCCGTATTGCGTAACGCCTTTCTTGAAGTGTCCGCCACTGGAGCTTGTTCAGCATCTCCGTAACGCTCTCGCGCTGACTAAATGTCCCCATGACGAATCGCGCTGCTTTTCGCTGGATCATGTCTATCTCTTTTATTAATCCAACCTGGTAAGGGTCCCATACTGATGAGCAATACTCAAGAATCGGACGAACAAGCGTTTTGTAAGCTACTTCTTTCGTCGATGAGTCACATTTTCTTAGAATTCTTCCTATGAATCTCAACCTGGCGCCTGCTTTTCCCACTATTTGTTTTATGTGATCATTCCACTTCAGATCGCTCCGGATAGTAACGCCTAAGTATTTTACGGTCGTTACCGCTTCCAATGATTTACCACCTATGGCATAATCGTACTGGAATGGATTTCTGCCCCTATGTATGCGCATTATATTACATTTATCTACGTTTAGGGAAAGCTGCCAGCTGTCGCACCATGCATTAATCCTCTGCAGGTCCTCCTGGAGTACGTACGAGTCTTCTGATGTTGCTACTTTCTTGTAGACAACCGTGTCATCTGCAAATAGCCTCACGGAGCTACCGATGTTGTCAACTAAGTCATTTATGTATATTGTAAACAATAAAGGTCCTATCACGCTTCCCTGCGGTACTCCCGAAATTACCTCTACATCTGCAGATTTTGAACCGTTAAGAATGACATGTTGTGTTCTTTCTTCTAGGAAATCCTGAATCCAATCACAAACCTGGTCCGATATTCCGTAAGCTCGTATTTTTTTCACTAAACGTAAGTGCGGAACCGTATCAAATGCCTTCCTGAAGTCCAGGAATACGGCATCAATCTGCTCGCCAGTGTCTACGGCACTGTGAATTTCTTGGGCAAATAGGGCGAGCTGAGTTCACACAAGGAAATTTCCAGTACGTAAGAAGCAAGAAACCGAAACAGATTCTATCTGCAGTTGAGGCTGCGTCTGTAAACTAACTCTCTGTTTCAATGGACCAATCGCTCCCGATATGGAGCAGCCCTGAATCGGCAATGATAAAACTTGTGAAACAGAAGACACCTGTCTGAAGAAACATGGTGACATGACATTGATGTTTGCTCCTGTATCAACAACGGCTGTGAAAGGAATGTTGGCAATAGAAATCTTAATCGAAGCCTGGACCTGTTCATCATAAATGTCGTTAATGTCTTGAGCTTCTTTGTCAGGTGCAAGGTCATCTCGTAAGTCGGTCTCATGGTCGTACCGTATCGCATTAACATACTCAGAATCAGAGTATTCGTTAGTACCCCCACTGGAACCGGCAGCGACCTCTAGGAGGCTGAAAGGCGCTGCCTCTAGTTTTCCGCAGGATGTTTAACCTGTTTGTCATTCATGGCCTCAAGTATTTGTTCCGTTTCATATTGGTGCTGGTTATGTGGTACAAATGCCGGTGTAAAGGGGTAAAATCCACTGGGTGCATTCACTTGTGAATAAAATACTTGAGACGGCTGCTGTCGCCCGATCGTTTGGTTGCCGGCAGAACCATTTCCTTGTGAAGGAAAGTTCGCATTTGGTACCGTTTGAAAATTGTTCCGCGGTCCTCTATTCTGTGAAAAGTTGTTCTGATGTGCTGGGTGGCCTCCGCCTTGCCCATGCCACTTGCTATTTTTCGACCTATAACTTTGATTGTACACTGGCCCATTTGAAAAATTACCAATCGTTTGTGGAGAATTTCCATACTGCTCAGGCGCAGAATTAAAGGGTTGGTTTCCGTACTGATGTTGTACCTGGTGGTTGTAAATTGGGTGGTATCTCTGCTGATTACTGTAATTGGTTTTCTGCTTCCATTTAAAGTTATTGCCATTTGCGTTTTCATAACAGCTGGCAGGTTGGCAACAGTGGTCGCAGTAGCTCGCTCTCTCCTTCGGCGCATTGTTGTCCGCATGCGATGCATTCTGCTGGCTGCCAGGGAAGAATTTTCCGCTGCCAACCTTGGAGCGCACATCCTCGCTAATTAAATCCAAGGAATCCAGCACAGAAAGGAATACATCCGTGTCTTCTTCGGACACATTTACTAGTTTCTCTCCAATAGACACAGGGAGTTTGCTTTTGAGAATCATAATTACGTCCTTGGAAGAAATCGGAGAATCCCAGAACTTAATTTTTGCTAGATACTTCTCGAAGTATCGCCGGAGACTTCCATGTTTCTCATTGAAAATTTCCGCACCATACACCTCCTTCCTTAATCTTTGCTGTACCCCATTACTCCAAAATTTTGCCAAGAACATTTTCTCAAACTCTTCATAATTCCTACACGTGTCTACCATTTCCGTTCCCCATAATGCTGCATCAGCAGAAATAAAGCCAGTGACGAACTGAATACGCTGTCTGTCTGTCCAGCTCCTGGGAAATATGCCGGAAAAATTCTTTAGGAACACGATGGGGTGTATTTCTCGCTTCTGCGGATGAAAAGCAGGAAAAGTGCGATGCTTAATCACACTTTCCTCTTGCATTAAACTCACGATTGTGGGCGGATCATTTATTTTCCCTACTCGGGACTCAACAGGACTGTTGTTTTGCAAGTAATCAGGCGGTGAACGATAAGGAGTTGACTGACATTCGTCACCGTCTGAAGAGCTGTTCCCTATAGTTTGCGTATGCATGTGCGGATTTTCTACCCAGTTTCTCAGCATTCTGACTTCGTCCACTACTTGCTGCTTCCACTCGGGAAGATCCCGTGTAAGTGTCCTCCGAATGTGTCCCAATTAAGAAACCACTGTGTCTCCAGACTTACCAGGAGCAGCTAAGATTTCATAAGTTACATCCTTGACAGTCTCCCTAAGCTCCTCCCTGACCTTCTTTTCGATAAAAATATCTTTACCCTTTATCCATTCACCGTAGTGTTCCAACAATGCCTCCGCGTGTGCTTTCACGGTGCTCTTAACCTGTTCTTCAATATTGATTGAGTCTATCTGCCTCGACAGATCCTCCACTACACCTTCAATGTCAGATACTGCATTTCTAACTGAGTTTATTTCTTTGGTAGCTACCTGAATTTTTGTGTTTAATGTTCCAGATACTTCAGCTATTTCACTTTTCACCTGTTTCTGCATTTTCTGAATTTGATCACTGATCTTAGTTTGCACCTCACCCAAAAGGGTATTTAATTCAGCCGTAATTTCTTTATGCAGATCTGTTTTGATTGTGCCTAGCTGTGTTTTTAATGATTCGCTTACAGCATCTAATCGGACGTTAACAGCCTCAATTTGTGTTTTTACTGATTCGCTTACAGCATCGAATCGGGCGTTAACAGTCTCATTTTGTGTTTTTACTGATTCGCTTACAGCATCTAATCGGGCGTTAACAGTCTCATTTTGTGTTTTTATAGTCTCATTTACTGCGTCAAACTGTTGTTTCAGCATTTCCATTAACGCACCGAGGTCATTTGTAGCTGCAGCGGGAAGAATTTGGACTTTAGGGTCACTTTCCCCTGTTACAGACATGGTTAGTTCAGTTTCCACACGGGAACCTACCGTTCGCGATCGTAAAGGGTATGGGATACTATTAACGTCTTCACTCCCGTCTCCTGCTGTCACCTGTCTCTGTTTACTATCTGCCATTTTCGTCAGTAAACCACGTGCTACGCAAGGCTTTCGTCGTTTGTCAGTGACGTGGTGAGTCCGCTAAGAGCACCGCTCTCGCGTGAGCAACAAATGAAATTCTATCTGGCGAGAAGACAAGATGGAACCTAAACGTTTCAGACAAATGAATGAAGATGCTCTTCACTGCAAATTGCACACACTATCCACCATGTTGAAAATGTAATACAGCTATACTAACAATGGGGAGAAATAATTTCTATTATCAGACTACGAATAATTTTACTTTGAAAGTTAAAATAAAGCAGATTTTCTATGGCGGGAAGGAGATAGAAAGGATGTGGATCGACTTGGAAAAGCAACGTTGCTACTGAAGCACTACACTGCGTATGCAAAATTCTGGCTTACTTTTTGATGGCTTGGTTACCGCTATGTTGTCTCAGCAAATTCGCGTCTCTTTTCTTTTCCTTTCTCTCGATAATTAAACTGCGTTATCGACCAGCGTATTTTCTGTCATTCTCACAGAGAGATGATGTGTACATGAAACGACAGAACATATATTAACACAAGCACATAGAAATTTTCCAAGAATTTGAACTAATTTTTGGTTAAGTCCCTGTTCGGGCGCCAAGTGTGATGTTACAAAATAAAAGAGATGTTATTCAATGGAAAGTTGGAAATTGAGATTTAGCTTACTGTTTTATCAATCACAATTGGCGTAAGAATCATGGATTGACCATTGTCATAAAATATTGCATTATGAGATGTGATTAGTTTTTACTTGCAGTTTCTCGTGGCTTGAGGCAGTCACAACTAGCGTGCCATGGATTAAGAAATCGCATTATCGTCTTTCTAATTACTTCATGATCGTAGATACGATCATACCCGGTTGTGAAGTTATTGTTATGACAAAACAATTTCCTAAGGGATCAGAAAGTTCTTAAGGGCGCAAAAACAACTGTAACATCACACAAAAGGGAAATTCAATATTAAAGCTGATGCAAAAAGACGATAAAACAGTTTTCTTTTTATCAATGTAACACGCACATTGGACTGCTGATCTCCGTGTCTGTAATCTTATCAAAATGCATAATTAAAATGAAAATAATACTGAGGAGATGATAGGAATGAGCACTGCTAAATGATTCAGTATTCCCAGAACAAATATTTATTATAAACTAAAACATATATCGTACCTTAAGCTTAGTACTACAATGACGGTAGATTTTTATGTCCGTATCATGTCCACTGAGCGCTCTTTTATATAGCCATTGTCATCTTTGAGTCGCTCGTGCGTCGTCACGGTAAGTTATAACAGTTCTTTACACTTCACTCAAACTTAAACATAACACGTTTTTATACATTTAGTAAAAAAATTAGATCAGACTGCCACAGATCTGCGACCGTCTTACTTGAGAAAAACAGTACAAGTCTTTTTAGCGCTCAAGGCTTCATTTGTTCTCCAGCGAACAAAATAGTGAAGGATCGCATATCTATCCGTATTTTTCTGTTTGCCGCCCAAAGACGACGAATTACATTATTTAGAAAATTCCGCAGTCGCCATGCGACTCCTCATTATACATTAATCATTATTTACAAACAAGTATTTGCCTTCTGGCTGAAAGTATTAACTACTCGTATTTGCTGTTTTAATGAAGTCAAAAATAGCGAATATCACAACCAGTACCTGTATATTTAATAGGATAGCCACATATGCGCGATGCCAGAAAGCAGACGGTATTTGTTTTCGCTATATCTGAAGAAAGGGACACAATGATATCTTATTGACGTCATGTTTGCAGAGTTATTACAGTTTGTAGTTTATCTCTATTGGATGGTATCAAACAATAATGATAGAGGGAATGCTCGGGTGACAAACATGGATGCATAGAGACTGAGGAACAGTTAGAAGATGCAGACGGACTGTGTAAAACATCATGCTGGCCTTTTGCTGTAGCAGATAGGTCTGAAAAAAGATGACTCACTTTGAGATACGAGTGTGTCATGAATATGATTCACCAGTGGCTATAATCATTAAAAGTCATCTCCACAGAGACCAAAGCAAGTACATGGTTGAATGGACAGACTTGATTTCAAAGCACAGACAACATTCTACCAGAAAACGTTAAGACTATCTTGTGTGTGCCTATAGAAACCAAATCCGTTTTTTATGCAGGGTGACAGTAAAATAGTCATTGTGATCGTGTTTTTAATAGCACAGTACTTATGCAAAATGTATGTTGCCAGCGATACAATCATTGTGTGGTCAGCTTCAAATTCCAGTTCTCAATAGCGCAAAAGAACATCACCCTCCCTCCAGGGATTCCCATTTTAGGTGCTTGTTGTTTATAATCTGACTGCTGGAAAAAAATTACCCATTATGCAGTGTCACTCTAGTGATCAATTTAATCAATTAACCTATCAATTTGATATCAATGACGTGCCCCTTGGTGGGTGGAGGTGATGGCTAGGGTATAGCAAATATTATAGTTCACTTGGAGTGGTAAACAGGCGGTTTTTTTTTCGTTGCTATGACATCTTTTAGCGATATTTCAGTCTCTCACTTACAGTTGTTTAGAAATACTGTACACATACAAGCTGAAGTTTCTTGTTTCACAGTGCACAGCAGTTGGCTGCAAGGGCAGTCGTGAGGCTTTGATGAAAGAAAGTTATAGATTAGCTCAGCCTGCGATGTGTACAAAGAATGTGCCGACCTGTCTGATCTTGCCCATGACAGTGAGGGCTGGCAAAGGTACTAGAATGATGGGTATGTGCGACAGAGGTGGACGTGTGTTTTGTGTGAGAGAAGGTTCAATATGTGCGTGTGTCTGTGCTGGAAGTATTGGTAAAATTTGAATTCCTACCACTCCAGTAATCTGTGGGTGCCCCCCATGGCCAAGGTGGTGCACTCTGGCATACAGACGAGTGGAAGACTGTGGGTCCGGCTGCAGCGGTAGTTTTCACCAGTCTATCAGTGTTGGTGCCTGCAGTGCGCTTCATATGGACACTGGGACATGAGCATGTGGGGTGTGCGAGTGTTTCAGAAATCTCTGACATCTATCCATCACAACTACTGCTATGGATTGGATAGTGGTTTAAGTGTGTCGTTTTTAGTGTTTCTTAATACATCACAGTTGACTCTGTTTTGCATACATATTTGTTGTTGTTGTTGTTGTTGTTGTTGTTGCTACTATCCCATCATGAGTTAGAGCCTTTCCTACCTCCCTCTTTGTCCTGGTTTAGTGGAGAGAACCAGACAACTTAGGAATTCTATAGAGCTTTAGAAAAGAAAATACACTTAGCATACACGTAGTGGTTTGGAACTACATAACCATGACGGTATAAATTCACGACAAAATTTGAAATCGATGCTGTCATTTCATACATCACCACTTCCAGTTGTGATGTCAAATAATAATAGGTTTGGATATATAATGGAATTCCTTGTCAAAAATATAACACGTTTGTTTATGCACGCAAACTACTGTGCAGTGTCGATCTTTTTATACGTTGGGTAGTTTTAAACTGTGTGAAGCGAATTGTTTAAATGCTGTACTAACGAAATAATTAATATTTCTTGTAGCACATCTTC
Organism: Schistocerca americana; assembly: GCF_021461395.2. Classification (NCBI taxonomy): domain Eukaryota; kingdom Metazoa; phylum Arthropoda; class Insecta; order Orthoptera; family Acrididae; genus Schistocerca; species Schistocerca americana. Next base: position 149,139,285 of record NC_060123.1, read on the forward strand.
TAAAGAAACACTTCTGACTTCTTCAGTATGTGATATTCTGCACCAGATTTAAAAACTCCTGAAGCAGTTCGTGAAATGCACCACAAAGAATTTCGCCAACAAGGTTGGGGCAGTTTAGGGCCCATGTTAGAATGAAATATCCCATGCTAATTCCTACGTCATCTGCAAAACAAACTACAGCTCTCTCTCTCTCTCTCTCTCTCTCTCTCTCTCTCTCTCTCTCTCTCTCTTTATGCAATGATATATATTTTTAATGTGTATTTCGAGTCATCTTGCTACTAGTTTTGTGACATTGTCAATTTGAGTGTGTGTCTGAAATAGCTATCATGTCTGCCTTATATTCTCTACATCATGATCATGTGACTAGAAATTAATTATTTATTAATTTCAGCAGTATTTCAGGGTAGATTCCCCATCAGGTAATAGGTTTGGAAGGAAGGCATCTCTCGCATGCGCTGGTATCCGGCAGGTTGGTTCACGCATACAGACCACTTGAGATGGCAGTCGACAGCGAACAGTGGTGTGGCGAGCCCACTGGCGTTTCCAAAATCCGTCCATTGTGTCGCGACTCTGGGCAGTCTGCGCACCTGGCCAGACGCCAGTAACTTTTTCAGATATTCTTAGGTAGTCTGTGACAGTGGGAATACGTATTTGCCAACGCAGTCAGAATCAAAAAGCATCACAATTGTTGAAGTATTCCATATATCACCTTATATCCCATAACCTGCTAAAATAAACATTATTCCACACATTGCCTAAATTGTTTAAACAATATTCGACAAACTGCAATCGGCTTCTCGCCAAATTCTTCACATAAATAAATAAACAAAGATCCATACACAGCATCATATCACATAAAGTGTTTAAATAAACAATTATCCACACATTGTCTACATTGTTTAAACAATATTCCATACAATGCAATTGATTTCCCACCAAGCTGTTTAAATAAATAAATAAACTATATTGTCTAAATAGTTTAAACAATATACTATACACTACAATCCGTTTCTCACCAAATTCATTAAATAAATAAACTATTTTTGTACACAGTCTCGTATCCCATAAACTGTTTAAATGAACAATATTCCACACATTGTTTAAATTGTTTAAACAATATTCGATACACTGCAAACTATTTCCCCACAAATGGCCAATCTACTGCGTGTTTTTCCTGTTAACTTCTGGGTGGGGGTGGGAAGGGGGCTGTGGGTTTTCCAGAGCGGGTTTAATTAATTGCTCGAGGTAATTAAGTAATAAATTATATTATTAAATTGATATCAAAAGTGTGTTTTTATCGATGATGGAAGTTCCTGGAACGATAGGGTAGGGGGAGGGAGGGGGAGGGGGAGGATCAGGGGGAGGGGGGTGGATGGGGGAACAATAGGTTAAGGGCCTATCAGTCAAAAGGAAGGATTATCCCCAGGGAGTCATAATCCTTTTAGAAGAACAAGAGGTTGAAGACCTGTTAATCAAAAGAGAACAACAGGTTTTGCCCCTGAATGTAAGCAACGCGTACTAACAAATTATGCTCGTGACTCCTTGCCTTAGTACTCGTATATCGTACACTGTAGGTAACAAAATGGCTTTATCATGTAGTGCATTTCTTTAAGTAGACAGTTAGCATCAAACTAATACTAAAGCAGATAGTTTAATTAAATGTAGGGGGAGTCAAAATCGCACCCGTGGTCTAGGGGGTAGCGTCTTTGATTCATAATCAAAACATCTTCGATCCTGGGTTTGAATGCCGCTCATGCTTAAACTTTGATTAATAATGAGCATTGGCGACCGAAGACTTCCGGCTTAAGAAGTCGCCCCTCATTCTGCCAACTCTCTTGTCAAAGAGGGCGGAGGAGCGCACAGAGGTTCAGGGCACTCTCTTGTCTTAGGGGTGGGAAACTGCCCCTAAAGCAATGATCAATCGCAAGAGGATGCAGAAGGCAATGAAAACCACTGCATTAAAGACACGTAACGTGTATCCACAGGACATGTGGCCTATAATTGAAGAAGTGCCATGATGATCTCTCCACTGGCAAAAAATTCCGGAATAGTCCCCCATTCGGATCTCTTGGAGGGGACTGCCAAGTGGGAGGTTACCATGAGAAAAAATTGAATAATCAACGGAAGGATAACGTCCTACGAGTCTGGGCGTGAAATTTCAGAAGCTTGAACGTGGTAGGGAAAGTAGAAAATCTGAAAAGAGAAATGCAAAGGCACAATTTAGATACAGTAGGGGTCAGTGAAGTGGAAAGAAGACAAGGATTTCTGGCCAGATAATTATAGGGTAATATTAACAACGGGAGTAGGATTCGTTATGAATAGGAAAGTAGGGCCGAGAGTGTGTTACTGTGAACAGTTCAGTGATAGAGTTGATCTTATCAGAATCGACAGCAAACCAACACCGACAACGATAGTTCAGGTATACATGCCGACGTCGCTGAACATGAAGAGATAGAGAAAGTGTATGACGATATTGAAAGGATAATACAGTATGTAAAGAGATATGAAAATCTAATACTCGTGGGAGTCTGGAATGCAGTTGTAGAGGAAAGAGTAGAAGAAAAGGTTACAGGAGAATATGGGCTTGGGACAAGGAATGAGAGAGAAGAAATACTCTGTTCAAAAATCACAAGAGAAGGAGGTATACTTGGAAAAGGCCTGGTGATACGGTAAGGTTTCAGTTAGATTACATCATGGTCAGACAGAGAGAGAGATTCCGAAATCAGATACTGGATTTCAATGCGTACCCATGAGCAGACATAGACATATGTTCCGGAAAACTCAGGAATAGAGAAATACAAGTCGCTGAGGAATGAAATAAACAGGAAATGCAGGGAAGCTAAGACGAAAAGGAAAGTCAAAACAACCTTCGGTGACATTAAAAGCAAGGGTTGTAATCTCCCCACGGAAAATTACCCTCTACCACGCAATAATTAATAATGGTCAATCAAATCATCCACATTTATTTACGTTTGAAAAGTATCTGATCAGATTTTCTAGTAATATATGCGCCGACAGCTCGTCGACGCCAAGGTATTTTTCTAGTACGTTTATTCTTTGGAACAACAGAGGTACAGAAATGTATGCTCCATGGTTATTATAGAGAGAGAGAGGAACAGCTTCGGAAGTATCGGTTGAAAGATTGTCGGATTGCTAAAGGAGATTGATTTACTCTTCTTCGCGCTAAAGCGAGCTATGAAAGTTTGTGCCGATAGCGTGAGAGATAAAGAAAGAAAAAAAAACCTGTAAAAGAAAATTACATGAGACTTGGAACCAACAGAAAACGGAACATGTACGAAAATGGATTCAATATACAAGTTTCCTCAGAAATAAGGTTTGTGACCATTTTATTCTAGAGTGAATGACGAATCAGTTCTCTGTCTGAATCATTGATGATTGTCTGGGCCCTGTAATTAATTGGGAAGTTTCAGCTGTGACGAAGAGAGCCTGCAATCTCTGAGTTTTTATAAATCGTCCAAAAAGGCTTCGTCCACATCTGAAATTTTAGATCTGTCGTAAACTGAACGAATTGTTCAAACGATCGATTTTCCCAACTGAATGCAGCGCTTAATAATAATAACAAATGCAAAGATCTTTTCTAGCAAGCCAGCCGCTGAATATTAAGACGAAGGGCTCCACCAGAGATTCTACTAGGCTGATTTCACGTAATTAATATATTTAGACTGTACACAGATAAAGGACAGAGAGAGAGAGAGAGTGAATGGAATTCGAGAAATTACTCAGAATCCTCCATTAGCATAATTGTTTGTCTGTCTTTTCACGGATCAGCCTAATAAGAAAACACGAAGCCCTAACTTTATTGTACCGATTTATGCGTGAGGGTGAAAGAGCGATAAAGGCGACAGATACACTTCTGTACAGACAAAACATTACACCAAGTTAGCGGCAAGCTGCATTCGCATAGACTTTCATCATTTACAGAGTAGAATTCATTATAATGGCCAATCCGTGACAGGACACGTTTTTGGACGTGGTTAAAATAATTTTGTTCTCTGTTTCATGTGAACTACGACGAGACAACTTAACTTGGAAAAGAGAAGAAATACTCGCAGCCAAGTTAGTTGGATCTACAAATAAAAGCAGCACGCTGGGCGCAGAAACCATGTTTGGCAAAATTATTCTTCCTGACTCATGTAGTACTATCACCGTCAGAGGGTGGTACGGGACCACAAGTCCTACTGCCACACCTCCAAAGCTGTGGTTAAATACAAAAATAATTAAGCAGTAAAAGGGCCAGATCTATAATTTTTTATTAAAGCCTGCTAGTATTGAGGAAGTAGAAGTAGATTGGAACATTTACTAATTGTGTTCATACTACATGTAGTTTGATTGATCTGCACTATAAGAAAGTAGCCACAGAAGTATTCTTGTGTGAAGGGAGATATATACATATTGACTGTAGAACACTTATATGCTTTTAACTAGGGCAATGTTTAAGATGAGTCAAGCAGAGCAGAGCAACACGCAACAGCCTTCAGCTGTTAGCACTGATGATAATGATGTAGTAAGAAGTGTTGTAGAACCGATCGCTACAGATAGCGCAAGAGAACGCCCTGTAGACACGGCTGGAGATGAAACGGCAAGTACGCAACATTGATTAGATCCATTGGTCATTATCATGAGACAGATGCAGATGATAACCGAGAGCATGAATAATATGAATACAAAATTAGCCTCAGTTACTGAAGGGCAGGAAAATCTAAAAACTGAGATTAAGCAGCAGTTACAAGACAGTTTTTCCGAATTAGAGCAGCGGATAGAGACGAAGACCAAGGAACTCAAAGATCAGGCCGAAGAGACGGAACGAAAATTAACTGCACAAATAGAATTGGTGAAAGCTCAATGTGAGGAATCTACTCACCGCGTACGTGTAGAAATGAAGGAGTATGTGGCTATTAAGATAGATACCGTACGGGAACAGGTGGAAATGGTTCCGCAATTAGTACAAAAGCAAGATGCCATGTCATGTGCAATTGCGCAACTTCCTGAATTGGCACGTACGCAGACGAACCTAAAGGAAAGTGTTGAACATCTGACCCAACGTCAAGACGTTATAGACCACCAAATTAATGTATTAACGGGTAAATTATCCGAAATCACATTAGAAAACAAAAGGCTAATGTGTGAAAACGTTGAGCAAAATGTTAAAGCAGCATTCCAGAGTCTATGTGGCAAACAGGAAGAGAATTTGTTGGCGAAAAGACTTGAGGAAGTGCGACAGCAGTTAGGGGCTGATTTCGAGCATTGGAAACAAACGATAGCAGAGTCGATACGCGTTTCACAACAAGGCTCAGAACAAATGAATACCGGCCAGCAGCAGAAGTTGGCAGCGTCTGTAGAGCCAGTTACTGCACATTCGCACACAATACCGACTTGTGTGAGTAACTCGAATATTAAATTGCCACGAGCTAGTTGTTCGCGTGAAGTTTTATCTGACGGAGATTACGAAAGCCTTTGCCATGCCGAAGAAAAAACGATAAAGCATCGGCAATTCCAGATTTTTAACACTGACAAAAGGGGGGTCCATCCGATTGTTTTTATCCGAAGTTTTAGAGGAGTGCTACCCAGAAATTGGTCGGAGTGGCAGAAAATCAGTTTCGTGACTGGGTATATACAAGGTTCGGGGGCGATCTGGGCCTCGGACATGACTTCTGTTTGCTCGACATATGACGATTTTGAGAAAGCGTTTTTAGCAAAATTCTGGTCAGAAGGGGTACAGGAACGCCTAAGGCAGGAGGTGCTCTACCCAGAGCCTTTCTCTTTTTCAAAAGGAAGCCTTAGGAAGTATTTTGAAAAATATATAAATAAAACTAGATATTGGGACAGACCTATGCCTTTGCCAGACATAATAAACATACTTAAGGCAAGATTACCAACTAACATCCGGAATCAATTAGTTTACGGCAACGATAAAGACCTGGAGTCGTTCCTCACGACGTTAGATCATATAGACATTATAGAAGAGAGCAACCAGAAAGCCCGTAACAACAGATTCCAATATAGGGAGATAGAACCTCCGCCAAATGGTAGGCAAGGGAACGCACAGAGATCGATAAATAGTGGAGAAACCCCTAAAAATCTCAATAATAATACCGGCAATAGTCTTGCGAGGGGCTATCCAAGGAACAACAGGAATGGCAAACGATACAATCCCGTATGGGGGAACGAAAGGAATTTCCGACCGCAAGCCTGGAACAATAACAGTAATAGAAAGTGGAATCAACCGGGGGGAATAGATTCAAATAACCAACATCAGTGGGGACGGACATCTACGAATCAACCGGTAATTACCGAAGTGACGGACGATGTCAACCACCAGGCGAATCAAAATCCAACAAACTTGTAAGGACCCATTCGTGCCCCGGAGGAGCGGTCAACAATTGGTTGAGGGGCAACAGGATATGTGTACCCATGCTAACGTATAATGATGGACGATTACTGGCAGATGAATTGACCGAGGACTTAGAACCTCAAGATGAGGATAAGGAATAGGTGGCAGTAGCCGAAGTGCAAGTCATTTTGGAGACTGTACCTATAGTGGCGGTTTTGGACACAGCTGCAACCACGAATGTTATTTCGGAGGCTCTATTCAACAAGATCAGAAATATAAGACGAGTACCAATTTTTCCAGTTCAAAATTGCAGAATAACAGGCACCGTTGGGGCTAGATCGGCTAATGTAAAAGTGCAGTCACTACTTAGTGTAGAAGTCGGAAATGTAGCAATATTAAGCACATTCCTTGTTGTAAAAAATTTGGTGGTAGACTGCATTATAGGAGTCGACAGCCTACGTCAATACGGATGCAGAATAGATTTTAAAACAGGAAAAATTTTGTTAAATGTAAATAAACAAGAAATTGAGTTGGACTTGTTGAAAAAGGAAAGCCTTACCAGAAAATATAATAGTGGGATCAGTGTGCAAGCAATCAGGACTGCACAAAATTCTAAACAGCACGTAAATAATGAGTTCCAAGTCAAAGGAGACTTCGGTCAATTAGTGTATGAGATGTTAAATGAATCCGACTGCATTATTGAAGAGCAGAAGAAGCAGCTCAAAGAATTATTATTAGTGTATGAAAACGTGTTTGACGAAAGGCCAGGAGTTATTAAGGGATACATATGCCATCTCTACGTTAAGCCACACGAAACGTATTGTAGAACTTTCTATCCTGTTCCCTGGAGGTTAAAGGCTCAAGTTCAAAAAGAAATAGATCGCATGTTGAAATGGGGTTTGATCGAACCCTCTACAAGCCCATACTGCTCCCCATTGTTGGTCGTGCCAAAAGCAAAATGAACGCTCGTAAAAAACATAACAATAAACTGTGTGTGTAATGATAGAAACCTTTAAATTGAAATAGTTAATCAGTGACATAGAGTATAGAAATAGTGACTAACTATTATTATCGAGTGTTGTAAAGAAGATAGTGGAGATAGGCTTCACCTGTGGTTTGGGTGAACATAGAACTTCAGCATTGCTAATGTCATCAAGAATGATTAAGGATCTAACTGACCTTCAAGAAGAATGAAATGTTTCCCGCAAATGACGCTGAATAATCAAAAGAGGTTCCGAGTGAATATTCATATATAATCTCATGTGAACGCTTAGATGTGTAAACGTGTGAAGGGATGTGTTGTGGCAGTGAATTGTGAGTGACGGTTAACGCCGCAAAGATTATTTCCTGCGCAAAACAGTTGACGTCGGCGCGAGAGTTAAAATCGATATAGACGACACAGATATGCTTTGTAAGAGACTCGCACCAAACGCGAGGATAAACTGATTCATGTTGAACTTTGAAAGGAATAGGTGTTATAATTAGAAGTTAAGAGTTTTTAATTTATTAACGAATGATTAAAGAAAGTAATATTCATAGAATCAGTAGTAATTTAATGGTTCGTGTTCGTTTGGGAATTTTGTGTGAAAAATCCATTTCCATATATGAGCATGGATGAACACCGTATGAATCAGAGAGTAATTGAAAGAAGCGAATCCGCATTCCTCAATGCTAATAACTTTTACATTTCAGCACTCAAGCGTAAAAATATATGCATTTAGAATAAAAAGTTTTGAGTATAGCTAATTTATATGACTTATCAAGGAAATATGGATGATGTCTTGGTATAAAATGAACTACACTTTCCATTATTCGATGATTTGAATCCAAAATCTATAGTAAGTTACATGAATCCTTTAAATTACGAAGAACAAATCAGTGATAGAAAATGTGTTAGAACTTTTGGCCTTATAAGCACAAGTGGGGAGGCAAAGTCAAAAGGAGTATTCAAAAGGGAGTAAATCGGATGATGCTTTTGGCAACATCATTAGTAATGGTTGAATTCCTTGAAGTACGTCGTAACAAAAAGGATCCATGAAGCCATAAGGATTTTGCTTTCAAAAAGGAGAATCTTGGACGGTGCAACCTAATCAGTTCTCTTACAGGAAGAGTTTTCCTTTTGGTCATTGCTAATTCTTTTGGAATGAATGTTGCATGTGAATTCGAGTATCCCTGTTCCTTCTACTCTTCCCATTGTGGGCCGCGTAGAAGATCAACTACAGAGAGGGCCGCGTAGAAGACCGACTACAAATGTGGACGCCGGGGACATGCAAGACCCGGGGGAGTTTAGCACCGCAAGATATTGTACCAGGAGCAAGATTGTAAAACGAGAATTCGCGTTATTTATTGTAAAACGTTTTTTTATGCTAGAGGCACAAACCACTCTTCTCCAAATCGTGATACAAATTGATCCCTGTTTTTCCTTTAGAGATGAATTTCAAAATTATTTTTGTTCTTCTATAGGCTTTCCTATCTTCTATGTACCGTAGGCTGGGGGTCTAGGCTTAAGAGGTTTTCCAAGGTTTCCCTGCTTAAGAAAGTTCCCGAATGGGTAGACCCTGACATCAGTTCATGAAAGATCATCTTCCTTGGTTGTGCACAGCAAATATAACACCTAGATGCACGTAAAAGCAATACAGCCGCGGTACCGGTCTCTTCATTTCTTCTGTCTTCAACATTTCTTTTCTTCGTCTGTCTCAAATATAATATTCCTTTTCAGTCGGAGGACTGACAATCATCACTTCCGGGTTATCCACGCTAATAGATAGCTCGCGAAGTGTGTTCGGTGAATCAAAATTGAGCTCACAAACTTCGCTCGCTGCGAGGGGCATTGTAATCTCCCCACGGAAAATCACCCTCTACCACGCAATAATTAATAATGGTCAATCAAATCATCCACATTTATTTACGTTTGAAAAGTATCTGATCAGATTTTCTAGTAATATATGCGCCGACAGCTCGTCGACGCCAAGGTATTTTTCTAGTACGTTTATTCTTTGGAACAACAGAGGTACAGAAATGTATGCTCCATGGTTATTATAGAGAGAGAAAGGAACAGCTTCGGAAGTATCGGTTGAAAGATTGTCGGATTGCTAAAGGAGATTGATTTACTCTTCTTCGCGCTAAAGCGAGCTATGAAAGTTTGTGCCGATAGCGTGAGAGATAAAGAAAAAAAAAACCTGTAAAAGAAAATTACATGAGACTTGGAACCAACAGAAAACGGAACATGTACGAAAATGAATTCAATATACAATTTTCCTCAGAAATAAGGTTTGTGACCATTTTATTCTAGAGTGAATGACGAATCAGTTCTCTGTCTGAATCATTGATGATTGTCTGGGCCCTGTAATTAATTGGGAAGTTTCAGCTGTGACGAAGAGAGCCTGCAATCTCTGAGTTTTTATAAATCGTCCAAAAAGGCTTCGTCCACATCTGAAATTTTAGATCTGTCGTAAACTGAACGAATTGTTCAAACGATCGATTTTCCCAACTGAATGCAGCGCTTAATAATAATAACAAATGCAAAGATCTTTTCTAGCAAGCCAGCCGCTGAATATTAAGACGAAGGGCTCCACCAGAGATTCTACTAGGCTGATTTCACGTAATTAATATATTTAGACTGTACACAGATAAAGGACAGAGAGAGAGAGAGAGTGAATGGAATTCGAGAAATTACTCAGAATCCTCCATTAGCATAATTGTTTGTCTGTCTTTTCACGGATCAGCCTAATAAGAAAACACGAAGCCCTAACTTTATTGTACCGATTTATGCGTGAGGGTGAAAGAGCGATAAAAGCGACAGATACACTTCTGTACTGACAAAACATTACACCAAGTTAGCGGCAAGCTGCATTCACATAGACTTTCATCATTTACAGAGTAGAATTCATTATAGGGTGATAACATTAAGAGTGCAACGGGAATTCCACTGTTAAATGCAGAGGAGAGAGCGGATAGGTGGAAAGAGTACATCCCCTCCATGAGGGGAAGATTTGTCTGATGTTATAGAAGAAGAAACAGGAGTCGGTTTAGAAGAGATAGGGGATTCAGTACTAGAATCAGAAATTAAAATAACTTTGGAGGACTTAAGATCAAATAAGGCAGAAGGGATAGACAACATTCCATCAGAATTTCTGTAATCATTGGTGGAAGTGGCAACAATACGACTGTTCACGTTGGGGTGTAGAATGTATGAGTCTGGCGACATACCATCTGACTTTCGGAAAAGCATCATCCACACAATTCCGAAAACGGCAAGAGCTGACAAGCACGAGAAGTACCGCGCTATCAGCTTAACCAAAAGTGTGTGTGAAATCTTATGGGACTTAACTTCAAAATGGTTCAAATGGCTCTGAGCACTATGGGGCTTAACATCTATGGTAATCCGTCCCCTAGAACTTAGAGCAACTTAAACCTAACTAACCTAAGGACATCACACAACACCCAGTCATCACGAAGCAGGGAAAATCCCTGACCCCCGCCGGGAATCGAACCCGGGAACTCGGGCGCGGGAAGCGAGAACGGTACCGCAGGACCACGAGCTGCGGACAGGACGTAACTGCTAAAATTATCAGTCCCTAATTTTACACACTACTTAATCTAAATCATCCTAAGGACAAACACACACACCCATGCCCGAGGGGGGACTCGAACCTCCGCCGGGATCAGCCGCACAGTCCATGACTGCTGCGCCCTAGACCGCTCGGCTAATCCCGCGTGGCTCAGCTTAACAGCTCATGTTGCTTACAAGAATAATATACAGAGGAATGGAAAAGAAAATTGAAGATGCGCTAGATGGCGATCAGTTTGGCTTTAGGAAAGGTAAAGGCACGAGAGAGGCAATTCTGACGTTGCAGTTAATAATGGATGTGAGACTAAAGAAAAGTCTACATCTATATTTATACTCCGCAAGCCACCCAACGGTGTGTGGCGGAGGGCACCTTACGTGCCACTGTCATTACCTCCCTTTCCTGTTCCAGTCGCGCATGGTTCGCGGGAAGAACGACTGCCGGAAAGCCTCCGTGCGCGCTCGAATCTTCTAATTTTACATTTGTGATCTCCTCGGGAGGTATAAGTAGGGGGAAGCAATATATTCGATACCACATCCAGAAACGCACCCTCTCGAAACCTGGACAGCAAGCTACACCGCGATGCAGAGCGCCTCTCTTGCAGAGTCTGCCACTTGAGTTTGCTAAACATCTCCGTAACCCTATCACGCTTACCAAATAACCCTGTGACGAAACGCGCTGGTCTTCTTTGGGTCTTCAAGACACGTTCATCGGATTTGTCGACCTGGAAAAGGGTTCAGCAATGTAAAATGGTGCAAGATGTTCGAAAATCTCAGAAAAGTAGTGGTAAGCCATAGGGAGAGACGAGTCATATACAATATGTACCACAGCAAGAGGGAATAATAAGAGTGGACGACCAAGAACGAAGTGCTCGTTTTAAAAAGGGTGTAAGACAAGCAGGTAGCCTTCCACCCCTACTGTTCAATCTGTACATCGAGGAAGCAATGATGGAAATTAAATTAATATTTAGCAGTGGAATTAAAATTCAAGGTGAAAGGATATCAATGATACGAGTCGCTGATGACATTGCTATCCTGAGTGAAAGTGAGAAAGAATTAAATGATCTGCTGAACGGAATGAACAGTCTAATGAGTAGAGTATGGATTGAGAGTGAATCGAAGAAATGCAAATGTGATGAGAAGTAATAGAAATGAGAACAGCGAGAAACTTAACATCAGGATTAATGGTCACGAAGTCAATGAAGTTAAGGAGTTCTGCTACCTAGGCAGCAAACTAACCAATAACGGAAAGAGCAAGGAGAACATAAAAAACAGACTAGCTCTGGCAAAAAAGGCATTCCTGACCAAGAGAAGCCTACTAATATCCAATATCGGCCTTAATTTGAGGAAGACATTTCTGAGTATGTACGCCAGGAGTACAGCATTGTATGGTTGTGATACATGGACTGGGAAAACCGGAACAGAAGAGAATCGAAAAATTTGAGATGTGATGCTACAGACGAATGTCGAATATTAGGTGTACTGATAAGGTAAGTAATGAGGGGATTCTACGCATAATCGGAGAGGAAAGGAATATGTGGAAAACACTGATAAGGAGAAGGAAGAGGATGACAGGACACCTACTAAGATATGAGGGAATGACTTCCATGGTACTAGAGGGAGCTGTAGAGGACAAAAACTGAAGAGGAAGATAGAGATTGGAATACATCCAGTAAATAATTGAGGACGTAGGTTGCAAGTGCTACTCTGAGATGAAGAGGTTAGCAAAGGAGAGGAATTAGTTGCGAGACGCATGTAACAAGTCAGAAGACTCATGACCAAAAAAAATGTGGTTGATACCAGTTTATAATTTCATTTCTTATCTGTTGTATTTATTTCCAATTTTTCATATCCATACTTATTATGGTGTGTATGTGTGTATGTATGTATGGGGGTTCCACGTCACCTCCTAAACAACTTGACCAATTTCAAACAAATTTTGTAAACATGTCGCTTACCGTCGGGCAACAAGGTTCAAAATGGTTCAAATGGCTCTAAGCACTATGGGACTTAACATCTGTGGTCATCAGTCCCCTAGAACTTAGAACTGCTTAAACCTAACTAACCTAAGGACGTCACACACATCCATGCCCGAGGCAGGATTCGAACCTGCAACCCTAGCGGTCACGCGGTTCCAAACTGAAGCGCCTAGAACCGCACTGCCACACCGGCCGGCCAGGCAACAAGCACTGGTGAGGCAAGAACCACCTATCTGTCATAGTTCAAGAGATATAATGTCATAAACAACGAGATGAATGAAAAATTTCGACGTTTAAATTTATTGCTTCTGTGTTACTAATCCTGTTCGCAATAAATTTCTCAACCTGTATCCACATATGTCGCTAAATCCACTAACAAAATTATATCATGATACCACTCATAGTTCAGGAGATATGATATCATAAACACTCAGAAGCGTGAAAAGTTTCTGCATTCTGTATGACGTTTAAATTTATTATTTCTTTGCTACCAACTCTGTTCGCTACCCTTTTGGCAGACTTCATCCAAATCTGCCGCTGTATGAACCTACAAAATTATATCATTTCATAATACATATATGAGGAGATATGTCACAAACACTGAAAAAAGTCACTCATGCATGCTTTCAGTACATTTGTTATTTACTACTTAGACATTCCTAATATCGAGAGCAGGCCGTTGTGGCCGAGCGGTTCTAGGCGCTTCAGTCTGGAAGCGCGCGACCGCTACGGTCACTGTTTCGAATCCTGCCTCGGAAATAGATGTGTGTGATGTCCTTAGGTTAGATAGGTTTAAGTAGTTCTAAGTTCTAGGGGACTGATGACCTCAGATGTTAAGTCCCATAGTGCTGAGAGCCATTTTTGAACCTAATATCGAGTCAGCTTAAGGAAATCCATGACACCTGGCAGTGCTGTTGACAACTTTCTGTTGCGAAGCGTAAACGGTTGTAGGCGAAAACAATTGCCGTCTATAGAGCCATGAAGAGACGTTTCCACAGACACGTTTACAAAATCACGTTGTAGACAAGCGAAGCCACTGTACTTATCCATCTGTATAACATGCGCAATTCTCTGTGCGACTGTTCCATGATATCAAAAGTGTTTTTATGACTATAACGAAATGAAATTTTTTCTTTATTACAGTACAAACACAGTTCGTTTTTTTTCCGTTTCTAATAGAAAACTGGGAAAATGAATAACTGGACAATGCCGGATCTGTCAGCTAGTTGTAACTGTAAGAGCAATGAAAACACAAGTGTTACTCGTTCCCTGCTGAGAGAACGTGCCTAATGTCTAAGAAAAATATAAAAATTATTACAGTAATTCAATACACCTCTGCCTTCTTAAAACGACATCAAACTGGAGTAAAATTTCGAGCTGTCGACGATAATCTCAATGGTGTTCGCCAGAGCTAAGTGCCTGTCGTCTTTATTGTTATTTCAAATTCAGGCGAAGGCTTGGACCGGCTGGGGGTTAGACTGCCCATCGGCCTAAGAGTTGCACCTCAAAGTAGCACGATAAACAACAAATAAGGTGGTAATTTCGGTTTTTAATCTATATATACATGAGACTTCGACAAAGTTTCGGTACAGACGTGTGATTCACATGGGCAGCAGAAACACACTGATGTCGGTGCTACTAGGAATGGTGATGAATTAAAAGGACACAGTTTCATTACCGCTGCTATGACAGTCTTATTCTAGAATAATAATCAGTAGATCTTCGATTAATCGACCTATGTCGTTGCGATTTTGTGCCGCCGGATTCGTGTCTGCGATGTTAGCTACGCCATCGCTCTCGTTGTGAAGCAAACAACGCAGCGAATTCTTCCGTAGTCTCTGAAAGCGCGCTTCCATGCACGACGAAAGCCTCATCTACAACGAAGCGAATGGAGGCGAACACAAGCGAGCGCAGACAATTCGCCAGTGTTAACAGTGAACAATCTCTTACACAGGAGGGAGCCAAAGAGAAAAGTAGAGAATGGCCATGGTCGCGCAAACCCTACGAACGTTGCGTCATCTTCTCTGTTTTTTTTTTTTTTTTTTTTTTTTTTTTGTTCTAATAGCCGGCACATTGGTTTCACTCTCCACAATACTAGTAATAGCCTCGGTGCAAAACTGCGGTATTTGGAAAGGATTATTTCGCATGCTGAGCGCACTGTTTCTGACATAGCAAGTGAAACAGGGAACACAGAAATGTAGTTGTCTTTCTTTATACAAGCGTGATACGCAACGGGTAGTGCATTTATCGCTGAATTACTGCTCATTCGTTACCAGTAATCCAAAGCCAAGGCGTGAATCTGACGGGGAAATTTCCAAGCCAGACGAGCAATATAACCTTAAAGGTTGGCATTTTTACTCTAGTTCTTAGCATCTGGAGACAGCTACTGTGAGACGGCAGATAGGTGCGGCTAGACGCACTCTTGTTTCGCGGTGAAGCGAGAGTATTGACACAGGGGAGAATATCTGGCGAGGGGCAGCTTATAGAGATGTCTGTCTGTGTAGAAGACGATACCTGAGCCTCTGCTATTCGCAGAATATGTGGGCCATGAAGTAAGCCATCAAGTAGTGTGAAGGGTTATTGCGAGTGGTTTTCCCCGGCCGAGAGCCCGTTTCGGTTTCGCGGGCGGCACGGGGGTGGTACCATGACGAAATCTCAGAGACTGCAAATTATTTCACAGCCGCCATATACGCAAAATTCAAACTTTTTTTTGATACAGAATAGGCAATGGCTTCCCATGAAAAAGAGAAACTTGGCGAGGAAGCACTACCACACACACACACACACACACACACACTCTGCCGATACTTCTTGGTATTGACAATGAAAGATATGAATGCACGTATTTCCTTAAAAAATTACTTACCTATAAACTTCTTAAGCGATCTTAACGAAAGAAGATCAACTGATAATTCTTGAAATGTATTCCTGGAAATTTTTCTATCAAAGCAGTACAATTTCAGTTACGAACCGAAATGTTGAATCTGAGGGTTAAAAAACTCATTTTGGTGCTAAATAAATTGCGTAAGAATAAGTGTGGATACACTGTTAAATAACAGTCTACAATAGCTATTTCAGAGTTTTAATTTTCCTTGGATGTAAAATAGTTTGAGCATTTCGCCAAATAAGATGCAAATAACTCATAAACCAAGGACCCTGCAAAGGACTAAAGCCGACAAGGAAAATCTGATGCAATTACAGCCGTAATTATTGTGTGACTCTTATAGTAATGATTCGTTTAACATAATTTTTAGTCGTTATGAACTTCATGTTCAACGAACAAATCGCAGTACACACGATTTTCTGATGAAATGGCAATGAAACGCATTTTTTTTTTTTAATCTCGAAGAAATCATAGCGCAAGCATGAGTCATGTAGTGTTTTTAGATGTGTAGTTTTTATAGTAATACGTACAGATGTATAATTTCGAGGGTTTTGCAACGGTAGATCGAGTCTATATAAAGGCAACGATCATGCTGGCCTGGGCAGTTCGATTTTAGTGGTCGGTGAGGAAGGTCACGTGTCACGACGGCTCTTGGAATCCGCAGAATCACTTCAGGAGTTCGAAAACTTAAAGAAACATTCCGACATTTTCACTCGTGGTCTTTGAGCCACACCGGGTGTTTAAAGACTTGTGAAATTTCTGTATGTGTTCGTGGGATCCACGAAGTAATCCCCAACCGATGTTCTGAACTTTTACTTTGTACTGCAGTGTCCTGAGACAGTTTTAGTGCATTCTTGGTCGAGCTCGAGAATCAAACTATATTGACGGCGAAAAAAATCGCAACACCAAGAAGGAGTCGTGTGACATAAACGAAAGTTGGTAGGCGAGTTTCTTCATCTAAAAGATGACGTCATTTCACATTTCGGGCCAGTCGCAAAAGAGTGGCACTAGTAGCACCACTATGAGGGTGAAAATTAGGTTTGCCTTAAATACACACTATAATGGTCGTGAGCGTCAGTCACCTTTGAGACTGGACGTGGTGAGTTGATGTCAGTAAAGAACGCATTTAAGGCGACAAAGGCCTCATTAACGACGCCATTTGGAATTTGTACGAGGTCGTGTGATAAGGTTACGGGAAGCTGAATGCTCCTTCTGCGATACTGCAGAAAGACGGGGGTAGAATGTAGCCACTGTACATCTACTCTGTAGGAATCAACATGAATTCCGGAAAGAGCGATAGTGTGAGACCCAACTCGCTTTATTTGTTCATGAGACCCAGAAAATATTAGATACAGGCTCCCAGGTGGATGCCATTTTCCTTGAGTTCCGGAAGGCGTTCGATACAGTTCCGCACTGTCCCCTGATATACAAAGTAAGAGCCTACGGAATATCAGACCAGCTGTGTGGCTGGATTGAAGAGTTTTTAGCAAACAGAACATAGCATATTGTTCTCACTGGAGAGACGTCTACAGACGTTGAAGTAACCTCTGGCGTGCCACAGGGGAGTGATATGGGACCATTCCTTTTCACAATATATATAAATGACCTAGTAGATAGTGTCGGAAGTTCCATGCGGCTTCGCTGATGATGCTGTAGTATACAGAGAAGTTGCAGCATTAGAAAATTGCAGCGAAATGTAGGAAGATCTGCAGCGGATAGGTACTTGGTGCAGGGAGTGGCAACTGACCCTTAACATAGACAATGTAATGTATTGCGAATACACAGAAAGAAGGATCCTTTATTGTATGATTATATGATAGCGGAACAAACACTGGTAGCAGTTACTTCTATAAAATATCTGGGAGCATGCGTACGGAACGATTTGAAGTGGACTGATCATATAAAATTAATTGTTGGTAAGGCGGTTGCCAGGTTGAGATTCACTGGGAGAGTCCTTAGAAAATGTAGTCCATCAACAAAGGAGGTGGCTTACAAAACACTCGTTCGACCTATACTTGAGTACTGCTCATCAGTGCGGGATCCGTGCTAGGTCGGGTTGACGGAGGAGATAGAGAAGATCCAAAGAAGAGAGCACGTTTCGTCACAGGGTTACTTGATAAGAGTGACAGCGTTACGGAGATGTTTAGCAAACTCAAGTGGTAGACTCGGCAAGAGAGGCGCTCTGCATCACGGTGTAGCTTGCTGTCCAAGTTTCTAGAGGGTGCGTTTCTGGATATGGTATCGAATATATTGCTTCCCCCTAGTTATACCTCCCGAGGAGATCACAAATGTAAAATTAGAGATATTAGAGCGCGCACGGAGGCTTTCCGGCAGTCGTTCTTCCCGCGAACCATACGGGACTGGAACAGGAAAGGGAGGTAATGACAGTGGCACGTAAAGTGCCCTCCGCCACACAGCGTTGCGTAGCTTGCGGAGTAGAAATGTAGATGTGGATGTAGATGATGTAGATGTAGACTGCTGGCAGCGTTGGTCACGACAATGTACGGTCACAGGAATACTGGTCTCCTGACAGCCACGTGACACTAGAGAGGGGGAAGACCAAACTGTTCGGCGTATGGCTCTGGTGCATCGTACTGCGTCTGCAGCAGCAGTCTGAGCAGCAATTGGCACGACAGTGACACAATGAATTGTTACAAACCGGTTACTTAAGAAAACTTCCGGTACAGACGGCCTGTAGCGTGCATTCCACTGACCCCAAAACACCGTCATTTTCGACTTCAGTGGTGTCAAGCAAGAGTCCATTCTGGGAGGGGTGGGGGTCAAGGTGGAGGTTTGTTATGTTTTATAACGAAAGCTGGTTCTTCCTCGGCGACAGTGATGGCCGTTTGTTGGTTAGAAGGAAAGTAGTTGAAGGCTGTCTGAGTACCAGATGCACGGGATCTACACCTGGGGTCATGGTGTGCGGTGCGATTTCACATGACAGTAGGAGCAGTCTAGCGGTCATCTCACTCAACCTTACTGTGAATTTGTCGTCAGTCTGACGATTAGACATGTTGTCTGCCACTCATGAACAGCATTCCAGCGGGGTTTTCCAACAAGATAACGTTCGCCCACATACAACTGTTATAACCCAACATGGTCTACAGAGTGTCGAGGTGTTTCCTTGGTCTGTTCGAGCACCAAATCTGTCCCCAATCGAGCACATGTCAGACATCACCAGACAACAACTCCAGCGTTATCCCCAACCAGCATCAACTGTCCCTGTATTGACCGACCAAGTGCAACAGGCACTGAACTCCAGCCCACAAACTGACATCTGCCACCTGTATAATACAATGCAAGCACCTTTGCATACTTTCATTCACCATTGTGGCGGTTACATCAATTAATGATGTACCGACATTTCACATTTGCAATGGCTTATCTCTAAAATGTTGACTGGCAATGGCAAAGAAAGCGTTTC
The DNA here is from genome assembly GCF_021461395.2 of Schistocerca americana. Classification (NCBI taxonomy): domain Eukaryota; kingdom Metazoa; phylum Arthropoda; class Insecta; order Orthoptera; family Acrididae; genus Schistocerca; species Schistocerca americana. The sequence goes on from NC_060123.1 coordinate 149,158,491, forward strand.
TGAAGAAGAGAGATTTGTTAACATCGAGTATAGATTTAAGTGTCAGGAAATCGTTTCTAAAAGTATTTGCATGGAGTGTAGCCATGTGCGTAAGTGAAACGTGGACGACAAATAATTTGGACAAGAAGAGAATAGAAGCTTTCGAAATGTGGTGCTACAGAAGAATGCTGAAGATTAGATGGGTAGATCACGTAACTAATGAGGAGGTACTGAACTGGAGAGAAGAGGAGTTTGTGGCACAACTTGACTATAAGAAGGGATCGGTTGGTAGGACATGTTCTGAGGCATCAAGGGATCACCAGTTTAGTATTGGAGGGCAGCGTGGAGGGTAAAAATCATAGAGGGAGACCAAGAGATGAATACACTAAGCAGATGCAGAAGGATGTAGGTTGCAGTAGGTATTGGGAGATGAAGAAGCTTGCACAGGATAGAGTAGCACGGAGAGCTGCATCAAGCCAGTCTCAGGACCGAAGACCACAACTAAAAACATCTCTCGATTACATTAACCTCTTCCTAGACAAATATACGAAAGTTCATTGCCTTGTGTGAATTATTTTTTGGTGCTGCGATTTTTTTTTTTTTTTTTTTTTTTTGCGTCAGTGTATCTTGCACTCACAGTATTAAGGAAGGGTTCAATAAGCATTTTACTTACTGAACAGTAGCCTTTTTTTGTTACAGACGGTTATTTATTTCGTCAGTCATAATCCTGTCTGTAATTATATCAATATGTAGGTTGATAATAGAACAATAACGTAGTAATGAAACAGGTTTGTGGCTATGGCAGAGCTAACAAACTTTAAAAATCGGCCACATTCTTAGTTAACCTCGTTTACACGAACCGAGTGTGCGAAGAGTGAAAACGTTAGTACGTTTCACCACGTTAGTAATTGTTTCGAATTTCAATAGCTGCTGTATCTCAGATAGGTCCCTATGTCTGTAGTGACTTATACGAAACGCTTAAGGATTTCATTAAAGTGCGTATAACAACTATAATGGCAATAAAGTACTATTAATGTAAAGTGAAATATACATGCGACTAGGCTACTTAAAATCTGCCTTATAAGTAGTTCAAGCCAAGATAATGTGATCGAGGCGAGAAATTTTTATTTATTGGGTAAATACATCAATAGATTCTAAAATAGCCGTGATACATGTTTAATGTAATTAAAGATACCTTGAACATAAGCCACAAGAACAATCAGCTCTTGCGTATATATTTGATTTTGCAATAATCTTCGTAAGAAATATATTTTCGTATTTCTTTTCTTTCAAGAAAATTTATGGTGCTCTTCCTCTCTAATAAAAAGAAATACAAAAGCGTGTGCCTCTTCACATCGTTGCTGCCTGATGAAAGTTGTTGTTGTTGTTGTTGTGGTCTTCAGTCCTGAGACTGGTTTGATGCAGCTCTCCATGCTACTCTATCCTGTGCAAGCTTTTTCATCTCCCAATACCTACTGCAACCTACATCCTTCTGAATCTGCTTAGTGTATTCATCTCTTGGTCTCCCCCTACGATTTTTACCCTCCACGCTGCCCTCCAATACTAAATTGGTGATCCCTTGATGCCTCAGAACATGTCCTACCAACCGATCCCTTCTTCTGGTCAAGTTGTGCCACAAACTTCTCTTCTCCCCAATCCTATTCAATACTTCCTCATTAGTTATGTGATCTACCCATCTAATCTTCAGCATTCTTCTGTAGCACCACATTTCGAAAGCTTCTATTCTCTTCTTGTCCAAACTATTTATCGTCCATGTTTCACTTCCATACATGGCTACACTCCATACGAATACTTTCAGAAATGACTTCCTGACACTTAAATCAATACTGGATGTTAACAAATTTCTCTTCTTCAGAAACGCTTTCCTTGCCATTGCCAGCCCACATTTTATATCCTCTCTACTTCGACCATCATCAGTTATTTTGCTCCCCAAATAGCAAAACTCCTTTACTACTTTAAGTGCCTCATTTCCTAATCTAATTCCCTCAACATCACCCGACTTAATTAGACTACATTCCATTATCCTTGTTTTGCTTTTGTTGATGTTCATCTTATATCCTCCTTTCAAGACACTGTCCATTCCGTTCAACTGCTCTTCCAAGTCCTTTGCTGTCTCTGACAGAATTACAATGTCATCGGCGAACCTCAAAGTTTTTATTTCTTCTCCATGAATTTTAATACCTACTCCGAATTTTTCTTTTGTTTCCTTTACTGCTTGCTCAATATACAGATTGAACAACATCGGGGACAGGCTACAACCTTGTCTTACTCCCTTCCCAACCACTGCTTCCCTTTCATGTACCTCGACTCTTATAACTGCCATCTGGTTTCTGTACAAATTGTAAATAGCCTTTCGCTCCCTGTATTTTACCCCTGCCACCTTTAGAATTTGAAAGAGAGTATTCCAGTCAACATTGTCAAAAGTTTTCTCTAAGTCTACAAATGCTAGAAACGTAGGTTTGCCTTTCCTTAATCTTTCTTCTAAGATAAGTCGTAAGGTCAGTATTGCCTCACGTGTTCCAGTGTTTCTACGGAATCCAAACTGATCTTCCCCGAGGTTGGCTTCTACTAGTTTTTCCATTCGTCTGTAAAGAATTCGTGTTAGTATTTTGCAGCTGTGACTTATTAAGCTGATAGTTCGGTAATTTTCACATCTGTCAACACCTGCTTTCTTTGGGATTGAAATTATTATATTCTTCTTGAAGTCTGAGGGTATTTCGCCTGTTTCATACATCTTGCTCACCAGATGGTAGAGTTTTGTCAGGACTGGCTCTCCCACGGCCGTCAGTAGTTCCAATGGAATATTGTCTACTCCGGGGGCCTTGTTTCGACTCAGGTCTTTCAGTGCTCTGTCAAACTCTTCACGTAGTATCGTATCTCCAATTTCATCTTCATCTACATCCTTTTCCATTTCCATAATATTGTCCTCAAGTACATCGCCCTTGTATAGACCCTCTATATACTCCTTCCACCTTTCTGCTTTCCCTTCTTTGCTTAGAACTGGGTTTCCATCTGAACTCTTGATATTCATACAAGTCGTTCTCTTATCTCCAAAGGTCTCTTTAATTTTCCTGTAGGCGGTATCTATCTTACCCCTAGTGAGATAGGCCTCTACATCCTTACATTTGTCCTCTAGCCATTCCTGCTTAGCCATTTTGCACTTCCTGTCGATCTCATTTTTGAGACGTTTGTATTCCTTTTTGCCTGTTTCACTTACTGCATTTTTATATTTTCTCCTTTCATCAATTAAATTCAATATTTCTTCTGTTACCCAAGGATTTCTACTAGCCCTCGTCTTTATACCTACTTGATCCTCTGCTGCCTTCACTACTTCATCCCTCAAAGCTACCCATTCTTCTTCTACTGTATTTATTTCCCCCATTCCTGTCAATTGCTCCCTTATGCTCTCCCTGAATCTCTGTACAACCTCTGGTTCTTTTAGTTTATCCAGGTCCCATCTCCTTAAATTCACACCTTTTTGCAGTTTCTTCAGTTTTAATCTACAGGTCATAACCAATAGATTGTGGTCAGAGTCCACATCTGCCCCTGGAAATGTCTTACAATTTAAAACCTGGTTCCTAAATCTCTGTCTTACCATTATATAATCTATCTGATACCTTTTAGTATCTCCAGGGTTCTTCCATGTATACAACCTTCTTTCATGATTCTTAAACCAAGTGTTAGTTATGATTATGTTGTGCTCTGTGCAAAATTCTACCAGGCGGCTTCCTCTTTCATTTCTGTCCCCCAATCCATATTCACCTACTATGTTTCCTTCTCTCCCTTTTCCTACACTCGAATTCCAGTCACCCATGACTATTAAATTTTCGTCTCCCTTCACAATCTGAATAATTTCTTTTATTTCATCATACATTTCTTCAATTTCTTCGTCATCTGCAGAGCTAGTTGGCATATAAACTTGTACTACTGTAGTAGGTGTGGGCTTCGTATCTATCTTGGCCACAATAATGCGTTCACTATGCTGTTTGTAGTAGCTTACCCGCATTCCTATTTTCCTTTTCATTATTAAACCTACTCCTGCATTACCCCTATTTGATTTTGTGTTTATAACCCTGTAGTCACCTGACCAGAAGTCTTGTTCCTCCTGCCACCGAACTTCACTAATTCCCACTATATCTAACTTCAACCTATCCATTTCCCTTTTTAAATTTTCTAACCTACCTGCCCGATTAAGGGATCTGACATTCCACGCTCCGATCCGTAGAATGCCAGTTTTCTTTCTCCTGATAACGACATCCTCCTGAGTAGTCCCCGCCGGGAGATCCGAATGGGGGACTATTTTACCTCCGGAATATTTTACCCAAGTAAGTAATTAATTTATCGTCTTTCTCGTGTTCTCTGTTGGACTTCGGTAACTTCCTGCCACGAGTACTTCCTGTCGTTCAGTTTCTGTGCTGCAGATCTTCTGACATTTCCCCCACTTTGGTGAATAAAAATAAACTTTGAACCCCCAATAAATCACACCACGAATCCAATTTGAGGATTTCTCAATTTCTGGTCATGAAGTTTAATGACTGCAGTTAGTTCCAGGTTTCTGGTACCGAAGTTTACTTGAGCTATTCGGCCATACTATTTATGTGCCATTAAATATTTATAAATCAAAACATGTCTTCATACCACAATATTTATTATTTAAACAACACACAAAAGACTGCCATTGGACATGTTTACGCACTGCTGCCAACCTACATTTCTATGGTATTCACAGAAATTAAAACTGTTGCGTCTACACCACCTACCACAGAATTCACTCTGAACTGCCGTTTGAAGTCTTTCTAAAATGTATTTGATTATATCCCTCTCCTCACCGTTTTAGGGAATGTGAGATCATAAAAACGACGTATAAACATTTATTTATTAATAGCCTGTAGGCTAGCGCCATTTAAGTTTATATTTCTCTTAACTTAAAGGATTTTGCTTTTGCGAATTAAATTTTTTGATTGTGTGTTAACGTCGTAGCAACCACACTTGAATCCGCTATTATTTCCACGATTCCGCCTGCCACCGTAGAAAATAAAGTAAATTAAAAAAAAAAGACTGAGAACTGATATGTAAAGTGTCTCATCTTAGAGGAATTTTTGTGCTGATCCAAAACCTGGTCTTACATTTTGCAAGTCTGTAATACTTCCGAAGTTATGGCGAATTTAATACTATGATTTATATTTCCGTAATATTAATTCATTTGACGTGCTTGGGTTACAGCTGTGTGTGTAAAGCATGACCTTTTTTACTCCAGTATCTGTTGAATAAATGTTACCTTTCAAAACAGTCATGTAATTGAATTTTAATATTGCACAACAGCTACCTTTGTTAATACGCGATACAATTTTGTAATTAACCAAATGAGTAGGTTCGCCATGAAAGCAATTATCCTATTATGGACTTTAGATGTTTTAGATCCTCAAATCATGGAAGCAAAATATTAAATTAATTGGTTTCTACGTTTAAAGCAATTACTTCCTACGGGAATCCTAAAATACAATTTCAGAAGGCTTGTTTGGTACCTATGGGACCAGCAATCGATGAGTTACGTTGTTGTGTTATAAATACATCTTAAATGCAAAAAAAAATTAAATTTCCCTGTGCTGTGAGTGGCGAAACGGAGAACACGAGAACACTGATGTTTTGCTCAAGGACCTGCAACCGGCGAATCACGAGCTAACGCCTCTGAATGCGAACCGAACACGACTGTGTGCTGTTCGCTCGTGTTCACCTACCGTACACACCAGTGAGAACGCTCGTTCACCGACGCTCGTTACCTTGCGTTCGCTCCAGTGTAAACCGAGCTTGAGACTACAGCCACACTAACCATTAAAGAAACTGTTACACGTTTTTATCGTAATGGATTCTTTGATGACAGAGTAGCAGTAAGATGGTGCATGGGTCAAGATCTCTGTTCATCAGTCATAGCTGTATGTTCATTTGGGAGGATTTGCTCATCAGCAGCTGATTTTTCTACATCATAATCTCTGGCTCCATGACGTCTCAATGATACAGATAATTAGAGACCTGTTGTTCGTTATATTGTGATGGAGCTGAAAGTTTTACACCATGAAGCACCAGTTTGATATTTATCGAAGATTGCAGCAATGTTCATCTAGTGGTTTAGCCGATTCCTACTTTCCATGAATCCCATACACTAAAGAACGCCAATTTTGTCCGTACTACACTATGTTCGAAAGTCTTTCCAGATCTGAATCAATTGCTTCAGCACACCTCGTCCTTTGCCGACCTCTTCTATTAGTACCTTCAAACTTCCCCTAGCGAACTCCTGTCTCTCAGTACCTCTAAGACACATAACCACCATTTAAGTCACATTTCGGGGTAAGAATACGCAACGACTTTCAAAACGAATAACAAGAAAGGTGGCCCTCAAGATAACAAATTGTATTTTTATTCCAAGACTATTCCTATTACTTCCCAATCAGATAATTAAAATTAATAAAGATGATCAAGGGATCTTGTCTACTTGAATAACAGATAGAATTCAATTTCACGACAGGTTTATTCCTTAAAAGACATGAATTAAATGGAACAGAAGTCAAAATAACACACTGATTATATTCTTCTTCATGTTCATAAAGCGAAGTGTCCTGACAGACAGTTGACAAAGCTGAACAGAGGGTGATAACTTGACTCTAATGATTTACAAAATGGATAACACGGTCTAACTGATTGGTACAAAAGACAGTAATTGTGAACTGTATCCTGAAGCAAACTATCACAATGCGGTTCAATCAGAAAGAGGAATTCACTGCAGGCAAATGCCGGGAAGGTTCCTTTGAAAGGGCACGGCCGACCTCCTTCCCCGTCCTTCCCTAATCCGATGAGACCGATGACCTCGCTGTTTGGTCTCTTCCCCCTAAACAATCCAATCCAATCCGCTGCTGCTGTTAATGTGCGATGAAGTAAGAGAAATATGCTCCAAAGATTTCTAGTGCTGTCGCTGCGAAATGCTCACCGTGGACACGTAGAAATCCCGAGATGCAATGCCCAGTGCGGCTTGGCTTCAGGTCGAGCGGTGGACCTCCTTCTCCTCCTTCCATTCGATCCACCTTCTCTTCGGCGATACTGCAGGAAGATTTGGCAGGGATGTAGCTGATGTACGTGATTGCGGGCAGCGGTGGTCATCAGAATGTACGGTCGCAAAAAGACCAGGCTTCGGACGGCCACGTAACACTACCGAGAGGGACGAGCGTCGTGCTCGGTGTATAGCTCGGCGGATCGTACTGCATCTGCAGCAGCAATCTGGGCAGCAGTTGGCACCACAGTGACACAACAAACTGTTACAAAACGGTTAATTCAAGGGAAGCTGCGAGTCAGACGCCCTGTAGCGTGCATTCCACTGACCCCAAAACACCGTCATTTGCGACTTCGGTGGTGTCAAGAGAGAGTTCACTGGAGGGGGGGGGGGGGGGGAGTGGAAGAGTCAAAGTGGAGGTCTGTATGTTTTATGACGAAAGCTGGTTCTTCCTCGGTGACAGTGATGGCCGTGTCTTGGTTAGAAGGAAGCCAGTTGAGGGCCTGCAGCCAACCTGTCTGCGTGCCAGACACAGTGGACCTACACCTGTAGTCATGGTCCTGGGTGCGATTTCGTGTGACAGTAGGAGCACTCTTGTGATTATCCCACGTAACCTGACTGCAAATTTGTCGTCAATCTGACGATTCGACACGATGTCTGCCATTTATAAACAGCATTCCAGCGGGGTTTTCCAACACGATAACGTTCGCCCACATACAAATGTTGTAATCCAACGTGATCTATAGAGTGTCGATAGGTTGCCCTGGTCTGCTCGATTACCAGATCTGTCCCCAATCGAGCACATGTCGGACATCATCGGACAACAAGTCCAGCGTCACCCATAGCCAGCACTAATCGTCCCCCGTTTTCCAACACTCATACACATACAACTGTTGTAATCCAACACGATCTACAGAGCTTCGACAGGTTGCCCTGGTCTGCTCGATTACCAGGTCTGTCCCCAATCGAGCACATGTCGGACATCATCGGACAACAAGTCCAGCGTCACCCATAGCCAGCACTAATCGTCCCCCGTTTTCCAACACTCATACACATACAACTGTTGTAATCCAACACGATCTACAGAGCTTCGACAGGTTGCCCTGGTCTGCTCGATTACCAGGTCTGTCCCCAATCGAGCACATGTCGGACATCATCGGACAACAAGTCCAGCGTCACCCATAGCCAGCACTAATCGTCCCCCGTTTTCCAACACTCATACACATACAACTGTTGTAATCCAACACGATCTACAGAGCTTCGACAGGTTGCCCTGGTCTGCTCGATTACCAGGTCTGTCCCCAATCGAGCACATGTCGGACATCATCGGACAACAACTCCAGCGTCATCCACAACCAACACTAATCGTCCCCGTTTTGACCGACCAAGTGCAAGAGGCACGGAACTCCACCCCACAAACTGACATCTGCCACCTGTAAAACACAATGCATGCGCCGTTGCAGGCATGCATTCAACATTCTGGCGGTTACATCGGTTATTAATGAACCAGCATTTCACATCTGCGATGTCATATTTCGCGCATGCATTAACTGGCGATCTTGCAATGCCAAATACTGGGTGGCGCACGAAATGTGTTACCAATTTACAATTTCACAATTTACGACGCATATTAGATATCCCGCTGGAATCTCTACAGCAATACCAGTAGAGCTTGGAAAAACAAATGAGTTACGAAATGACGTGTAATTCACGATACTGCCGCTAGGAGACTAGTAAGCAACAATGGCTGACAATGGAAGACTGACGACACAGCAACGATCGGCAATTGTGTTACTTTTTCATGAAACGAAAAGCCTTGCTGTGCCTCAGAGGCGTTTTCGACAACAGTTCAACACACGATGGCTCCCTTGCAAGAAAACCATCCACAGGTTGTACGATAAATTTATACAGGAAGGAACAGTATTGGAAGCGAAGCGATCTCGGCCTAAGCCTGTTTGTTCGCCAGAGGATATTGAAGCGGTACGAGTTGCTGTACAGAGAAGTCCCGGGAAATCGTGTAGAAAGGCAGCAGTGCAACTGGGAATATCCAGACGCTCCGTTCAACGCATTCTTAAAAGTGACCTCTATAGCTACCCATACAAGATGACCTGTGCACAGAAGCTCACTGAAGAACACAAGCAGCAGAGACTACTGTTTGCTCAGTGGGCGGAGGATAGGGAAGAAACTCTCAACAACATTTGGTTTTCAGACGAGGCGCATTTTCATTTAGACGGTGTGGTTAACAAACAAAATGTACGCTTTTGGGCCACTGAAAACCCACAAGTGCTTCGTGAACGACAACATTATGCTCCGAGGATTACAGCGTGGGCAGCAATTTCCAGTCACTGACTTATTGGGCCCTTTTTTTTTTTTGAAGAAACTGTGAACAGCGAGCGTTATTTGAGCATGCTTCGCAATAGCTTCATTCCACAACTTCTTGCTACTGTCCTTCAACACGCAGTGGTTCATGGAAGATGGAGCAAGGCCACATACTGCAAACACTGTGTTGGTGTTTTTACACGAGCATTTCGACATGCGGATCATATCACTCAAGTTTCCAGGTCGCTTCAATGACGGACAATATTGGCCCCCCAATAGTCCAGACCTCAATCCACGTGACTTTTTTCTCTAGGGGTACCTAAGGAAAAATTTTTTTGCTGAAATGTAGGGTTTCGCAGGGATCGAATTAAGGGTAGAGCCACGGATCGTAACACATCTGAAATGTAACGTCCACTGTTCAAAGTGCCGTCAATGCGAAAAAGAGTTGACCAAAACGTGTAACCAATGGCACCCCATACCATTACGCCGGGTGATACGCCAGCATGGCGATGACGAATACACGCTTCCAATGTGCGTTCACTGCGATGTTACGAAACACGGATGTGACCATCATGATGCTGTAAACAGAACCTGGATTCATCGGGCAAAATGATGTCTTGCCATTCGTGCATCCAGGTTCGTCGTGGAGTACACCATCGCAGGCGCTCCTGTCTGTGATGCAGCGTCAGGGGTAACCGGAGCCATGGTCTCCGAGCTGATAGTCCATGCTGCTGCAAACGTCGTCGAACTGTTCGTGCAGATGGTTGTTGTCTTGCAAACGTGCCCATCTGTTGACTCAGGGATCGAGACGTGGCTGCACGATCCGTTATAGCCATGCGGATAAGATGCCTGTCATCTCGACTGCTAGTGATACGAGGCATTTGGGATCCAGCACGGCGTTCCGTATTACCCTCCTGAACCCACCGATTCCATATTCTGCTAACAGTCATTGGATCTCGACCAACGTGAGCAGCAGTTTCGCGATACGATAAACCGCAATCGCGATAGGCTACAATCCGACCTTTATCAAAGTCGGAAACGTGATGGTACGCATTTCTCCTCCTTACACGAGGCATCACAACAACGTTTCACCAGGCAACACCGGTCAACTACTGTTTGTGTATGAGAAATCGGTTGGAGACTTTCCTCATGTGAGCACGTTGTAGGTATCGCCACCGGCGCTAACCTTGTGTGTATGCTCTGAAAAGCTAATCATTTGCATATCACAACTTCTTCTTCCTGTCGATTAAATTTCACGTCTGTAGCACGCAATCTTCGTGGTGTAGCAATTTTAATGGCCAGTAGTGTACCTGGACACAAAAGTGGAAATCAAGGAGCGAGTCGGCAAGTTCTTTAACTGAGTAACCGTGTTACTCCAAATGCATGGCAAGGAAGAGCGAGGGCCCGAGTTCGAGTCCCGGGCAGGGCGCTGGGCCGCTGGCGAGAGCAGGGCAGGTAATTGCGCCGCACGCTGGGCGGCCAGTCGATACTGCAGCCGCCCCCGCGTGTGCGTGTGTGTGCATGCGTGCGTTGTGTGTGTGTGTGTGTGTGTGTGTGTGTGTGGTGGCGGCCCTCCAGCCGGGAGCTGCGGCAGCCGCCAGCTTGCCTGCCAGCAGTAGCTGCCCCGAACGCGCTCGTTCTGGGAGGGGGGAGAGAAGGGTGGGAAGAATGTACTTACTCCACGAGACTGGGTCCCCCTGTTTGCTTAATTGATCTAACATGTTAGGATCAAACAAAAGGAAGTATGCTCTTCGGCTTCCACATGAGGCTGTACTCTAAGAAATCAAGCCCAATTAAAATGTTCCGAATACTGTTTTTTTCTCTTTTTTCCGTACTTTCTGAATTACTAACCTCTTTACAAGAAACTGTTGGGTTCGAGCATAAGCTCATGGCATTTTTCCATAAGTTTAATAAACACAACAGATACACGCAACAGAGACTTTAGTCATCAATAATGTATTCTCTTTCACTACTTACAACAATCTTCCGACACTGCGGTAACTTTCCCATTTCGCGACTGTAGAAATCACGTGATTTTCAGACGAAGAACACGTCAAGCCATGTTCGCTACGCATTTTCATCCGAAAAGAAAGTTCCTTGAAGGTAGTTCGATAGAGGGCGGGAAAGGTGAAAATCTGAGGGCGCAAGATCAGATGAATAAGGTGCGAGCGGAATGACTTCCCAACCTAACAGTTATATAGCGTTTTCTGTCCGTCTAGCAGAATGCGGACGGGCGTTATGGTGAGGTAGCATCACTTCACGCAGTCTTCCTGGTCGTTGTTTTTGGAATGTGTCGGCAAGACGTCTCAGTTGTTGACAACAAAACGTCAGCAGTGATAGTTACATCTCAGCGAAGCAATCCATAGTTCACCACACCGTCGCTGTTCCACCAGATGCATAACATTATTTTTGTGGATGTGCGCAGGTCTTTTTACAGGGATTTGCTGTTTAGTATGGGCTCACTCATTTCTTTCTTTTGATTGTGTTAGCATAATGATGCCATTTCACGTTGAGGCGTAGCGTCGTATACCGACCCTGCCTTGGAGGCGGTTAAGTGGGAGATGGGTCTCAGAGCTGGATAGTGACAGATGGTGACACGAGACAGGACACGCACGTAGTTTATGTATCAGCCGACAGAGGACAATATTGGATAGGGGACTGAGATTTTAGTTTCGATTGTGCCCACTAGAGTGCACTAAAGTAACAGAATGTTTTTCATAAACTGTTCTAGTATTTTCATAAAGTGTTATTATTTCTTTTTGTGTATGTAAAATGTTATAAATGTGTTTTAGCAGTATGAATGATGCGTGAGTGTGGTTCCAGGTTAATTGAAGATACTTCTTTAACGAGTTGTGTAGTATGATTTAGTGTGGGAACATTTCGAAGAATTATGGATATGGACAAAGGGGATTTTTGTAGAATAGATTTGTAAAGTAAGTTTATGGTAAAGGGAAAGTTAATTCAGGTATAAATAACAATAGTAAATAACTTTATGCATAAACAAAACTTCAGCATATTACATAATTGCGTCGGTAAAAAGTGCAGTCGTTAGGTTTACTATTTTGCGATTGGTTATTGACGAAAAGCGCGGACTGACGCGGGAAAGTGTTGTTTTGCTATTGGCTGTTGAGTAAACTGACCAATGGTAAAGCAGTATTCTTCGCGCGCCTTTCTCTGCTGGTAGAGAAGACTTAGGGTATTCGAGAGAAGAGTGGGAGGCTAGCCATGAAACAGTTCGGAGGTGTGTAGTAGTAGTTCCGATGGAAACGATAAGTTGCAGGATCTATCAGTGTTTCATACATCAAAAGTGTGGTAAAGTGACGGCATAATTATTCCGATGGGCGTGTAGAAATTTGGAAATTTTTAAGTAAATTTTGTGACGAGAAAAGAAATATATTCCGCGTGGCGTATTGAGCAGGTCGGTGGCTAAAAACTGTGACTGCATTTGGTACCGACAGAATTAACATTTGGCGAGCATTTTCAATCAAAAACAAAAATTGGCTCTGAGCACTATGGGACTTAACATCTGAGGTCATCAGTCCCCTAGAACTTAGAACTACTTAAACCTAAGGACATCACACATATCCATGCCCGAGGCAGGATTCGAACCTGTGGCCGTAACGGTCGCGCGGTTCCAGACTGACGCGCCCAGAACCGCTCGGCCACACCGGCCGGCAATCAGAAACAATCAGTATTTTTGTAGCTATTACGTTTTCGGGAAATGCAGCACCATAAACTTGCTAGCGTGAGTGACAGGGATTGTGAGTGACAGTGTTAAGACTAGCACGGGCTTGGCAGTGATACTTGTTTACCTAAGTTTCAGAATATATTAATTGAAGACAAAATTTCCAACCTTTCATTTCTGGTGAAAACTTTCTCCCAAAACGTAGATTAATGACTTTAATTGCAGCCTGGTTCACGTCGAAGTACAGTAGGTTTCGCTCGGCTTCCCGACTGATGATCTGCTGAGACAATATTCACGGGTAGGTGCAGGGTCGTCGTAAAGGGACGGAAAGAACCGCGCCGCCGCAACGTCACCAGCAACGATACAGGATAGCAATGGTCGGTGTTGTTCACGAGCTAATTGATGACAAACAAGCAGGAGAAGCAAATGTGGCCATCCCGCTGATTTTTGTGATTTTGGCTTACGGCATGCGATACGCATCAGCCGATTTTCGAACCTGCCCTATTGCGTGCAAATGTCGCTCAATGGTGGAATCATCACAGTTCATTACATATGCCAGTTCTCGAGCACAGTTCAGTGAATCATTGTAGATTAATGCGATTAAACGATCTACGTCAAAGGTCTTCCTGAACGTGGAAAGTCGCTAACGTCAAAACGATGCTTATTAAAACGAGAAAACCATTTTCTTACATTACTCTGTCCTGTGGCATTATCCCCATACACGGCGCAAGTGTTTCTGGCTTTATCCGCTACTGTCAACCCTCTACTGAACTCAAACAGAGGAATATATTGAAAATGCCACGATTTCTCGACATGGCACTCCATTTTCTAGTATTCACAGTTCCAAATGACAAAATGACAGTACGTAAACTCAAACAGAAGCAATGCACTACAAATAAAAAATTAAAATCGATAACTAAAACCATAGAAACCGTTATACCAACATGCAAAACAAAAAGATTCGAAGTTTTGCACCATCGTAAAACATTTAGCACGAATAAAGGCACTGGTGAGCCATGAACAGAGAAAGAGATTTTTTTAAACTGTTGAAAGAAACGCAAGCTTTCCTTCTGAAATATTTAGGAAATCGATATGTCTAATTGGTTCAAATGGCTCTGAGCACTATGGGACTTAACATCTGAGGTCATCAGTCCCCTAGAACTTAGAACTACTAAAACCTAACCAACCTAAGGACATCACACACATCCATGCCCGAGGCAAGATTCGAACCTGCGACCGCAGCAGTCGCGCGGTTCCGGACTGAAGCGCCTAGAACCGCTCGGCCACCAGTGCCGGCCATATGTGCAATTAGAGCAGGCTTCATCTATGTATCTACTTCTACATACATTCACCGTAAGCGCCATACGGTGCATGACGGAGGTTTCTTTATAACACTGTTCGTCATTTCCTTTCCTGTTCCACTCACAAAACGCAGCTAGAGTACAAGGACTGTTTATATGCTTCTGTATGAGCCCTTATTTCTATTATCTTCCTTTTGCAGTCGTTAGACGAGATGTACGTTGGTAGCAGTAGGATCGTTCTGCAGTCTCTCACAAATGCCGGCTCTCTAAGTTTTCTCAGCAGTGTTTTGCGAAATGAGCGCCGTTTTCCCTCCAGGGTTTCCTATTTGAGTTCATGTAGAATTTCTGTAGTATTCGCCTTTTGATCGAACCTACTATTAACAAATCTAGCAGCACTTCTCGATGTATTCATCTCAATCCCAAACACTCGAACAATATACGAGAACGGGTCGTGCTATTGTTGTGCAAGAGGTCTCCTTTATACATGAGCTACACTTTCCTACAATCTCTGTGCCATGCCCGCTGTGATCATGCAACGGTTAGCGGTCTGAACCATCGATCAGTCTACTCCACGGAATACAAAGAATGTAAGTCGTTGTAAGTTTTATAACGATGGCGAAAATGAAAAGATCTTGCATACTGTGTTTTGTAATATGATACTCGAATTTAATAGTTGTAGACTGTAATGAAATACATTACGTAACCAGTTCACTTTCAGATTTAGCCATGAGCAATTTAAATCTGTTCATATAAATTTTTCAAGTTTTACAGGAGACCCGATTATTGATATGTATCAATTGTTGTTGTTGTTGTGGTCTTCAGTCCTGAGACTGGTTTGATGCAGCTCTCCATGCTACTCTATCCTGTGCAAGCTTCTTCGTCTCCCAGTACCTACTGCAACCTACATCCTTCTGAATCTGCTTGGTGTATTCATCTCTTGGTCTCCCTCTACGATTTTTACCCTCCACGCTGACCTCCAATACTAAATTGGTGATCCCTCGATGCCTCAGAATATGTCCTACCAATCGATCCCTTCTTCCAGTCAAGTTGTGCCACAAACTTCTCTTCTCCCCAATCCTATTCAACACATCCTCATTAGTTATGTGATCTACCCATCTAACCTTCAGCATTCTTCTGTAGCTACTACACAATACCACTCAAGAATATTTGTTAACCTTCCTGAATAACTCCTAGCAACATTGTCATCTGCAACTTTAAACGTCTCCTCTATTACCTTCTGTCTTTTTTCCAAACTGCAGTTCACTCTCAGACCTCTTTTAACAGCAAATTCTTTTTGTTACATGTTTCCTTTTTTTCATTCGGGTCTCTAGTTTTAGCCTTATATTCTTTACTGTTGTTGTCCATGGGTTCCGAATATTCTGCGCTAAGCCGGCCGGTGTGGCCATGCGGTTCTAGGCGCTTCAGTCTGGAACCGTGTGACCGCTACGGTCGCAGGCTCGAATCCTGCCTCTCGCATGGATGTGTGTGATGTCCTTAGGTTAGTTAGGTTTAATTAGTTCAAAGTTATAAGCGACTGATGACCTCAGAAGTTAAGTCGCATAGTGCTCAGAGCCATTTGAGCCATATTCTGCGCTACAAATTTCCATGTTTTTATTAATTATTCCTTCCATCACTAAGAATGAAATGAGTTCAGAACTGCTTTAGTGGAACTTCTATCCCGCCGAATTAGAGCTGATCATTGTCCTGTATCTCATACCTTGATGTTCCTAGTTTTCAATGCATTGTTCTAGTTATTGAAGTTATAACTGCAAAAATGAACATGCGGCGATACAAATTTCACTTTTCCCAGGGACATAACAAGTGCTGTTAGACAGTAAAATCCAGTTCATATTTGGCCACAACACCATATTTGAAAATTTTCTTGTTTTTTTCTAGTTGTGATTTCATGTATTCTTCCACTGTTTTCTGGTTGCTGTAAGAACCGACTAAAAGTCATATGAATGTGTACACACAACCCAAATTAATTCTGTTGTATGTTTTGGTACAAATGTGTTGTATATAAGTATAAAATGCCCCCGAGCATTTTACTGCATAGAAGATGATTCCGACATTTTCATCACCAAAATCAGCAATCCCACACAGAACGAAGATTTCTAGGGTTTGGCATTTTGGAAGATCCCTAGCGCGTGATTTCCAGTCTAGGCTCTAATCAATATGCACACTCAAACATTTTCAAAATGCTGTTTCGCTGATTGACTTCCTGTCCTGCGTGATACTTTGCACAATCATCAGCATTTCCCAGAATGGCCCTGCGTATGTTTGCCAGAAGAACAAACAGTGTGCAGCCGCAGCTACCGGCCAATGTCGGCTGCTGCTTTCCACAGTGGCTATCTGGGATCTTGCAGCAAATAGCAGATCTCTTTACCGCTGAGCAGAAAATCCTGTGGTACCAGGTCAGTAGCTGCACACTGTGCACAGGACATTGGTAAAGTATTGCAGAAATGAAGTATTTACAATATTTTTTTCAGAAATCTGTGAAATTCCATATACATTCATAAGCTGTGCCACTGGTCAGATATAGTAGCAGGTTGATCGCGTCATGGAGCAATGTGTATCTTACAGTCATGGATACTTCTGTGCCACAACCAGGATAATTCTAGTAACCAATGAGAACAAACAAAATTCACGTTTAATTACATCTCCAATACATTCTCTGTCCAAACAGGTTGCAGAAGACCCAGTAGTACCGACCGATCGCCATGTCATCCTCAGTCGATCGGAGTCACTGGATGCGGAAGTGGAGGGACATATGGTCAACACACTGCCGTCCTGGCCGTTGTCAGTTTTCGTGTCCGGAGCCGCTACTTCTCATTCAAGTAGCTCCTCAATTGGCCTCACTCCACTCGCCAACAGCACTCGGCACACCTGGATAGTCACCCATCCAAGGAAAACATCATGACCGCGTGCTTAATAGTGTCTTGGTCCACATTTGGAACGCAATATATAACGGATTCTGCGTGGTACGGATTCGAAAAATCCTTGGTAGGGTTCTGAGGGTTTGCAGCGCCACATTTGTGCGCGCAGGTTACATAATTCTCATCAGTAAGGGTCAGTGATTTGTCGACTTGGATATGTTCCATTGGGTTCAGATCTGGCTAATTTGATAAATACATCAACGTTGCTACATTAACATCCTTCTCAAATCACTGGCTTTATGACACAGACACTTATCGTGCTTCAAGGTGCCATCACCGTCAGTAATGATATCAAGCCTTAAGAGACGCAGGTGGTCCTCAGTGATGTTCACGAAGTCCATTGCTGTCATACTTCGAATATTACCATAAATCCCATGGAAGCTCAGGTGAGTTTCCCCCATAAAATAATACTGCCCCCACCAGCCTGCGCCGGCAGTGCAGTAGATGCTTCCAGCAGCATTTCGCCTGGATGTCAGCGTATACGGCCACGACTTCGACCTGGTGTAACAAGAAGTGTGGTTCACCCGACCAGGTGACACATTTTCAGTGATTCACGGTCCAAGCTGAATGGTACCGGGCCCACTGCAATCGTAATTGACGATGTCGTTGGGTCAATATATAAACACGGAGGGGTCGTCTGTTGCAGAGCTAAATGTTCAATAATGTGCTCCGAAACGCATTTTCCCGCACCAGAATTGTACTCTATCATCACATCTCCCACGGATCATCGCCTATCCTGCTTTACAGAGTGAGTAAGCCTCCGATCACCACGTTCTGTGATGTGCGTTGACGTCGAATATCTTGTTGCCCACTCGTGGTTTCATCATCCTTCAACGACTTTGATAGATGTTCACGACCGAGCGAGGTCACGCAGTGGTTAGCACACTGGCTTCGCATTCTGGAGGACGGCGGTTCAAACCCGTGTCCTGATTTACGTTTTCCGTGATTTCCCTAAATGGCTTCAGTTGAATGCCGGGATGGTCCCTCTCAAAGGGCACAGCCAACTTCCTTCCCCATCCTTCTCTAATCCGATAGGGCCGATGACCTCGCTGTTTGGTCCCCTTCTCCAAATCAACCAACCAAAATGATCAAGACTGTAGCACGCGAACAGCCCTGACCACTGTCGCCGTTTCCCAGACGTTCGTTTCCAGTTGCCAAGCCGTGACGATCTGCCCTTTGTCGAAGTCGCTTATGTCACTAGATTTCTCCATTTTCACCTCACGTCATAGCTAGAGCGATTCCCCATATGTCTGTAAGCTGCTTACATACTTTACTTACCACTTCACATGTCCGGAACGCCAGCAGATGGCAATCACTCCAGAAATGGGCGTTGATCACTATGTTTTGACTTGTCAGTGAACGTCTCCATAAATACACTTTCAAAAAATTTAGTTTAAAAATGACCAATCACATTTAAAGGCAGTATCTATAAGGTGAAAGAGATAAGCGTATTGTATCGTTGGCCGGGAGGCCCATATTCGGAGAAGTTCGGCCGCCAAGTGCAAGTCTTATTTCATTCGACGCCACATTGGGCGACTTGGGCGCCGGTGAGGAGAATGAAATGATGATAAGGACAACACAACACCCACACCCACACCCCAAGCGGAGAAAATCTCCAACCCCACCGGGAATCGAACCCGAGCCCCGCTTGCATGGGAGGCGAGCACGTTATCACCCAGCTAAGCAGGTGGACATGGTAGCGAAAGCTTCACGACCAAACTTCGCCAGATGGTAGAGAGATTCTACACTGACCGTTTTCAGGTAAGGAGCCAATGGTCGGAAATCAGTATTTCGGTACACGTGTGAGACAGGAGATTGTACGAAGGTTGGAATTTAAATAGTGGCAACTATTTATTCACTACCGATACAAAAGAGGTACTTGTTTGTACCTGTTAATGTCCTTCGAAGTAGTCACCAGCGTCGTGTACAACCCGTTGCCAGCGATGTGGAAGGCGTAGTATACCGTTAGCAGAGCCTGTTCTGTTGATGGTGCGAATGGAGCAGTCTACTGCCTGTCGAATCTCTGGAACAGTTCTGAAGCAAATGCCATGAAGTGGTTCCTTCATCTTCGGAATCAAATCAAAGTCACAAGGACCTAAATCTGGGGAGTATGGTGGATGGTACAGTACTTCCCAGTCCCATCGACCGAACAGAGCAGCCGCAACTTGCGCTGTATGCACCTTCGCATTGTAGTGCAAAATGATGGGTGGGTTGCACAGAAAGTGTCGCCACTTCTTTCGCAAAGATGGTCGCAGGTGAGACTCCAAAAACGAACAGTAAAACTGTGCATTCAAGGTCTGCCGTGGAGGAACGTAATGCGTTAGGATGAGAAAACACATTACGAAACATCGGTCAACTTGCCGTGAAGACTACAACATACTTCGACCAATACAGTACGGAAAGAAGTGCTGAAGCAGAAACTGCTCAGTGTATGCAATTTATGGGTCTAAATTATTTTCGGCCCCAGAGTTCCATTCTGTCAATAGAGTATACTGTAATGCATGTAGTGTTGCTAGTGGCCGACACATTGAACGACTGCTATGAGGTGAATTTGTGGTTTTAAGATTTACAGCTATCATACCGATAAAAACGATCTTGCAGATGTGTCTACAGAAGACAATATTTCATTCTTTAAGGCATAGGTTTCAGGTTCTAATCATGCCGATATGCATTTTTTGTAGTATTTCAGAGTTTTTAGCGCAAATATTGCAGAAAATGTCGTCTCCTTGCTCAAACACATATTACCAAATTCACGGATTAAGCTTTCGTGTACTCATAACGCTATAAGCAGTACCGAATTTTAAGAACTGCAAATTATTTTTAATATCTTTAACGGAGGGAAAAGTCAGGAATGAAAGAAGTAAAATCACTTTTAAATACACAGAAAGACCACGAAAGCACGGTAGTCTATATTCAAAGCAAATTCATTAAACATTAGTTGTTATAACAGCTAAAAACCACGAAATAAATTACTTATTTTAGAACACTTCATTGTTTAAATATACGTCATTAATTTAGTTGTTGGTAGTAGTTATAAAATGTATTTTCCTGGACAGCTATGGAATCCATATAATGTCATCTATTGACAAACTAGCTACAAGGCAGAAACAGCTCATGATAAAACCCCTACTGTGCGAACAGTGCACTCTTGCTTTCCTGACATGTAGCTGTGATGTCAACAAGTACTTGTAGTTCGTAGTGGCGCGATCCCTGTCTTAATGCAGCCCTTGAACTGAATAGAGGATCTTAGACCCGAAAAATTCTCAATGCACTTGAGACTCCACGTTTCGTTTTCCCACTCCTCTGTATCAAAGCGGTCTTCCTCCGTTGATTTCCGTACTGTAACAAAGTTCTCTTAAGCGGTGAGTTAAGAGTTAGAGGGCCGATTTGAACTGGAAACATTACCCCTCTGAAATATTTCGGATTGTTGTAGGATGCTACGGACGCGTGTCTAGGGGTAGCGTCTTTGATTCATAATCAAAAACGTCTTCGGTCCCGGGTTCGATCCCCGCCTCTGCCTAAATTTTGGTAAATAATCAGCATTGGCGGCCGAAGACTTCCGGCATAAGAAGTCAGCCTCATTCTGCCAACGGCCTTGTCAAAGAGGGCGGAGGAGCGGATAGAGGTTCAGGGCACTCTCTTGTCCTAGGGGTGGGAAATTGCCCCTAAAGGCGGAAGAATCAGCAATGATCAACAACATGAGGATGCAGAAGGCAATGGAAACCACTGCATTAAAGACACGTAACGTGTATCCACAGGACATGTGGCCTGTAATTGAAGAAGTGTCATGATGATCTCTCCATTGGCAAAAGACTCCGGAATAGTCCCCCATTCGGATCTCCGGGAGGGGACTGCCAAGGGGGAGGTTACCATGAGAAAAAGATTGAATAATCAACGAAAGGATAACGTTCTACGAGTCGGGGCGTGGAATGTCAGAAGCTTGAACGTGGTAGGGAAACTAGAAAATCTGAAAAGGGAAATGCAAAGGCTCCCTCTAGATATAGTAGGGGTCAGTGAAGTGAAGTGGAAGGAAGACAAGGATTTCTGGTCAGATGAGTATCGGGTAATATCAACAGCAGCAGAAAATGGTATAAAAGGTGTAGTATTCGTTATGAATAGGAAGGTAGGGCAGAGGGTGTGTTACTGTGAACAGTTCAGTGACCGGGTTGTTCTAATCAGAATCGACAGCAGACCAACACTGACAACGATAGTTCAGGTATACATGCCGACGTCGCAAGCTGAAGATGAACAGATAGAGAAAGTGTATGAGGATATTGAAAGGGTGATGCAGTATGTAAAGGGGGACGAAAATCTAATAGTCATGGGCGACTGGAATGCAGTTGT
The DNA here is from genome assembly GCF_021461395.2 of Schistocerca americana. Taxonomy (NCBI): domain Eukaryota; kingdom Metazoa; phylum Arthropoda; class Insecta; order Orthoptera; family Acrididae; genus Schistocerca; species Schistocerca americana. The sequence continues at coordinate 149,180,118 of NC_060123.1, forward strand.
AGGGGAAGGAGTAGAAGAAAAGGTGACAGGAGAATATGGGCTTGGGACAAGGAATGAAAGAGGAGAAAGACTAATTGAGTTCTGTAACAAGTTTCAGCTAGTAATAGCGAATACCCTGTTCAAGAATCACAAGAGGAGGAGGTATACTTGGAAAAAGCCGGGAGATACGGGAAGATTTCAATTAGATTACATCATGGTCAGACAGAGATTCCGAAATCAGATACTGTATTGTAAGGCGTACCCAGGAGCAGATATAGACTCAGATCACAATATAGTAGAGATGAAGAGTAGGCTGAAGTTCAAGACATTCGTCAGGAAGAATCAATATGCAAAGAAGTGGGATACGGAAGTACTAAGGAATGACGAGATACGTTTGAAGTTCTCTATCAAATTATACATGACTGTGCTTAAAACTGACACACAATATTTTTAGCGCAACGCAATCTGACTTTCAAAAAATCCCTACGAAAGAATGGCCCTGACTAACATTAACCTATGCGTTTTACAAATCGCTTATCTCACAAAAATCTTGGTTACTCGAACTACTGCAATACAGCAGGCGCCACTACTGCCAGCTAAATAAAAGATTCAAACTACGGAAGGCATTAACTACTGATAGGAATAGTTAGCAAATGAAAGATTTTAATAGAGAACAAACAATGTATTTACCTTAATAGTCATAATATCTATGTACCAGTTCATGACATCCAGTTTTATAAATTTCAAAACTCCGCCATCTCTCTCCCCACATCCACCACTGCTGGCGGCTCACCTCCAACTGCGCAACGCTACGCGCTGTTCACCGCCAGCTGCCGCTGCCCAACACTACAATGGCAGACAACAATGCAAACTAGCCACAGACTGCACACAGCACAGCCAGTGATTCTCACACAGAGCGCTACGTGGCGTTACCAATAAGAAAACCTAAACAGCCTACTTACAAGTTGAAGAGGAATGGACATCTCTAAAAAGGGCCATCACAGAAGTTGGGAAGGAAAACATAGGTACAAAGAAGGTAGCTGCGAAGAAACCATGGGTAACAGAAGAAATACTTCAGTTGAATGATGAAAGGAGGAAGTACCAACATGTTCCGGGAAAATCAGGAATACAGAAATACAAGTCGCTGAGAAATGAAATAAATAGGAAGTGCAGGGAAGCTAAGACGAAATGGCTGCAGGAAAAATGTGAAGACATCGAAAAAGATATGATTGTCGGAAGGACAGACTCAGCATACAGGAAAGTCAAAACAACCTTTGGTGACATTAAAAGCAACGGTGGTAACATTAAGAGTGCAACGGGAATTCCACTGTTAAATGCAGAGGAGAGAGCAGATAGGTGGAAAGAATACATTGAAAGCCTCTATGAGAGTGAAGATTTGTCTGATGTGATAGAAGAAGAAACAGGTGTCGATTTAGAAGAGATAGGGGATCCAGTATTAGAATCGGAATTAAAAAAAGAGCTTTGGAGGACTTACGGTCAAATAAGGCAGAAGGGATAGATAACATTCCATCAGAATTTCTAAAATCATTGGGGGAAGTGGCAACAAAACGACTATTCACGTTGGTGTACAGAATATATGAGTCTGGCGATATACCATCTGACTTTCGGAAAAGGATCATCCACACAATTCCGAAGACGGCTAGAGCTGACAAGTGCTAGAATTATCGCACAATCAGCTTAACAGCTCAAGCATCGAAGCTGCTTACAAGAATAATATACAGAAGAATGGAAAAGAAAATTGAGAATGCGCTAGGTGACGATCAGTTTGGCTTTAGGAAAAGCAAAGGGACGAGAGAGGCAATTCTGACGTTACGGCTAATAATGGAAGCAAGGCTAAAGAAAAATCAAGACACTTTCATAGGATTTGTCGACCTGGAAAAAGCGTTCGACAATATAAAAAGCTGTTCGAGATTCTGAAAAAAGTAGGGGTAAGCTATAGGGAGAGACGGGTCTTATACAATATGTACAACAACCAAGAGGGAATAATAACAGTGGACGATCAAGAACGAAGTGCTCGTACTGAGAAGAGTGTAAGACAAGGCTGTAGCCTTCCGCCCCTACCCTTCAATCTGTACATCGAGGAAGCAATGATGGAAATAAAAGAAAGGTTCAGGAGTGGAATTAAAATACAAGGTGAAAGGATATCAATGATACGATTTGCTGATGACATTGCTATCCTGAGTGAAAGTGAAGGAGAATTAAATGATCTGCTGAACGGAATGAACAGTCTAATGAGTACACAGTATGGTTTGAGAGTAAATCGGAGAAAGACGAAGGTAATGAGAAGTAGTAGAAATGAGAACAGCGAGAAACTTAACATCAGGATTGATGGTCACGAAGTCAAAGAAGTTAAGGAATTCTGCTACCTAGGCAGTAAAATAACCAATGACGGACGGAGCAAGGAGGACATCAAAAGCAGACTCGCTATGGCAAAAAAGGCATTTCTGGCTAAGAGAAGTATACTAATATCAAATATCGGCCTTAATTTGAGGAAGAAATTTCTGAGGATGTACGTCTGGCGTACAGCATTGTATGGTAGTGAAACATGGACTGTGGGAAAACCGGAACAGAAGAGAATCGAAGCATTTGAGATGTGGTGCTATAGACGAATGTTGAAAATTAGGTGGACTGATAAGGTAAGGAATGAGGAGGTTCTACGCAGAATCGGAGAGGAAAGGAATATGTGGAAAACACTGATAAGGAGAAGGGACAGGATGATAGGACATCTGCTAAGACATGAGGGAATGACTTCCATGGTACTAGAGGGAGCTGTAGAGGGCAAAACCTGTAGAGGAGAACAGAGATTGGAATACGTCAAGTAAATAATTGAGGACGTAGGTTGCAAGTGCTACTCTGAGATGAAGAGGATAGCACAGGAAAGGAATTCGTGGCGGGCCGCATCAAACCAGTCAGTAGACTGATGACAAAAAAAAAAAAACGGACACTTGTGTTACCTCTGGAAACATTTGTTGAAATGCTGCTCCACCGTCAGTTCCATAAAAAATCGGTACGGCAAATCTTGTACTGCTCTCATTTCTCTCGTACCCAAACATTTACACGAAACTGATCAACTTACTCGAAGAATTCGAGTTTTACCGTGCAGTCCTTGTGTGGACAGAGACAAAATGTCTGTTGCGTTCCCAAGGAAACGTGTTGTTGTTAGAGGCCTTTAGAGCTGCCATTTCAGTAGCGAGGCACCTTTAATGGTTACGGCACTGAGTTTCGCAGGACTGGTTAGTAGGCGGTTGATAAGTACGAGCTGAGTGATTTACACGCTCTGAGGAGCAGCACACAGCGCAATCGTTTCACACGTCTCGCCATCCACTTTGAGCCACTCTCGCTTGTTTTGTCCACTGGGAGACTTATACACGTGCGCTAGCCCATAAAGCCCATAAGCGCGTCAAACGGATAAGCCAGTGCGAAATGTTATCACTACATTTAAAACACGGGGGAGATACTCGAGAAGTCGTTCAACTTTACACTTATTTGTTAGTAACATAAGGAATACGTTCCTAGCATTTATAGACAAGTAATGTGCGAAATCTACTAGAACACAAAACGGGAGAAATGCTCTGCGTTCTGATCGAGACAGGCCAAACGGGACCGACTAACGGCCGTGTCACCCTCTAGCAGTGACACGGTGCCCCTCTGCCGGCTGTTGACGAAGGTACGAGCGTATGGATTAAGTTCATAGATACGTGAGTGGCTCGAATACTTTTTAAGTAATAGATCCCAGCGTGTTGTCCTCGACGGCGAGTGTTCATTAGAGACGAGGGTATCGCCAGGAGTGCGGCAGGGAAGTGTGATAGGACCGCTGCTGGTCTCTCTGTCATCATCATCATCAGTGTTCTGCCAAAAGGCAAGTTTTCACATGGTAGTTCTCCAGACTGTCTTCTGCCATCCTCTTCAGGTCTGCATAATTTTCTCTTTCCTTTATGTCGTCTATCATCTTGTATCTCCTTCTTCCTCTCAGTCTTCTCCCACAAACCAATCCATCCAAAGCATCTACTAGCAAGCACTCCCTTCTCAGTGAATGTCCCAACCACTTCTTTTTCCTTTCTCTTACAAACTTCAGCAGACATCTTCTCTCACCAACCCTTTCCAATACTCTTTCATTACTCATTCTTTCCATCCAGCTTATTCTCTCCATTCTCCTCCACATCCACATCTCAAATGCTTCTAACCTTCTTTCATCCTCTCGTCTCAGCGTCCATGTTTCTGCACCATATAGTGCCACTCTCCAGACAAAAAATTTGCCAAGCCTTTTCCTTAGTCCCTTATCTAATTTTCCACATAAAAGTCTCCTGTTTCTGTTGTATGCCTCTTTCGCTATGGCAATTCGAGTTTTCACCTCCTGGTGACATCTCAAGTCTTCAGCCATCCTCTTCAGGTCAGCATAATTTTCTCTTCCCTTTATGCCGTCTATCATCTTGTACCTCCTTCTTCCTCTCAGTCTTCTCTATATAAATATTCTCTATATAAATAAATGATTTGGCTGACAGGGTGGGCAGCAGCCTGTGGTTGTTTTCTGATGATGCCGTGGTGTACGGTGAGGTGTCGAAGTTGAGTTATTGTAGATAGATACAAGACGACTTACACAAAATTTGCAGTTGGTGTGATGACTGGCAGCTGACCCTAAATGTGGAAAAACGTAAGTTATTGCGGACGAGTAGGAAGATAAAACCTGTAATGTTCGGATACAGCATTACTAGTGTCCTGCTTGACACAGTCAAGTTGTTTAAACGTGTAGGCGTTACGCTCCAAAGCGATTTGAGATGGAACGAGCATGTGAGAACTGTGGCAGGGACGACGAATTGTTGACTTCGGTTTGCTGGGAGAATTTTATAAAAGAGTGGTTCAATTGTAAAGCAGACCGCATTTAGCACGCTGGTGCGACTCATTCTTGTGTACTGCTCGAGTATTTGGGGTTCGTACCAGGTCGGCAGACATCGAAGCATTTCAGAGGTGGACTGTTAGATTTGTCACCGGTAGCTTTGAACAACAAGTAAGTCTTATGCAGATGCTTCGGGAACTCAAATGGGAATCCCTGGAGGGAGGGCGACGTTCTTTTCGGGAAACACTGTTGATAAAATGCAGGCAACCGGCATTTGAAGCTGACTGCCGAACGATTTTACTGCGGCCAACATACATTGCGCGTAAGGACCACGAAGATAAGATACGAGAATCTAAGGCTCATACGGAGGCATACAGACAATCGGTTTCCCCCCGCTCTGTTTCCGAGTGGAACAGGAAAGGAAACGACAAGTAGTGGTACGGAGTACCCTCCGCGACGCACCGTGCGGTGACTTGTAGAGTATCTATGTTGATGTAAACTACTGGCCATTAAAATTGCTACTCCAAGAGGAAATGGAGATGATAAACGGGTATTCATTGGACAATTATATTATACTTGAACTATCATGTGATTACATTTTCACGCAATCTGGGTGCATAGATCCTGAGAAATCGGTACCCAGAACAACCACCTCTGGCCATAATAAAGGCCTTGATACGCCTGGGCATTGAGTCAAACAGAGCTTGGATGGCGTGTACAGGTACAGCTGCCCATGCAGCTTCAAAACGATACCACAGTTCATCAAGAGTAGTAACTGGCGTATTATGACGAGCCAGTTGCTCGGCCACCATTGACCAGACGTTTCCAATCGGTGAGAGATCTGGAGAATGTGCTGGCCAGAGCAGCAGTCGAACATTTTCTGTATCCAGAAAGGCCCGTACAGGACCTGCAACATGCGGTCGTGCATTATCCTGCTGAAATGTAGGGTTTCCCAGGGATCGAATGAAGGGTAGAGCCATGGGTCGTAACACATCTGAAATGTAACGTCCACTGTTTAAAGTGCCGTCAATACGAACAAGAGGTGACCGAGACGTGTAACCAATGGCACCCCATACCACCACGCCGGGTGATACGCCACTATGGCGACGACGAGTACACGCTTCCAACGTGCGTTCACAGCGATGTCGCCAAACACGGATGCGACCATCATGATGCTGTAAACAGAACTTGGATTCATCCGAAAAAATGACGTATTGTCATTCATGCACCCAGGTTCGTTGTTGAGTACACCATCGAAGGCGCTCCTGTCTGTGATGCAGCGTCAAGGGGAACCGCAGCCATGGTCTTCGAGCTGATAGTCCATGCTGCTGCAAACGTCGTCTAACTGTTCGTGCAGATGGTTGTTGTCTTGCAAACGTCCCCATCTGTTGACTCAGGGATCGAGACGTGGCTGCACGATCCGTTACAGCCATGCGGATAAGATGCCTGTCATCTCTACTGCTAGTGGTACGAGGCCGTTGGGATCCAGCACGGCGTTCCGTATTACCCTCCTGAACCCACAGATTCCATATTCTGCTAACAGTCATTGGACCTCGACCAACGCGCGCAGCAATGTCGCGATACGATAAACCGCAATCGCGATAGGCTACAATACGACCTTTATAAAAGTCGGAAACGTGATGGTACGCATTTCTCCTCCTTACACGAGGCATCACAACAAAGTTTCACCAGGCAACGCCGGTCAACTGCTGTTTGTGTATGAGAAATCGGTTGGAAACTTTCCTCACGTCAGCACGTTGTAGGTGTCGCCACCGGCGCCAACCTCGTGTGAATGCTCTGAAAAGCTAATCATTTGCATATCACAGCATCTTCTTCCTGTCGGTTAAATTTCGCGTCTGTAGCACGTCATCTTCGTGGAGTAGCAATTTTAATGACCAGTAGTGTAGATGTGTCAATGGCCTCATTTGGGTGCGGTATGGTCGGGCATGTGGTCGACACACCGCTCGCCCAGTCGTTGATGTGTTTCTTGACCTTGGAACCTCTACTTCTCTATCAAGTAGCTCCTCTACTGGAAAATCACGTAGCAGAGTACATCTGGTTCCAGTCCTCCTATCGACGAAAAATCTCTGGCAGTACCGGATTCTCCACATAGTAGCCAGACACACCAGCCACTGAGGCACGGAGGTGGACTCCACTAAAACACACTGTCCGTCAAAAAAATTAAAGCACCGAGAAGACACTGTTAGATGTATTAATATATTAATAACTTAGTACAAGTAAGAACCATGGGTGGCTGTGTAATCAGAGTTGCAATTCTCTGTGACAAGTAGTGCGTTAGTGTTGTTTGTGTTTAGTGTTGTAGAGGGTCTCCATTTGCCCAGCTGGCGAATTGTGCTATATCCAGGTTTGCACTGCATTCAGATATTAAACTCAATGGAAAGTGAGACAAGCACATGGTCAAAGCTCCACAGGACCACCGCTGACCACCACAAGGAGGTACTGTCCAACAAGCACGTCTGAACCACTTCAAATCTGCTCTGGCCAACTGATAACAGGTAATGGACTCCCTCCAACACTGCTGGTGGGAGACTGATGGCAACCGGACTAGGCAATTATCGTCCCGCACAGAGACTGCCGGTAACACCACGACACAAGCAACTGCGTTTGGAGAGATGCCCTGCTCATGAAGCATGAGCTGCTGATGTATGACGTCGCACTGCGTTCAGCGATGAATCGCCGCTCTGACCTACCCTAGACGAACTTCATCAGTGAGCGCTGCGACGACCTGGGGGAGAACCCGTTCTTCCAATGTTTCTTTGAGAGGCAGAGCGATGTTACTCCAGGAGTCGTGATGGGGGGAACCGCTGGATGTGACTTCAGATCAGGGCTGGTGGTGATCGACAGAACTCAGACAATACAACGGTATCTCACGGACATCCTGCGCTCTTATATGTTACTTCTCATGTGACAGTATCTCGGTGCCATTTTTCAACAGGACGCTGCTCCTCCTCATATGACACGTGACTCTATGAACTGTCGGCGTAATGCTGAAGTACTCCTGTGGCCAGTAAGATCACCAGATCCATCCCCTACAGACTTGTCTGTGATCAGCTCGGACGTCAACTCCGTCCCAGCAACACTATCCAGGATATCGAAAACAAGTTACAACAGTTGTCGACCTCCTTGCCTCAAGAGAGAATACAACGGCTTTACGGCAGCTTACCCAATAGAATCAGTACATCCATCGACGTCAGGGGGATTAAAATGTCATACAGATAAAATGGCTTATACTGTGAAGTCCTTTGCACATTTGAATCTATTTTGTAATCAGTAAAACAACATCACATACCCTGAAACTTCCTGGCAGATTAAAACTGTGTGCCCGACTGAGACTCGAACTCGGGACCTTTGCCTTTCGCGGGCAAGTGCTCAACCAACTGAGCTACCCAAGCACCACTCACGCCCGGTACTCACAGCTGCCCGCGAAAGGCAAAGGTCCCGAGTTCGAGTCTCGGTCGGGCACACAGTTTTAATCTGCCAGGAAGTTTCATATCAGCGCACACTCCGCTGCAGAGTGAAAATCTCATTCTGGATCACATACCCTGTTCCATAAAATTTCGGGCGTGCAGCCGCAGCGTCTTCTTCTGATATTTCGGCTGAATACCGTCCAGCCATCTTCAGAGTGAGCCGAGGTGACTATCGCTCCAGCACTTGCTCCGTCCTTCTAAAGCCGTGGACCGCACCATTGTGCATGCTGTCACAGATACACAAGGCGCCAGTGACGTTGATAAGCTGAAAAGATATGTAACATACGCATGGAAATTAAATCTATGGTTGCGTGTCGATCCACACGGTGATATCGATGTGTACCTGAGAGCTGCACCGTTATGACGTCTTTGTGATTTAATTACAGAAATTGCCGGAGTCCATGATTTTTCCAAGCTGAAGCCGCTATCTCTATTAATTAAATTCGTCGCCAACCGAATTTCAATTGCTTCTTTCACTACTGTGTCCCAGAAAGATGAAGTCGAGGCTAAAATTTCGACGTTATGGTACACCGTAGAGTGCCCAGTGTGAATCCAGTGCTCCCCACCGCAGATTTATTAGGGTGTAAGAGCTGGGTGTACCTGCGGTGCTCTGTGCATCTCTCCTGGTCTGTACGTGTCGTCTGTCCGATGTATGAACGACCGCACTCGCAGGGGATCTTATAAAACCCAGGCTTCCGAAGCACCAAATGAAGATGCACATCACATACCCTGTCAACCTGTGATGTTTCATTTCGTTTCCCGTTCCCCTTCTGTATACCTCACTGATTTGTCAGGCAGTGTAAATTAACGGGAAGCAATTTTACTTCGCACTTGATAATGGGAAGAACATGTTCTTGTATATGTGGGCGAGTATTCTGCAAAATCCACTAAAACAAAATTGGGATGATAACAGAGAAAAATCGAGAAAGAGAAGAAGTGTTAAGAAGGAAATAAAGAAATCCTGCAGGTTAGCACCACTTCTGTGCAAACTCTACATAGAAGAAGAAAGGGAGAAAGGGCATAAAAGCTTCGAAAGACGAGTAAATCTGCGCCAAGGGAAGAGTCAACATGCTGCGATCCGCCGGTGCCATGTCCCTTCCGTCCGGTTACAAAAACGTAGCTTAGTAGAACTTTTTTATGAAATGAACATCTTATTTTGCACTCAGTGTTGGTAAACAGTAAATAAAACTAACACGAAAGTTGTTTGAAGTAGCAGACTGGTGAACAGGTGCTCCCTTATCGTCAAAGTTACGAGTGACAGTTATTGTAGAAGTGTGACAAACCTCAAGATTACACAAGTTTCATTTGCCAGAACAAGAAGGTACCAGAATATATCTTCTTTTTTCAGTAAAAAAAGTCTCAGTGGTATCAAATATTGAAATCGTATTAGAGAAGAGGTTTCTGTAAGTGCACGACTGTCGCACAGCATTCTGTGCAAGCGAAACGTGGACCATGGGATAAAGGTGGACGAATATGAAATGTGAAGTAGCAGAAGAATATTAGAAACTAAGTGGACGAATAAGCTACAGAATGAAGATTCCAGCGGTTGTTCGTGATTGCTAATTATGGAGCTACTTTATCAGCTTACTCTGAAAGAAACCTGATTGATATTCAGTCTGGTCGGTAGGTATTTATTAAGTGATTTAAGCTGTTTCATTACTCTGGGGATATCTAATTCGAAGTCATTCATGTTGTCAGTTGTTCTAGATTCTAACTCTGGAACATTTACTTCGCCTTCTTTGGTGAAAGAGTTTTTAGTAACTTCTTTGGTGAAAGAGTGTTTAGTAACTCTGCTTTAGTTGCACCGTCATTAGTGACATCACCATTGTTATAGCGCAGTGAAGGTATTGATTGCATCTTCCCGCTGGTGTACTTTACATAAGACCAAAATATCTTTGGGTTTTCTGCTAGATTTCGAGACAGAGTTTCGTTGCGAAAACTATTAAAAGTATTTCACATTGAAGGTTGCGCCAAATTTCGACTTTCTGTAAAACTTGGCCAGTTTTGGGGATTTTGCGTTCTTTTAAATTTGACGTGATTTTTCATTGCTTCTTCAACAGTGTTCTTAACTGTTTTGTGTGCCGTGGGGGATCAGTATCATCCCTTATTAATGTGTTTGGTATATATCCCTCAGTTGCCTTAGGTACTATTTCTTTTGGTTGAAACCACTTCCGGTCTCCGCTTACATAGTCAGATTGGAGGGAGTGGAGACTGCCTATCGCGTCAAGCGAATTTTTATCTGCCTTTTTAAATAGATGTACTCTGCGTTTATTTTTGGTGGGTTTGGATTTTACAGTATTCAGTCTCAGTACAACAACTTAGTGGTCACTTATCCCCGTACGCGTCATGTTGCTCCCTAATTGCTCTGGATTATTTGTTTCTAAGAGGTCAGGTATGTTTTCGCAACCATTCACACTTCGAGTAGACTCCTGAACTTACTTGTTCAAAACAATTTCTTGAGAAAGCGTTCAGAACAATTTCGGACGACGTTTTGTGCCTACCGCCGGCTTTAAATATGCTTTCTGCCAGTATATCGAGGTACCTTGATGTAACCACCAGTTATAATTGTATGAGTGTGGTACCTAGTTGAAATAAACTCACGTTTTCTTTGGACTACAGAACTGTATCTTCTGAGTCAGGGGGTCGCTAAAAGGACCGAGTCATTAATTTACTCCGGTTGTCAAGTTTAACCTCTACCCATACTAACTCTCAGGAACTATCTACTTCATTTTCGCTACAAGGTAAACTACTTCTGACAGCAAGAAACACTCCACCACCAACTGTATTTACTCTGTCCTTTCTGAACACTGTTAGATCCTTCGTAAAAATTTCGGCTGAACTGAGCTATGCAGCCAGATTTCAGTACCTACAATGATTTTTGCTTCAGTGCTTTCTATTAGCATTTGGAGCTGTGGATCTTTTTCAACATTGCTACGATAATTTGTATCTGCAACACCGATTGTTCTAGGTCTACCTTCCTGTGTCTGCCCTCCAACCTTTCAGACTGACACCCCTTTCTGTAGTTTCCCAAGACCCTCTAACCTAATAAACCACCGCATACCTTCCATACAGCACCCGCTACCAGTGTAGCAACTCCCTGTGTGTGGTGAACCCCTGACCTATTAAGCAGAGCTCGGAAACCTTCTACCCGATGGCGCAAGTTGAGGAATTTGCGCCGGCCGGAGTGGCCGAGCGGTTAAAGGCGCTACAGTCTGGAACCGCACGACCGCTACGGTCGCAGGTTCGAATCCTGCCTCGGGCATGGATGTGTGTGATGTCCTTAGGTTAGTTAGGTTTAAGTAGTTCTAAGTTCTAGGGGACTTATGACCATAGCAGTTGAGTCGCATAGTGCTCAGAGCCATTTGAACCATTTTTGAGGAATTTGCAACCCACATTGTCGCAGAATCGTCTGAGCCTCTGATTCAGACGCTTCACTTGGCTCTGTACCAAGGACCACAGACAGATATGTCGCCTATGCTACAAATGGTGAGCTCTCACAAGCAAGTTTGTCAGTCTTTACCACTTACGCCCGAAACCAGAAAGAAACTCTTCCAGTCCCAAGCGATACCCATCATTTGTACCAGCATGAGCCACCACCTGCAGTTGTCTGCACTCTGTGCTCTTATGGCATCCAGAAGCACACTTTCCAGATCTGGAATAACTCCTCCCGGTGTGCACACAGGTGCACCCTAGGTTCCTTCCCCTTCTTGGCAGCCATATCCCTAAGAGGCCCCATTATTCACCTGATTTTGGAGATCCCTACTACCAACAATCAGACCCTCTGTGATGTTCTGACCTTGAGGGCCAAAAAGCTTCCTCTGGAACAGGGCAAGCAACTGCATCTGGCTCAGGGACTTCTTCAGCCACAGATGGCACCCGAAACATGTTCGTCAGACGAACTGGGGAAGTCCTCTGATCAGCCCCTCGGAAAGTCTTTCACTGCCTGCCACAGGTTGGAGCGACCTTCTACACAATCACGGGTGAGTGGTCAACCTCGGATCTCCACGTCCAACAACTCCCACAGTGCTGGCCGCCTGCAGCAGCTTCAAGCTGTGTGACAGAAGCCAACACTGCTTGGAGCTGTGGGCGGAGTGACGTGTCACCAACTCAGCTCGCGTCTGACCACAGGAATCACAGGTGTAACTGGGTAACCTGTGTTGATGCTAGTCAATTGTCAGGATGAGCATTACTGCAAAGGGCATTTGATTCTAAAGCATTATTTCAGGGTGAAAAACACTAAATAAATTACTTTTTCTCTCTTAACAACATGTGGACGGGGTGGGTTCTTCCTTGGCTCGGGTATGAGGTAGAATGAAACAGCATTTTTACATAAGATAACTTTTATTGAAAGATTTGTACAATGGTTTCCTTACTGGATTGTTCTGACTGGAAGAGCAGCAACTGTGTCGTTTGCTAAGCCTCTGCTGCGTGAGCGGCGGCGTCTGATTACGCCTGGCGGTGTGTACCTCGTGTCGCCATTTCGCCCAGTTGACTGGAGACGCGCATCGTGCTGTGAGCCGTTTATTTATTGAGAACGAAGTCGTGAATTGGATGGTGATACCTTGGATGTGGCGTCCCAGTGTTTCTCTTTTCTAAGCGGCCGCGTGTGACAGTGTTGTGCGTCGGCCAGCGGAGCGGCGCGGCAGGGGAAGGCCAGTGTCCCGGACTTGAACAACGGACTCCAGCTTGCCAGTCTTCGGCTGTCAGATCTTCATCCCACCTCACAGGTGACAGCTGATGTGAGGCCGTCTCCTTCCCGTCCTCACGAGTCACCCGGGTACTTAAAAATCAGTCATCAAATACCTTCTAACTTCTGCCTTCTGGCGGCGAGGCTGCTGCTTGCTACTCCATTACAGCGTCGGACTTGGTGCTTCTGTGTACGATGTAGTCTCTTCCTGCATGATGGTCTTTAGCACCGACTGAACTGTACTGGAACTGAAAACTACTGTCTGGCCCGCTGCGTCTCTCGTATTTATTTACTTCAGTTCACTAGTGGTGAATGACTTCACGGTCATTGCCTCTTCTGCTCTGCCCACTGTTTGCCAGTGTGTAATTCTTCTAAACTAAACTAAGTTTTGCATTTATTTTCTAATTTCTACTTCACTTCACATTGATTTCACTAATTTATTTACCTATCTTAAGTACCACTCAACACAGATCCTAAAAGTACTAAAGACATCGAAAATGTACCCTAGGCAGTTAATAAATGTGGAACTGTGTTCAATAAACAAAGAAACACGCACGAAATTAACGAGTTTAAACTAAAGAGCACAGAGGAAACTCAAAATAAGTCGCTTATTATGAGAAGCCGCGTCAACTCAAAAACAAAAATGGACTTCTCTTATCTGCTGTTGCATTAACTAAAGTTAGCACACAGCTGAGGGCGGTAACTGCTGTGGAGGCTATTCACTCACAACTTCTGTTTGTATACAGAGCTTAAGTTGCCATGCGTTTTTCGTTAGTTCACAGTATCGATGAAATGTCTCAATGCAATTTCTTCTAATGAGCCAGTCTCTAAGAAATGACCCAACAAATACAATTAAGGGGATCATAACTTATTTAAGTCCAGCTAATGTGCATGTTGTATGGAACAGCCATTTCATTGTGGCTGTTATGGTAATAAAAAATGATTCAAATGAAGCAGGCTAAATGGTCTACAAACTATTAGAAAAATGAGAGTGACGCAAAGCCGAAAAAGGCAAATTAACAACGCAAAAATACATACATGTAGGTGCTTGATGACCGTCAGAAGCGTGTTATTCCGAATATAGGAAAATTAAAGAAACCCTTGGAGAAAAAGAGAGGCAGCTGTATGAACATCAGAGACACAGGTGGTAAGTCAGTATCAAGCAAACAAGAAAAGGATGAAAATGTGTACGAGGACTGTTGAATAAAAATGATCATAATTTTTTATGGTCTTAATTTCTCGCGCTAAAATTTAATCTTATGATATTTTATTAGCTTAATGTTGAACAAATACGCCGTAGTAGTTTCACTGTTGGGGCTTCTGGTTTCCATCTGTCAGAGGCAGGCAAGGTCAGACATGTTCAGTATCGCCTGCCGCGGCATTGGAGGTAACACGTGAGGAACAATATGCGGCTTTGAAATTCTGCTTTCGCCTCAACAAATCTTCAGCTGAGACCTATTCAGTGTTACAGGAGGCCTATGGAGAGTCTGTTCTTCCTCACAGCACAACTCCAAGGTGGTTTAAAATGTTTAAAGAGGGGAGACAATCAATTTCAAAGGAAGGTTGACCTGGTGCTCCAGTTACTGCTCTTACGGTAGAAAACATCAACACTGCTGCTGTCATGGTGAGAGATGATCGGCGAATTACCTTAAGGTCACCTTCTGAAATACTGAACATTTCATTGGGTGCCACCCACACGTTGGTGGTAGAAAAATTACAGATGACACGTTTTTGTGGGCGATGGGTTCCAAGACTGCTGATTCCCAAACAAAAGGACATTCGTGTGTAGGTCTGAATGTAGTTGAGGTTGATTTTAGAGGAAGATCCGGAGTTACTTTCAAATGTAATCACCGGTGATGAAACTTGGCTACATAATTTTGATCCTGAGAGCAAACAGAGAAGCTCAGTGTGGACATCTCCTTCATCACCAACCCCCAAGAAAGCAAAAGTGATAGCTTCTGCTGGGAAAGTTATGGTCATGTCATTCTTTGATATTCATGGAATGGTTTATCAGCATGTTGTACCCGCACACACATCAGTAACTGGACAATACTACAGGGATGTCATGAAAACATATCAGGCGCAAAAGACCACATCTCCGTGAAGCAGACTGGATGCTGCACCACGATCATGCGCGGCCGCATATTGCCAATGTTGTTGCTGAATATCTTTAAAAATCAACTTGAAGTGCATCCCTAACCCTCCCTATAGTCCGGATTTAGCCCCATGTGACTTTTTTCTACTCCCTGATATAAAGAAACGCCTTTGTGGGAGGCAATATCAATCATCAGAAGCAGTGGAGAACGCTGCCGACGCGATTTTGAAGGACCTATCAAAAAATGGTTTCCAGCATGTATTTGAGGACTGGCAGAAAGCCTGGCACAAGTGCATCGTATTCATGTGAGACTACTTTTAAAGGTTTGTTGTCAAAAACAATTACGATCATGCTTTATTGAACAGCCCTCATAGAAGGACTATATGCAGTAAAAAACTTGAAGACAATATCAAGAAAGGGAAGAGGAAGCAGTTGAGAATGAGGTAAGGGTTGTGATAGTGCGAGAATATTTTGACGAAATGCTGTAAACTTTAGTCGAAAGATTGCTCCTGAATACGACATTTGCTGAGAATTAACAGGATCCTTGGCAGAACCACTCATGACAAAACTGTCCGTATCTATTAGGTGGGATATATGAAACAGGTGAGAAAGCTCAGACTTCAAGAAGGACTTAAGGAACCCAATTCCAACGATGGAAGATGCAACAAGTTTGAATATTATCAAACTATCATTTTAGTAAATCATTGTTGCAAAATACTAAAAGGAATGCTATACTGATTTCAGACTACAGTTCTAAGTTGAGGAAATGAAAGAAAGGAAATACTTACGCGGAGTTAGACAGGTTTTGGCCTATCCCCTAGGTTATGCAATCTGTCCATTGAACAAGTGGTAAAAGAAACATAGGACATATTTAGAAAAGAATTTAATGTTTAAGAGAAGAAATAAAAACTTTAACATTTGCCAACGAAGCTGTAATTTTGTCAGAAATGGAGAAGAACTTGAAAGATAAGTTGAAAGGAATGGATAGTGTGTTTGAGATATGCTATATAATGAAAATGAGCAGAAGTGGAAGAAAGCTAATAGAGTGTAATCGAATAAAATCAGATGATACTGCGTGAATTAGAAGATGTAACAGATCTACCAAAGAGACTGCCTACACTATGCTAGTCTTCCCTCTTCTGGAGTATTGCAGCGCGGTGTGGGATCCATATCAGACAAGAATGACGGCGGACACCGAAAAAGTTCAAAGAAGGTGCTCGTTTCGTATTATTTCGATATGGGGAATATGATCCTCAAATTGGGGTGGCAATCGTTAAAAGAAAGGTGTTTTCCGTTGTGGCGAGATCTTTTCACGAAATGTCAATCACCAACGTGCTCCTACAATGCGGAAATAATTTGTCGAAACTCACCTACAGAGAGAGAAATGATTACTTAATAAAATAAAAGAAATCAGAAATCGCACGGAAAGATTTAAGTGTTCGTTTTTCCCGTGCGCTGTTCGAGAGTGGAACGGTAGAGGAATAGTTTGAAGGTGGTTCGAGGAACTTTCTACCAGGCACTTAATGTTGAATTACAGGTAGTCATACAGATGTAGAACTAGATACAGATTAGGAGGTGATTCAGTGAAATGTAGACCGGTAGTAGAAACAAAAAAAGTGAAATCTGTTCACAACGAATATAAAGTGTTAAAATGTCTTTTCTGAAACTGTTATCTGGAGTGTAGCATTGAATGACAATAAAAAAGGCTCGACAAGCATTAGAGAAAATAAAAGAATTCAAGTTTTTCAATAGTGATGTTATAAAGGAATGCTGGAGATTAGATAGGGAGATTGTATAACTGATGACGTGGCACTGAGTCAGATCGACTCGAAAAGAAATCTATGACAAATTTCAATGAGGGATAGGTCCATAGTACTTATACTGAGAATTTAGCAGTAGTTAATTTGGTAGAAGAGGGAAGTGTGGGGCAGAACAACGTAGAGGGAGTCCAAGGCATGACTGCAGTAGGCATGTTGAAATAACTGTACGTTGCATTACTTACGCTGAGATGGAGAGGCGGAATGGGGTAGCATGGCAAGGTGCGTCTAACCAGTCTTTGTACTGAATACCGCAATAACAACAAGGTGTGAAACGGTGTATTTACAGCAGCTGACGTACATGACAATTTTGAAAGGAGCAAATACGAGCCATGGTTACACAGCACGATATTTTCATTTGTATATCTCGCACTCTCTGCTGAATCAGATATTAAGAATCACCATTTCTGTCGTGAAGATTAACAGATCTAACAAACAGCTCTGTAGTCGTCGTATCTTTTGGTACAAGTTTTAAATATACAATTGAATTAAGCTCGTAAAAGGCGCACCTTCATATATGAGACCTGCTGTTGGAAAGAAGGTAGAATCTAATGTTTCATCTGTAGTGCAGCAATTAGAGGCAAAGCTATTGCACTGTTATTTGAGGTAAATGGTCGTGATCTACACTGGCACTGACGTGATTTCCAAAGCTGGCTGTGTTGCTTGCGAATAAGGTAGAAAATATTCATCATT
The DNA here is from genome assembly GCF_021461395.2 of Schistocerca americana. NCBI lineage: Eukaryota > Metazoa > Arthropoda > Insecta > Orthoptera > Acrididae > Schistocerca > Schistocerca americana. Next base: position 149,197,732 of record NC_060123.1, read on the forward strand.
TCCTTTCCTCATTTTCTGGTAGAATAGTTCCATATTTAACCCATTACTGGCCATTGTCCCTTTTTTGGGACGCGTATATTTTACTTATTTCTACGTAATTAATGGAGCTTTTAGCCTTTATTGTTGCACCGTAGCTTCAGTTAACTGCTATAATGCCTGTAAATGTAAAGTAAATAATTTTTTTCTAAGTACTTCACGTCAGGAAAATTATAAACTTGCCGATTTTTTGTTCTCGCACTTGGCAGCACTCTATGTCTGCTGGTAGTTCCTGGACGACAATGAGCTGTGATTTAGTTGTCTGGGCGTGTTTGTTATGAACATACGAATGTCCGTGTAAGATTAAGTACACTTCAGATTTTTTGAAGTAAGTGCAATATCGATATATTTTATGTGTCCCAATAATGGGACAATGGCATGTTACACTATCATTTATTGTTGGTGTGCCCTATTCTTGTATACACGTATTATACAGAGAAGAATTGCATTTTACGTTCTTTATATCTGCTTTTTTTCCATATTATATTCGAATTTTACGATTCCAACGGGATAAAAACATGCCGCGTGGACTTACACTTGAAGAAATTCTAGTAGAACTAGAGAATCATCAAGGGAGTGACGATGAAGATGATGACGCAGAATTGGCGATTATTCCACCCGATGCAGATGTAATAACAGATGAAGAAGACATTGATGAAAATGTACTGAACAATGAGTCTGTTGTACAAGATGTAGCTGGTACTTTAGAGCTCATAAGCAGCCGAGATGAAGCTAATGCTACAGTTGTACCTCCAGAAGCCAAAAGAAGGAAAGTGTTAGGAGATGGAGCAGAAAGTGGTACGTTTGTTGGTGTACACGACAAGTGTTTTGCTTTATTTCATACTGAATAGACATTCAATAATATTAAAACATTCTTTATTTATTGTTTGTGTTGTTTCTTACAATATTATGCATGGAGAATAAGGTTGTGAATTTGGATAGCGCATTTGGCCAATGTCCCAAAAATGGGACGGCCTGTAGTTTTTATGCTAATAAACTGAAAATTTTCAAAATAACTTTTTATTCGATTAATCACTCAATGTAACGTATTTGTGTATAAAAGTTTGCAAAAAATGATCCGATAGAGTTTTGACCAGTAAGGGGTTAAGACTGATCGGCAAGTAAACTGTTTTTGTTCTATTGAAGAAGAAAAACAGTTTACATTTTATTCAACGTTAAATATTTATCACACACACTTGCATTACGCTCCTAGTGCTCCTCCAGCCTTCAGCATACGAAATACGTGCTGAAGCACAGACGACCTGTCAGTATCGATATTCTGAAGCAGGAGACTCTTTGGCCACACGACTTGCATAAAGCTTTGTTGATTTGGTCAGGGAATCCGAAAATATCTCCAGTTTCGCGGTAACGCAAGTATAACTCTTTGTGTGACCCTGGACTTCGTGGTGACCGCGAAACAGAGAGAAGCTATTCCTAACGAGCGGAGGTGCAACCTATAGGTAACGAAACCTCGATTTTTTATGTTTATTTCATGGAAGACCTTTGATCATTCTTATCATTTGTGTTATCAGCAAAACTGAAGCCACATTCCGGGCGTATTATGAGCGCAGAATTTCGCTTAGTTCGGTTTTGCGTATTTTGCTGTGCATAATGGTCCATCGGCAATTCGACACCCACATGCACGTTGTTGCTTTGCATATGCTTTCCTTGCATTCTCTCATTGAGTTTCTGTATTCGTTTTCAATGCTTTCTTAGAATTACTATTTTTGTCAGAGCCCTACACTTCCGATAACGCGTGGTCAAACATTGTCTGTCTTTAGTATATGGCCATGTGTATGCGCACATTATGACTAGGAACTCCGTTTTGCTTGCTTTTACCATCTCGATAATGATCCAGTCAGAATTGTCACTGATTTTACATACTGTCTAAACAATCTTTCGTAACGCTCGGCCTACGTTTTGCATGGTCACAATCTCGACTTTTTTTACCAGATTGAGCTATGTTCATCGCACACCAGGTACATACATATTCTATGTGTTAGCATGTGAGCTACGTTTGTCACTGTACAAGGGTACAAAATGCAGGACAGGTGTAGAGAGAGGATGTGTTGCGCAGATTGTTATTGACTGAACGTCTTGATTCATTTCAGGCTGTGATCATTTCTACCTTCTGGTAGAGGTAGTGACTATGTAAGTAGGCTGTGTAGGTTTTTATATTGGTAACGCCACGTAGCGCTCTGTATGAAAATCACTGGGTGTGCTGTGTGCAGTCTGTGGCTAGTTAGCATTGTTGTAATATTCGCTATTGTAGTGTTGGACAGTTGGATGTTAACAGCACCTAGCGTTGCGCAGTTGGAGGTGAGCCGTCAGCAGTGGTGAATGTGGGGAGAGAGGTGGCGGAGTTTTGAGAGCGGATGATCTGGACGTGTGTCCATCAGAGACAGTAAATTTGTAAGACTGGATGTCATGAACTGACATATATATTATGACTTTTGAACACTATTAAGGTAAATACATTGTTTGTTCTTTATCAAAATCTTTCATTTGCTAACTATGCCTATCAGTAGTTAGTGACTTCAGTAGTTAGAATCTTTTATTTATCTGGCAGTACTGGCGCTCGCTGTATTGCAGTAGTTAGAGTAACGAAGATTTTTGTGAGGTAAGTGATTCATGAAAGGTATAGGTTATTGTTAGTCAGGGCTATTCTTTTGTAGGAATTATTAAAAGTCAGACTGCGTTGCGCTAAAAATATTGTGTGTCAGTTTAGTGTTGATCAGAATAAGTAAAGAGCGAAATGTCTGAGTACGTTCAGTTCTGCTCAGCTGTTTGAAAATCAAATAACGTAAGGGGTTTACCAGCACAGTAATTCATAAATTTTTCTAAGGGGACGTTTCAACTATTTTCAGTAAGGTGGACCGCTAGTTATCAGTAATATATTAAGCATACATACAAGAAACTTTCAACCAGAAACCTAAATGAGGATGGTCAGACCTTAATTTAAGTCCATCTCCTCGTAAATTTCGCGTTCAAGAAAAGTGGATACCTATGTTAAAGTTTTTGTGTGGGGTCTCTAAACCGCCTCGGGCAAATGGTGGGACTGCACCGGTGCATGACATTAGTAGCCGATGGAAGCGGGAGACAGTGGGTGGCGGCGTTAGAGAGGCGGCCGGAGAGTGTGTTGCGTGCATTCGAAGAGGACTCTGGCAGCTGAGTGCTGGGGGCGACAGCACGTTGCGGAGTGCAGGGGGTGGTGCTTGCCGATGTGTTTGTTTACGGACTACAGCCTCAGAGGCAGCGACGCTCAGGCGCAAAACCTTTAGCGATCTCAAGGCTAGAGTCAAAGTCTCTACCCACAAGTCGAGTAGTGAAGTCTGTGCTCTCCAGACGTTCAGCGAAGTATCACGCCAGGGCGAACTCTCTCGTAGTGCCCTGTAAAAACTGGTAGGTCGTCTCCAAGCACCTTCATGTACTTCTTCTCGCCAATTCCATTACTTTATATGAACATTCTTAGTTCCCGCACTATCCCTCTGTACCTGTATTATTCATTGGCTAGAAAAGTCACATGACACCAGGTGGCGGTTGCCTATAGAAAGGGTTATATTGACAGAATTTACAACTTTAAAATGTTATTATAACTAGTCCCGTAAAAGGTATAATCTTATGTTCAAGGTTTAATACAATAATTCAAGTATTAAAGCTGGAAACTGTGGGTGTATCTTGCGCAAATTTCCCAGATTATATTCGTCCAGTATCTGACAATGAGAGTGTTGTGTCTAGGCAAGACAGCCTAGACACAATGAGAGGAAGCCGAAAGGCACGCGCTTAAACTCACGCAAGCTGGCGTGAGGTCAGAAACAGGATACGTAATGAATGCTATAAAGAAAAGTACGTAGCTTCTGGAATACTTAACTTTAATCCACATTTGTAGAACATCGCTCTTGATGATACATTAATAGAATATTAATATCAATTGAATACGGCGCCTTGCTAGGTCGTAGCGAATGTAGCTGAAGGCTATGCTAACTATCGTCTCGGCAAATGAGAGCGTAGTTGTCAGTGAACCATTGCTATGAACGTCGGCTGTACAACTGGGGCGAGTGCTAGGAAGTCTCCCTAGACCTGCCGTGTGGTGGCGCTCGGTCTGCAATTACTGACAGTGGCGACACGCGGGTCCGGCGTATACTAATGGACCGCGGCCGATTTAAAGGCTACCACCTAGCAAGTGTGGTGTCTGGCGGTGACACCACAGAGAGCGCTAAGTGACTTCAAACAAACTTTGCACATCATTGCAAACCTTTTGGAAACTTTTTGTCGCTGGCAGCCACCAGATTCCATGCCCCTCCCACCCACCCCCTCCCCCACCCCACACCCCACACAGAATAATGGAAGAAAAATTTTATAGTTTACTACATTTTCGCTATTGATACAGTATAACAGGCATTACATTTTCATTTATTACTTCTCCTCACTTTATTCACAACACATTTTACAACCAGTATCGACTTATACCACTGTATGTGCCTACAAAATTATAGCATTGCACGGCACACAATTCAGGAGCTATGGCATTGTAAAGATTACCCAAACTATGCTCATCCAATTTTGGTTCTGACGTTTCCATTAGTCTGTGGTCGACTAGTCTCAAACTAATGAAACCAACGTAATTAGCGTTTTGCGGTTTCAGTCATAAAGGTTCTACATACTTAACGTCAAATATTTAAGAGTTAAACTCTGTGCCACAAAGTAATCAGACGTTTGAACCTGTTTTGTGAATACGAGTTTGATTCCTTAAAGACTCGGTAGTGGATGAGACACTACTAGTTCCACGCTAATAGAAAGCACTCACTAGGCAACAAAGTGTTTGTCAGAAGGCGTTCTTTCACTCTGTTTCCTCCAATACTAACAAAGGTCCTGTGTCCGGTGGTGTGCGCCTTCTTGGTTCAGCTCTGTTTTTGGGAGGCTTTTATTTCTGTGTGCCTGTATCCCGCGTAGCACGGGCTGGGCACACTCTACTGGCGCCACCTTTTTGGCGACGACAATTATAGGGATCCCTCGGCTTTCCTACAGAGTCCGATGTCCAATATTTTAAGAATAGCGGCACCTTGATCATTGCTCTTGGGCTGAGTTAGTGGTAACTATTGAATGCAGGTGTTTTATCTGTCCTTGTTAAACAGCAATTACATTTTTACTTATTTTTATTTTAATCAGTCACTCATTTGCATTTTTGTTAGACCACTTTCTAATTTACTGTACTCACATTACTGTGATTCAGACTGTAAATGAATAAATTTTCAGAGTATCCATCTTGTGAGTATGCCACGTATAATTGGCCGCGTGAAATGTATGATTCCCTCAAGCTGACAGTTCAGTATCGAAATTTTTGCCCTCGCGCTTTGTCGATGACAGCACTGTAGGCCAACTAGACTGGAAAAAATGAAATCATTTTAAACTGAAGGGAAATTGGATCGAAATTAAAGGTATTAGTCGCATAAATATTGCTTTCCTTTTTTTTCGCAGGTCACTACACTGTTCTCGTTGATGTTTTGCTGCAGCGATGTAGTCTCAAATTTGTCGTGGTCAGTTTCCGCAGCAAAGAACCTCCAATTTGAGGCGGTGAAACAACATTTCTGGCACATTCAACGAATACAAAAATGTGGCAGCATATTTTACACTTTCGTTTTCATCGATCAGGGTATCTCTGGAAAAATAATTTTTCTCTTCGACGAGAATTATGTCTTAGATGATCTCTTTAATGCCACTGAAATTTCATTTTTCGCGTTAGAGTGGTTCGTTTGCATACCTGTTCTGAACGGGTGTAATTTTCGGGAATGTCTTTTTCTACAGATTGCATTGCTCGTGTGTTTCATCGATGATGTACAGCTCATTCATCTATACAGTCTGAACGCAATGTTGTGATGGTTAACAACTTCTGGTATCTTGGGTATAAAATCTGTATACCCCACTCCTAATTCTTTAAAGAATCGAATTCCCATGTGCAAAACAGCTTCAAACGTCTAATTCCTTTAAAAATAACTTAATATGTTAAATATTTCACATTAAACATGCTAGGGAGCAAAAGTTCAGAGATGGTCAGCAGTAATATTTAAAGTATGTTGAAAGTCTCATTATCATACCCTGGATGAGTATAGTCTGGGTAATTTAGCTCCGATTTAGCCACAAACTAGCTTGCGTAACGAAGTCATATCTCCTGAACTATGATATAATTTTATAAGTACATTCAGTGGTGGTCTGTATATCGACGTTGTCTGCAAAATGTGTTGCGAATAGAGTTGGTAGTAAATAAGTACTACATTATAATGTGATGGCCCTATGTTGAAGTTTTATAGCACGGACAGCGAAAGTGTAGGAAGTCAACAAATTTATTCCTGTCTTCATTTTGTGAGGGGGATGTCAGCGAGAAGAAGTTTCGTATAGGTTCGGAATTTTGTGTAAAGTTTGCCGGAAGTCGCAGCAGTGCTCCAGAAGAGTGGGGACAAGCGCATTATAAGCAGTCTCTTTAGTAGACGTGTTACATTTTCTAAGTGTTCTGCCAGTAAATCGCAGTCTTTGATTTGCTTTTCCCACAATATTATCCACGCGATCGTTCCAATTTAAGTTATTCGTAATTGTAATCCCCATGTTCTTAGCTGATTTACAGCCTTTAGGTTAGTGTGGTTTATTGCTTAATGGTTTATCGTGTTACTAAACGTTACAGAGTCAATTACCACTTTTTGCACAGTACAGATATCTTGTCTTGTTTTGATCATCCGATGACTTTACAAGACGGCAAATGACAGTATCATCTGCAAACAAGTTAACAGGGCTGCTCAGATTGTCTCCTATGTCGTTTATATAGAACAGAAAGAGCAGAGGGCCTATAACACTTCCTTGGGGGAACGCCAGATATTACTTTTGTTTTACACTATGACTTTCCGTTAGTTACTACGAACTGTGACCTTTGTGAGAGGAAACCACATATCCAGTCGCACTACCGAAACGATTCTCCATAGGCATGCAGTGTTATTAAAATTCTATTGTGAGGAACGAAGAGAAAAGCTTTCTGGAAATCAAAAAATATGGAATCAATTTGACATCCCTGTCGATAGGACTCAATGCTTCGTGAGAACAAAGAGCTACCTGAGTTTCACAAGAACGATATTTTCTGATTCCTTCTTGGCTGTTTGTCAATAAATCGTTTTCTTCGAGGTAACCCATATTGTTCGAGCACAGTATTCCTTCCAATATCCTTCTGCAAATCGACTTAAGCGATAGGGGTCTGTGATTCGTAGAATTATTTCTATATCTTTTCTTGGGTATTGATGTGACTTACGCAACTTTTCAGTGTCTAGGTACGGATCTTTCGACAAGTGAGACGTTATGTATGATTGCTAACTATGGAGCTATTGTATAGCATACTCTGAAACGAACCTGACTGGTATACAATCTGACCGGAGACCTTGCCTTTATTAAATGATTTAAGCTGCTTCGACACACCGAGGATATGTGTTTCTAAGTTCCTCATATTGGCAGGTGTTTTTGGCTCAAACGGCTCTGAGCACTATGGGACTTAACATCTGAGGTCATCAGTCCCCTAGAACTTAGAACTACTTAAATGTAACTAACCTAAGGACAACACACACATCCATGCCCGAGGCAGGATTCGAACCTGCGACCGTAGCGGTCACGCGGTTCCAGACTGAAGCGCCTAGAACCGCTCGTCCACCTCGGTCGGCAGGTGTTTTTGATTTGAATTCACAGTACATTTACTTCAACTTCTTTGGTGAAGGATTGCGAATGGATAACTGTGGACGGTTCTGGAAAAAATCGACTGTTTACGAACACACACTTGTCTTTTGCAAACGTACTATGCAAAGTGGTCGTAAGCAACGATTGACACTCGCGCTTTACTCAGAAACCGGCGAATGCCGGCAAGGTGGGGCGACATTTCCGAACACTGCAGGCGACAGCGAGGGGCGACATTGCGAGAGGGGGCTGCGTTTCTGGCGCCAGTAGCCGCGTTAACACACGCGGCGCACAACTGGAGGGGACGCGAGGGCGGCCGTCTGTCCGCGGCGTGGGCTTTGGCAGGGCCGCCCCGACGTAATAGAGCCATAGCCGCTATGGCAGCGGGGGAGGGAGGGCGGAGCGCTACGCGCGCCATCTGCGCGGCGCCGGCGCCAACCACCTGCCTCAATAGCCTTAAAGGCGAACTGCGGCGCCGTCGCTTTAACCCGGCGCACCAGCCACCGCAGAAGTAAGTGGGCACCGGAGGAACTCTGCGTGGGCGAGTGTGACGGGATGGGCGAGGGCAACAGACAAGCCTTACAGGAATCCTCTCTCGAGAAATATTTTATTCCGTATCTAAATGCAGACTGAAACGACGAATGAAAATGTGTACCGACGCCTGGATTCAAACCCCCGCCCTGGTACAGATTTTCATTCGTAGCTTCAGTCTGGACATGTATAGCACAGATGTTTGAAACCTGACAAGGTTTCTGGTCTACAGGGTTGCATTTGAAGTTTTTATTTATTTACTTTTATTTATTTATTTTATTTACTTATTTGTATTTATTAATTTATTTGTATTTATTTTATTTATTTATTGTACGGGATTTGGCAACAGAACATCCATACATATTGTGAAAATAGATGTACGTATGTATGAATATATGTTAAAAATCTCAGCCACTGGACCAGTTTCAACAAAACTTGGTACACATGTTAGTTACTGTCTGGAAAGGATCGCTACAGGAATGGATGAAAAACGAAGTATAGCTCACGACGCGTTGATACCCAGAGTTCATTCTTCCATTGTTTGAGAATGAGAGCACTTGCGACACATAATTTTCAAACATTACGAAACTTTTCTTCGCTGACATCGGCGACAAAATAATGAAAGGAAAATGTTTGTCGCTAACTAAATTTTCGCTGTTCCTAAAGAAAACTACTGCGTGAGAAATGGCTCTGAGCACTATGGGACTTCACTTCTGAGGCCATCAGTCCCCTAGAACTTAGAACCACTTAAACTTAACTAACCTAAGGACATCACACACATCCATGCCCGAGGCAGGATTCGAACCTGCGACCGTAGCGGTCTCGCAGTTTCAGACTGTAGCGCCCAGAACCGCACAGCCACACCGGCCGGCTGCCGCATGAGACAATGAGACATCACGTTTTAATTTATCACATTTTTACTACCAATTGTATTCGCGACACAATTTGCAGACAGTACTGATATATACCATTGAACGTACCATAAGAATTATACCATTGTATGAGTTACAGTTCAGGAGTCACGAAGTCCTAAGTGCTCAGATGCGTCAAAAGCTGCCGCATTATGCATGACTTTTCATTTTATTACTTCTTTGCTACTAACTCTACTCCTAACGCATGTCGCAGACAGTATCCAATTATGCCAATGAATGTACCAACAGAAATACATTGATGAGCCAGAACATTATGACCAACTGGTTAATAGCTTGTCTGTCCGTCTTTGGAACGAAATACATTACTGAGTCTGCGCATCAGGGATCCGACGGTTAGTCGGTAGTTTTTTGGCACGTAACTAACGTACTGACTTTAAAGAGAGGCAGCATACGAGAGAAATTTTTGACTTCACATTGATGTCCAAATCTCGTATGCATTTGACAGCGTGATGTGTGTGCTCAGATGCTCCACAGTCACAACTTGGGCTGTCCGAAAGTCCCCATGTATACATTACTGATTCTGCGCATCAGGGATCCGACAGTTAGTCGGTAGGTTTTTGGAGGTATGTGGCACCAGATTTCAACGGACAGGTCACGAAATTCGTGTAATTACCGGTTCGTTGATTTGTGTACGCGGTGATGGCGTCCGATAGCGATCCAGATGGGTTCGGATTTAGTAGAGATTTTTCCAGTTTTTTCTTTGGAGTTGAAACCTTTTATTCCTTTTGAGGGATCAGTTATCAGATGATGATTACTACCGGAATTCTCCCAGACCTTTTACCATGTGTCTATTAGGATAAAGATGTTCTGTCCTCCGACATGTCTGTTGTTGCAAGTGGACTTCCGCGAATTCAAGAATGTGTTTGGTAAATTCTTTAATAGATAATTTTGTTTGCTTTCTCTATCTACACTCCTGGAAATTGAAATAAGAACACCGTGAATTCATTGTCCCAGGAAGGGGAAACTTTATTGACACATTCCTGGGGTCAGATACATCACATGATCACACTGACAGAACCACAGGCACATAGACACAGGCAACAGAGCATGCACAATGTCGGCACTAGTACAGTGTATATCCACCTTTCGCAGCAATGCAGGCTGCTATTCTCCCATGGAGACGATCGTAGGGATGCTGGATGTAGTCCTGTGGAACGGCTTGCCATGCCATTTCCACCTGGCGCCTCAGTTGGACCAGCGTTCGTGCTGGACGTGCAGACCGCGTGAGACAACGCTTCATCCAGTCCCAAACATGCTCAATGGGGGACAGATCCGGAGATCTTGCTGGCCAGGGTAGTTGACTTACACCTTCTATAGCACGTTGGGTGGCACGGGATACATGCGGACGTGCATTGTCCTGTTGGAACAGCAAGTTCCCTTGCCGGTCTAGGAATGGTAGAACGATGGGTTCGATGACGGTTTGGATGTACCGTGCACTATTCAGTGTCCCCTCGACGATCACCAGTGGTGTACGGCCAGTGTAGGAGATCGCTCCCCACACCATGATGCCGGGTGTTGGCCCTGTGTGCCTCGGTCGTATGCAGCCCTGATTGTGGCGCTCACCTGCACGGCGCCAAACACGCATACGACCATCATTGGCACCAAGGCAGAAGCGACTCTCATCGCTGAAGACGACACGTCTCCATTCGTCCCTCCATTCACGCCTGTCGCGACACCACTGGAGGCGGGCTGCACGATGTTGGGGCGTGAGCGGAAGACGCCCTAACGGTGTGCGGGACCGTAGCCCAGCTTCATGGAGACGGTTGCGAATGGTCCTCGCCGATACCCCAGGAGCAACAGTGTCCCTAATTTGCTGGGAAATGGCGGTGCGGTCCCCTACGGCACTGCGTAGGATCCTACGGTCTTGGCGTGCATCCGTGCGTCGCTGCGGTCCGGTCCCAGGTCGACGGGCACGTGCACCTTCCGCCGACCACTGGCGACAACATCGATGTACTGTGGAGACCTCACGCCCCACGTGTTGAGCAATTCGGCGGTACGTCCACCCGGCCTCCCGCATGCCCACTATACGCCCTCGCTCAAAGTCCGTCAACTGCACATACGGTTCACGTCCACGCTGTCGCGGCATGCTACCAGTGTTGAAGACTGCGATGGAGCTCCGTATTCCACGGCAAACTGGCTGACACTGACGGCGGCGGTGCACAAATGCTGCGCAGCTAGCGCCATTCGACGGCCAACACCGCGGTTCCTGGTGTGTCCGCTGTGCCGCGCGTGTGATCATTGCTTGTACAGCCCTCTCGCAGTGTCCGGAGCAAGTATGGTGGGTCTGACACACCGGTGTCAATGTGTTCTTTTTTCCATTTCCAGGAGTGTATAACTAAATTTATTGATGTCAGGACAGCCCAACAACACATGGCTACGTTGTAGAACATTTCTAGACGCTGTCGACTTCACTCTCTTACAGAGCCTAACAGACACATACAAAGTCTTCACATTACTTCCTGGAGTACGCTTTTACAGAAAGGAATTAAAAATTGAAACTTCCTGGCAGATTAAAACTGTGTGTCGGACCGAGGCTCGAACTCGGGACCTTTGCCTTTCGCGGGCAAGTGCTCAACCAACTGAGCTACCCAAGCACCACTCACGACCCGTCCTCACAGCTTTAATTCCGCCAGTACCTCTTGTCCTACCTTCCAAACTTAACAGAAGCTCTGGTTCGCAGAAGAGCTTCTGTGAAGTTAGGAAGGTAGGAGAAGAGGTACTGGCGGAATTAAAGCTGTGAGGACGGGTCGTGATTCGTGCTTGGGTAGCTCAGTTGGTAGAGCACTTGCACGTGGAAGGCAAAGGTCCTGAGTTCGAGTCCCTGTCCGGCACACAGTTTTAATCTGCCAGAAAGTTTGATATCAGCGCACACTCCACTGCAGAGTGGAAATCTCATTCTGAATTAAAAAATACTGCAGTCCTCCAGTTCTGACCCAAGTATTTGGGAGGTTGGCCTTAGTTTTTAGCTGAATGCCAAAACTATATATCTCCTGCTCAACTATTCCGAATTGGAAACCCGTATATTCTACCCCAGAATTGACTGGGATTTGACTAATAAGAACACGGTCCTATAGTAAGTTGGATTTAGAACAGCCCCAACTGCCACTTGTGATTTAGAGTAGTGGTGGGATGGAAACATAAAAAAAGCTCAACATTTATTATTTGATAGCAGATTCAGTAATGCATTTAAGAAAGAAATAATGTTAGGAAGGTTATTAGAACTGGCGTACCTCAAGGCTGACTGGTTGCATGTAAAAGACCGTCACTCATACTAAACCTCCAGAAATGTATTGGTTTAGCCAGTGAGGCCGCAGATAGTGGTACAAGGGAGTACGGTATAAATGGCCACTCTTCCCCACTCGAGTTTTGCGACAATGAAACCAGTCCGCCCTTGAACTGACTCAGTGAGCCGCCACTTAGGAATTATTCCTTCCATTTATGTGGTGATGTCTCCTTGCAGGACCTTAGCAGCACCGTCAGATTGTTTAAGTGTAATGCTATGTTGTAGGCAATGAAGCGGGAAGAATTTTCTTTTTGTGCAAATAATTTTTTACGTGGAATGCTATTATGGTGCGTTTATTTAAGGAACACCGTAAAATGAACAGATTATAACTATTAACGGCACGAGAGCATGGTCTACCGCATGACTAGATTGAAAAGCATTCTATCGACGACGACCGACTATAATGAGCAGCCTGTAACTTGGGTATACAATCGGTATAGTTCGTATCAGATCTTACATCTTCGGTTATACCAAAGCTATTCATTTATTTATTAATATTGACATTTACTGGCATTGTAAAATCACTAAAAGGTGGTATTTATGGCCGGTAGACTCCTCCTAATGCTTCAGTGGCAAAAGGCAACTTTTATTAGAAAATATTTGTTAACAACAATCACTTAATTCGCACCAGAATAAATTTACTTTCCGTACGTATCTTTCTGATGACGTCACGAGCTATTTCTGCATCAGCACCTCATCCCACAGACTCTGAAAGCGCCAGTCTATGCTAGCCAGCGTGGGAGCGTACCGCTCGTCTTAACCCCGTACGTACTGCAGAGCTGATACATTCACTTCGCATTTGTGAAACAGCAAAACTGGAAATAAAGTAAAAATGCACTCTTATCTGCAAATAAGGGGTACTTTACATTCACCACTTTCAGTTCTCATACACACACACACACACACACACACAGCTTGCTGATGAAACATCAGCAACACAATCATCATGCTTCAGATGAGTTCAAACCAAATCGACACAATACAAACAAAAACACAGAGATCACTGGGTGTTACATTACTGCAAGCTCCCAGGCTATAAATAAAACAATATGCGAAATTAAATGTGCGTTAAGTTGGGTTGTTATTCAGAATATAATATATTCATAATATCATTTGATGTGACACATTCTTCAGCAAGGGTTTGCAGTCATTCCGTAGCCTCAAACAAATTGAAACTGTATACTCTACATAACCAGGTATCTAAGGGAAGAGTAGTATCTGCGAAGAAACATTGTCATGGACCCGTACACTATGCCAATTTCAGGTTAATTACTCGTCTCTGCAGCCTGAGTCGCTAACGATAGACTTGAAGGTTGCACGTCCTGCTCGTGGATTGAATTTTGCACCAACAGTGTTTGGCTGGCAAGAGGAGGCCATATGGTCGCCTGATCACCAGAATTAACGCCAATACCCCGAATTAAATTCCAGACTCCTTCCGCAGCGTCTCATGGAGTGGGGGCATGTGACACTGCCAACAGTGATCCGACCGTTGGATGGAGCCATTATAATTTTTATAACTGCATTCGATAGCCCTTGAGAAGAAATTACAGTGATATAGTCTTAATTAATGTTGACGTTGAATCCTGTCGTAAAAAGTTTGAGAAGTGTCCCAGAATTTTATAGCACGGCGGCCGGAATCGGCATTATCGGTGCAAACACCGCCAAGCAGAGGTCTGAGGCCACATTGTGTCGGAATGTCAACACATTGGTCTGTTTACTTGTCTACACTGCTGGCCACTCATTTCTACTTCAACATTCGTTGCGTGCAGTCATGTACACCAATGCGGAGAAGTTGGTTATACTGGTTTTATGTGGTGGATGTAAAAGAAATGCCGTAAAAACATTTCAGCGGTACAGGGCTATCTACCTGGATCGCCAATGCCCGACGCGCCAGGAAACTGCACGAATTATGAAGACGTTAGTGCAGACAGGCTACTTGAACGTCAAAAAGAGGACAAGATAGAAGACTGCAACAAACAGAGAACACAAAGACGCTGTTCTGGCTACGACGCTAATGAATCCGCATAGTTGTACGAGACATATTGCCAAGGAACTTGGAATCAATCAGCCAGAAGAGCGTCGTTCGCTTTCTGCACCGACAGAATTTCCGTTCCTATCATATGTCACTACATCAGGCACTAGACGACAGTGATTTCGAAAGACATACGAATCTAAGTTTTTCCAACGTATGTCCTACATCGATGAAGCAACGTTTATTAACCACACTAATGTAAATTTGCATAACATGCATAACTACGCAGCCGAAAGTCCACACTGGCTTCGTCAGGTGAAACATCAACGGCCGTGGACCGTAAACGTATGGTGCGGCTTCATGGGAAATTACGGTGTGGGACCTTTCTTCATCTCAGGCATTCTAAACTAAAATTCATACGTACACTTTCTGCCGGTTGTTCTAGAAGAGCTACCACTGGATTTTCGACAGCGTACGTGTCCAGCTCACTTGTCCCGTGTTGCAACGCGAAAACTGAATGAGAATTTTCCTGGACGTTGGATGGGACTAAATACTATTGTCAAATAGTCTGTGAGGTCCCGCAATTTGACTCTTCTTAATTTCTTTCTTTGAGGAGCACTCAAAGAAGCAGTCTATGACAAAGCATCAACTTCGCCAGACGGTATGTGTCGTCCAAGGGACAGTGCATGCTCTACCATATCATCCACTGCAATTACGTCTTTTCATCGCTTGAAATGTTGTGTCATTTGCTTGGTGTCTGTGGGGATACTTGTTTTGGTGGGGCCACGCTGCCTCTCGACCGTTTCCATCTGCTTATCCGTAAAGATGGGAGGGAGACAGAGAGAGAGAGAAAGAGAGGGAGAGAGAGACAGAGAGAGAGAGAGGAATATTACACTGGCTTCCAAATAACAGGGGTACGGGCAGACACAAATGGTCAGAGCGAATACAATCATGTTATAAAAATGGAAGTGCTCTTATATACAGGGTGTTCCGAGAGATATGGTCAATGTTCAGGGACATGACAGGAACGATCATTCAAAAAGAAATGTCCGTTAAACATGGGCTTCAAAACGCATGTACAAGTGCTCATAGCGCCTACTGCATGCACCTTAGAGCCGATGTTTACTGGACATTTTTTCTTGTTATGGTCCATACAACCATCTCTCAGAATATGGAAAGCAAAGAGCTTATTGTAGAAGAGATTTGTTTTACAGAGTAGAACAAGAAGAAGTGCTCATAGCTCGTAAGTTACGCATTTTAGAGCGTTTGTTTACTAGCCTTTTCTGCTTCGAATGGTCGACCGAGTCATATCCCTGAATATTGACCGTTCCTCCTGGGATACCCTACATAAATGTGGGAATTCTCTGGAATGGCCTCGATGTTCTTTGCCGCTCTATCTCTGCCGTCACAGTTTTTGTGTTTGAAAACAGTCTCGATAAAGCATCGGGACCGTTTACGGCACTATACTACACTTGGTATGTTTCGCACCTTACTCCGACACGGACCTCCTCTGCATTGTCGCCGAGGTCGAACTGGATGCTGTGTCTGAGGGTGGCCGACGTCGTACTGCGGGTTCTGCCTCGTATGGTGTTGTGATCTTGGCTGCACAAGCACATCCTGAAACACAACACTCGCACTCACATCTACCACAACCCTATATGTAATCACAAACATTTTAGTTATTCACCTTCACGCATCTATGGTGAGGCTGAACAGGGTAGGGCGGATTTTGTAAATCTCATACCCTGCAAATTTGTTTTATTCATGCCCGGAAATGGTGTTAGTAAAGGTGTCAATTACAGTCCACCATTCGTGATTTTTTAAAAGTTCGTGTAGTAATCTCTTTGCCTCTATTGGTTCCGTAATTGCACTATAGGCGTCACAGTTAATGATAATGTGGTCGGTTGTTTCCGTATGATCATAATGGCGGACGTATTCCTTCCTGCTGAACTTGCACATGTAAACTAGATGTGGGCCGTGTCCCGTTAGCTAGTTAAAAGTGCCCTAGTTAACGTTTACATGGCCAAGGGCTACGCGTTCGCGAATGCGTGGAAGAAGTTGGTGAACATTTCGGGCGGCATCACGGTTATCCCAGTCATTTTGCCATGTATCCAGTTTCCAGTTCAGTTGGGCTTTAGTTATCACATATTTCTGTAAAATGTTTTTGGACTTATGTCAAATGCCCTTCACGCTGAGGTGACAAAAGTCATTGGATAACGATACGCACATATACAGGTGGCGGTGGTATCGCGTACAAAAGGTATAACAGAGCAGAACATTGGCGGAACTGACATTTGTACACGGGTGAGTCGTGTGAAACGGCTTCCAAAGTTATTATTGTCGCACGTCAGGAATTAACAGACTTTTAACGCGATGTAGTAATTGGAGCTACACGCGTGGGACATTCCAACTGAGAAATGGTTAGGGAATTCAATATTCTGAGATCCACAGTGACAAGAGTGTACCGAAAATTGATTTCAGGCATTACCTCTCACCGCGTAATTATTGTTGACCTTTAAGGAGTGAGTATGTGGTTTTCTGCAGGGAAATAATTAATTTGTTTGTGCACTATCGCTGTATCCGTGAGAGGAGTCTATTCGCCATTTTCTCCAGCTCAGTTCTTGAGTTCTCCGATACTACAGCCACGACATCGTTTGCATATTCCATCACTTCATCGACTTGGTCAGCTTCTAGGTGTCAATGGAGAGCTTCAATTGCAAAATCCGAAAATATTTCCCCACAAATCAACCCCTGTTGGCACCTTTTAATAGTTCATTTTATTACCTGTTGTTGGCGCCCACTGACAATGTGGTGAACAGTCTGGTATGGAGCCCCGCAGTCACAGGCTGGATCAGGCAGCTTCTTCCACTTAAAGAGAGCATCCCTGCATCGGCCATGGCCGGTATGGATTCTGTTGAGAGTAGTCCAGGTCTTGCGTGGTAGGTCGAATCCACTTGGAAGTTTAACACCTGAGAAGATGTTATAAAGGTGCACATCTCTCACTGCTTCCCACCAACCTTTCCATTCTTCAAGAGGTTTAAAACCCTTAGCAACGATGACAGCAGCATCGCACAGAGTTGGATGGCGTGATTTCAGTCTCTTACGATTTAAAAGTGGCAGGTCGCTATGCACGGGTAGGTTAGAATTCCTGGAGATCTTGTGGAATTCTCTCATAAGCGCAGTACATCTGCGTAGATCAGGAGGCATTATACCGGTTAACAGTGGAAGGCAATAAACTGGAGTAGATCTGATTGCGCCAGATATTATGCGCATTGTCGTATTCAGCTGGGCATCAACAAGCCTTGTATGACGACTGTTTGTCCAAACACGTGCTCAATACTCAGCACTTCAGTACGCCAGCCCAGAGCTGAAGATCGCAGGGTGGTTGCTGAAGATCCCCAGGTAGTTCCGAATAGCTTATGGAGGATGTTGTTTCGAGTCCTCAACTTTTGAGCTAAGTTAAGAAGGTGTTGTTTGAAGCATAGTGTACGATCCAGGATGACACCAAGATATTTTGGGTTCCAATTATGACGAAGAATTCTGCCTCTGAAACTTACTTCCAATTTTACGTTAACCAACCGATTATTTAGATGGAAGCAGCACACTTCTGTTTTACTCACACTGGGTTGGAGTCCCCAGATTTTGAAGTAATTATCCAATGCAGGCAGGTCATTGGTTAGAATCTCTTCTGTTGTCTTCATTTCCTGGTGTTTTACGGCTAGAGCATAACAGTATTTTCTGGACGAAATGTCAGGTAGATCAGATAGATATAGGTTGAACAGTAATGATGAGAGAACTGATCCTTGGGGCAATCCGTTGTTCAGCTTCCTCTCCTTACTTATGTTGCTTCCAGTGGTTACCTGGAACTTCCGATCGCTTAGCATGCTATTGATCAGTCTGCAGGGTATGATGCGGAGAAATTTGTAGATAAGACGTTCCCTCCACACCGTGTCGAAGGCGGCAGTTAGATCAACAAACGCCACAGATGTTTTCTGCTTCATTTGGTATCCTGACTCTATGAAAGATGTGAGAGACAATAGTTGGTCGCAGCAGGTATGCCCCGGTCTGAAGCCTCCCTGATCAACTGGAACGTTCTCTAGGATAGCGCTACTTACTCTGTTATATACTAACCTTTCAAAAAGCTTGTAGCAGCAGCTAAGTAGGGCAATGGGGCGATAGCTTCCTACCATGTTGCTGGGTTTGCTAGGTTTCAGAACAGATATTATCTTCGCCTTTTTAAACTCCAATGGACGTTGGCCAGTCAGCAGCTCTACCGGTACAGTAATCGATGAAGCTGTACTATAGGCAGTGGGGTAACTGTAGTTCAGGCTTCCGGACAAAGGTGAGCCACAATACATTACCAAATGCTCCCACGTTGTCAACTAATACTGCAATAGTGTATTTCTTGGTCACATTTTTCTATTGTTTCGACTGCCTTGTTAATTGATTGTCGACATATTACCCTTTCCTAAAGCCAGACTGGCACTGATTAAGTATGTGAAGTTCCCTGTGCAAGGACAGTGATCTATTGAGGTTGTCAATGATGTTAACATTGTTACAACATGACATCTGTACATGTCGGAGTATTTTTATTGGCGAGTTTTTACTGGAGTGTTTTTATTGGAGTTATTTTATAAAGGAAAAGCCAAAAATGAGAATCTTGTGTACAACTTATGCGACAAAAGTATATGCAGCAAAACATAAAACAGCACCTTAATAGCTCGCCACATACAACAGAGTTGCGGTGCAGGCACTTTTTCTCATACGATATTTCTCAGGTAAAATGCGTTTTAAACAAACGAATAAGGACGAGCAGAATGTTGTACTTTACATTGCCTGGGAGCTGCTGTAAAATAGAGAAATTAAATTCAACTTCAGAGTTTCAAATGAGAACATGAGGAAGAACTTTTATAGTGGAAAAGAGTTCTCAAAACGGAACAGACTCTGTATAGGTTTTTTCGTCGAGTGATTTTTCCTACAACTAAGTCATCGCCAACAAAGATGACTAATGTATGATTCTTCTATGAATTCTTTTCTGGGGGTATTAATTGTTCACTTCGTTCTCAGTCAGCTTATTAGTAATTTATACAACAACTGAGATGCCACATTAAGTACTGAGAACTAACAGTGCAGCAGTAGAGTGCACTGTTTTTTGAATAGCGCTCTTCACGGTGCTGCTGGGAGCGGCCACGTTTTCGGACGGAGCCTGGGAACCGGGGCCTGCGTCACCAGCCGGAGCTGCGGAACTGACGGCGACTGCGACGCAGCACGGACCGGCTCGCCGACTGCTAATTCGCGTTCCGTGTTCCGCCTGCAGCTCCGCGTATAGGCAGCCCGCGCAGCTACTGCGCATTGCGGGCTCACTGCTCCGCGCCTAGCCCTGGTCGCTGCAGCGTGTTCTAAAGCCAAGCAGAGCCAAGCTTGAACGAACAACTAGTGCACATTTGAGTGTGCTTGTTCTGTGAAACTTAAATCTCGCAGAAACTGTCTGAGTGGCACATTATAGCTTTTTTCTAATTTGGCTTGCGTTTATGGAACCATACTGCCAACAGACTGGTACAACTATAAAGTCACGTGTGCAGAGAAATTGCAATATACGTAGTGTGAATAATGAGCTAATATTATTTTAGGGTCTACACATAGGTACAATTCTTAGTGCTAAGGAATATTGACATATCAGCTGTAGACAAAATAGAATATAAAAAAACAACTCAAGAGAGACTGCGATGCATCCACATGGAAGTTAGAGTGTTCATGCAGCTGCAGACAATACACCACATATCACATACAGGGTGACTCAAAAAAACGTTTACAAACTGACATGGTACATCGGGCATACGACAAGGATCAGTAAACACGTAGGAACCGCGGGTCGCAAACGCCACGAGAGGGCGCTAGATCACAAAAGGGCTGGCATCGTCGGAGACTGTTTAATTGCGCTACACATCTTTCCGGACTGACCTGATGGTCGCTAGTATCTCGTATTCCTGCGAGAGGTTCTGTTGTATATGCTGAATGATGATCCCATGTGTAATCGTCGCCGCATTCAATTTCATCATAACGGGGCCCCAACGCATTTCAGCAGACAAGTGAGGGCACATCTATACGAAACCTCTCCCGGTCGCTGGATTGGTCGCAGTGGGCTAGTCGCATGGCCACCATGATCATCCGATCATCCCCAATCGATTCTTTCCTTTGGGGTTATCTGAAAGGCCTTATGTATGAAACACCTGTTACATCACCGGAGGACCTAGTGGGCAGGAAAGTTGGGGTAGCAGGATGTCTTCGAGATACACCAGGTATCTTTGAGAGGGTGTGCCATTCAGTGCAGCGTCGATGTCAGGCGTGTCTCGATGCACCTGGTCGAAACTTTGAGCATATCCGGAAGTGGGTGTCCATTTGTAGCATGTGACTAAATAACAGCAAACCCAGAATGAGATTTTCACTCTGCAGCGGAGTGTGCGCTGATATGAAACTTCCTGACAGATAAAAACTGTGTGCCGGACCGAGGTACTGGCAGAAATAAAGCTGTGAGGACGGGGCGTGAGTCGGGCTTGGATAGCTCAGTTGGTAGAGCACTTGCCCGCGAAAGGCATAGGTCCCGAGTTCGAGTCTCGGTCCGACACACACTTTTAATCTACCAGGAAGTTTCAACAGCAAAGCCATTTAGTAGCCCCTGACGGCCTTTGCAGCCCCTGGTTCCAGTGTAATTACTGGTCCTTGCTGTATGCCCGATGAGGCATTTCATTTGTAAATTTTTTAATCACCCTGTATACCAATTACTATCTCGAGTTCATTAAAAAAGGACTTCGTATTTTGAATATCTTCATGACGCAATAAAACAGGAGTACTTTTTGGAAGGAGCACTTTCATTTTCACAAGGTTTTGTAATAAACAGTTTTGCTTTGCTTCAAACAAAGTGCAGAAAACAGCAAATGGTTTATATCTCCATCTTCTTTCTTCTGACAATGACTGAAAGGGTGGGATGCTATAGTAAGCTGACTACATAATGGCATGTACTAATGGCATGTATCATGAAAGAAGGATTCATATGTGGAAGAGACTTGGGGACACGAGAAGGGATCACATAAATCTTGTGATGGCGAGAAAGAAATTAATAAGTGTCCTTTGAAAGTGGAAAATATTTCCAAGAGCAGAGTGAATATGAAATGGCCATTATATTGAAAACTTTTTGTGTATGCATTGATTATATATGTCGTAACAGGTACAAGTGCAGATATTTTTATACGTGATACACACATCAGTTTGTTGATTGCGTTTTCTCTGTGTCGAACAGGTTTCGCAGAAACATGTCAAACTTTTACGACCTCATGTTTTCTGCGTGGTCGTGCCTGTCAGCAGAAACATACCGTTTTGCATTCACGCATACACACTTCAACACCTGACCTGCTGTCCAGTGGAAAATAATAACCTTGGTCTTTGCCCAAGTACTTGGAGGTAGCAACCAATCTAAGAACATACGACTCGTATTAGCTATTATTATTAGTCTGCAAATGTATACATATGTAAAGAGAAGTCTATGAATTTTAAATAAATCATCGTTGAATTTGGCCACGCTGTGCACAATGATATCACCATCACAATGACAACAACAAACAGGTCAGCAACAGGTTATATTGTTATTTGGACTGCCAATTCGTGGACAGATTGTACTATGGCAGGGAACCTTCAATTCAAAGTCAGGACTGAGATGAACAGATATTTATTTGCGTCAGTGTCTAACATTCTGCGTGGTGTCTGTTGTTCTATGTCGTGTCTCCCTACCACTTTCGCGCAACGACGCTCTGAGCGTGTTTTTCAGGGAATTGACTAGTTTCAACCTGGGACCTGTTGCTGGTAAGGAGACGCCGGACCACATATGACATGTAGAATTCAGAAGAGTTCAGTGAGACTAGCGATGATATAACCAAATACTTAATGATTTCAGCGTCAGCTCCACTGCACTCCCTGTAAAAGAATCTTAATACTAACTAAATTTAGTGGAAGGCGTTCAAGGCTTTCCTATTTTTAGTTAGCTGGTAAAATAATGTCGAAAAAGCAGTTAAGTTTACCATTGGAAATTTTATTCTACTCACAAAACATTGTTTATAAATTTCACTATTGATAAAAGGAAATGTTTTAATACAGGACGATAAAAACCAACTGTGTTCAACAAAAATGTGAACGAATATTCTCTGAATGGGTTTCCAAGATCTACAATGGATCGAAGGATGACCTATGCCATATCACATCTATAATCTAGGTTTAAATTAAGTTTCGCAAAAGAGAAAACTATCAAAATGGTCTACAGTGACCCTCAATTATCTTTAATTACTTATCTAACTTGTCGTAAATTACAGTGGCTGATGTGGCTTCTCAATAATTATATAACAGAAAAATCATCGCGTTTCAGATTTTAACTTATGTAGCAAATGTGAATACCACGAGCTTCAATTGACGATCGACACTAGTATTACGTAAAAAGGGGATGTAACAGATGAGACTTCTGCAGTTCTGAGTGAAGCCTTATGCGCGCAAAAATGCGGCATCTCGTGCGTTCATTACCTTGTCGGTGTTCGTCAGGGGGCGGCGGCCGGCGCAGCTCCATACAGCTCGCCGTCTCGGAAGCAACTCTCTCCTAACTTCTCCTTACTACCATTTACCGAAGTTGGTTTAAAAAAAAAACTATCTGGCTGTGTTTTCATCTGACCAATCAGGATCTCAATGTTAACCTTAAGCTCCAACTACAAAAATTCTGTCTATCCTATGAGAAACGTTATACTTTTCGTGGTGGGGCAATGTTTTTAAGGTTTGCAACGTAACAGAGACGTGAAAAAGTCTCACGCTAAAACTTGCGGCTGGTGTGGCCCTTTTAGTGTTATCGTAAAATCTATACTGTTCTTCTGGAGGACTCTAGCTTTTAACATGGGCTGGGGGGTGATCCTGGTGGTTAGCTGGCGACGTGGGTGTCCGTCCCTTATCGTAGGGCCTTCTAGCTTAACACGGTTCTGCTCTCGGCTTCTGTTCTCGTTTCTCCCCTCGGAACTGCGTCTGTCTCATGGTGGGAAGGTATGACATGCATTTAGGCATTCTTGTGTCAGTCTGTGGTATTCCATTTGCTCACTCGTTACTCGTATTACTGCGGTTAATTTAATGTCACGATTTATTCGGAGCTATGTGACATACTACTGGATTTACTTATCATGTCAGGGTTTTCATGGAAGGTGTTGGATTTGCCTGACACCTTACAAATGACTGACGTAAATCACAATGAAATTATCAGATAACCGATTCTACAGAACTCAAATCAAATTACAAAATGACGCTAACACTGTTAGAACGTACAAAAATGTGTGGAACACTGCACAGAGAAAGTGGAACAAGATCTGCTTATTTGGGTAGCTCCCAGAATCAAAGTTAACGATGCAACAAGAAGCCACAAATAGTAACCAAGTTAAGTAACGCAAGTAGCATGGGAAATCAAACAAGAAAAAAACCGCTCAGAATATCTATAACACAACTCCAGTTGAGACAGTTAGATTTCACCAACAGCTAGCTTGGGCAAATCAACACCAGCTGGCGGCCCGCACAGGAGTAGACAAGCACAGCAGGACAGAGCAGAAGAACCCATAATCGTAGCTCACGGCCCTCAACTGCTTAAATTTTTGAATATAATATGTTCAGGGGACGACTCACTGCTATTACCAATGTAATGGTTGAGAATATCGCTTGCTTCACGAAAAAACAGGGGACAGGGGAATGCAGCAGAAACTTCCCATTCTTGTAGCAAAAAACGAGTACTAACAAACACGAAGCTGGTAGAGGTCTAGAGCAGTGTCTCCTCACTTGGTCGGCCTCTTTTCACCCACAGTGACGGCGTGACTCTGTTCGACTGGATAACCAATAGTTTGGGGCAGAAGCAATCGGCCTTCTCACGCTGGCTGGGCGGCGCCGCAGCTTCTCAGTCTGTTACGTTCGTACAGAAAAGGCAAAACTTTCATATTCGACTACCCTCTGGGTATGACAGTGGTGCCACGGTATCCACTACCTTCACCTAGGCCAGACGCCGACTTCGCCCACAAAAGCAGTATCCATTCCTCCTCCGTGTCTACATCATTGACTTCAGTACAAATATTCAGACAACTAAGCAAGATCTGCAACTGAACTGCATGTTCTTCTATTTTGTATTGTCATAGATTCCCCTTTCCTCAGAATAATTTCACCACATCTCAAGTCTAAGAAAGCCTCATATTCCTACACAAAATCCGTTCCAAATATTACATTTACAACTTTGACACCACTAAGATATTTCATACTTCTCTGCACGTTCAGGTATAGGAGACCATATCTCAATAATATCTGCTCCTTACCTCTTCTGTCTCTCTCTCTCTCTCACTCTCTCTCTCTCTCTCTCTCTCTATCTATCTGCCGTTCTGACATCTCTCGTCTCCGTTCTGTTATTCCCATTACCCCCGAAGTATTCCCATTTCCTTCTATTAGCTCGATTTGCTAAGTACGGCCTATTTCCACGAGATTGATTTCGCTCATTCCTGCTACTGTGATACGACCTCTACGGCGGCACAACATACTCTCGATCGTGCGCTGGTATTACTTTTGCTACTGAAGTACTGTAACACTTGTAGCGAAGGCTAAAGGCCACTTCGTTGTCTATGCACCACCCTACCAATGTTTGCTGATAGTGTGGTGCCAGCTTCATATAACACAATTGTATCAATTCTGATGGACTGAATGGTTGTTGTTGTTGTGGTCTTCAGTCCTGAGACTGGTTTGATGCAGCTCTCCATGCTACTCTATCCTGTGCAGGCTTCTTTATCTCCCAGTACCTACTTCAACCTACATCCTTCTGAATCTGTTTAGTGTATTCATCTCTTCGTCTCGGTCTCCGACTTTTACCCTCACGCTGCCCTCCAATACTAAACTGATGATCCCTTGAAGCCTCAGAACATATCCTACCAACCGATCCCTTCTTCTAGTCGAGTTGTTCCACAAATTCCTCTTCTCCTCAGTTATATTCAATACCTCCTCATTAGTTACGTTCTCTACACATCTAATCTTCAGCGTTCTTCTGTAGCACCACATTTCGAAAGCTTCTATTCTCTTCTTGTCTAAACTGTTTATCGTCCATGTTTCACTTCCATACATGGCTTCACACCACACAAATACTTTCACAAAAGACTTCCTGACACTTAAATCTATACTCGATGTTAACAAATTTCTCTTCTTCACAAACGCTTTCCTTACCATTGCCAGTCTACATTTTATATCCTCTTTACTTCGACCAGCATCAGTTATTTTGCTCCCCAAGTAGCAAAACTCTTTTACTACTTTAAGTGTCTCATCCCTCAGCATCACCCGACTTAATTCGACTACATTCCATTATCCTCGTTTTGCTTTTGTTGATGTTCATCCTTAATCTAGCTTCTAAGATAAGTCGTAGGGTCAGTATTGCCTCACGTGTTCCGATATTTCTACGGAATCCAAACTGATCTTCCCCGAGGTCCGCTTCTACCAGTTTTTCCAATCGTCTGTAAAGAATTCGTGTTAGTATTTTGCAGCTGTGACTTATTACACTGATAGTTCGGTAATTTTCACATCTGTCAGCACTTGCTTTCTTTGGGATTGGAATTATTATATTCTTCTTGAAGTCTGTGGGTATTTCGCCTGTCTCATACATCTTGCTCACCAGATGGTAGAGTTTTGTCATGACTGGCTCTCCCAAGGTCATCAGTAGTTCTAATGGAATGTTGTCTACTCCCGGGGCCTTGTTTCGACTCAGGTCTTTCAGTGCTCTGTCAAACTCTTCACGCAGTATCGTACTTCCCATTTCATCTTCATCCGCATCCTCTTCCATTTCCATAATATTGTCCTCAAGTACATCGCACTTCCCTCTATATACTCCTTTCACCTTCCTGCTTTCCCTTCTTTGCTTAGAACTGGGTTTCCATCTGAGCTCTTGATGTTCATACAGGTGGTTCTCTTTTCTCCAAAGGTCTCTTTAATTTTCCTGTAGGCAGTATCTATCTTACCCCTAGTGAGATAAGCTTCTACATCCTTACATTTGTCCTCTAGCCATCCCTGCTTAGCCATTTGCACTTCCTGTCGATCTCATTTTCGAGACGTTTGTATTCCTTTTTGCCTGCTTCATTTACTGCATTTTTATATTTTCTCCTTTCATCAGTTAAATTCAATATTTCTTCTGTTACCCAAGGATTTCTACTAGCCCTCATCTTTTTACCTACTAGATCCTCTGCTGCCTTCACTACTCCATCTCTCAAAGCTACCCATTGTTCTTCTACTGTATTTCTTTTCCCCATTCCTGTCAGTCGTTCCCTTATGCCCTCCCTGAAACTCCGTGTAACCACTGGTTTAGTCAGTATCTACAAAATGATTCCTATGCGAAATCTGCTCAAATTACAGTACTCGACTGGAGTGCAGATTCCAGAGCTCATAAAATTTTCCCCCATTATTATTTCTTCTGTCATCTTTGTTTGTGCCTCCACAACCAAACTGCTTGTGTTACACCACCGTTTTTTTTTCAGAATTGTCCCATAACTAACGTACTCTCTGAATATAAAGATCCCTTAGACTGGATAAATTAATCAATACTGAAGGATAAAAAGTATATTTGTACCAGTAATGACCAGCAGTCCATTATCTTAATTTGCATTTTTATTTGAATTTGCCCCCCAGGGGCTCAGCATTCATTTGCTGAGTACGAGCTTGGCGATCCCGGGGTCCTGAGCTGGGGACTGGTCAGCGCCGCCAGTCTCCTGTCACCGTAACACCCGGACATGCTTCAGCGACCACCGCATGGCGCGGCGGTGGAATGTTGTGTGCTGCGGGGAATGGTAATCTTGGCTTGACCGCCTGGATTGCGAGGAAGGTAAACCTCTATAAAAACCCCTCAATCTTACGGTGTGCTGCGCGCCTATAAGATGCATGGCTGTTGGGGTGGAACAGTCGCAAGCGGGCAACCTCTGGGGCACCTGCCGCACCCCAGTTGTATAAGGCTTACCTAGGCACGCGGGGCTCTGTCTAGGTGGACTTCTAGTTCCCTAGCTGCTCGTGGGACCGAGAGGGAACCCTCGAACTTTTATTCTTCTCCTGCCAGCGGAAAGGGTGGACCGCTGGTGGGTTCTAACACCCAATCCAACAAGAGGGCTCGTGTAGCCAGTCCTCCTGATTCAGGCAGTAGTAACAGAACGCATGCTGCTTCGCAGAATGTGTTTTTCATAATTAAAAGAAATGATAGGAGTTTTGAAAAAGTTTTGCCATTTTATATACAGAAGGGCTTAGAAGGTATTGCATGCACATTAAAATCTGTAAAGCGCTTGCGAAATGGCACCTTGTTGGTTGAAACATCTAGCTTCCAGCAAGTCCAGAACCTTCAGAAGGCACAATTTCTTGGGGAGTTTGCGATAGAGACTGAATTTCGCAACACCTTGAACTACAGCAAGGGTGTTGTGACTTGCAGATATCTCGTTGACATTCCCCAAGACGAACTGAAGGCTGAACGGTCCCGGGAAGGAATTGTCGACATGCAACACATTATGAAACGGGTGGATGGTGCTCTCATAAAGACTGACTCATTTATTCTTACATTTAACAGCACCAAATTGCCAGAGCATGTGAAGGCAGGTTTCCTACGTCTCAGTGTACGGCCTTATTACCCCAACCCCATGCGGTGTTTTAAATGCCAACACTTTGGACACACTACTCTCGGCTGTAGAGGGGAAGCCACTTGCGGGAATTGTGGTAAAGCCGCCCATGAGGGAGTTGGTTGCTCCTCTCCTCCCAAGTGTGTCAACTGCTCTGGGGATCACCCTGTGTGGAGTAGGGAATGCAGAGTTTTCCTTGAGGAACGGAAGATCCAGGAACTAAAAACTGCAAAACGCATCCCGTATGGTGAGGCGAAGAAAATCTACAAGTCCATGCAGCCGCCCACGTTCGCTGCTTCCTTTTCTTCCGTTCTCAAACAACCAGTCTTGAAAACCGATGCCGCTACACAAACGGAGGTTGCTACTGTCAGCACTAGCACCTGCGCTTGTCAATGTACGTGTGCTGCTGCCGTTCCTGTGAAGCCTGCTGCTCCCCCCCCCCCCCCCCCCCCCCGGCCTTCTGACCAGGCCGTGGTAGCTGACATCATGGAACTTCCTGCCCCTTCCCGGGTCCAGTCTTGTGCACTGCCCAGCGCTGCTACACCCCCTACTGCTTCTGAGGTTTTGGCTCCAATGCCACCTCAGGCCAGAACATCTAAGCCAAAGACAAAGGTGAAGACTTGCCCACTAAAGGAGACTGCAGTTATACAGTCTCCTGATGTGGATGTCATTCTCTCTGACGTCTCTCTCGACTCCTCTTCTGAGGCGATGGAGGTTGATGTCAGACTGGGGCAATCATCTCGCCCAAAAACTGAGCCTCCACCTGTTGTGGGCTCTCCTCCCCGACAGAAAGTGAGAATGAAGGTACTCCCACCCTGATAGATGGCTCCCATTATACAGTGGAACATGAATGGATTCCGGGCACATGTGGAGGAACTGAACCTCCTAGCACGGCAACGCCCCCTGTGCTTGTGTTTACAGGAAACGCATTTAAAACCATCTGATGCTCCTGTACTAAGGGGCTATACGTCATATCGCAAAGATGACCTGACTGGAGAAAGGGCCAAAGGCGGAGTCGCTGTGTTTGTCAATAATGACCACCACTCCTCCGCTCTCCCCCTGGATACTGACCTGCAAGCAGTTGCAGTTGAAATGCATTCACCTCGGAGGCTTACCGTTTGCTCCCTTTATTTACCCCCTCTGGATGCAATGACCTTAGACGCTCTCACAGATCTTATCGACCAACTCCCCCGCCCATTTCTCCTCCTGGGAGACTTCAATGCCCATCATGTCCTGTGGGGCTGCTCTTTGCGCTCGAGGTCGAATTTTGGAGAGCCTCCTAACATCTCAAGTGTTGTGCATCCTCAACACAGGTACTCCGACTCATTTCTCTACTGCTAAAAGGTCATTCTCAGCCATTGACCTATCTTTCTGCTCTCCAAACCTCACCGACTCTGTTCACTGGGAGGTCATTGACGAACTTCATTCCAGCGATCACTTCCCTATCCGCATTCATCTCCTGGATGGTGTATTGCTGGAGCCGCGGCCACCATCGTGGATGATTGGCAGGGCTAACTGGCCACTGTTCACTCGGTTGGCTGTCTTTGACCGCCACAATAACGTACAGGAATGGGTGGATCACATCACGCTTGTGGTCCGTCATGCTGCTGACCTGTCCATACCACAGTCTTCTGGCACTCTTAAGCGGCGCCTTGTGCCTTGGTGGACAGAAGAGTGCCGTTCAGCCATCCGGGACAGGCGTGCGGCTCTTCGCCGATTTAAATGCCGCCCAACAGCGGTCAATCTTACTGCCTTTCGAATCGCGAGAGCCAGGGCACGCCGTGTCATTAAAGAGAGCAAGAAAAGGTCATGGCAGGAGTTCCTGGACTCCATCAACCGTTCCACTTGTTCCACAAGAGTATGGGAAGCCATCCGGAGGATTTCCGGTAAACATAGCCGTTTACCAATAGCTGCTGTCCTGAACCAGGAATGCCTCCAAACGACACCCAGAGCCATTGCTCAGACGCTGGCAGAGCATTTTGCACAAAGTACTGCCACTGCAAATCAGGATCCGGCGTTTCGTCGCTACAGTGCGACTGTCGAAAGAGCGACCTTGGACTTTCGGTCGAACAGTTCTGAGGCCTACAATTCCCCTTTCTCCATGTGGGAACTTGAATCGGCACTTACTGAGACTTGTGACACTGCACCAGGTTACGACCGCATCCGGTACTCCATGCTTCGACATCTGCCAGCGGCGTCAAAGGAAATCCTCCTCGAATGTTTTAATCTCATATGGCAGACAGGAGTGTTCCCCACCTCGTGGAGGGAGGCAATTCTCATCCCTCTCCTCAAACCAGCAAAGGACCGCACATGTCCCGGTAGTTATCGTAGTATCGCCTTGACAAGCTGTGTCGGAAAGACCCTGGAACGGATGGTTAACCGGCGTCTGGTCTGGCTGTTAGAGACCAGACAGCTCCTTAGCCGCTTTCAGTGTGGATTCCGAAAATTTCGCTCCGCGGTCGACAACCTGACCCTCCTAGAGGCGGCTATTCAGCAGGCTTTTCTCCGTCAGCATCACTGTATCGGTATCTTTTTTGATATCAGTAAGGCATATGATACTACTTGGAGACACTGTATTCTTGCACAAATGCATCAATGGGGCTTTCGTGGCCGCCTCCCGATTTTCATTCGGTCTTTCCTGTCTCAGCGGTTTTTTCGGACCCGCGTTGGTAACACACTGTCTGATCGCTTTGAGCAAGAGAACGGTGTCCCCCAGGGCAGTGTTTTAAGCGTTACCCTCTTTGCCATAGCCATCAACAGTATAACGTCTACAGTGAGGAGTCCAGTACAGTGCTCCTTATTCGTGGACGACTTTGCTGTTTTCTGTTCCTCCTCCAGTGTTGCAACCGTGAGCCGTCAGTTGCAGCTAACAGTGCGGCGGTTAGAGGAGTGGGCTGCAAAGACGGGTTTTCGGTTTTCTGCCGATAAGTGTCTTTGTGTTCATTTTAATCGTTCTTGTCATCTTTTTACTTTGCCTGCCTTGCATATGGGGGATACTGTCCTACATTTTAGAGACACAGTGCGGTTTCTGGGCCTAATTTTTGACTCCAGGTTGTCATGGCTGCCACACCTACGTGACTTGAAAGCCAGAACCCTGAAGGCACTGAACATCCTCAAGTGCCTCAGCCACAGGTCTTGGGGCGCGGACAGGGCGCGTCTCCTACAGTTTTATGGAGCTTTTGTGCGTTCACGGCTGGACTATGGGTGCACAGTATATGGGTCAGCCAGGCCATCTTATTTGCGGATCCTTGACGCTGTTCACCATGCTGGGATCCGACTGGCCACGGGTGCTTATCGGACCAGTCCCGTACCCAGCCTCTGTGCTGAGTCTGGCGAACCGCCACTTACCATCCGACGGCAGCTCCTGCTGGTGCGCCAGGCTTGTAAGTTTCTTGCAGCTCCCAGATCGCCTGCTCACCATCTTGTTGCCGATCCACCTCTGGACCGCCTTTTTTCCCGCCGTCCCCGGGCTACGTTGCCGTTTGGGATCCGTGTGCAACGTGTACTAGAGTCCCTCGGTGTGGAGTCTGTACAACCCCAAATCCAAGGTTTTAACCGCCTGCCAGCCTGGTTACTGAAGAGGACCGGAGTGATTTTAGATTTATTGCAGTACAAGAGAGATTGCACTCCTGCCACCGTTTTTAATGCAGCATTTTCTGCCATTTTATCTGAGCACCACGACTATGTAGCTGTTTTTACGGATGGGTCGAAACAAGGGGATTCTGTTGGTTGCTCAGTTGTTTTTCCATATCGTGTCCTCAAGGTCCGACTGCCTCAGACTTTTACTGTCTTTGATGCAGAATTGTTTGCGATCTTGCGGGCACTGGCGCACATGAGACATTCTTCCTCTCCTAAATTTCTTGTCTGTTCCGATTCACTCAGTGCCCTTCACTCATTGCAACGTTTGTATCCGGCAGACAAAATTGTCCAGACCATCCAGGATGCCCTCCTCCGACTACAGCGACTGGGGAAGGTTGTAGCTTTCTACTGGGTTCCGGGGCATGTTGGCATTGCTGGGAATGAAAGGCCAGGAGGCGTGTCTCGCCCCACAAGTATCTCAGTGTGCTATCCCCTTGCACGCACTCACCTCGCTGTTGAGCTCACGGGTCATGGGTCGGTGGGAGGATGAGTGGCTGGAAGTGACTGACAGTAAGCTCCGGATAGTCAAGCCCACAACGCGTGTGTGGTGTACTTCCTTTCAGCCCCATCGACGGGACGAGATTCTCCTCACTCGGCTTCGAATAGGCCACAGCCCTATGACGCACGGCTTCCTGCTCCGGCGAGAGGACCCTCCAATGTGTGGTGCTTGCGGCATCCAGGTCACTGTGCGCCACGTTTTATTGGATTGCGTTTTATTTTCTGACCAGCGGGTCGCGGCTGACTTGCCAGCGGACCTGCCGTCTCTTTTAGGCAACACTCGGACGAATGTGGTTAAAGTTTTAAAGTTCTGTGCCCTGTCAAATGTTTTTACAAAGATTTTAGGGAGAGGATTTTAATTTGCTCACTGTGTGACAAGCTCGCCCATATTTTATGTAAGTGGCTAGCGAATAACAAATTCCTGTGACATTCTTGTTGCTATGTTTCCCCTTTCCTTAGGTTTTACTTTCTTATGTAGCATTTTCCTTCTTTTCATGCTTTCTGTGAGTGTGTGCTTTAGTTGTCTTAGGTCTGTCCACATTCGTTCCTTTTAATGTGTGTCAGGGCGCTGATGACCTCGATGTTGAGCGCCCATAAGATCCCAACACACCACCACCAACACATATTTGAATTTGCAAATTGTATATAAGAAGCCATTTGGAAGAAGACTGGGATAAGCTGCCAGCACCCCGGCGAGCCCCATACAGGTAGAGGGACCATCCCCGGGGAACACTAAGAAGGACACGTTGGGGGGCCCGCAGGTGCGCGATAGTCATTTGGCCAAACTTCCCTTCTGAGTTGCCGCAACTGAACGCCGGGCACCCCTAGGCAACACGGATATAGTCTATGTGACATAAGGCCTCCAGCAGTAGTGTTTTGTGACTCAAAAGTGAAAAGAGGTGAAATACAGATCTAAGGAAGGTCCAGGAGATGCACACTTGTGAGCACGAGACCACACATAATATCTATAAAATGGAGTGATAGCGCGTACTTTGAGACCTATTTGTAAGTGTGACATGCCACTAAAAGTCAGATCCACAGAAACGAAATGTTTATGCAATATTAGAACTCCCAGTATTGGCTAATATAAATAAAATGAGAGTTTGAGAAGGAATCTCTGCACCTGAGGTCCCACTTCGCTGGCCACAGAAAGAGACTAAATGGTTGGAAGCACGTTACTGGTTAACTGGCTTTTAGAAAAACTCAGGGAAGGGGACCAGCACCTTATAAGAAATCATCTTGCCGATTGGCACTCGGAATATCCACAGCCCACCCAATCTCATCACAGTAATAACGAAGACAAAATGCAAGAATACGAGTCTCGCTTTTAGTACTCAGTTGGTATAGAATTACTTCATCTCCGGGAGCCTTCACTGTCATACCTTTTCTCTGCAGGCCAGCACAGCCACCAAGGTCCATCTCCGAGCAGATGAGCTGAGGGACATAGAAAGATATCAGGCTTACTCAAACTTTGTCACAGGCACCGACCTTTGTTGCACTACCAACGACTGGTTCTGCAGCCACTTCATCCTCCACCTACACATCGATATCGAGCCTTGACAACGAGACGATCTCTAGGGACAGTAAAGTCAATTTTATAAAATTTCAGTAACCTCAAGCTTCACTCTGGAGACTTATTTGAGATACGATCGACCAGTCCGCTTCCTGCTCCAACCACAAATGCAGGACATTCCCTTCTCTACTGCTCTACTACTGTCTGTCTTTTATTCAAATATCGCGACAATCACAACTCAACTTTGTGACTGCCATTATTTCACTTATTGTACATGATTATCAGAAGCTTACTCCAGACCCTTCACTCAGATGTGCCAAGGTTTGACTTTAGAATTACCATTTCTTGTCAGATGATTTATGAGTCAGTTTAGTATAATAAGCCGAATTAATTGTAATCCTTGTAACATTTATTACTTATTGAATTACTAATTCATTACTTTGGGGGGTGTCTAATTAATTCATGCCAGATAACCGGGCCAATGAGAGTACAGTCAGACTAGACAATCCGATGTCCCTCTGTTCAAAAATGGTTCAAATGGCTCTGAGCACTATGGGACTTAACATCCGAGGTCATCAGTCCCCTAGAACTTAGAACTACTTAAACCTAACTAACCTAAGGACATCATACACATCTATGCCCGAGGCAGGATTCGAACCTGCGACCGTAGCGGTCGCGCGATTCCAGATTGAAGCGCCTAGAACCGCTCGGCCACAACGGCCGGCGCTGTCCTTTTGTACTTGACGGAAATGCATCTCTGAATTCTTGACATGACTTACAACTCCAGGCTACCTTTTGCATTCTCCCCACAATTTCACCTTTACAATAACTACAGACATAACAGGTGGCGTAATGGTCATGTGGGAGGTAAAGGAAAGTCGAGTTGTTCAATCCAAGCCCTGCTGGGGAGGATACTATTGTTCTTTCTGAACACCTGAAATTTCCTACCTGTCAAGAAACGCTTGTAATCGCAGGGTTCTTCGTCCAGTGACTTGGTTGCACTACCTGTACCAGGATACAGATCGACATATGATCCACGTACAGCTCGATTGGGTCCTGGTCCAGCTGTGTAATAAACGCTTGACCATGGGCTGGAACTCACTTCAGCCACAGTGCCTCCTGCGCCTAAATCACAAGTGACCGTTATTTGGACATCTCTCAGTTCTGACGTTATTAATTCTTCTCGTTTCTTACACCTTTGATTAACGGTTTCTTGCTATTCCTTAAACAGTAAGGGCCTGTTTTACTTCCTTCGTTTCTGCGACTGCCACTGGCAAGTGCCATTGGAACCTGCATGTGCATTTTTTTGCCTCTACCACCAGCTCACAATTGCTAATATCCACTTGTTTCGTGGCCTGACAAATCCTTCGGATATTTTTCTTTTCACTTTATCGTGCAGCTTCTGCTCTTTAGCATGCGTTTCTTACTGCAGTAATATTGACGCCATTGCTTTAAAGTGTGCCTCTCGAATGTTGCCTCCATCAGTTTAGAGTGCACCTCTTGCCTCACTAATATTGCCTTCTTCTCTTCATTGTGCGTTTCTTGTTTTTTATTATGCAGTTCTTACCTCTTATTGTACTCACTATCTTCTTCCTACATTTGCAGCAAATCTCCTACTAGGATCATTTTCTTCCCTTTCTTCCCTTTCTATAAGTGAAGCCGATGTACTTGGCTGGTTCACTTCAGCATCATTATCTGTTATATTAGCTACTTTGTCGTCTTCCCACATATGTACTGCTTCCTTCTCTACATTCTGAACTTCTGTTCCTGCTGTGTCTGCTTCTTCATTACTTGCATTCCCCGTCATCGGTAACTGATTTAGACTGACGTCTTCTCTCTTGTTCTCTGACATATCGATTCTTCCCCTGCAACCTGAACGAATTCTTCACAATAATTAAATCTTCTGATCCGTTGTCTGCCTCTGCATGAACCAACACAACAACCCATTCCATCCTTACTGGATTCCTACTTTGACTATGTGTCTGTATCTACCAAAAATTCTGATCTCTCGTGGAACCTGTTACTGCCCTATAACGTTCAGAGAGTGAATCACTAACGCCCTTGTATGTATAAACAACGCCGAAACAAAGGAATTTAGTGAACCAAACCCACAAGCTGAAATGACTCTACAAATTAGTAAATGCACTACAGTCTACATCTAATCATTCTGAATTATTCTTTTTACTCAGTTATTAAATTTTTCCCTTCTATATAAAATAAGAAAGGAATAAAATTACGGCTTCTGACAAGAAAGCTAAAATTCTAATTGAAAAATATCCTGGTAGATTAACGCCATTATGCTGGACACCAATCTCTAGGGGTCATGGTGCAACACCTTTATTAATCTGAATCCTTGACACTCTAGATTTCCCTCCCCTCCCCTCCCCTCCCCCGTCCCCTCCTCACAGTGATCTGCTGATCTGGGTAGCTCACAAAATCAAAGTTCATGACACATCCAGAAGCCACAAATTAAGAAACATAGGTAGCATGACAACGTAAGCAAGTAACAAGGTACACCGAATATAGATTGCGCTACCTCAGTTGCGACACTCACAGTTCCTCAAGCGACAGATACCATGCGCCGATCACAAAGAGATGGCCAACAGCACAGGATTAGTCCAGCACGAAAGCCCAGCCAAGAAAGGCACAGACTCATAGTTCAGGCCGTCAACTGCCTAAACCTCTGAAAATAAAATATAAATGGGACGACTCATTGCTGTTGACAATGATATGGACTAGAACATAGCTTATTACACGAAGAACCGGGGGAACGCAGCAGATACTTCCAACTCTTGGCATACATGTCTCCTTGATTTGTCAGTCTCTTCACACCAAGCACAGTAGTGGGAAGTCTCAATTCGTCTGGACAACCAAAATTTTGTGGTGAAAGCAACCATCTTCCTCATGCTGGCTAGGCGATGCTGCGATATCTCGACCTTTCATGTGTGTGCAGGAAAGGAAAAAAGTCATACTCGGTTATTCTCTGAGGACGACAGGTAGCACAGCATACCCTGCCCTCAGATAGACTAGATTCCAGCTCTGCCCACAAACGCACAAAGCAGGATGCAACCTCAATTCTTTGAAAACCGCCCATCTCTCTGGGGAGATTAGCCTCTCCTAATGAGAATCACTGACTGCCTTTTGCCGACAACACGACCCTCAGACCAACCAGCAGTGCACCTACTCAGCTCGAAAAACTCAATGCCTTCCTTCAAAGGCCACAACTCCAGTACACTCAATAAAACTAGCCACCAAATAGTGGCATAAAATGTAACAATATCACTTAGCGATATGCGGCAGTAATATCAAAGTGTGTTAAGAAATTGCAAAAAGTTGGGAAATTAGGCAGGTGGAACCTGGGTAGTTTGAAACTACCAGAAGTTTAGAGTTTTGAAGGGAGCATTAGGCAACCACTAACCTACACAGGTGATGGCTAAACAATACAAATGGAATGTTCAGAGATAATAGATTGAAAGCAGCAGGGGAAAAATTAGGCAAAAAGTTGAGACACAGCAGAAATCTATGAAGAATTAACGAGACATAAAACTCCATTGCTAAAATCAGAAGATACAGATGTACAGCAAATGAAACAGCCAAATCAGAAAAATATACTAATAAAAACGATACTAACACGGCATAGAACGTGGTAAAGCAGGAATGGCTAGAAGAGAAATGCTAAACTGTAGAAGAATGTATCATTCTTTGAAAGTCTGACTGCTTTTTAACTTAAATTAACGAAACCTTTGGAGAAAAGAGAATCAGCTCAATCAAAATTAAAAGCTCAGATGAAAATTCAGTGCTAAACAATGAAGATAAGGCTGGTATGTGATAGTAATATACACAAGTTCTACAAAAATGGAAGATACTTGATGGGAAAAATAGAAATACATGAAGATACAATGGGTGATGCGGTGGTACAAGATGAATATGCCTGAGAACTGGTAAACCTAAGTATAAGTAAGGCACCTGGAGTAGACGATATTCCCAGATAATTATTGAGGTACTTACAAGAAAAAGTGACAGAATTGTTTCACTTGGTAAGCATAATAACTGAACAGGTGAAATCTCGTTAGACTATAAGAAAACTGTATGAATCCCAGTACCAAAGAAGACAGATGTTGACACATGTGAATCAGTTTAAAATGTCATTGTTGCAGAAGAATGAAAAGATTGTTCGAAGCCAATCTTAGGGTAGATCAGTTTGAGTTCCAGAAAAATGTAGGAAAACGCAAGGAAATACTGACACTACATCTTTAAAAAAAAAAAAAAAAAAAAAAAGCAAACCTATTTTCACAGAATTTTTAGATCTTGAATAGGCGTTTGAGAACGATGACTGGAATATCCACTTTGGAATTTTGAAATCGCCACGGATAAAGGAAGGAAACTATCTTTCAGTTGCACAAAACCAAGTTTCGGTTATATGAGCAGAGTAACGCGAAATGGAGGCAAGAATAGAGGAGGGAGTGACAGAGGGTCCTATCCTATCGCCTATGTTACTCATTTCTTACAATAAATAACCATAAAGGAATTCAAGGAAAAATCTGGAGAAGGAATTACTGTTTCGAGAGCAGAAATAAAGTTTAAGGTTTGCAGATGACATGGTCACTGTGTCAGAGATGGCAAAATACATAGAAAAGCAGTTGAACGGAATTAGACAGTGTCTCTGTAAAAGAAATAAAACAAGGGTAGTGGAATGTCGTCAAATTATGTCAGGTGATGCTATGGAGATTCGAGTAGGAAATGTGAAGGTGTTGAAATAGAGTTTGGGTAGCGAAGGAACTGACGCATGCAGAGAAAAAGAGGATATCACATACAGACTGGAAACAGCAAGAAAATCTTCCCTGAAAACGAAAAACATGTTTAACGTAGAATGTAAAAAGTGTTGGAATGTCTTTCCTGAAAGTATCTGTTTAAGTGTAGCCTTATATGTATGTAAAAGATGGACAATAAACAGTAGGAAGAAGAAGATAATATAAGCTTTGGAAATGTGTTGTTAGAGAAGAATGCTGACGATTAGATCGCATGAATAAAGTCGTAATAACTCGAATTGGAGGTGCGAGGGATGTGTCAGCTGTTTGGCATCTTTTATACGGTTATTCAAAAAAATGTTCAAATGTGTGTGAATTCCTGTGGGACCAAACTCCTGAGGTCATCGGTCCCTGGGCTTACACACTACTTAAACTAACTTAACGCTAAGAACAACACACACACACGCGTGCCCGAGGGAGGACTCGAACCTCGGGCGGGAGAGGCCTCGCAGTCAGTGACATGGCGCCTCTAACCGCGGGGCATACGTTTATTACGATGACATACATTTAAACAGCAGTTGTTTAGTTTTAGAAGGTGACATGTACTAAAGCGCTTCATATAATTTTAACATGGTTCTTAGTATGTGAATTGTATGTATCAAATTCACTTTTAATTTGTGTTTTAATTTTTCGTGATGTTTCGAAAGAATTTGCAAATGGCCGCTTAGGTCGAAATCAGTAGTGGAAAAAAATCATCTTAATCAGACAGTCGTCTGGCAAAAACGTTTCTTTCGATTTATTTATTTATTTACCGTTTCTTGCAACAGTCATTGTGAAGCGCTGAGAAGGTGAATATATTCATCTCAGTGCAATAAACGTCAACCGTCAGTCAGTCCCACAAACGGATATGTCGAGGTGTAATGTACGGCGACTTCGATACCCAAAGGAAGATGCTGCAGTTTACACTATTCTGACATCTCGAGTCAGTTGCATGTAAACTTGTCACACAGATGGATCTGACAAAAAAGAAAGCTGAAACTGTTTTGGCTAATGATGCCTCGCATGACTTACGACCGACGAAATGGCATAGTCCACGCTAAGTGTGGTGCATGTGAAATTAGAGCACAATTCCCCTTGTGCAGTTTACAAGAGTTAGGTGAAGTGGAAAAACACAAATGTAGTGTAAGAAAAAGAGAGTTCACTCATGGCAAAAAATTGTGAAAAGAAATGTGCAAACAGAATTTTTTTCGGATTCAATCTCCTATAATAACTGATGAAAAAGCAGTGAGCTTCAGAACACGTAAACAAGAGGCAAAAACATTGTAAGTAAATTATTCACCAATGAAGATACTTTACATAAAAACGAAATGTTTTTGGTCAAACACGCTCTTAAACGTCAATAAAGTTGAGTCAGAAAAACCAATAATAATTGATGATTTATTTCTTTCAGCTTCGTTTTATCACATACAGGTGCACAGATCAGGTCACCCTGTACACATCACAACCTGTCCTCTGCTATTTCCAGTTTTTCTCTATTAATTGGCTCATTTTACTTTACAACAGCATACTGTTTTTCTTAAAGTTGGGTTTCAGTTTTACGCTCTGCCTTCCTTAATCTTAGTTCCATACGCTCCCCCATCGAGTCTCATTCGTTAGGCTGATAGCATACTGAGACCTTATGTCCCAATTTATCACTGTGGTGAACACTGAGACATGAGATGAGTTGTAAGCTGAATTATACTTCATTGTTCCTTACCATGGAAATAAAACTGATGACTGAATTTTCGTCGTATTGTCATAGTTTAGATTACATGGGGCCCATTTCATTTAGAAAACATTATATCTTAGAATTTTGTTAGTGCCCCACTTACACAGTCGTAAATGTTGTTTTTTTATTGTTTTGCCAGAACAAATCTCGTCAGGTGGCAGATGCCTCTTGAATCACTCACTTACCGCTGCTCAAAAGTATCTTTTACCGTCTTCGCCGTAATTATTTTTCTGTGTTCACGTTTCAGGATCGCAACTGACTATTTCTCCATTTTGTATCGATCGGCGTATTTCACAACTTCTTTCAGTGTGATATTAAAATGGAAACCTTCTACTGTCAGGGTGGAATATTCTACGACAGTGAGGTCACTCATGAAGTAACTGACTTTAGTCATAAGCTCACTGACCTGTGCCAACAAGAATTTCACAGTCACAGGGTTTTTGTTTTTTACTTGCAGTCAGAGTCCGTAATTATTCTGGGTATAGGCCAGCCTGACAGGGCTTTCAGCTCTTTTCCATTTGTCGCCCATTTCAGCATCAGCTGGAACGTCACACAGACACACACACACACACACACACACACACACACACACACACACACAAACGCGAGCGCGCGGGTGTGCGCTCGTTCACAGTCGGTCATTGGTCGGCAGTGGGGTGGTGGAAAGCAATATGCGCGTCGCAATAGTTGGTGGGACGGCAGCTGCCAAAATTACTCGCTCATTTGTCACCGTGACGTTTCGGGAGCACGGTCGTGGCGTCACGTACTCTCACGAAGTGCTCTGCAGCGCCAGCTAGTGCTGCCTGACTGCCCTGTCACCTTAACCCTAGCTGCTAGAAATATTCATTTCAATTCTCCTCGCTGTGGCTTCTTCATAAATCTTACAATTATTACACAGGCAAATACATTTTTACTTAGAGTCACAACGTTTTATTCCACATGACCTAGATTTTGGATTACAAAGGCATTTTCTACTTTTTTATAACTTTAAAGGAGTTATTACTGCATCCAGATGTAATATTAAGCAAAGAATCTACTTTCCGGGAGCACCTTCGTGCTTTCCCGGCCCACTGACTGAGCCACTGGATTCGCGGCGCCCGCGAGTACAAACGTGAGATCAATGAAAGTTGAGCTTTACCCGGCGTATCGAATATTCGAACAGCTTATGAAAATGCAGATGGTTGGCGTCTCTACTACCACCGATATTTCTACAGGTAAACATCCCGATATTTTCAAGCCAACGTCACCTGGTCATTAAAAGATGGCGTATGCAAAAAAAATGGTTCAAATGGCCCTGAGCACTATGGGACTTAACATCTAAGGTCATCAGTCCCCTAGAACTTAGAACTACTTAAACCTAACTAACCTAAGGACATCACACACATCCATGCCCGAGGCAGGATTCGAACCTGCGACCGTAGCGGTCGCGCGGCTCCAGACTGAAGCGCCTAGAACCGCTCGGCCACACCGGCCGGCTGGCGTATGCAGAAAGACAACATACACCGTAAATAAGTGGCACCACCACACAATCAAAGCTAACCAGTGCTAAACGTTATGGCTAGCGAAATGCTAGTTAACAACAGTTGAGCAAGTAATCCTAACGGTGTCCTTCTGTTGACCAGTAGACCAGTAATGGGAGAGAGAGAGAGAGGGGGGGGGGGAGGAGATAGAGTAGCGAGAGATAGATACAGAGAGCAGAATTCCAAGCAGAATGTAATCAAAAATCTTTGTCCCTATTTATAAGAGAACTTGCAGGCTTGACCTCATTAGGTTCCTTAACATTTAGTAACTGGAAATGCACGCTACAATCTATGTGTTGAAATACTCTACCCTGTGGCCGGCACCAAGACAGTGTCCTGCAATCGCTTCTTTGCTCCGCTGTTGTGTCTCGATTATGCTCTACACACTGGTCGTCCACGGTGCTGGTGATCTGACCGATGTACAACCTGCCACAACTGCACTGCGTGCGGCAGACGCCTGCCTTGTGCTAACCAGGATCATCTTTTCACGAGCTTCTCGCCACGCCGTGAATGGCCAACGGATGTCTACCGGCCACCGTGTCATATTCTTCCTTGCGGCGTCATATGCATGCTGTATGGACGAGAAAGTGGTCATCACACTGCTCTCCCAGTCGTTTTGCAGTTTCCAGACAGTGGGGCCGCTACTGCTCGGTCACGTAGCTCCTCGATTGGAAACACGAGGCTGAGTGAACCCATACCAGCCCTCCTACCAAGGAAAATTCCTTGGCGATACAGGGAACTGAATTCGGGTTCTCCACAAGGCAACTATCTGCGATGACCACTCAGCTGCGAAGGTGAACTAGGACAGTCTTTTACAGAACCTGAAAGGAACCTATTTTTAGAAATATCGGTCGAAAATATACTTCACACCGTGTTTTCCCTGAATACGTCCAATCCGTGTAAGCAAGAGAGCTGTAGACGTCGGCATCACATCGTTATTCTCCTCACTTACTCGATTCGCAGTTAGTCGACAGCAAACGCTCGTCATATCTGTCTTTCACTCTAACTGTGCTGGTGAATGGTGACTTCGAGGTAGGCTACCTAAGATGACGAACTTTTAGGAACAGAGACGACATGGGCACCACGAATTACCTCGTCATACAAAGTCGCATGGTGATAAATAAGAGTCTGAAAGTAAAAACCAGTGTGAGTATGCCTCCTATAAATGGCATGCCTCGACGTACAAGCATCCTTCTTCTTTCCCGTACAAAAATGGTTCAAATGGCTCTGAGAACTATGGGACTTAACTTCTGAGGTCATCAGTCCCCTAGGACTTACAACTACTTAAACCTAACTATCCTAAGGGCATTACACACATCCATGCCCAAGGCAGGATTCGCACCTGCGATCGTAGCGGTCACGCAGTTCCAGACTACAGCGCCTAGAACCGCTCGGCCACCCAGGCCGGCTTCCCGTACATCAAGGAACGGAAGGTAATCGTCCTTTGCCATCTCCATACTAACACAACTATTCTGGTGAAATAAACTGAGACCTTCGAAAAATTTGTTCAAATTCTCACTGCCATTACATAGATATGTCTTCATATCAAAAAAAGCATGCAGGTTTCAATTCCGTCGACTTCAGAACACATTCCTCGAAATCTTCGACAAAAAGATTGGCAAGAATAGGAGACTGAGGACTCCCCATCGCAACTCCAGCTGTCTGCTCAGAAAATAGCTCAGTGAATAAGAAGTATCTGGAGATCGACACATTTCGAAAAAGGCTAGTTAATCCAACACCAAACCTAGACTC
Organism: Schistocerca americana; assembly: GCF_021461395.2. Lineage (NCBI taxonomy): Eukaryota > Metazoa > Arthropoda > Insecta > Orthoptera > Acrididae > Schistocerca > Schistocerca americana. The sequence continues at coordinate 149,241,307 of NC_060123.1, forward strand.
AGTTGCCAGTACAGTTTTTCACAGAAGTTGAAATGTGTTTTCTGATCCCTTTGGACAACAAGCAGTCGATGTCGTCAGCAGGTATAATCGGTTCAGTAAGAATCGCCAACTGCGTGGCTATCGTTTCATTATGAAAGCTGCGTCTGGCCCCAGGGGCATTCGAGCCAGCAGGTGCGCAGATGTTTATTATGTGAACATTGTTGAAGTTTCATGTGATTCCTCTACACAAGCGAAGCAGAGCCTAAGGAGCACTATCTATCCGAAGTCATTCCTCCCACGTTTCCAATGTTTACGATTATGTCATACCCTCTAACATCGGCAACTTCAGGTGTCATAGATTCCTGGATGGGAGAAACATCAGCCTCTACGTCTCTTTAAGATTGGCGAAATTTTAATCGCTTACACAGAGAAACAATACAACTAACATTAGTCATTTTAAAATCCTGCATGTCGATTACTGTATGCTGGGCCCGGTGATCTAGTGGTAAAGAGCATTCCTGGATAGGGAAAAGTCGCGGGATCGAATCCTGGTCGGACTACGAAATATCTCAGTCTGCCTTTAACCTAGCCTTCACCCCTCAGTTATGTGAACATTCAATAGGAACAACATATAGTTTAGGTTCCACGTTAAACTGTAGGTCCACTTCGCTCGGTAGGTTTACTAAAGTACGTAAGGGAGACGCAAGTCTCCGAAATAGCTTTCAATTGAAGGACTTACACCACGGCATTAAGTCACACGAAATTAGAAGTCTAGGAATTACAATTACGAATAACTTAAACTGGAAAGAACACACAGAAAATTTTGCGGGGAAGCCGAACCAAAGACAGCGTTTTATTGGTAAAACACTTAGAGGATGCAGCAGGTCTGCTAAAGAGGCTGCCTACACTACATTTGTCCGTCCTCTTTTGGAGTACTGGTCATACGGGATTAACAGACTACCTCGAGAAAGTTCAAAGAAGGGAACCACGTTTTGTATTATCGAGAAATAAGGAGAGAGTACCACGGACATGATACAGGATTTGGGGTGGACTTTATCAAAACAAAGCCGTTTCCCATTGCGGCGGGATCTTCTCACGAAATTTCAATCACCAACGTTCTCCTCCAAATGCGGAAATATTCACCGACTTACATAGAGCGAAACTATCATCATAATAAAATAATTGAAATCAGAACTCGCACAGAAAGATAGAGGTGCTCGTTTTCACCGCGCCTTGTTTGCGAATGGAATAATAGATAATTATTGTGAAGATGGCTCAATGAACCATCTGCCAGGCATTTAAGTGTGATATGCGGAGCAGCAATGTAGATGTAGATGTTCAGATAACATACAATTATCTGTATTCATATTAGTTTTTCTGTATAACATATAATCATGTTTTAAGTAGTATTGTTTTTGTTGAGATCGTCATATATTTCTTTGATCATTTTAAGAATTTCATCGACCTCCTGATCTCATGTGATACTGCGTTGAAATTTTCGTATATAACCATTGACATTTATGCCTTTCAATCCAGTAAAATACTTTCCCATCATGATATATACTGAATCTCACATTCATACTCCTGAAGTGCTTATGCCCACTGGGTTAGTCTGTTGTGCGTTAATTTACAGTTTACCAAGAGTGGAAATGCCTGAGGATCTGTCAGGACGATGGAATGTCTTGCTAGCAAATACAGGACAAACTCTTGAAAACTTCATGTAATGGCAAGTTCTTCTCTGTGACTGTGTACTTTAGTCCCAGTTAGTAAACAAATGTCTCATGAAAGTGACAGTATAGTATTCGATTACTCTGTTAAAATCAATCAATTGATAAAATTCCGAACCGATAGAATAATCACTCGTATCAGGATGATGAAGAATCAGTGACTCACACAGTTGCTTTTTAATTAACTCAATCGCTTCTTGATGTTCCTTATCCCATTTCTATAGTTTTATTCTTTAGGAGTTCTATGAGCGCAGGAGAAGACAATATTTGAGTTGTCTATGCCATACTGAAATGGGAAAATTTCTTACTGCTTCATTTTTCGTTGGATCGGGTTCAACTCCACATGGTGAAATTATATGTCCAAGGAATTTAATTTCTGATCTAGCGAATTCTGTTTTTCCCATGTCGATTGTTACACCAGCTCTCATAAAGGCTTCTAGTACTTGGCACAGAATCTCGTAAGTGTTCTTCCCGTGAAGCGGTACTAATTAAAATATTTTCTACGTAAAATGTTACATGCTTCAATAATTCTTCTCCCAGAGCTTCATCTAGTGCTCTCATAAAGTCCGTTGATGAGACTGAAAAACCTAAATACGTCTTTTGAGCTAGTAGCATCTTCCATTACGTAAAAAGGTGGTGTAATTTCTGCTGTCTTCATAGAACAACACTTACCAGTAATTACTTGTGAGATGAAGGCTGATTAAGCGTTCTTCTCCTTAAACTTTTGTAAAAGATACTCCATATTTTTCGTCTGGTAACACAGCAACTAAATGATGTGGTTCACTGCACGAACATCAGTAACAATGTGCACTGTGCCGTCCTTCTTGGTTATGGCGTGAATCAGGTTAGAATACCCGCTATACAAACGTTCAGTTATCCGATTTTCCCGATATATTCTTAATTTCTTGGTTAACTGCTACTCTCTTGATCAAATGTGTAAGATTTACTGTGGAATGGCTGATGATTCTTGACTTTATTTTGATCAACCGAGGTATTTTAGGAAATAGATCGGAGCATCATCTTCATTCTTCTACAAATTGTTCCCGTTTAGCATCAGGCAGGTCCCCCAAAGTTTGAATCTTGTTGTGAAAACTAGTAAGAGTATCTTCACGATTGTTATTCCCTCACAGTCCAGTATTACCCTCTGAATTATTTAAAACTACAATTCCCTCAAATCTCATTTTTATGCATGTAGTGCCTATGTTATCTTCACCAACGAATCCTTTAATTCAAATTCTTCTCTCTCCGTTATTTAATTTCAAACTCAGACAGCTCTCTTCAAAATCTATCTTACATATTATCACTGTTAACCAGTCAGTACTTAAGACTAATCTGACATTAAGACATCCAACAATCAACACGCTCTGCTCGAACGTATCTTCCTGAAATCTCAACTTCCATACTCCCTAACCGTTGATGGGTCTGCTTCGGTTATCTACAGAGCTAACAGTATGTTCACCACCGACAGGAAATGTTGGGAGTGAACCAGATTATTCATTTGTGGAAGTAAATTTTCTGAAATAGTACTCTTCTCTCCCCGCTGAGTCCACTAAGACGTCCATAATCATCCCACGTATCGTCACTTCTACAAAAGGGATTCAAATTTCTTTATCGACCTCTTCTTCGCTGTTTAGATCTTCATTCACATCTGTGATTCGTTCACATTTTAAGGTATTAATTGTGACTTCTGATCCATTTTCCATAACATTAGTTTCGGCGTGGGCCGTTTCCGAAACTTTATTTAGTTTACTGCACACGGTCTTGTGGATTACTATCGCAGCTTCAAGCACGTTCCGGCGATCGATTGTGTATCTGTCTACTGCATAAGCTGGTCGATTCAGTTGACGATTGATCATACCCGTTCTGCCGGCTACATTCGTCCCCTCTTTGCACGCCCTCGTCTTGTCGGTCGAGTCTACTTGGTTGTCCGCAGTTCTGAAGTTTTCTTCACTCTGGGCCAGTATTACCATTTTGACGATAGCCATTATTTCTTTCATGTTGTTCTCGTCCTGCTGTGGAGATGTAGTCTGAGAAACCAGTGAACAAACTTGCTCCGTATTCAAATGTAGGATGAGCGTCAACTTTTCATGTACCGTGAGTTGTAATTTGTTAGTTAGAATTAACATCAATTCTTCTTCGTTTTTAACAGATAGCCGCGGTAGGCAATGCCATTCCAGTATTTTAGTATATACACTCGCGTAGTACAATGATGTCTTGTGTAGTTTGACGAGGTCAGATTTCTGGTTTTATGTCACATTTTTTTTCTTGAGACCAACATTTATTTAAGACTGCAGTTTCAAATTCTTTGTACGTGGAATAATTTTCAGGTACACTGATACCCCAAATACGTGCTTCGCCTTTCAAGTGGCTATGCAGTATTTACTTTAGTCTGCTCTGTACAACCCTCCGGAAACGCTTATTTTAGCTTTTTAATAGAAACTACGGCATGGATACCTTGTTTGTGTTCGTATTCTTCGATATTTCGTGCGTTCATCCTACTGTCTACATTTACTTGAGACACACTGGCAGTTTTGAGATCTATTACATGTAATAAAGTAATAGCCTACGGAATATCAGACCGGCTGTGTGGCTGGATTGAAGAGTTTTTAGCAAACAGAACACAGCATGTTGTTATCAATGGAGAGACGTCTACAGACGTTAAAGTAACCTCTGGCGTGCCACAGGGGAGTGTTATGGGACCATTGCTTTTCACAATATATATAAATGACTTAGTAGATAGTGTCGGAAGTTCCATGCGGCTTTTCGCGGATGATGCTGTAGTATACAGAGAAGTTGCTGCATTAGAAAATTGTAGCGAAATACAGGAAGATCTGCAGCGGATAGGCACTTGGTGCAGGGAGTGGCAACTGACCCTTAACATAGACAAATGTAATGTATTGCGAATACATAGAAAGAAGGATCCTTTATTGTATGATTATATGATAGCGGAACAAACACTGGTAGCAGTTACTTCTGTAAAATATCTGGGAGTATGCGTACGGAACGATTTGAAGTGGAATAACTAATTGTTGGTAAGGCGGGTACCAGGTTGAGATTCATTGGGAGAGTGCTTAGAAAATGTAGTCCATCAACAAAGGAGGTGGCTTACAAAACACTCGTTCGACCTATACTTGAGTATTGCTCATCAGTGTGGGATCCGTACCAGGTCGGGTTGACGGAGGAGATAGAGAAGATCCAAAGAAGAGCGGCGCGTTTCGTCACTGGGTTATTTGGTAACCGTGATAGCGTTACGGAGATGTTTAATAAACTCAAGTGGCAGACTCTGCAAGAGAGGCGCTCTGCATCGCGGTGTAGCTTGCTCGCCAGGTTTCGAGAGGGTGCGTTTCTGGATGAGGTATCGAATATATGGCTTCCCCCTACTTATACTTCCCGAGGAGATCACGAATGTAAAATTAGAGAGATTAGAGCGCGCACGGAGGCTTTCAGACAGTCGTTCTTCCCACGAACCTTACGCGACTGGAACAGGAAAGGGAGGTAATGACAGTGGCACGTAAAGTGCCCTCCGCCACACACCGTTGGGTGGCTTGCGGAGTATCAATGTAGATGTAGATGTAGATCACTGCATCAATCTCCCCTAAAAACTTTTTATGTAATTCACTCGGTCCATTTTCGCATTCTGAAACTTTTCGGCGAATTTTGTCTAATTGGGTGCCCAGATCATTCTATTACGTCCGGACGTCACCAGTTAATTCAATAACCGTTTTTTTGTTGTTGTCGCAAGCACTCTCTGTGGGTGCAGTTCCACTATCTTGGGCACGAATTTTATTATCAGCTTCTTTAGCTAGAGTTTTTGTTTGCTCCTCATGTTGGGTAGTCCATGTATTACAATTTTGAATTTCTGCTTTCAGTGCACCATGTTTGATCAGAAATTCATTTCAGAGTTCATCAACATTTTCATTAAATATGTTAGTGAGCATAGTTCTCACGCTGACAATAGCATCCCATAATTTAATGTAACTGTCCTGTATTTCCCTGTTTATTTCTTGAAAAGACTTTTTAATTTCCTGACGAGAGTCTTTAATTTCCTGCAATATCTGCAGCATTAAATTACTGCTTACTATGCTCGTTACTGTTTTATTACTAACTGTCTGGGTCGAACTCTACATTGTTGATTCTTAATCGCAGACGCCACTATCTTCTGTTTCATGATTCACAGAATTAACAAACTGAAACATTTGTTCTTCACTAACTAAAGCGATCAACTGTCCTTTCCTGACAGTACTGCCGTTTTATTGTGTATCAGCCATTGCAATAATGTTCTCCTTAGTTACCATTTTTTACAACTGAGATCTATACGTAATACAAAAATTTCCTTCACAAATTAAAATTACTAGCGCAGTACACAGTTTCTTCCCGCATCTCTCCTGAACAACATTACTCGAGTTTCACACTAACCGTTGCTACTGCAAATAGGGTTGCACCCACTGTGTTACTACGTTCATTTCTCAGACTGCTCCGAAGACTGCACTGAATTCAAGGGCGTGTCGCCATGTGTAACGATTTTCTCCTTCTAGATACCTATTATGATTATACTCCTCCTCCTGTTTAGTGAGCTCTGTTGATTCCTGAACATATATTTACTATTATTGCGAATAAGGTTTTCTTCAAAAAATTAAATTGCGAAGTCAATTTCTTGGAATCCGCACATCATTTATTCATATACAATGTGTATCCACTCTGTCATATACAAACACTTCAAAACACACATGCATTACTAATAGAATCAGAGTGTCATAAATTAAGTTTGTAAACACTCGAAACAATCCAGCGTCCTAACCCGCCTCTGACTCTCAGAAAACACTCGCGTGCTGCTCTTTTTTTAAAACTGTCCAAACTGCTGTCAATGTTTAATAAACTTATATTTTGCAACTGGTTGTCCGTTGCTTACAATCCATTGCGCGCACAATTACTGAAGCGCACCCATGTTCAAAAAGCTTCGGATTTTTGAAAGTGCAAGGAGTATCTATGAGGAGACGTGCACGATTTCAGATGAACGGTGGCCATGTGGAACAATTGATGTCAGCAGTTTAGATGCTTTGGGACTCTGCTGTAAGGTGTTCCTGAACTCGGACTCAGTCGCAATACGTTTTATCAGGGTTATGAGGATGTATGGTGGTGTGGGCGCGCGACAGCAAGGTCTTTAGCGCCCTTTCCTCAATGTAACGGGACATGTGTGGATAAAGGTCGCAAAACTATTACAATGAAAAGCGCAAAATGAAACGAAGAAGGTCATAAAAAATTGCGTTCACACACACACACACACACACACACACACACACACAACGAAAATCGCGATCATTAAAACGGAAAAACAGCCAAAGTTGCAAGTTTCACTTGTGAATTTCAATCCAAAGGTGAAATTTGCAGCCGGCCGTTGTGGCCGAGCGGTTCTACGCGCTTCAGTCTGGAACCGCGCGATCGCTACGGTCGCAGGTTCGAATCCTGCCTCGGGCATGGATGTGTGTGATGTCCTTAGGTTAGTTAGGTTTAAGTAGTTCTAAGTTCTAGGGGACTGATGACCTCAGATGTTAAGTCCAATAGTGCTCAGAGCCATTTGAACCATTTGAAATTTGCAACTTCGCCTGTCTTTCTGTGGCACTTATTAACACAAGTTGCTGCGCCGCAATTACTCCAGCACGCTGGAAGTTCGAAATTCGCGTTGTCAGATCGAAAACAAAGTAAAATGAGAAAAGGCACAGGAAACAATTAAAAAAGACAGCAGATACCGGTGGCTGGCTGACCGCTCGAATGAAATGGATGAGCGACCCACTCTGTAACACATTAAAATCTGCAGTCCAAAAGCTTAGGCCAGAGCCCTCGCACGTCACAACATTTTAAAAGCTTGACTACACTCATTTCAGCGTCAGCTGACACAGAGGGCAAATCCCCATTTACATTTGCTTCTGCCAGCTTATCACAAAATGACATGCACTCATTTAAAGTGTGGCCTAAAGCAATTTACACACGACAGGCATCACAGACTGGGGAGAGAGGAGGGGGGGGCTCTGGCTGGAGTAAGAACCCATGCGTCAGGAGACAGTATACAGTTCGAAAGTGGGTGAGGGTCACTTCAACCCACCGGAGAGGCCGGCATAAAAATGGTTGATATGCATAACGTAGTAGGTCAAATGGCTCTGAGCACTATGGGACTTAACATCTGAGGTCATCAGTCTCCTAGGACTGAGAACTACCTAAACCTAACTAACCTAAGGGCATCACACACATCCATGCCTGAAGCAGGATTCGAACCTGCGACCATAGCTGCAACGCGGTTCCAGAACAAAGCGCCTAGAACCGCTCGGTCACAGCGGCCGGCAGACCGGCATAAGGAACGTTGTGACTGGGTGTTGGCTGCACCAACCACAGATTATTATCGTCTGTCACTGCCAGACACTCCTCCTCCCGCAACTCCATGAATCTGCCACTCACCAACGAAATGACAGCCTGCAAGGGAATGGCACATTGTATAACATCAATTTCCCTGCAGGCAAACTTGGTAGATTGGTCTGCCTGTTTATTTTCCAAAATTCCCACATGCCCTGGTACCCAGCAGAATGACACCTCCTTCCCCTGCAGCAATAGGGCATATAATTGGTCACATTCGAGCTGGACCATTTTTTCTGCTGCATAGATGTGCTGCAACGTTTGTAGGGCCATTTAGTTTATAGCTGTAGCAGCCAAACCCTAAAGAGAGTGTTAAAGTGCGATGCCGACTAACTTCGACTGGTTGCGGAGGGTGCCTTGAGGAATAAACTGAGGGCAGAACGTCGAAGTTAAAGGGGCCACGTCAGCAGTTTGGCCACTCCTTCGATATCAAACGTGAGTTTGTTCGCCGACAAACTGCAAGCATTGCAGTTACATGACATGTGTGGGTGCGTTCGATGCCGTCGAACGTCCCCAAACATAAAACACATGTTCGTTTCCGAAGCGGTGGCTTGATGGCAATGTTGGCCACTGACATTTCTACGCTGTGCAGAAGCGCTAGATGAAGTTTCTGGACGTGGAATTATACCTTTGGTTTGTTCCTCAAGGCACCCTTTGCAACCCACTGACATTTGTCGGTATCTTTTCGTTCAACACGTCTAATGTAGACGTCAGCGCCCATAGGATTGCGCCACAAGGTACGGAGATAACCAAGTTTCGGTTTTTATCGCTGTTGTTTCCAGTAATAAACGTGTACGTTGAACAGAGACTGAAAGATTGTAAGACTTCCACAGACTTTTGCATTAAATGCTTCAAGACACGGAGAATCAAACTGTGAAATACAATAGGTAAATAAATGAAAGCTGTATTCAAATACAATAGCTGCTTTTCTCGAAAAGTAATGTGAGGTTGCATACGACAAAAACTCACCAGTGTTCTCCTACAGATTCCAATTTCTTGAAGCTCTGCTCAAAAATAATGTTGTTATCGTACTATTATTTTGCAGTTACGAATACTCAGTGCTAAAAGGTGTAAACTGAGGCTGGAGGACTCTATGTTCCAGTTTAAATTGCCTGTTTCCGAGGACTACAAGCAGATAAAAGAGTATTATGTAGTCGCAAGCAGATGATCAGCTACTTTATATTTTTATTATTAACTGTGGATGAATTGTTAAGTTTTTAATTTGTTACTATTGCCATAAATTCCTTTCTCTTTTAATATTTCATAGACACTGTAGATAAATAAATTTCGTTGTAAAATGTGTAGCATTCTTTTTATTTTATTATGTCAAATGAAATACTTTAAACAGGAATTTGAATACAATTGATTTTTTGCTGATGAAACTAAAGGTGGTTTTCAAAAAATTTAAACAAACAATTTAGATAGTAGGCAAAATATAACATTTAACTGGAACAACTACAATCAATAGCTAAAAATTCAATAATGAATTAATCCATTTCCCAACATTTATTGCCCAAGACAGTGTTGTACTTCATTCCTACCAAACTTAATAAAGTACTTCCAGATCAATAATGATGCCATTCTCCAACACAATAGATGTACAGTGACTACCATATAGACCAGATGGGGGCAATTTGTGCACACTATATGTGGATGCACATCATCGAATGGGCTATATGAAATGGTTCAAATGGCTCTGAGCACTATGGGACTTAACATCTGTGGTCATCAGTCCCCTAGATCTTAGAACTACTTAAACCTAACTAACCTAAGGACATCACACACATCCATGCCCGAGGCAGGACTCGAACCTGCGACCGTAGCGGTCACGCGGTTCCAGACTAAAGCGCCTAGAACCGCACGGCCACACCGGCCGGCTGGGCTATATGACATTGGAACAGCTACATTATTGGCTCAGCAACGTAGTACCAATCCTTATGACATGTCTTAGTTGCTCTTTTCCAACTATCGGTGTTGTTATTAAAAGAGAACTTACTATCTGGTGCCGCCCAGAGATCGCTGTGCCACAGCAAAGTCGGCAATGCGCATCGATTCTACAGACATTAACAATGTGTCGCTGCAATATGCAACGACGAATGAGAGAGGCTGAAGAAGACAATGCCTCTCTCTGAGCACAACAGCGCCCTCACACAGAGGTCAATATAGAGCTGAGCATGGAAGTGCTCAGCCCAGTTCGTAACAGTTGAAGCAGTCAACGTCATCGAGTGGGACCAGTGTTAGTCAAGTCTCATTTGGACATGTACTTTTATAATGAAAATCGTACTTGGTACTTGGTAATAAAGCGAACTAATACTTCATGTGTTATAAGTGTCCCACAGCAGTCAAAGAACCCACAGTTATTGGCCGGAGGACTGTTGTTTCATATGGTCGGAACTAAGCACTTTTCCCATTTTCTATAATAATCGAATGTTTCGAAACAATGAGAATTTTATGAATGAAAGTTACTCGCTTTAAAAAAAGTTTCATTTTAAAAATCCAGATTTTTTTTTTGGAAAAATGGGTTACCAGTTTTTATACCCACTTGCTGTTGCAGATATACCTCACAGCGGAATGATTCCACTGGTCTGTGTTGGCCGCTTTTATAATGAGCGCATGACCTTGATTACATAAGAGTGCTGATAACGGACTTAGCCCCTGCGAGGGCCGGCGCGGGAGCGTTATGCCGTACGCGTGCTGTAGTCTCTTTTGCAGCACGCATATCCGCTGGCGAGACGGCCCAAGCGGGTTGCATCATGCAGCCTCGCAGGCGCTGAGCGGCCAACGCGGCACTATGTTTTCGACTTTTTTCGCATTGTTGCATCCTTGAGCCCCCGTTCACCAGATGTACGTCTAGCGATTGGTGGCTGACGCTACAGACAAGACTTTATTAATAATTATAGTACAGGGTTACATCACAGTTACAGTTACATTCTGAGCAAGACACCAAGTCCTTTCATCCATAGATGTATTTTTTCATAATTGCTATCTTTACGAAGTTGAAGGTGGCAGGAGTAAAACACAGGGAGCGAAAGGCTATTTACAATTTGTATAGAAACCAAATGAGGGGCATGAAAGGGAAGCAGTGGTTGGGAAGGGAGTGAGACAGGGTTGTAGCCTCTCCCCGATATTATTCAATCTGTATATTGAGCAAGAAATGAAGGAAACAAAAGAAAAATTCGGAGTAGGTATTAAAATCCATGGAGAAGAAATAAAAACTTTGAGGTTCGCCCATGACTTTGTAATTCTGTCAGAGACAGCAAAGGACTTGGAACAGCAGTTGAACGGAATGGACAGTGTCTTGAAAGGAGGATATAAGATGAACATCAACAAAAGCAAAACGAGGATAATGGAATGTAGTCGAATTAAGTCGGGTGATGCTGAGGGAATTAGATTAGGAAATGAGACACTTAAAGTAGTAAAGTAGTTTTGCTATGGGGAGCAAAATATCTGATGATGGTCGAAGTAGAGAGGATACAAAATGTAGACTGGCAATGGCAAGGAAAGTGTTTCTGAAGAAGAGAAATTTGTTAACATCGAGTATAGATTTAAGTTTCTGAAAGTATTTGTATGGAGTGTAGCTATGTATGGAAGTGAAACATGGACGATAACTAGTTTGTACAAGAAGGGAATAGAAGCTTTCGAAATTTGGTGCTACAGAAGAGTGCTGAAGATTAGATGGGTACATCACATAACTAATGAGGAGGTATTGAATAGGATTGGGGAGAAAAGGAGTTTGTGGCACAACTTGACTACAAGAAGGGATCGATTGGTAGGACATGTTCTGAGGCATCAAGGGATCACCAATTTAGTATTGGAGGGCAGCGTGAAGGGTAAAAATCGTAGAGGCAGACCAAGAAATGAATACACCAAGCAAATTCAGAAGGATGTAGGGTGCAGTAGGTACTGGGAGCTGAAGAAGCTTGCGCAGGATAGATTATCATGGAGAGCTGCATCATATCAGTCTCAGGACTGAAGACCACAACAACAACAACAACAACTTTACGACAGAAGCGCGTATACAATACAAAAGGCATATTACTATAGACATAACTGGGCCTAGATTGGCTCTTAGCATCTATCCCACAATGCCAGGTTTTGTAAGCGATGACGTCTCGGTCGGCGAATGATTCCAATCCAAGTAGCGAGGCATTCTCACATCGGACGATAGCGAGGGTGAACCATCCACTTCCAGTATTCACTGTGGCAACGTCAAGACTGAAATTAACTTGACATCCACGGAAAAAAATCGGTCCATTGAATATTACGCTTTGTGCAGTTCCATCTGTGCCAAGTTTATTCTCAAGGCTTGTTATGTGTTTGTAGACTGGCATGCGATGGCGACGTTGACGATACACACGTCGACGAGGCATGGTAATGATTACATATTATGTAATCAAGGTCATGCGCTCACTATAAAAGCGGCCAACGCAGACCAGCGGAATCACTACGCTGTGAGCTATATCTGCAACAGCATTGAACCACTATGCTTCGTCGACGTGTGTATCGTCAACGTCGCCATCGCATGCCAGTCTACAAACACATAATAAGCCTTGAGAATAAACTTGGCACAAATGGAACTGCACAAAGTGTAATATTGAATGGACCGATTTTTTTTTTCCGTGGATGTCGAGTTAATTTCAGTCTTGACGTTGCCACAGGGAGTACTGGAAGTGGATGGTTCACCCTCGCTATCGTCCGATGTGAGAATGCCTCTCTACCTGGATTGGAATCATTCGCCGACCGAGATGTCATCGCTTACAAGACCTGGCATTGTGGAATAGATGCTAAGCCTGAGGCCAAATAAATAGCGAAAGGCACCGGCCATTCACAATGGGTATCAACTATAATTGGCCAGTTTCTCCCGTCCCGACCACAAGGATTTTCTTCGAAATCATGGAAGTGAGTGTATGATTTGACAGTTTTGACAGGCATCAGAAGGCGTGGCCAGCTGCCTGGCGAGCTGGACGGTTCTCGGCCCTCTAGGACTGCCTGCTCGCTGCTGCCTTCGCCGCCCCCCCCCCCCCCCCCCAGCCCCTACGCCGTGGCCGACTGTCGCAGAGGATCGATACGGACGGGCCGGCGCCAGCCAGCTACTCGAGGAGCAGCGCAAGGAGCGCCGACCGGCCGACGGCGCGTGTGCGTGTGCCTGCGTGCGTGTGTGTACGCGCCTCGCCGCCTCCGTCGCCATGGAAACGCGCCGGACGCCGCGGCGTTGCCAAGTCCGCCGGCGTCCCAGGGAAGCCGTGTCACGTGACCAGCGGTCGTGCTATGGTAGTGGTGGTGATGCAAGAGAGTACACTTTGTGAGGTTGCGTCTGGCAGTGCGCGAATCTGAGTCATGACGCCTGGTGCAGAGATATTAAGGGTTAGCCACGAACTGAGCTCCTGAGAGAGTTAAGGCATCTGAAGGAGATGGGGTGCCAATCCTCATCGAGTCATCCTATTTTAGTTTGTTCCTAAGATACAATTAATCTGATGAACATATTGTGTCAAACGAAAATCTTCACCAGACCGAAACTCAGATCATGATTTCCTACTTTTCGCACGCTGTTTCCTTAACCAATGGCCTCAGCGCGACTACAGGTCTGCCTCAAACTTTCACTGACACTGGTGTTTTCGACCACGATATTAATACTACTGTCAAAAATTTGCCCTAGGAGATAGATGCGAATAGTGCCAACACCAATCGTATTTGATGCAGGGCCATGGCTTACAGTCTTGAACCCAGTATATCTGATTTGAATTACATTCACCGTGAATAAAAAAGTAGATCGAAGGGGGTAAAATTGCTGTAGCCAGTGACTCTGTGAGCGATTCTACATACACTATGTGATCAAAAGTATCCGAATACCCCAAAACATACATTTTTCATATTAGGTGCATCGTGCTGCCACCTACTACCAGGTACTCCATGTTAGTGCCCTTAGTAGTTACGAGACATCGTGAGAGAGCAGAATGGGGAGCTTCGCAGAACTCACGGACTTCCAATGTCGTAAGGTGATAGGGTGTCACCTGTGTCATACGTCTGTGCGCGAGATTTGCACATCTCTAAACATCCCTAGGTCCACCGTTCCCGATGTGATAGTGAAGTGGAAACCTGATGGGACATGTACAGCACTGTTTACTGACAGAGACCGCCGACAGTTGAAGAGCGTCGTTATGTGTCATAGACACATATCTATACAGATCATCACACACGAATTCCAAATTGCATCAGGATCCACTGCAAGTACTATGAGAGTTAGGCGGGAGGTGAAAAAACTTGGAGTTCATGGTCGAACCGTTACTCATAAGTCACACATCACGCCTGTAAATACCAAACGACGCCTCGCTTGGTGTAAGGAGCGTAAACATTGGACGACTGAACACTGGAAAAACGTTGTGTGGAGTGACGAATAATGGTACACAACGTGGCGGTCCGATGGCAGGGTGTGGGTATTGCGAATGCCCGGTGAAAGCCACCTGCCAGCGTGTGTAGTGCCAACAGTGAAATTCGGAGGCCGTGGTGTTAGGTTGTAGTCGTGTTTTTCATGGAGGGGGCTTGCACCCCTTGTTGTTTTGGGTTGCACTATCACAGCACAGGCCTAAATTGATGTTTTAAGCACCTTATTGCCTCCCATTGTTGAAGAGCAATTCAGGGATGGCGATTGCATCTTTCAACACGATCGAACACCTGTTCATAATGCGCGGCCTGTGGCGGAATGGTTACACGACAATAACATCCCTGTAATGGACAGGCCTGCACGGAATCCCGACCTCAATCCTATAGAACACCTTTGCGATGTTTTGGAATGCGGGCTTCGTGCCAGGCCTCAGCAACCGACATCGATACCTGTCCTCATTGCAGCATTCCGTGAGGAATGGGCTGCGATTCCCCAAGAAACCTTCCACCACCTGATTGAACGTATGCCTGCGAGAGTGGAAGCTGTCATCAAGGCTAAGGATGGGCCAACACCATACTGAATTCCAGCATTACTAATGGAGGGCGCCACGAACTTGTAAGTCATTTTCAGCCACGTGTCTGGATCCTTCTGATCACGCAGTGTA
This sequence comes from Schistocerca americana, assembly GCF_021461395.2. NCBI lineage: Eukaryota > Metazoa > Arthropoda > Insecta > Orthoptera > Acrididae > Schistocerca > Schistocerca americana. Next base: position 149,256,464 of record NC_060123.1, read on the forward strand.
TTCACACAACAACTGGTGGCGCCACACACTCGCAAGCAAAGCAGAGAGCATTAAGTAAAGGGGTACAGACACACTGTCATCCGTCACGTCATGCTACGTGTTGTGATCTCCTGGGCTCCAGAACTGAATACCGCTGCCCGCACAGTGAAAACAACTGCCTCTCTTGTTCATGTCAGCATGCGTACCAGATACGTGCATTTACCTGTCTCTTGACAATCTCTGTGAACTCGAACCGTCTTTGGTGTTTTTCTCTGGCTGGACCTCTCATAGCATTACGAGGGATATTTCACAGTGATCATCCTTTGTGTAATGCTGCCAGCCAGAATCTTTCGTGCACCAAACGCTTAAGCGGTACAGATCTTGTAAGTAATGTTTGCGTTCATATAAAAGGAATGACAACCCATTTCCAGCAGTGGCGCCAAATTTTACATGTACAGGACGTTTTATGGGGGAACCGAGATTCCAAGAATTCTTCAACTCTTAGAAACAATGAAGCCACCAGTTGAAATTTCAGAAAGATGGACACCAACAACAGCTCTCCATGCAACACAAGTTCTCCCCTTTGATACCCGCGTAATGGCATGTCCAGATTCGTTACGGGCGGCATCAACAGTGCCTCCATTCCCACCTTGGTAAGACCTTCTCCAAAAGAAGTCCCCAACATTGCACAAAATTTCGCTTCTTTCCTGGAAACGGAACAACATTTGCAGAACGAGCCTGTGGCCTGTTCATTGCCGGCCGAAGTGGCCGTGCGGTTAAAGGCGCTGCAGTCTGGAACCGCAAGACCGCTACGGTCGCAGGTTCAAATCCTGCCTCGGGCATGGATGTTTGTGATGTCCTTAGGTTAGTTAGGTTTAACTAGTTCTAAGTTCTAGGGGACTAATGACCTCAGCAGTTGAGTCCCATAGTGCTCAGAGCCATTTGAACCATTTGAGCCTGTTCATTACCTTTGGCAGTAATAAACAAACAGTCCCGCAGCATGTGTTATCTGTGAACATTACCGTTCGTGTCAAAACTCAAAAAGGCACAACGCCCTCCCGGCGACATGGTTCGGAATCCGACTAATACTTTACGGATTCTAGCTCTGTGTCTACGTCTACAAATCGGGAACAGCAGCTGCTGTCCTGTCGTGATTGTTTTAATACTTCCCCCTCACCGTCGACGAGCGCCCACGACGAACATTGTTTTCATTGTCGCAACTGCGATAACACGGGTAGTGTCTGCAAGTCCTCCTTCCGTAGAATTACTGCAGGAATAAATACTACCGAAACCGTCATTAACCCTGGTACCACGGAAGTTCTTAATTGAATTATAAATTTCCTACAGACTGATAGTGCTGCTCAAGTCGGCACAGTAGTTTCGTCTTCACTGATAAATTGGAAAATATACATCGAGTTTGGTTCACCAGCGGGTCACATGTCCTGATGCACCACCTTTATTGTTATCAGTTCTCTTGCAACAGGAAATATTTTCGATCTTGGCGCATTTGGTTAGTTTGAATTTTCCACCACATGACAGTACCCCTAGTTTCCACTGCACTTGCTTCCTGGACTTGCTTTCAAAATGACGATGGGTGAAGTAACAGTCTGGCCATACTGATGTAGGTTTTCATGGATTCTCTAAATCGCTTCAGGCAGATGCCTGGATGGTTCCTTTCAAAGAGCGTCGCCGATTTCGTTTCCTATTCTTCCTTAATCCCAGCTTGTGCTCTGTCTTTAATGTCCTTGCTGTCGATGGGACGTTAAACACAAATTTGCGTTTTTCCTCTCACTGCAGTTCCCTTCGAAGCTATCGACGACCTCTGCAGGCGTTTTTGAGGGTTGTTTTTTCCAGGGCTATGTTGTGCCACTCACATACAGGCTACGATATAACTCCAAACCAGTGCAACCAACCGTTTAGCGTAGGAACAGCTTTCACCCACATTCAACGTCAGGACAAACGATCGAGCTCAGCTGCCTCGAACAATAACAAGTTATCAGATCTATCTCTTATAATCCGTGCGGGGTCCATTTAGTAGTAGTGTGAAAACCAACTGCCTACAGCTCACTTTATGAAGATTTTAAAGCATTCAGTTATCAGTTAGTGGCCAAGCTTCGAGGGCGTCTTTTTAAAATTTAAAACATCATGAATTTTACTCTAAAATCAATCTATTGGAGGCGTGCTTGCAGTTAGCTTTCCATCCAGACTCCAAGCAAGTTCTCGTTCTCAACTGCTCTTAGACCTCTACCAATAACACCGGCTCCATTTATTCATTTCTAACGCCCCTGTCATTTTCTCATCTAAGAAATTCCTGCGTGTGATTCTAACATCAACAAACACGTCGAAAAGTTACACTCGTTTTCTGCTTTACAAAAAGCCAGCCTCAAGTGCAATCTTAAGAGGAGTCTTTTTTCATTCCGTAGAGTGGTTGGGTTTTATTATAAACAAAAATGGGATTCTTCCGACCTAACACCACGCACATGTCATAAGTGACAAGGCATCTTCCAAGAACTTAAAAGGGCGACAATCTTTCACGCACAAGGTGAAATACTAAGCAAAGATTGTAGCAAATGTAGCCTAGATTGAAGAACACCTCAAAGCCCTCCGAAATAATTGGGATAAGAAGGGATGACTACGTTTGATCGTACACATGTGACAACGCGTTCTGCACTCTTAAATCTACCCTGCAAGGGGCGCCTACTATGGAGCCCTACTCGTTCAGGAAACATTTGATTCTTGCCAAATATGCTCCCCATCGATGCCGTCGTTTCACACTGGGAAGTGGATGGGTCAGAACACCTGAAAACTTTCATTTCGAAAACATTAAATAAGGTCCGACAAAACCATGCCCAGATCGAGAAAGAGACTCTCACAATTATCTGCACAGTGCACAAATTACACCCATATCTCTATGGCGTAAAATTCTATTCAGTCACAGTTCACAAGCCTTTAAAAGTTCCGTATGGTCCTCGCTCATCGTTGCTGACAAAATGATATAACGCTTACAGCAGTGCCTCTTATTACCGGCACATCCGTATTGCACCTCATACAAACAACAGGCAAGAATGCAAATGCCAACACTCTTTCGCAGCTCCTGGCTGGCACTGATGCATAGTTTGACAGACAGCGAATTTTGTGCGTTTCATTTCTCCACTTATGGTAATGGCCATTGCAACATAATAGTGGAAGCACATCAAGGTGCGCAGCGTTTCAAACGGGTGAAGTGGGGCAAGCTGGACCAGTTCCCTACGAGCTAGAATCCAGCATTGCGATGCTACTTGAGATCGGTCATCAGCTCAAGATCGGGTCCTCCTACTCCCTACAGAGAAGTCCTGGGTGGTGATCCTCCCATCTTTCACACTCGGGTCCTCGCCCGGTTTCTTGTGGATCATTGAGCACAACGACTATGAAGACGTTGTCCCGCCACCATGTTTACTGGCCAACTATCGACAAACACTTAAAGACGCTCGCCCACACATTCCAGATTGCGCATCCGAGAGGCATTGCCTCCAAATGTCTTTCTGTCCAGTCCCCAGCCCGTTACTCCTTCCGACTGGGTTCATGTAGACTTTGGGGACCATTTCTCACCTCGATTTGGCCTATCGTTGTTAACTCTTCAAGTTTCAGCATGTCATCGGGATGTACTACTCTACGACATCACAAGCGGTGATTAAAGCTCTCTTACTGGTGTTTGAGATCTCAGGTCTCCAACGGGTTATTGTGTCTGATAATGGCCCCCAGATAGCCCCATCCTCTCTTTTGCAATAAACATGGCACACAGGATCTCGATACCGCTCCCTTGAAAAGACGAAGAAGAGCAGATTATTCGCACTGTCAAAAAAAGATGATAGAAGCAATACAGTATTCTCCTCGTGAAAGTACTCCTATCATGTTTTTAGAAAAGGGCCACGCCTTTAGCAGACAAGAGCACGACGGAACTTCTGTGCGACAGGCAATTGCGAACCATCCTCCAATTCTTCCAAATACAACAAAACTAACAAAATCAGCCAATCTTATGAAGACAAACTGCCTATTGGCTTCTGTCTCGGGTTTTTCGGCCGACGTTCATCTAATGATTTTACTGACGTTTCGCCAGCACGAGTGGCTGGCACTGTCAAAACTTCACCCTCCATTGCCGGCACTAACCGCAGAAATCAACGTGGCACGTAAGACGAACGTATCCGTTAGAACAGTACGTCGAAATTTGGCGTTAATGGGCTATAGCAACAGATGAACGATTGCAAGTGCTTTTGCTAACACCATGACATCGCCTGCAGCGTCTCTCCTGCGATCGTGACCATATCGGTTAGACCCTCGACGATTGGAAAAGCATGGTCTGATCAGATGAGTTCCGATTTCAGTTGGTAACAGATGATAGTAGGGTTCGAATGTGTCGCAGGCTCCACGAAGCCATGGACCCACGTTGTCAACAAGGTACTGTGCAAGCTGGTGATGGCTCCATAATGGTGTGGACTGAGTTTACGTGGTACACACTGGGTTCTCTGGTCAAACTGAAAGTATCATTGATAGTAAATGGTTATGTTCGGCAACTTGGAGGCCATTTTAGTCATTCCTGGACTTCATGTTCCCAAACAACGTTGGAATTTTTATGGATGCCAGTGCGTCTTGACACTGGTTTAAAAAACATTGCGAACAATTTGAGCGAATGATTCGGCCTCCCAGCTCGCCCGACATGAGTCCGACCGCACGATTATGGGATATTATCAAGAGGTCAATTCGTTGACAAAATCCTGCACCGGTAACACTTTCACAATAATTGACGCTATACTGCCAGTACGGCTCAATATTTCTGCAGGGAACTTCAAGACTTGTTGAGTCCTGGCCATGTCGAGCTGCTTCGCCATGCCGGGCAGGAAGGAGTCCGCAACGATATTAAGAGGTATCCTATGGCTTTTGCCACCTCAGTGTGTATTGCGCAAATTTAGAAAGAACACTAATCTGCAGCCTATCACAGATTTGCCTATTGTGGTTGACAGTGGTGATTTTTATGCTCATTTCGAAACTGTTCATACATATTCCGTCATACTGTACAGCTTAATGCAATTTACGAGTTCTTATTTCTTGCATACACAATTACGTGTAATTATTATCCCAACAGCTGTTCGTGTTGCAAAATATCCATCTACGGCTCGTAATTATAATTTAGGGCAAGAAACATCCACATTCTATCTTTCCCAATATTCTTCTTGTTTTGGACACAGCACAGAACAGCCACTGCTTTACCTGAGCACATGACGCTATGAACTTTTGAGCTACACTGACAACCTTTGTGTATGCGTCTGTCTGTGGCGTGCATCCATGTCAGGGATAGGGCCTACACTTTTCCAAGGCTTTAGACATTATTTTTGTAACCACATTCTTTTTGAAAATTGCAACTTCTTTAAAATAATTTCAACACAATTCTAATAAGATAATTTCAAGTGTGAAAACAATAACGAAACACTTTTACAGTAATTATATAACTTGATAAATACAATAGGCATATTTAGAAAAGTTTATAAAATGGCATACTATAAACTAATGATAGATATTTGTTACCTGTATATTAACTTGCGACCTTATGTTCTGTTGGAGGGGACAGGCAAATGGATGGGCTTGTCACCTGCACAGTTGAGGCAACTTCTCATGGCTCACTTAGTCGATAATTACTCTTCCTCTTGTTTAGATGTATTGTTTCATTACTAGCAGTATGGGATGAACGATTGGGTAAAGTTCATTAAGCACAATAGATTGAAATGCATCTTAGTTTATTATATGCTTTGTGGGAAGGATATATTATAGGAACGAAAATGTGGAATTCAAATAAATCTGTAACTTTTACGAGTGCTTTAATCGTGGATGACATTCCCTATTTACGAATTAGTGCTCAGTATTTTTCCAACACGCGTCTGTAAAACTCGGTATACTACTTGACTTTCTTTCGAATACTTCCTCAGAACGAGTGTTCGCGATCGACAACACCCAAAGACTTAACGTTAACTACTGCCGCGAAGGATCAGAATCAGGCCACCGTTAAACTCATTGTTGAGCCAAGAGAAGCTTAACAGTGACCCCACAGGGGTTGTATTCGTTCTCGTATCGATCGAGGTGCAGCAATAGTGACCTCACATAGTGGTGCTAGGATACACCACAAGGACAGCGATCGAATGCAGCAGTGCACTAATAGCAACGATTTACAACTGCCGTCAGAAAAATGGACAGATAAATGTGCAACGTGTTCTGAATAGGCAGGTACACAAATAGACTATCGCTGCAGGCTGTCTGTCCAACATCTCCTTTCCGCTCTCTGTGTCTGTTTCCTCCCACCCCTCTGTCCATCTCCTTTTCCCTCTCTAAGCTTGTGTTGCAAATTCAGATTCTATAGTAGTAGTACAATCATAAGCCGATAAACTGGAAATGTAACTTAGTTATTTGCTGCGAAAACTGTTTGTGAGGAAGATAGATTATCTGATCAAAAGTATCCGGACACCCCCAAAACATACGTTTTTCATATTAGGTGCACTGTGCTGCCACCTACTGCCAAGTACTCCATATCAGCGACCTCAGTAGTCATTAGACACTGTGAGAGAGCTGAATGGGGCGCTCTGCAGAACTCATGCACTTAGAACGTGGTCAGGTGATTGGGTGTCACTTATGTCACATGTCTGTGCGCTAGATTTCCACACTCATAAACATCCCTAGGTCCATTGTTTCCGATGTGATACTGAAGTGGAAAAGTGAAGGGTCACGCACAGCACGAAAGCGTACAGGCTAACCTCGTCTCTTGACAGACAGAGACCGCCGACAGTAGAAGAGGGTCGTAATGTGTATTACGCAGACATCTATCCAGGCCATCACACAGGAACTCCAATTGCATCAGGATCCACTGCAAGTGCCATGACAGTTAGGCAGGAGGTGCGAAAACTTGGATTTCATGGTCGATCGGCTGCTCGTAAGCCATACATCACGCCGCTAAATAACAAACGACGCCTCGCTTGGTGTAAGGAGCGTGAACATTGGACGATTGAACAGTGGAAAAATGTTGTGTGGAGTGACGAATCACGGTACACAATGTGGCGATCCGATGGCAGGGTATGGGAATGGCGAATACCCTTTGAATGTCATCTGCCAGCGTGTGGAGTGCCAACAGTAAAATTCGGAGGCGGTGGTGTTATGGTGTAGCCGTGTTTTTCATGGAGGGGGCTTGCGCACCCCTTGTTGTTTTGCGTCTCACTGTCACAGTCTGCACGGCCTGTGGCGGAGTGGTTACACGACAATAACATCCCTGTAATGGAGTGACCTGCACAGACTCCTGACCAGACTCCTATAGAACACCTTTGGGATGTTTTGAAACGCCGACTTCGTGCCAAGCCTCACCCACCGACATCGATACCTATCCTCAGTGCAGCACTCCGTGAAGAATGGGCTTCCATTCCCCCAGAAACCAGATTGAACGTATACTTCCGAGAGTGGAAGCTCTCATAAAGGCTAAGGGTGGACCCACACCATATTGAATTCCAGCATTACCGACGGAGGACGCAAGGAACTTGTAAGTCTTTTTTAGCCAGGTGTCCGGATACTTTTGATCACATAGTGTAACATAATAGCACATAGTTGTATGTATAAGGCAGAAACAATTTGTTTAGTGGTTTAAATGCCTACTGTCATCGTTAAAACTGCCTGGCACACAGGAAACAAAAGCGCACATTTTTGCGGCAGTACATTTTCATTCTCGCAGTCAGTTTTAAAAGTAAATCTGTACAATGTTGTTTATAAAATACGTAGTGTATGTTTGAATGTTTATGAACTATTCTTTGAGAGTTTTGCTAAGCATTTCCCCTTTTACATGTTACTTATAACGGGGTAAATACTGTTACAACAGACGAACTGCTGGGACGGATTCGTGGTTGGAAATGGAGGGAAAAAGGTTCAATGAACTTGTGTCCGGAAATGGACGGTGTTTAAGTAAAGATGTTAAGTCGCCCCGGAGCACAGCACAGAGCTGCAAGTCACAACAGATGGGATTGCAGATGATAGGGTTAGTAGCGGTTGTCATGCAGAATACACAGAATGGTACTTTAGCTAACACCATGTTGACGGGCCACTTGCCTAGAGCTCGGACTAGGGTTCGTCTGAAAATCCTGTAGAACCCGGTCTTCCACATCTGGTGTACGCACAGTCTGCCGGCTCCCTCCACCTTCGTCTGTCTGGAAGGACCAATGATCATACAAACGCTCAAAAAAGGCAGTCAGTGTTGTGTGATATGGTTGGTGTCTGTGAGAGTACTTGTTTTGGTACAGCCGTGCTGCCTATCGACCGTTTCCGTCCACTTGGCCGTACACAAACAACATTTCGGCTTGTTCCCGACATGAATACCGGACCATTCTGATGTTTACAGTATGCTGCGTCAATCACACAGCCTGCAACACACACGGTCAGAGGAACTGTCATTCGTGAGCGCCATCTAGCATATCAACGATGCATTTCCGAACACATGTTCATAGGACCTGCTTCCCTCTATTTGCAGTCAAGAATATGTCCCTATAGTTTGTCGGTTTTATTAATGTTCTCCCTGTATATTTATATATCACATATATGAAAAATCCTAAGTCCGACCGAATGTTCATTAGAGTATGGTGCAAAAATTTTAGGTAAATTGATCAAGAATTTCTTCCTCTTTATGTTTTACATGTTTATTTATATATTTAAAAATAGGTTTATAGAAACCCGCGCTTATTACAATACAAAGCTGTGTCAAAATTTCAAGTCAATCGACCGAATACTTTTCGAGTTTTGCGAGCACAAATATACGCAGGTTGAATTTTAAACACATGATGACTACAGTAGCTGAGTACCAAGCGTTGCCCGGGTATATATTTATTCCAGCCTACTGTTAGGCCTTCTCCTCCTCCCCCTATTTCTGTCTGTCCTTCTCCTTCTCTCTTCACGTTATCGCCCCACCCCAATATCAGACTGCTGGTTCTTACTCCCACACTATTTCTTTCCAGTCGCAGGTAATATGTGTGTCAAATTTGACTGCAGTCGTTACACAGATTCAGTATGAGCCTCTTATCTGTGGATTTGACCACAAAAAAAACAAGCACCACGAAGCAGTTGGCAAATTGGTCACAAAATGATATTCATACAGGTATCGATGGAAAATTCAAAATTGTAAACTTTAGCGGGCGGCGGATGAATGTGTGATTCTGCAGCGCTATTTCTTGTCTTAGCTGGTAAGGACAGTAAACAGGGGACATGTCGATACGAAGGCATAAAGTCTTCGCGAATTTCAGTCTGTGTACTCAGACAATAAACATTCATCTCAGACAGATGCGTGAACAATATGCTGATATGTCAGCATTCTAGAAAGGACGTGAAGCTCGGCTCAAAGAAGCCGGTTGGAATAATCGGCGAATCGCTCGACATTTGAATAGAAGCACGCTACTGTTTGACGTTGTTGGGAAGAAGGGGTAGAACAAGAGCGAACACAGCGTCAAGAAGGAAGCAGCCGACCTAGAGAGACGGCAAGAAGGTGAGGGCCGGGAAGTCGTCAGAGGGATTCATCATCATCACCTGTCCGAAGTGCAACTGGTGCTTCAGTGACCAGAAGAGGCTAAATGTTTATGAGGTCGAATCTCTAGAACTATGTCTTATACAATGATATACACTCCTGGAAATTGAAATAAGAACACCGTGAATTCATTGTCCCAGGAAGGGGAAACTTTATTGACACATTCCTGGGGTCAGATACATCACATGATCACACTGACAGAAACACAGGCACATAGACACAGGCAACAGAGCATGCACAATGTCGGCACTAGTACAGCGTATATCCACCTTTCGCAGCAATGCAGGCTGCTATTCTCCCATGGAGACGATCGTAGAGATGCTGGATGTAGTCCTGTGGTACGGCTTGCCATGCCATTTCCACCTGGCGCCTCAGTTGGACCAGCGTTCGTGCTGGACGTGCAGACCTCGTGAGACGACGCTTCATCCAGTCCCAAACATGCTCAATGGGGGACAGATCCGGAGATCTTGCTGGCCAGGGTAGTTGACTTACACCTTCTAGAGCACGTTGGGTGGCACGGGATACATGCGGACGTGCATTGTCCTGTTGGAACAGCAAGTTCCCTTGCCGGTCTAGGAATGGTAGAACGATGGGTTCGATGACGGTTTGGATGTACCGTGCACTATTCAGTGTCCCCTCGACGATCACCAGTGGTGTACGGCCAGTGTAGGAGATCGCTCCCCACACCATGATGCCGGGTGTTGGCCCTGTGTGCCTCGGTCGTATGCAGTCCTGATTGTGGCGCTCACCTGCACGGCGCCAAACACGCATACGACCATCATTGGCACCAAGGCAGAAGCGACTCTCATCGCTGAAGACGACACGTCTCCATTCGTCCCTCCATTCACGCCTGTCGCGACACCACTGGAGGCGGGCTGCACGATGTTGGGGCGTGAGCGGAAGACGGCCTAACGGTGTGCGGGACCGTAGCCCAGCTTCATGGAGACGGTTGCGAATGGTCCTCGCCGATACCCCAGGAGCAACAGTGTCCCTAATTTGCTGGGAAGTGGCGGTGCGGTCCCCTACGGCACTGCGTAGGATCCTACGGTCTTGGCGTGCATCCGTGCGTCGCTGCGGTCCGGTCCCAGGTCGACGGGCACGTGCACCTTCCGCCGACCACTGGCGACAACATCGATGTACTGTGGAGACCTCACGCCCCACGTGTTGAGCAATTCGGCGGTACGTCCACCCGGCCTCCCGCATGCCCACTATACGCCCTCGCTCAAAGTCCGTCAACTGCACATACGGTTCACGTCCACGCTGTCGCGGCATGCTACCAGTGTTAAAGACTGCGATGGAGCTCCGTATGCCACGGCAAACTGGCTGACTCTGACGGCGGCGGTGCACAAATGCTGCACAGCTAGCGCCATTCGACGGCCAACAACGCGGTTCCTGGTGTGTCCGCTGTGCCGTGCGTGTGATCATTGCTTGTACAGCCCTCTCGCAGTGTCCGGAGCAAGTATGGTGGGTCTGACACACCGGTGTCAATGTGTTCTTTTTTCCATTTCCAGGAGTGTATTTTTGTAGGTACATTTTGCGTCATATGTGAATACTGTCTTCGAAATGAGTTCCGGATAGGGTTAGTAACAAATAAGTAATATATTTTAACACAATGGATGATGCTGCAGTTTTTCACGCATATCAGTGATTATAACGTGATGTTTCCTGAATAATGTATCGCACATGGAGAGGTATATTTGAATACTGTCTGCAAATGCTTCATGCAGGAACAGCGAAAATGTAGTAAACGATAAGCTTTCCTCCTTTCTTCATTTTGTGGCGGCTATCAACGAGAAAACTTTCGTGAAGGTTTGAAATTATGTGTAATGTTGTTGCAAGTGACTTTGTGCTCCAAACTTCAAGTACTATATGAATATAGTGTGGGTATTCGCCCATTGTGCGGTACACTGCTTTTTCATCCCCAGCACTATGATACATACGTCTTTCCAGAGAGTAAGTGATACGTGTACCAAGTTTACGCTTTTATAATATGTGTGCATTACCGTGTGCAACAATCCAGTTGGATTATCTATTGTGAAAGGAAGTGGTAACATGAATAACGAAGATTTAAGTGCCTAGTCAACTACGGCCAAGGTAAACCTGAATATAATCCTTGGGTATTCGGATTGGCGTTTTGAATAACGGAAGTGTGGTTTAGTACTCAAAAGGATATTAAAAAGCACATAGTTTTACGCGGCGAATTAATGGGTTGTGAAACTAGTAAACACAAGACAAAGTGTTTCCTCTCTCAAATAACTCAAATAACACAGTATGAGAGAGCGACGCGTATGAAGCCTTATGAGAGCCGTGTATCGATTACTGGGAAAGAAATGTCCGATTACTTGATCATTAAGGTGAATCGATTTCGAAGTTGTCAAAGTGTAGCGTGAAGAACATCATCCAATTTCTCACGTATGTGTTGTATATTTGGCAGTAAGAAAGGTAAATCAGTATTGTCAAAAGATCCCTGAAGTATTACAAATTTCTAAGGTATCTTAAAATCGTCAAGGGACAACACTTCCGGTAACTTTACTGATGAACTGGAGCAGATAACTTTAAATGATTGTCAAAATTTTTGAGATGATCTTGAAACGCAGTACTGAAACGAGTTCATCACTACACCCAGATGCAAGGCGATACTTTATGTCTTTTAACCGGTGTTAAGCCTTTCAAATACATATTAATTATAACATATAATAATACACATTATAGTACGACGGTCCGCAGCTCGTGGTCTCACGGTAGCGTTCTCGCTTCCCGCGCGCGGGGTCCCGGGTCCGATTTCCGGCGAGGTCAGGGATTTTCACCTGCCCCGAGACTCGGGGTTGTTATGTCGTCTTTATCGTCATCCTTCATCCCCATTACGGTCGGAGGAAGGCAACGGCAAACTACCTCCATTATTACCCTGCCTAGTACAGCGGTGCGGGTTTCTCGCATCGATCCACTACGCTCTGTCAAGAAGCATGGGACATAATTTTCTTTCCTTTCCATAATACGACGATGTTCGTCGTTCAGTAAAAAATAGCTGCATATCTATTAAAGAGACAGAAGTTTTCCCAAGCATTATCATTTCTCTAAGAAGGATGACGGGTAAAAACAATAAAGTTAGTAATGATAACTACCAATAAGTTTGGAATTATTTTACAATGGTTTGTCTGCAAAATCATGTTGACTGGCAAGGAACCCCTTGACTGCGAGGTCACAAGTTCAGTCTTTAGTAACGCTCATTTAAATGCGTTGTGTTAACAATTATGACAGGAAAAATACAGGGTGGGACAAATAAAAGTGGTCCAGAGAATAGACTTCCAAGGTACAAAGAAACACAGCAAAGGAAATGAAATACAGTACTAACCTGAACATAGCAGGTGCTGCAAGTGACCATCATTCATCTCGTGGCACTCTTGAGCAATGGTTGCGGATCGAAGCTGGATTGCTGGAATTGCTGCAACATCCGGAATGTTCTGCTGCAGTTCTTGAAGACTATGAGGGTTGTTGCGTTACACCTTTGACTTAAAGGCTCCCAACACGAAGTAACCGTTCACTGAGAGGTCACGTGACGTAGGTGACCAGCTGGGCCGCAACCAGATTGACCTCTGCTAACAACCCTGTCAGATGTGAAAATTGCGTAAATGTGCTCCAAGGTTCGACCGGCTGTATGGGCAGTTGCTGCATTCTGTTGGAAGTAAGTGTATGTCTTTTCCTCCTCCGTCCACGCTGCCACAAATTAACGTCCAATCATACCCACTCGTTTCGATCACTTTTATTTGCCCCAACCTGTATTTTCTGGTAATGACTCACCATGTGCATCGGGAGCGCGACAGAAAATGAGTGTCCAAGAGGTGCAGATATCAGCCTTCTATGGGATGTATATATTACACTTCACAAAATGGACATCGTCGACATTCAAAAAATGGACAAACACACCATTAACTTGCATCATGAAGACCGAATGAAAAATGGCGCGCCTCAGTGATCACTAAGGTTCGGACCTGCAAGATCACAGGCGAACTCCTTGGGAGTTACAAACCATGCAAGACGTTCAACTAGGTATCCATTCTAAAATCATATTGGTGTAACGGGGTGGTGAGAACTGATAGAATTTGATGGCATGCAACCGAAGGCGAAACAGTCTGTCGTGGAGCTTATCGTGAAACTGGCTGTCCTTCAAGGCGTAGCTGCAAATAGTGCCATCATATGTTTTATATGCAAGGAAAATACAAATATCCAGAAGATAAATTTGTCTATTGGTTCCAGGTGGTGAATTGCAATGTCACACGTTTTTCAGGAGAGATAGTTTGCTCTAAAGGAGTATGATTTTTATACGTAGACCAGGAATCAAGCAAAAGCAAGTTATTTTGACCAGTTACTGATCAAAAGCACTGCTGATACCATAGTTGTAGTTCTCTTACGCCCATTTTCCCACTCTGGTTTGCTGTGACGTAAATATTCCCTACCGCTCTTGCAAGATCACGCACTCGAGAAGGAATCGTAGGGGGCAGAGCAACTCCAACTTCTCGCAGAACGATAAATAATTTTCCAGCCGATTTACTACCCAGGTTAACAGTCGACAGAATTGTATACTAGTGCGTTAAGGCAGTGATGTTAGTTTATCTTCATACAACTCTCATGGTACCTCATATTTGCAGGGTTCCTTTCACATGCATTTCCTCTTCAAATCCCCACTGGTCGGAGTTGAAAATAAATTCCTTATTTAACGATGGAATGAGTTTATTTATCTTATCTACAAATTTTCGAGCCGATTCCGCAGTTTGCTGTGCGTTGTAAAATTGACGCTTCGTTGGAAATGTCGTTACCTTGCGTTTTCCAATTCTGTAGTACATTTTGAAGTTATGCAACCACCCACCGCTTTCCTTGAAATCACTGTAATCTATGTTGCGCGCCATTCGCACATCCTGTAAATTGAATCGAGCATCCTTGAAACGAACGAACACCAGTTTATTCAACAAGTGAGCCTTCTTCTCACTTGAATATCCGTAGATTTTATTGTGTACTACTCGGTCATATTGCTGCGGACTTACTCTAAAGCTGTTCATAATTAATTTTACTATGCTGCAGATGATCTCCATGTACGTAATTATGTCTTGTACCCGCTCGTTGGACAGCGATCGTCCATTACTACATTTCACTGGAGAGGGAATTTGTGGTTCCCCCTCCGACAAAGATAATGGACTACATAGTTCGACACCTGTTCCAGTATCACTTTCACTTGTTAACCACGTATCACAATCATTGTACCCATCATGTAAACTGTCCCCACCGCCGAGCGTATACGCCACCATGCATTCCACTGTCTCACCTTGCCGAAACGCTAATGTTTCATGTGCCACTTCCGTCTGATTCAGAGAAACTCCTTGGATATCTTTCTGAAGAAATGTCGACATCGGCAACAGTTGTTGAAGGTATAATGCAATTTTCGCTTTGTTTATCGCTGCCATTGCTCTGCTTTTTATTAACACCACCAGCACTGTAGCACTGATTTGATTTACTCGTCGACTAAGCAATCCAATTATACTCCATAGTCTCATTAGACTAAAACTGAAGAAACTGAAGAAACTGCAAAAAGGTGGGAATTTAAGGAGATTGGATCTGGATTAACTGACTAAACCAGAGGTTGTACAGAGTTTCAGGGAGAGCATAAGGGAACAATTGACAAGAATGGTGGAAAGAAATACAGTAGAAGAAGAATGGGTAGCTCTGAGGGATGAAATAGTGAAGGCATCAGAGGATAAAGTAGGTAAAAAGACGAGGGCTAGTAGAAATCCTTGGGGAACAGAAGAAATATTGAATTTAATTGATGAAAGGAGAAAATATAAAAATGCAGTAAGTGAAGCAGGCAAAAAGGAATACAAACGTCTCAAAAATGAGATCGACAGGAAGTGCAAAATGGCTTAGCAGGGATGGCTAGAGGACAAATGTAAGGATGTAGAAGCTTATCTTACTAGGGGTAAGATAGATACTGCCTACAGGAAAATTGAGACCTTTGGAGAAAAGAGAGCCACTTATATGAATATCAAGAGCTCAGATGGAAACCCAGTTCTAAGCAAAGAAAGGAAGGCAGAAAGGTGGAAGGAGTGTATAGAGGGTCTATACAAGGGTGATGTACTTGAGGACAATATTACGGCGATGGAAGAGAATGTAGATGAAGATGAAATGGGAGATACGATACTGCGTGAAGAGTTTGACAGAGCACTGAAAGACCTGAGTCGAAACAAGGCCCCAGGAGTAGACAACATTCCAATAGAACTACTGACGGCCTTGGGAGAGCCAGTCCAGACAAAACTCTACCATCTGGTGAGCAAGATGTATGAGACAGGTGAAATACCCTCAGACTTCAAGAAGAATATAATAATTCCAGTCCCAAAGAAAGCAGGTGTTGACAGATGTGAAAATTACCGAACTATCAGTTTAATAAGTCACAGCTGCAAAATACTAACAAGAATTCTTTACAGACGAATGGAAAAACTGGTAGAAGCCGACCTCGGGGCAGATCCGTTTGGATTCCGTACAAATGTTGGAACACGTGAGGCAATACTGACCTTACTACTTATCTTAGAAGAAAGATTAAGGAAAGGCAAACCTACGTTTCTAGCATTTGTAGACTTAGAGAAAGCTTTTGACAGTGTTGACTGGAATACTCTCTTTCAAATTCTAGAGGAGGGAGGGGTAAAATACAGGGACCGAAAGGCTACTTACAATTAGAACAGAAACCAGATGGCAGTTATAAGAGTCGAGGGACATGAAAGGGAAGCTGTGGTTGGGAAGGGAGTGAGACAGGGTTGTAGCCTCTCGCCGATGTTATTCAATCTGTATATTGAGCAAGCAGTAAAGGAAACAAAAGAAAAATTCGGAGTAGGTATTAAAATCCATGGAGAAGAAATAAAAACTTTAAGGTTCACCCATGCCATTGTAATTCTGTCAGAGACAGCAAAGGGCTTGGAAGAGCAGTTGAAAGGAATGGACAGTGTCTTGAAAGGGGGATATAAGATGAACATCAACAAAAGCAAAACGAGGATAATGGAATGTAGTCGAATTAAGTCGGGTGATGCTGAGGGAATTAGATTAGGAAATGAGACACTTAACGTAGTGAAGGAGTTTTGCTATTTGGGGAGCAAAATAACTGATGATGGTCGAAGTAGGGAGGATATAAAATGTAGACTGGCAATGGCAAGGAAAGCGTTTCTGAAGACGATAAATTTGTTAACATCGAGATAGATTTAAGTGTCAGGAAGTCATTTCTGAAAGTATTTGTATAGAGTGTAGCCATGTATGGAAGTGAAACATGGACGATAAATAGTTTGGACAAGAAGAGAATAGAAGCTTTCGAAATGTGGTGCTACAGAAGAATGCTGAAGATTAGATGAGTAGATCACATACTAATGAGGAGGTATTGAATAGAATTGGGGAGAAGAGAAGTTTGTGGCACAACTTGACAAGAAGAAGGGACCGGTTGGTAGGACATGTTCTGAGCCATCAAGGGATCACAAATTTAGCATTGGAGGGCAGCGTGGAGGGTAAAAATCGTAGAGGTAGATCAAGAGATGAATACACTAAGCAGATTCAGAAGGATTTAGGTTGCAGTAAGTACTGGGAGATGAAGAAGCTTGCACGGGATAGAGTAGCATGGAAAGCTGCATCAAACCAATCTCAGGACTGAAGACCACAACAACAACAGTCTCATACTGTACTCACCACTGGAAACTTCGCCGTGCGGGATTAACCGAGCGGTCTAGGGCGCTGCAGTCACGGACTGTGCGGCTGGTCCCGGCGGAGGTTCGAGTCCTCCCTCGGGCATGGGTGTGTGTGTCTGTCCTTAGGATAATTTAGGTCAAGCTTAGCAGTTAAGTCCCATAAGATTTCACACACATTTGAACATTTTGAACTGGAAACTTCCAGGCTGGCCCCTTTTGCTGTTAGCTGCCAACATTGTGCTTGAATGGTAGACAATACATGTGGCGTTGAATTCCGTAAAGATTGTTCTTCTTTTGCGATCTCGCACTCAAGGGGTTCCTTGTGAGGCTTCTTTGCTTCTGGTATCATGTACTTTCAACCACCAATACGCTCCATTAACTATACTACAACCTCTATTTCATTATATTATCGTATTCATTTATTGGAATGCGGACACAAATATGTTTCTTCAGCTGTTAAAATTTCCATATGTATTTTACTTATTATATTCGTATAATATATAATCTGGCTTTAGCTTAATTTATACTGTCTAAAGGCAGATCCAACGCCAAAGACAACGAATCGTTTTGTGTTTTATTTTGCAGAGTTCTGGAATGATTCACATCACAGTTACTGCTGGAATTAACAAGCCTGTTGTTTATATCCACCGTTTGTGCTGATAGCAATCACGAATTTCGTTCATTCGAGAACGATGGTAATTCGACACATTGTCTCGTCGGTAATCTGTTTGCACGCAATATGACTCTTTTTTTGCTTGTGTATATAGTCACAGTCATTTAAATTTGGTACAGTGACCAACTTTTTGCCGTTTATGGAGCTTGGCTTTTTGTGTCCGCTCGGCAGATGGGAATTATGTTTTCAATACAGCGCACATCACTGCATAAAAACAATTCTGTTCAGAAAAGTAACGAATTAAAAATATGAGCTAGAAACTAAGGGCTTTTTCAAAAAAGGAAAAAAGAAAGGTCGTTAGGGACATGTCGATTTAGACAGACAACGATCTTTGTAAGCGATTCGAACAAGACTCTCCTAAAAAATTTTCATTTTTTTCTAACAATGGTTTCAGCTGACAAAGACGTTACGTCTCAGAATATTTAGTTCATTCCTTGTGCAATAAAATATCACCCGAAAAATAACGAACTTTTATTTATCGTATGCTGCTGTTGTGGTTCATTCTTTGAGTAAGGAAGCAAGGATCAAACTACAGGTCCTAAGGTTCGGAATTTAATGTCCAATTGGTCCAACGATTACTTGCTTCGCTTCTTTCAACTCTAGTAACGATTTGTCACTGTGAAAATTGCGTGTGAGTTTCGTATAGGAGGTGTAATTTCGAGTTTTAGTTACTATATTCGTAAATTCAGGCAGATTGTAGCGCAGTCGTTAGGCATTTGTACAGGTTAGTTAGTACATTCTTTGCGTGTTTCCCTTGCGTAATCTATGCACGGACTCGTGTTTTCAGTAACTGTTGTTCAACATCAATTAGAATGGGGAGGGACTGTGATTGCTGTGTTCGGATGAGGGCTGAGTTGGCATCCCTTCGCTCACAGCTGCAAGCGGCACTGGCTTCGGTCGCGCAGCTTGAGGCTGTTGCCAATGGGCACCACTGTGGGGAGCCGGACTTGGGTATCACGGGGATGTCAACCTCTTCCCGTCTGTCCCCAGATCGGTCTGCCACTGTGGTTGCCCCGGTTGCTGCCCGCAGTGGGGCTGAGCCCTCGCCTGTGGTTGATTGGGAGGTCGTTCCAAGGCGTGGCAGGCAGCGAAAGACGTCTCCGGAGGCTGACCAGAAAGCCTCCCCAGTGCGTCTGACAAACAGGTTTCAGGCACTGTGTCTGGCTGAGCCAGATGCTGCTGCCTGCCCTGTTTCAGATGATGATTCTCAGCCTTCAAGGTCCGGGCAATCACAGAGGGTGGGCTTATTGGTAGTTGGGAGCTCCAATGTTAGGCGCGTAATGGGGCCCCTTAGGGATATGGCGGCTAAGGAGGGGAAGAAATCCAGTGTGCACTCCGTGTGCATTCCGGGTGGAGTCATTCGTGATGTGGAAAGGGTCCTTCCGGATGCCATGAAGAGCACACGGTGCGGCCAGCTGCAGGTGGTGGCACATGTCGGCACTAATGACGTGTGTCGCTTTGGATCTGAGAAAATTCTCTCTGGATTCCAGCGGCTATCTGATTTGGTGAAGGCTGTCGGTCTTGCTTACGAGATGAAGGCAGAGCTCACCATCTGCAGCATCGTTGACAGAACCGGCTGCGGACCTTTGGTGCAGAGCCGGGTGGAGGGTCTGAATCAGAGGCTCAGACGGTTTTGCGACCGTGTTGGCTGCAGATTCCTTGACTTGCGCCATAGAATGGTGGGGTTTCGGGTTCCGCTGAATAGGTCAGGAGTTCACTACACTCAGCTGGCGGCTACACGGGTAGCGGAGGCTGTGTGGCGTGGACTGGGCGGTTTTTTAGGTTAGAAGGCCTCGGGAAAGTACGGGGTGGGCTGCAATCTCAAAGGGTGCATGGCAAATATAAGACGTTCTTGGATCAAGGAACAGTCGGAATTGTAGTTGTAAATTGTTGTAGTTGTGCTGGGAAAGTCCCTGAGCTTCAAGCGCTAATAGAAAGCACAGAAGCTGAAATCGTTATAGGTACAGAAAGCCGGCTAAATCCGGAAATAAGTTCTGCAGAAATTTTTACGAAGTCTCAGACGGTGTTCAGGAAAGACAGATTAGGCAGAATTGGTGGTGGAGTGTTTGTGTCTGTCAGTAGTGGTTTATCTTGTAGTGAAGTCGAAGTAGATACTCCGTGCGAATTGGTATGGGTGGAGGTTATACTTAACAGCCGAACTAAGTTAATAACTGGCTCCTTCTACCGACCCCCAGACTCCGATGATATATTTGCTGAACAGTTCAGAGAAAATTCGAATCTCGTAACAAATAAATACCCCACTCATATGGTTATAGTTGGTGGGGACTTCAACCTTCCCTCGATATGTTGGCAAAAATACTTGTTCAAAACCGGTGGTAGGCAGAAAACATTTTCCGAGATTGTCCTAAATGCTTTCTCCGAAAATTATTTCGAGCAGTTAGTCCACGAACCCACGCGAACTGTAAATGGTTGCGAAAACACACTTGACCTCTTAGCCACAAACAATCCAGAGCTGATAGAGAGCATCATGACTGATACAGGGATTAGTGATCACAGGGTCGTTGTAGCTAGGCTCAATACCGTTTCTTCCAAATCCACCCGAAACAAACGCAAAATAATTTTATTTAAAAAAAGCGGATAAAATGTCACTAGTGTTGTATAGCTAGAGAAGGCCGAAATGCACGCTATAAGCTCACGCAGGATGGCGTGACGTCTGAAACAAGATACGGAATGAATGCTATAAAGAAAAGTACGTAGCTGCTGGAATACTTAACTTTAATCCATCATTTGTATACATCGTTCTTGATGAGACATGCTTCATACGATAACTATCAATTGCTATGGCGCCTTGCTAGGTCATAGCCATTGACTTAGCTGAAGGCTATTCTAATTATCTTCTCTGAAAATAAACGAGGTTTCGTCAGTGTTGCATCGCTAGCTAAGTCGTCCGTACAACTGGGGCGAGTGCTAGTAAGTCTCTCGAGACCTGCCGTGTGGTGGCGCTCGGTCTGCGATCACTGACAGTGGCGACACGCGGGTCCGACATGTACTAATGGACCGCGGCCGATTTAAAGCTACCACCTAGCAAGTGTGGTGTCTGGCGGTGACACCACATTCCTCCCCCGCAAATCGGCGAACGGTCGTGTTATAAGGCTTCCGCCCGCCGTGGGGAGGACCCCATGTTGGCGTATGCGGTGAGGTGGGGAGCCGAACAACAGGCGAGGCTGCGCCACCCGCACCCGGCCATTCGGTCCGAGAGGAGCTAGGAAACGCCTGAAAACCTAGTCCAGGGTGCACGCCAACATGCAGTGTATGCGCCCGTAGAGAGACAGGAGGGGCCGAAGTGTCAACCTCCATCGCGTCGGGGTACCCGACGCGCGAAGACGCCATGTGGTCCGGAGCGGGCAAGAGGTCCATGGCGGAGGACTGCTGGTCACGGGAAGCGATCGGCGGCGCGTCACCCAGGGAGGCGCTTGGCGGCTGCAGCGACGCGTCCACTGCGGGCGGCGTCGGCGGGAGAACAGGCGGCGGCGGCGGCGGCAGCGCGTTGCCATGGGGCAAAATGGGAGGCAGCGTCGCTAACACCTGGGGATGAGGCGAGCCAGTAGATGGGACACCAGGGCGCTGACCGGACGGCACCGTCGCTAAAAGCAGACGGGGAGCGGCAGAACCCAGGCGACGACAGAGGCGCAGCTGATGGAGATGCCAACGCACCTCACCAGAGGCCCCCAAAACCAAATACATCGCGCGGCCGAGGCAGCGAAGAATGCGCCCTGCGAGCCAACGCCGTGAACCGCGATAGTTGCGATAGAATACAACGTCGCCTGGAGCAAAAGCAGGAGTCTGCCGCTGCACAGGAACCTGATGCGGCGGATGCAGCAAAGACATCAAGGTTCGATGAGGACGACCGTGGAGCAACTCAGCCGGCGAGTGACCATCTCGGGGCTGAGAGCGATACGAAGACAAAAAGAGCAACAACGCGTCCTCCCGAGAATGCGACTGTTTCAACTTCAACATCTGTGACTTGAAAGTCCGGACCAATCGTTCAGCGGCACCGTTTGACTGAGGCGAAAACGGCGCGGACGTCAGATGTTGAATACCATTGGCCTTGCAGAATGACTGAAATTCTGCGGACATGAATTGTGGGCCATTGTAGGAAACAATAGTCTTTTGAAGCGAGACAACCCAAGATGCGTGTTAACCACCAAAACGCGCTGGGATTCGTCGTCCACCGGTATTTGCAAGTACGCATCTGCGAGGTCCAACTTCGAAAAGTATTTACCCGGGCACAGTTTATCAAAAAGATCCTTCGGGCGGGGTAGAGGAAAAGTTGCAATCACTAGCTGCAGATTCACTGTTGCCTTGAAGTCCACACAAAGTCTCAATTTTCCGGAAGGTTTTGGCAAAATCACTAAGGGTGATGCCCAGAGAGAAGCCAGCACATGTTCAATTACACCTTGTGATTCTAAATCGTGTAATGTTCTTGGGACCTCATCACGCAATGCGTGGGGAACATTGCGCGCTTGGAAAAATATCGGTTGCGCGTTTACTTTCAGGTCCAAATGTGCTTTATAGTTCTTAGCGCAACCAAGGCCCGGTGCAAAAATGTCTGCAAATTCTTCACATAGACGAGAAACACTTTCGGAAGGCACAGTCTGGTTCACTGAGAGGACCTGATTTACTATAGACAAGTTAAACAACTGAAATAAATCTAAACCAAACAAGTTCACTGCAGAAGAAGAACGAAGAACGTAAAATGACACAAGTTTTGTTTGTCCCTTGTATGTTGCAAGAAGGCTGCACTGTCCTAACACTGGGATCTTGTGACCTGAATATGTAGTTAGCGTAACATTGGCGGCACGCAAGGGAGGTGTGCCCAGTCGTTTGTACGTGTCTTTATTGATCAGTGAAACCGCAGCTCCGGTATCGAGCTGGAATGGGATCACGTCACCATTAATGTCCAAGTCTACAAAAAGTTTAATGTCCTGCTGACGACAAGAGCGACTGTCTCGTGCAACGTGAAAAGACACTGGTACAGACGCACTCGCGACTTGACGTGATTTCCATCGAGGTCGACGCACACTTTTTGTGGGACGAACACAGGCACTGTTAGAGAAAGTGGCACTGGGCAGAGTGGAATTAATTACATGAATTTCCATGGGTGAAGGTTCATGAGCCTGCGTATTCGTGGTTCGATTCCGGCGCGAAGCAAAGGGCCTGGAATGGTCGTGAGTGTCCGATCTGAGCTTTTTCTGGCAAACACTCTGAACATGTCCTTTTTTATTACAGAAAAAGCAAATAGCTTGGCGTGACGGGCAATTCTCACGCGAATGTCTAGTAGCACACCGCGGGCATGATTTCACGGCATTTGCATGCTGGCGCGGGACACGTTGCTGCGCGGACGTGCGCGAGGGCTGTTTACAGTTCCGTGCAGCTCGCCCGGCGGGCCGGTTAACGTGACACACAGCTGGCGAAGTTTCAAATGATTCCTGAGCAAAGTCAAGTGTGTCTTGCCTATCCAATATGTCTATCACTTGTTGAAGGGAGGGATTGACTAATTTCAAAATTTGCTCCCGTATACGAACATCAGAAACGTTCTGTGCAATTGCATTACGCACAATAGTATCTGAATAACGGAGTCCACATTCACACTCAAAAGCACAATCCCTTGTAAGGCCTTGCAAAGTTGCAACCCACTCCCGATTAGTTTGAACGGCCGTACGTTTTGTACGAAAGAACGTATACCGTTTTGCAACGACATTGACTGATTCTTTGAAATATGCATCTAATGCAGACAAAATTTCTTCGTAGGACAGAGTTCCTACGTCGCGTCGGGGAAACATTTTCACTATCACACGGTACGTTTGCACCCCTACACATGATAATAAGTGAGGCTGCCGCTCGTTACCTTGAATTCTGTAGGCGGCGAGATAGAATCCAAACTGGCGTGACCACTCCGTCCAGCTTTCCATCGCCTCATTGAAGTGTCGAAATGGTGGTGCAACTGCATGTTGTGGCTGCGGTAGCGGTGAAGCGGCGGCTGCCGCATCGGTTTGCATTGCACATTGACCCTGGACGAGCTGTCCAAGGGCATCCAATAACGCCTGCCTCTGCTGATTCTGCAAGCGATAAAATTCGGACAGTACATCTGGAGATTGTGGCGAAGCCATGACACAAGTAAATCAATCAAATAGAAAGAAGACTTTTTTCTTCAGCCTCGTCGCCACTTGTTATATAGCTAGGGAAGGCCGAAATGCACGCTATAAGCTCACGCAGGATGGTGTGAGGTCTGAAACAGGATACGGAATGAATGCTATAAAGAAAAGTACGTAGCTGCTGGAATACTTAACTTTAATCCATCATTTGTATACATCGTTCTTGATGAGACATGCTTCATACGATAACTATCAATTGCTATGGCGCCTTGCTAGGTCGTAGCCATTGACTTAGCTGAAGGCTATTCTAACTAGAAGCCTTCCTAAGAGACAATCTCCATTCCTTCCGAACTGACTATGCAAATGTAGACGAGATGTGGCACAAATTCAAAGATATAGTAGCAACAGCAATTGAGAGATTCATACCTCATAAGTTGGTAAGAGATGGAACTGATCCCCCGTGGTACACAAAACAGGTCCGAACGCTGTTGCAGAGGCAACGGAGAAAGCATGCGAAGTTCAGAAGAACGCGAAATCCCGAAGATTGGCTAAAATTTACAGACGCGCGAAATTTGGCACGGACTTCAATGCGAGATGCCTTTAATAGGTTCCACAACGAAACATTGTCTCGAAATTTGGTAGAAAATCCGAAGAAATTCTGGTCGTATGTAAAGTACACAAGCGGCAAGGCGCAGTCAATACCTTCGCTGCGCAGTGCCGATGGTACTGTTACCGACGACTGTGCCGCTAAAGCGGAGTTATTGACCGCAGTTTTCCGAAATTCCTTCACCAGGGAAGACGAATGGAATATTCCAGAATTTGAAACACGAACAGCTGCCACCATGAGTTTCTTAGAAGTAGATACCTTAGGGGTTGCGAAGCAACTCAAATCGCTTGATACGGGCAAGTCTTCAGGTCCAGATTGTATACCGATTAGGTTCCTTTCAGATTACGCTGATACAATAGCTCCCTACTTAGCAATCATATACAACCGCTCGCTCACCGATAGATATGTACCTACAGATTGGAAAATTGCGCAGGTTGCACCAGTGTTTAAGAAGGGTAGTAGGAGTAATCCATCGAACTACAGATCTATATCATTGGCGTCGGTTTGCAGTAGGGTTTTGGAGCATATGCTGTATTCAAACATTATGAATCACCTCGAAGGGAACGATCTATTGATACGTAATCAGCATGGTTTCAGAAAACATCGTTCTTGTGCAACGCAACTAGCTCTTTATTCGCACGAAGTAATGGCCGCTATCGACAGGGGATTTCAAGTTGATTCCGTATTTCTAGATTTCCGGAAAGCTTTTGACACCGTTCCTCACAAGCGACTTCTAATCAAGCTGCGGGCCTATAGGGTATCGTCTCAGTTGTGCGACTGGATTCGTGATTTCCTGTCAGGAAGGTCGCAGTTCGTAGTAATAGACGGCAAATCATCGAGTAAAACTGAAGTGATATCAGGTGTTCCGCAGGGAAGCGTCCTGGGATCTCTGCTGTTCCTGATCTGTATAAATGACCTGGGTGACAATCTGAGCAGTTCTCTTAGGTTGTTCGCAGATGATACTGTAATTTACCGTCTAGTAAGGTCATCCGAAGACCAGTATCAGTTTCAAAGCGATTTAGAAAAGATTTCTGTATGGTGTGGCAGGTGGCAGTTGACGCTAAATAACGAAAAATGTGAGGTGATCCACATGAGTTCCAAAAGAAATCCGTTGGAATTCGATTACTCGATAAATAGTACAATTCTCAAGGCTGTCAATTCAACTAAGTATCTGGGTGTAAAAATTACGAACAACTTCAGTTGGAAAAACCACATAGATAACATTGTGGGGAAGGCGAGCCAAAGGTTGCGTTTCATTGGCAGGACACTTAGAAGATGCAACAAGTCCACTAAAGAGACAGCTTACACTACACTTGTTCGTCCTCTGTTGGAATATTGCTGCGCGGTGTGGGATCCTTACCAGGTGGGATTGACGGAGGACATCGAAAGGGTGCAAGGAAGGGCAGCTCGTTTTGTATTATCACGTAATAGGGGAGAGAGTGTGGCAGATATGATACGCGAATTGGGATGGAAGTCGTTAAAGCAAAGACGTTTTCCGTCGCGGCAAGATCTATTTACGAAATTTCAGTCACCAGCTTTCTCTTCTGAATGCGAAAATATTTTGTTGAGCCTAACCTACATAGGTAGGAATGATTATCAAAATAAAATAAGAGAAATCAGAGCTCGAACAGAAAGGTTTAGGTGTTCGTTTTTCCCGCGCGCTGTTTGGGAGTGGAATGGTAGAGATATAGTATGATTGTGGTTCGATGAATCCTCTGCCAAGCACTTAAGTGTGAATTGCAGAGTAGTCATGTAGATGTAGATGTAGATGTAGATGTAGAAAAGTGGCAAGTTACACCATGTTTATTTTTATTCGTTGAACTATCGCTCTTCCTATATCTGGAAGGGTAAGTCAGTTTAAAGGATGTGGGGAAACAATGACATGCCACCAATAATAGGCTCACGCGTTTTTAACAGATGCGGTGTTCAAGTCAACCTTCGGACTGACGACACTTTTCTTTTACCGCACTGTTACCAATGAATAATAACAGAGACTACGAACTATTAGATAGACTTAAGGATAATTCATTTCACACCTACTTTTGGATCGAGTTAACACACAGAATTCTGCAAGATGAGAAGGAGCAGAGCAGCCAGCAGTTCCACATTAATGGAATATAGAGAGCAGATAACTCCTCTTTATGAAGGACGGATGCACGTAGTTACAGACCAGCATCCTAAATATCCGCTTGCTCTACGAAAGATCTGTACCAAAAGACTGGAAAGTTGAGCACGTCACACCAATACTCAAGAACGAAGACTGAGAGCAATCCGATTAATTACAGACCACTATCGTTGACGTCGATTTGCAATAGGATTTTGAAACGTATGAATTACCTCGAATAACGGTATGTTGTCACTTTGTCAGCACGGATTTAGAAACTACCGTTTTCGTAAAATAAAACTAGCTATTTACTCTTACGAAGAAATGAGTGCTATCAACTGAGTATCTGAAATTGATTCTGTATTTCTGGTATATTTTAAAATATTGATGAAAAACCTCTTTATACAAAACAATAGTGGTCACAAACGCTTATCTTTCATAGTTATGTCCGTACTTGCTTAATATTTAAGCTCTACTGCTTTGTGAAATCTGATTCATAATGAATCAATTTTTTGTGATTTAAGTTTTCACTTGGTCGTTTTTATTGCAGTTTTATGTAATGTTACTCTTTTTTTATAAAAATGCATTCTTTTTTAATTCCAAAATCTTGTGAAAAAAAAATTAAATCAATGTAAAGTGAGATTGTAATTTTCCTTATAGCAACAAAAATATTTCAACATAAATTGGATAATAATTTGTCAAGAAGAATAACAGAAAACTGAGGTGAATATAAAATAATATTTCTCTCACTATAAGTTTAAGGTTTTCACACAATAAAAAGAAAATGAACTGCAAATATTGAAGTATCTTAATAAAATCATTATTTTGGTAGACACTGTTCACATATATTCAGTAATATTGTTAAGTTTTGAATTTGCTCTCATGTAGATGACAATATCAAGCATTTCACATAAACCATTGATGCAGACTTCGGAGACTGTATTGGAACTCTCTTTACCAGCGCTCTCTCTTTCACTAGCTAATATTATTGTTTTATAAAAGCGCAGTGACTGAAGACCTTCGCATATGTTTCTGCGGGAGAGTTGTTATATCTTTTGTTTTAGAGACAGGAAGAGTAATGTCTATGATCTCTGTGTAACACAAGGCATGACAATCAGTTCCTCAGTTCACCATTTCGAACAACACTACACTACACAACAATGACGAAACACAAGCAAACGGAAAATAGTATTTCTTTTGCGGCAATTACGGTAAGAAGTCCACTAATACGGGAATTAGTACAAAATACTGGTATATTATGACTTGAACAAGTATGCAATAAAGGGAAACATTATGCCTACGCATATGGTCACATTGTTACATTATCTGACAACACAGGATTCCAGATAAAAATGCTTCAACTGTTGCTCGTTCCTTGAAATGGCCAGTTATGAATTCACTGCCTTCAAGACTTGACCCATTCTGCTGCAAGACCAAGAATCCAGTTTTCTGTAACACGAATACATGGCCGATTTTGAAGCATATTCTTGTTTCACTTGAGGGTGATACACTTCTGCTTTAAAATGATAGCTTTAACTCCTTTTCGCAAATTTTGTGACTTGGCCGATTTTGATACAAGACGCCAAATTTCGGGATTTCCAGAAGACTGCGGCATTATTCCTTACAAGAGACTTCTAATCAAATTGTTGCCTATGGAGTATCCCTTTAGTTATGCGACTGGATACGTGATTTCCCGTCAGATAGGTCATAGCACGTATCCTTCGACGGAAAATCATCAAGTAAAATGGAAGTGATATCTGGCGTTCGCCAAAGAAGTGTTGTTAACCTACTGCTGTTCCTAATCTATATAAACGAATTATGAGACAATCTGAACAGTTCTCTTAGATTGTCTGCAGATGATGCTGTCATTTAATGTCTAGTAAAGTCACATAACATAAAATCGAATTGCAAAATGACTTAGACGCAATGTCTGCTTTGGGTGAAAAATGAAAATTGTCTCTGAATAAGGAAAAGTGGCAGGTCATGGACTTGAGTACGAAAAGAAATCTGTTAAATTTCGCCTACACGATAAATCACACAAATTTAAAAGCTTCCAATTCGAGTAAACACCTAAGAATTACAATTACGAACAACTTAATCTGGAACGATCACATAGTTAATGTTGTGAGGGAGGCAAACCAAAGACTGGGTTTTATTAGTAGAACACTTAGAAGATGCAACAGGTCTGGTAATGAAACTGCCTTCACTACGCTTGTCCATCCTCTGCTGGAGTACTACTGTGTGGTATGAGATCCTTACCAGATAGGATTGACGGGGGACATAGAAAAAGTCCAAAGAAGGGCTGTTCGTTTTGTATCATTACGATATAGAGGAGAGAGCGTCACAAATATAATAACTGAGTTGTGGTGGCTATTATTAAAGGCGTTTTTCGTTGCGGCGAGGCCTTTTCACAAAATTTCAATTACCAACTTTCTCCTCTGAATGAGAAAGCATTATATTTTCGCGAAGTTACGAAGGGAGAAATGATCATTTTAGTAAATTAGGAGAAATGAGAGCTCATACAGGAAGATTTAAGTGTTCGTTTTCCCACGCGCTGTTAGAGAGTGGAACGGTACAGGAGTAGTCTGAAGGTGATTCAAAGAACACGCTGCCAGGAACTGAAGATTGATTGCAGAGTAGTTATGTAGGTATAGAGCCGTCTGTTGCAGGATCCTAGACAATATTCTAAGCATTATAATTACGAAGTTACTGTAGAAAAAGAAGCTTCTCTGAGACAACTATGGATGCCTAGAAAAAAGCGCTCGTGTAAGACGCAGTTCGCCTATTTTTCACACACAATAACTTTGAAACAGCAGTTGCAAGAGAGATGATGACGATGATGATGATGTTGGTTTGTGGGGCGCTCAACACCGCGGTCATCAGCGCCCATGCAAGTTCTCAATCTTCCCAGTTCCAATCTCGTCACTTTCCGAATGATGATGAGATGATGAGGACGACACAAACACCCAATACCCGGGCGGAGAAAATCCCAGACCCGGCCGGGAATCGAACCCGGGACCCCGTGATCTAGAGGAAGCAAAATTTGCAAGAGCACACAGTTTGGTTCGGCTGTCTTACAGTGTGATGAAGCGCAGTGGTTAAGAGACTGGAATCAAATCCGGGATGGATGGTATTCAAAACTCCGGCGTGCAATTCGGATTTAGTTTTTCCGTGGTTTTCCTAATTAGCTTAAAGCAAAGGCGGGATTTATGCTCTGTAAGGGATACGGTGGCTATCTCTGCCACTCTTGTCCCCAATCGGAGCTTGTGTTCTGTCTGTAATTACCTTGTCGTCGACGAGACGTTAAATGCTAAGAGGTCTGGTCTAAAGTTAAATTACCAAATAGGTCCCAGCTCTCTGTCCAGACACTATGTGGCCATAATGGCATCCAAAATAGATGATAGAGAGAAAGCCGAAGTGCTGAACTCCTTTCTCCAAAATTGTTTAACTGACGGTGATCGTACTGGAAATCTTCCTTAAAATATTGAAAAAGACAGATATCTAAATACATGACCATGAGATAAAAAAAATTAGCTGAAATCGCTCAACGGAGGAAAGGCCACTGGAGAAGACACACGGAACTGTAGGTATGTATCACTAACGTCCGTCTGTTGTAGAATTATGGAACACGTTTTACCCCCACATATTACATTTCTGGAGACAGAAAATCTTCTCTGCAGGAATCAACAAAGGTTCCGAAAACAACGATCGTGTGAAACACAGCTCGCTCCGTTCGTCCACGAGACCAGAAAGCAGTAAATACCGGTGTCCAGGTGAATACCGTGTTCCTTGACTTCCGGAAGGTGTTGTGTATAGTTCCGCTCTTAGGGTCTGGTATGTGAAATACTGTGACAGCAGGAGCACTCCGCGGTTATCCCACGCACCCTGACTGCAATAATGTACGTCAATCAGATGACTTCCACCTGTTGTGTTTCCATTCACGAACAGCGCCCCAGGGGATGTTTTCCAGCAGGATAACGCGCTCCCACATACCACTATGGTAATCCAGCACGCTCTAGAGAGTGTCGACATGTTGCTTTGGCCTGCTCGATCATCAGCTCCAATTAAGCACATATGGGAGATCATCGAACGAAAACTCCTGTGTCATCCACAAACAGCCTCAACAGTACCTGTACTGAGAGACCAAGTGCAACAGGCATGGAACTCCATCCCATAAAGTGACATCCAGCACCTTACAACTCAGTGCATTTGCTTGCTTGCATTCAACATTCTGGCGGTTACACCGGTTAGTAATACACTAGCATTTGACATTTGCAATGGCTTATCTCGTGCTTACATTTACCTGTGATCTTACAATGTTAACCACTTAAGTATGTTACCAACACAAATGAATTCTTGAAATTTCATTACTTAACATTAATTATTTTTTGGTGTTGCGATTTTTTTTCCGTCTGTGTATTACCTGCATCATTGTTGCAATTGTGTGATCTATTACGATCCAGTATATGTGTCTGTATGCGGTGATATTTGTGTATTAATGTCATTATATGTATCTGTATGTTCATCTGTTTCATTACGAGTGTCTGAAACTGTGTTGTCCCAAGTATCACGTTGTTGTAATAGGCTGTGTGGCGGTCGTGATCTTGTATATGTGGTCGTTGCTGCTTATAAGTTGCGAAGCGCTCTTGATACTTCATCAGTGATGCGATTAAGTATGCTCCATTTATCTGGGCCTCTTAAAGCTTGCGCTATGTCTTTGATTTCTGTGATCAGTCTTACGTGTATGAGTGCGCTGCATTATAGTGTTATGTGCTCGCGGTACCCATGTATTACTTTGGCTAAGACCAAAGCAGTGCGGATGTGTAAGGTAAGAGCCGCGGCTCGTTATAAAGCGCACCACACAGCGACTTGCGTCACCGTATGTGAGGCTCAACCGTTCCCAGATGTTCGGGAAGAAGGAGAAGACCCGACGGTCACGAAGAGGGGAGATACATGTTGACATTTCGGTTTAAGGGAAATATAACACATTCGAATATGCTTTGGTTGTCTGTAAATTGTAGGGACTTTATGAGCTGGTTCAAGGTATGGCTGGTAGCAGATACGGAACGCCAGAACGAGTTTCTCTCGTTCAAGGATAAGGGAAGGTAGCACTTAAAGCAATTACAATGTAATTGGAAAACGTTCCAACGATTAACAAACCTCTTACGTTTATTTATTGGTTAATGGCGTCATAGTTCAGTGAGCTACTTTGAAGAACCTTTTTTATTCCAATTTGTCACACTTTCGTGCATTACTTTAGTACTGACAAATATAACTAACGTAAATTAGCTCCTTAAACTGTTAAGCAATGTACACTGAGGTGACCCCAAATCATGGATAACGATATGCACGTATACAATGGCGGTAGTATCGCATACCAAGGTATAAACGGGCGGTGCATTGGCGGAGCTATCATTTATATTCGGCTGATTCATATGAACAGGTTTCCTACGCGATTATGGCCGTTACACGGAAATTAACAGACTTTGAACGAGGGATGGTTGTTGGAGCTAGACGCATGGGATATTCCATTTCGGAAATGGCTAGGGAATTCAGTATTCCCGGATCTACCGTGTCAAGAGTGTGCCGTCAATACCATATTTCGGGTATTACTTTCCACCACAAACGATGCAGTGGCTGAAGGTTTTCACTCAGCGACCGAGAGCAGTGGCGTTTGCTAGAGTTGTCAGTGCTAACAGACAAGCAACACTGCGTGATATAACCGCCGAAATCAATGTGGGTCATACGACGAACGAACCAGTTAGGATAGTACGGCGAAATTTGGCGTTATGGCCTATGTCGGCAGACGACCGTAGGGAGTGCCTTTGCTAACAGCTCGACATTACTGCAGCACCTCTCCTTGGCTAATGACCATCTCGGATGGACCATAGACGACTGTAAAACCGTGGACTGGTCAGATGAGTCCCAGTTTCAGCTGGTAAGAGCTGACGGTAGGGTTCGACTGTGGAACAATTCCGCAAATCCACGGACCTAAGTTGTCAACAAGGCACTGTGCAAGCTGGTGGTGGCTCCATAATGGTGTGGACTGTCTTTACATGGAACGGATTGGGATCTCTGGTTCATCTAAACCGATCATTGACTGTAAATGATTATATTCAGCTACTTGGAGACCATTTTCTGTCATTCCTGGACTTCAAGTTCCCAAAGAACTATGGAATTTTTATGCATGACAATGCACCATGCGACTGGTTTGGAGAACACTCTGGACAATTTGAGCGAATGATTCGGCCATCCAAATGGCCCGACATGAATCCCATCGAATATTTATGGAACATAATCGAGAGGTCAGTTCGTGCACAAAACACTGCACCAGCAACACTTTCGCAATAATAGACTGCTATAGAGGCAGCACGGTTCAGTATTTCTGCAGGGGACTTCCAAAGACTTGTTGAGTCCATGTCACGCCGACCTGCCACACTACACCGGGCAAAAGGAGGTCCGACACGATATTAGGAGGCGTCCCATGACTATTGTCATCCCAGTGTACATTCATCATCGTATTAATACTGGCTACCGTGAAGTTAAAGGTAGTCACCAAATCTTTAATTGATCAAAGTAAACTGCATGAGCTGCATACGTTGTTGACTTCTGTGTAACTAAACTCACGCATCACAGTTTTGTTGTTGTAGCCATCTAACCGGGACTTGTTTGACGTAGCTCTAAACACTAGTCTCTCTTGTGAGCGGCAGTGGTGACGCTGTGGCAAGACACTGGAGCTGTATTTGGGAGTTCGGTGGCCAGTTCACCATCCGACCACCCAGATTTAGGTTTTCCGTGATTTCCTTATACCATCTCAGACGAATACTGGGAAGGTTCCTTCAAAAGTATTAGGTCGATTTTCTTTCCTATCCTTTCCTAGTCTGCGTTTGGGCCCCATCTCCAATGACCTCGTCAACGGGACGTTAAACCTAGTCTCTGTTCCTTCTTTCTTATATCCTATGCATTTTTCTTCATCTCTGCACAACAATTGCAAGGTACTTCCAATCGAACCCGCTTACTTACCCCTCCGCACCTCCTCCATCACTAAATTATTCCCTTGTGTATGAAGATGATCTTTGTTTTTGGTTGATTGAGTCATAAAACTATCTTCATTAGTGCCGCGTCATCAGTAATCAGATCTGCCTACTTAATGGTCAGCATTATTCTGTAGCACCATACTTCAAGAGTTTCAGTTCTCTTGTTGTATATACTCTTTATCACCCACATTGCACTTCTACAGAAGTCTTTATTTGAGATGAATGTTTTCATAAAAGTTTTCCTAAATCTTAAATTTCCATCTTAAAAAATTTCTCTTATTCGTGAAGGCACTTTTTGGTGAAGCCAGTCTCCATTCTTTTTTGTCTTTAATTCTGCCGATATCAAGTACGTATTGAATAGGTACTGAATAGAATTGGGGAGACAAGAAATCTGTGAAGAGGCCTCTGTTGATTGGACACATTCTGAGACATCAAGGGGTCACTAATTTAGTATTGGAGGGAAGTGTGGGGGGTAAAAATCGTAGAAGCATCGAGAGATGAATACACAAAGTAAATTCAGAAGGACGTAGTTTGCAGTATTTATTGAGAGATGAAGAGACTTGCACAGGATAGAATGGAGTGGAGAGCTGCACCAGACAGTCTCCGGACTGAAGACCACAACAAACAACGACACTTCCGTCGTTGTCAGTTATTGTGCCGACCATATTCCAACAACTCGTCTACAACTTTCTGTGTCTCGGTTGCTAGACTGATACCCTCAATAACACCTCTCTTAATAAGATTAAAGTTGAATATCCTTAGTTTTCTTTTGTTGATGTTCCTCTTATTACATTTTTCAAGACACTATTTATTCCATTCAACTGATTATTAGAGTATTTTGCCGTTTCCGACAGAATTACACTGTCATCGGCAAAATTTAAAGTTTAATTTTTATCCGTAAACTAGCTTAGCTCCCACTGCTTCGCTCACTTAAAACGTATGGCCTGCAGAGATTCCTTTGTTTTTTTTTAATTGAATTTTTATGTTATTCACAAACTGCAACGCCTTCTAAGCTTTTCACCCTCATTAAGGCCATATAACCATGGTCTTTTCCGAATGTACTTCTGACCAAAAAGAGATCTGGTACCTGGAGTCAAAAGTTTTTATTAATCATACTTTTTGCGTTCTTGTCGAGATATTTCCGTAGCAACTTTCGTCGCCTTACAAACATTTCTTTATGTCCAACCAAGAAGTGCAATACCAATTTTCATAAATTTAGCTTTAAATTTTTTTAATGTAACGAAATATTTTCTTAAATATTATCATCCCTTATATCGTCTACCCTATGTATCTTGTTTCGACATAAGTCTCTCAGTGTTCTATGAAATTCTTCTCACATCATCGCGTCCCTCATATCGTTTTCATCCACTCCCTTTTTTCGTTCCATAATGTCATCTAGTTTTTATCTTTCATACAGCTTTTCGAAGTTGTGTACTTCACAGAAAAAACATGGATTCCGAAGAACAAACTTTAACCCAAAGAATGCCAGCTAGATTGTCATCGATCGTCATCGAACAATTGACTATACTGTACATCGACGATCGTGAGCAAACTTTGTACTCAAATTAATTAATGTAGTATAGCTAGCTAAATTTCTTGTTATGCATGTAATTGAGATTGATTGAAACTTTAATTACTGTATGATCGTTTACGGTCGCTGGGTAATGCTTGAGCAAGAATTATGAATCTGTATCTGTCAGGCTGAAAATAATATAACATAACAATTACTAAGATGTGTTTAGTCGGCAAACTTAATGTACACGTGCAAGTTAATATGAAGATGCCATGTGCAGCTCTACGGCAATCCATTCTGAACAAATACACTCCTGGAAATTGAAATAAGAACACCGTGAATTTATTGTCCCAGGAAGGGGAAACTTTATTGACACATTCCTGGGGTCAGATACATCACATGATCACACTGACAGAACCACAGGCACATAGACACAGGCAACAGAGCATGCACAATGTCGGCACTAGTACAGTGTATATCCACCTTTCGCAGCAATGCAGGCTGCTATTCTCCCATGGAGACGATCGTAGAGATGCTGGATGTAGTCCTGTGGAACGGCTTGCCATGCCATTTCCACCTGGCGCCTCAGTTGGACCAGCGTTCGTGCTGGACGTGCAGACCGCGTGAGACGACGCTTCATCCAGTACCAAACATGCTCAATGGGGGACAGATCCGGAGATCTTGCTGGCCAGGGTAGTTGACTTACACCTTCTAGAGCACGTTGGGTGGCACGGGATACATGCGGACGTGCATTGTCCTGTTGGAACAACAAGTTCCCTTGCCGGTCTAGGAATGGTAGAACGATGGGTTCGATGACGGTTTGGATGTACCGTGCACTATTCAGTGTCCCCTCGACGATCACCAGTGGTGTACGGCCAGTGTAGGAGATCGCTCCCCACACCATGATGCCGGGTGTTGGCCCTGTGTGCCTCGGTCGTATGCAGTCCTGATTGTGGCGCTCACCTGCACGGCGCCAAACACGCATACGACCATCATTGGCACCAAGGCAGAAGCGACTCTCATCGCTGAAGACGACACGTCTCCATTCGTCCCTCCATTCACGCCTGTCGCGACACCACTGGAGGCTGGCTGCACGATGTTGGGGCGTGAGCGGAAGACGGCCTAACGGTGTGCGGGACCGTAGCCCAGCTTCATGGAGACGGTTGCGAATGGTCCTCGCCGATACCCCAGGAGCAACAGTGTCCCTAATTTGCTGGGAAGTGGCGGTGCGGTCCCCTACGGCACTGCGTAGGATCCTACGGTCTTGGCGTGCATCCGTGCGTCGCTGCGGTCCGGTCCCAGGTCGACGGGCACGTGCACCTTCCACAGACCACTGACGACAACATCGATGTACTGTGGAGACCTCAGGCCCCACGTGTTGAGCAATTCGGCGGTACGTCCACCCGGCCTCCCGCATGCCCACTATACGCCCTCGCTCAAAGTCCGTCAACTGCACATACGGTTCACGTCCACGCTGTCGCGGCATGCTACCAGTGTTAAAGACTGCGATGGAGCTCCGTATGCCACGGCAAACTGGCTGACACTGACGGCGGCGGTGCACAAATGCTGCGCAGCTAGCGCCATTCGACGGCCAACACCGCGGTTCCTGGTGTGTCCGCTGTGCCGTGCGTGTGATCATTGCTTGTACAGCCCTCTCGCAGTGTCCGGAGCAAGTATGGTGGGTCTGACACACCGGTGTCAATGTGTTCCTTTTTCCATTTCCAGGAGTGTACCTTGTAACGCTAAAGTCTGGTATAGTAACATAAACGAAATTCAAAAATTACTGTAATAAACATTTGAGAACCGGTGAAAGCATTACTGGTGAGCTATTTGCAACGCTTATCGTGGTATGGATTGAGCAACATTAATCACAATAAAGTTAATTGTCGTCAGGTTTTGTGAAGCAATACCTGGGACTATTCGGCGTTTCATACGAGGCTTTAAAGCGTTTATCCTCAACGTGATTTTACAAATACTAGCAGCAATCGCTATAAACAACGCCGAAATGAAACATATAAAATATAATCGCTTTCGTTTTGATACTAAAATTTGTTGCACTTTGGCAGTAATTCCAAGTTACTGTTAATATGCACTAAATTTCTTTCTCAAATCATTTTAGAATGCAGTTAATTTGCTACAATGAAATCTGAATTTCAGTTAATTATTACTGCTTCTAGTTTCTTGACTCGGGTAAAATTTAGTTTCAGTGGCAAGTGCATTTGAGTTTTCCCAAGTCAAATAATATGTCTTTTAACTACTTCTCACTCGGAAATAATGGTGATGGGAAAGGCTCCCACTGACGGTTGATGACTTAGATAAATCAATGACACTGAATACTAATTACAGTTTACCAGAAGTTATTGTAATGTTGGATATGAATGTATCTATGACACTGGCAAGTCTTTTACAAAGTTACAGTTCTAATTGGCGCAGTCTGTCTTTGTGGTGAGCTGCAGATGGTATTGCGTAGTTCATTCCGTGGCAGCAATAATTGGCAACAGGATCTTCCTTCAGTAACGAGCAATTAGAATTAATTTTCTATACTTCATACTCTTTTAGATTAGATTAGATTAGATTTACTTTCGTTCCAATTCATCCGTAGTGAGGAAGTCCTCCACGATGTAGAACATGTCAGAAAAACAACAATACATGGCAAATATTTACAACTCTAACAAATAAGCTCATGTACCATTCCACAGGTCCCAAGTGGAATGATCGTCATTTTTTAATGAACACTATGTGAAAGAATCATTTTACAAACACTAATGCACTGAATTTAAAATAAAAAGTTTTTTTTATTTATTTAGAAGGTAATAAACGTGTAATACAACTACTATAATACTTATTTACAATGAACACATTGCTGCATTGAAATGGTGCAGAAGTTATATTGTACTTACATTACACACACACACACACACACACACACACACACACTCACTCACTCCTACACACACACACACACACACACACTTATTTACAACGAACACATTACTGCACACAAATTGTGCAGAAGTTATATTGTACTTATATATATACACACACAAATCAGTTGTTTCTACTGAGAAATTCATCAATGGAGTAGTTCTTCCACTGTTACGCTTGCCATCTCTACTTGATAAAACCATGTACTCTGACCCAGATATACACTCCTTCATTAAACTTTTGCAGTGCTTTGCTACACTATGGATACCACACGGACAAAACATTTAAGTACGCACTGTAGGACTATCACTTAATGTCCATGCTCGACCACTACCATACTCCATTCATCTTAAGAACAAATTTCATGTAAACACTACACTAAGTATTCTTTCGCGTTTGCTGGAACCTCATTCGATTTCATCTCACGTGGAATGGAAGCCAAGCTGCCCCGAGTATAGTCAAGTACGATAGTGAGGATACATTTCATCCTGTGCGTTGCGCGAACATCGACTCAGTTATGATACGGGGCAACGGCTTTACCAGAGCATTTAACTTGGACAGCACTGGCCAGGTAAGTGTTTCAGTTACCGTGCAGTGATGCGAGCAGTTACAGTAAAGACGTAAAAATAGACGACCGGGGAACAACGCAGCCTTGAATGTCATTTAATTTTTAAACAGCAGGAAATTTTATATGGCAAAACTCAAGCGATACGCTTCTTAGGTGCCCTGATGGAAAACGTAACATGCACTCAAAATGGTTCAAATGGCTCTGAGCACTATGGGACTTAACTTCTGAGGTCATCAGTCCCCTAGAACTCAGACCTACTTAAACCTAACTAACCTAAGGACATCACACACATCCATGCCCGAGGCAGGATTCGAAACTGCGACCGTAGCGATCGCAGCGCCTAGAACCGCTTGGTCACTCCGGCCAGCAACATGCCCTCCATCTGAGCTGACATAGTACTATAGTTAAAAAACAACATTGGTGAAAATTTATGGCTTTAGCAAGGGTAATTTTTCTGCATGAGCAATGCGTGGCGTAAAAGCGCACTGCCGATTTCCCACATAGTTAAATACAGGAACCACTGAAGGTATTACAGTCAGTCACTTGGTAATCTCTGAACTCCTTCCATATCGGACTCCGATGAATACACTTCAGTACTACTTATGTTGATAACGAGAGAGTCGGCAACAGACTCCCAAGCTGCCAGAAAGCCCACGTTTCCTCCTCCTCTTTTGTGACGGGCAGTTCTGCATTTCGCCATCGCTCGGCGGCGACGCGTCGCAAAGCTTGGTACGTTAGTTCCAATACTTTAGACAGCTTATATGTCTTATTTCCCGAGAAAAATCCCTTAACTTGGCTCTAGATCAGTTCCATTGGGTTCAGATAGCAGTACTACGGTGACAACTGTAAAAGTGCAGTATTTGTACAGTGTGCTCGATGCCGCGAAAATTATTTTTTTCTATGGCTCTACAACACTTATCACTCTGGCTGGTCTTAGACCATATCCGTATTGATTTTTCATTTTTCTCCAAAAAAATCTGATTGTGTAATGTTTTCTTAAATTCAGCAGTCTTTAACAAACTTTTATAAAATATCGTTACTTAGGAATTTATATTTGCAATGAAAACCAGAATTTTG
The DNA here is from genome assembly GCF_021461395.2 of Schistocerca americana. Lineage (NCBI taxonomy): Eukaryota > Metazoa > Arthropoda > Insecta > Orthoptera > Acrididae > Schistocerca > Schistocerca americana. The sequence goes on from NC_060123.1 coordinate 149,296,343, forward strand.
CGTTCGATATGTAATTAGAAAGTACAAGACGTGCACATTTCTTAAAAAATGATGGTTAAGTATGAGTCAATTAACATATCTTTGGAGAATTTTATATTTAAATGATTTAGGTTTTCAAACAGAAAAAAATTATTTGTAAATCATAACGAGAACTGCCGCGCCAATGCATTCACCATTGTTAGTCTACTACGCTATCGATTACGTCAGGCATACATTTTGAATAGCACGAACTATTTATTACGTAGTGTTTCTCGAAAAACGCCAGAGGTCATTCTCTGTAAGCTTGTTAAAAACATTAAGAACAACTTATTTCTCGTTATTAATGTTGTTCGGTGGACATGTTTCACTACGAAGCACGGATTTTCTTTGCCCGGGGACTGGGTGTTTGTGTTGCCCTCATCATTTCATCATCATAGTCATTCGTGACAGTGGCTAGACTGGACTGTCTAAAAACTGGGACTTTGTACGGGCGCTGATAACAGTGCAGTTGAGCACCTCACAAATCGATCATCATCATCATCATCATATCATCATCATCACGGCGAGCAGGAAGCAGTCTCATGCATTTTCATAAAACGTATTAACAGCGAGACAATCAGAGCGCAAGTAGCTAAAGTATGATTAAGAAAAACGTTGATGGCTGTTAATACATCAGAATGTCTTAAAGTTTCATTTACAATGACATAGTAATGAGGTAACTGACACATAAGTTGGACCTACTTCCAAGAGTGGAGGAACACTGGTGTACAAGAGTTACGGCTGCTGACCAACCATCGCGCTTGTATTTGTTTATATCAGGTTTATTCTTATGGTGAACGAAGTATAGCCGACCACGACATGACTGCACTTGGCCTGCCATGGCAGTTATCGGAAACACACAGTGACGCTACTGTAAACCAGCACAGTGGCGATTAAGGAAAACACGTAGCACTGTGAATGCTTTCAGGACTATCAATTGGTCCAGCTCGTTCTCGTATGTACGTACCCGGGATTCGAACTGCAATTCATGTCTGTCTTGAGCTGGAGCACAATAGTAGCTCTTTATCCATCGAAGACAGAGTTCCAAGTTCCAATACCACTCCAGAATACTGTTTCATCTTGTCGCAAACCTGCGTGTAGATTAATACTTACGAATTTATTCTTCCAATTATAGTCTCTCCACTGGTGTTTTATTAAATTACACTCCTGGAAATGGAAAAAAGAACACATTGACACCGGTGTGTCAGACCCACCATACTTGCTCTGGACACTGCGAGAGGGCTGCACAAGCAATGATCACACGCACGGTACAGCGGACACACCAGGAACCGCGGTGTTGGCCGTCGAATGGCACTAGCTGCGCAGCATTTGTGCACCGCCGCCGTCAGTGTCAGCCAGTTTGCCGTGGCATACGGAGCTCCATCGCAGTCTTTAACACTGGTAGCATGCCGCGACAGCGTGGACGTGAACCGTATGTGCAGTTGACGGACTTTGAGCGAGGGCGTATAGTGGGCATGCGGGAGGCCGGGTGGACGTACCGCCGAATTGCTCAACACGTGGGGCGTGAGGTCTCCACAGTACATCGATGTTGTCGCCAGTGGTCGGCGGAAGGTGCACGTGCCCGTCGACCTGGGACCGGACCGCAGCGACGCACGGATGCACGCCAAGACCGTAGGATCCTACGCAGTGCCGTAGGGGACCGCACCGCCACTTCCCAGCAAATTAGGGACACTGTTGCTCCTGGGGTATCGGCGAGGACCATTCGCAACCGTCTCCATGAAGCTGGGCTACGGTCCCGCACACCGTTAGGCCGTCTTCCGCTCACGCCCCAACATCGTGCAGCCCGCCTCCAGTGGTGTCGCGACAGGCGTGAATGGAGGGACGAATGGAGACGTGTCGTCTTCAGCGATGAGATTCGCTTCTGCCTTGGTGCCAATGATGGTCGTATGCGTGTTTGGCGCCGTGCAGGTGAGCGCCACAATCAGGACTGCATACGACCGAGGCACACAGGGCCAACACCCGGCATCATGGTGTGGGGAGCGATCTCCTACACTGGCCGTACACCACTGGTGATCGTCGAGGGGACACTGAATAGTGCACGGTACAATCCAAACCGTCATCGAACCCATCGTTCTACCATTCGTAGACCGGCAAGGGAACTTGCTGTTCCAACAGGACAATGCACGTCCGCATGTATCCCGTGCCACCCAACGTGCTCTAGAAGGTGTAAGTCAACTACCCTGCCCAGCAAGATCTCCGGATCTGTCCCCCATTGAGCATGTTTGGGACTGGATGAAGCGTCGTCTCACGCGGTCTGCACGTCCAGCACGAACGCTGGTCCAACTGAGGCGCCAGGTGGAAACGGCATGGCAAGCCGTTCCACAGGACTACATCCAGCATCTCTACGATCGTCTCCATGGGATAATAGCAGCCTGCATTGCTGCGAAAGGTGGATATACACTGTACTAGTGCCGACATTGTGCATGCTCTGTTGCCTGTGTCTATGTGCCTGTGGTTCTGTCAGTGTGATCATGTGATGTATCTGACCCCAGGAATGTGTCAATAAAGTTTCCCCTTCCTGGGACAATGAATTCACGGTGTTCTAATTTCAATTTCCAGGAGTGTATTTTGTAATTGAAAGGTTGGATATAGTCTCTTGAAAGAATTGTAACCATTTTCCCGGTTTCAACGACAAATGGCGTGTGATGTACTCCATCGCGTCACATCGTTTACCCGTGAGCAAATTTCGAACAGCAGAATAAAGTACAGTTTATGATATTCCTCGGTTTTGTCCGGTAAGGTTATTCACGGCCGACCCTCTTGCTGTAAACCGATGGAAGACCTGATGGGGACACAAGTGAACATAGCGTACCACCAGTGCTGGGCCGAGGTGATACGACCACTACGCAAGCACGTGCTGTAACTCGGACAGCAGTCTGACGTGAGACGTCATCGCTGTCGTGTACCATGCAGGCAGCTGTACTCGTCACGTCGACAAGAGGGCTGTCTCTCCAGCTTGGCAGCCATCTCTAATTCATACGCTCGCTGGAGTATGACAAGGCGGGATGTCTGACACTGCGCACCGTAAGCTTCCCCTCTTGTTTCGAAATACTACAGTTCATTTAATTTGTAGGCAGTATGATCCTTTGAAGGGAGACAACGCACAAGCAGCTCACACATAGCAAAGGATGAAACCGTGTGCCTATTGTCCTTTACCTGCCTGTAATTATCTGCCACACAAAATTAATAACCAGTGGTGAGAAGGATCCGCTGCAATAAAAGACAATGTCCATTGACTTATTTATTAAACTTCATACTCACGCAATAGAATACGGCTAATTATGCTCTTCTCATTCACAGAGGCATAATTCACAAACCAAAAGCCCCTTTAGTTAAAAGAAACCGCAAATTGTTCCTGTTGGGTCACTACGAGTCTAATTATAAATATAGTAGTTCCGTCTATAACTTATTCAGCACGCTGGTGTCCAAGCTAATATTGATTATTCACATTACTCGAGTAAGATGATACCCGGTCCTGTAAATGTACTTTGATGCAACGTGAAAACTCACTTCTTCTAATTAACCTCTATAAGACAAACTAGCGAACCCAGCAATGCTTCACGGTTGTTAAATATGGATGGGAATGCGATATACGAGTACCTCCCAAACTCCTTCCCCCCTTCCCGTCTCTTTCTGCGTGTCTCCTCGTCCCCCTTCACTTTGTCCATCTGCTCCTCCCTATCCTTGTGTATTACCTCTTCTTCCATCTCTCTCTCTCTCTCTCTCTCGCAATCTCCTCCCCCTTCGCGACGTCAATTTACTCCCCACTCCCCATCCTCTGTCCGCTTACATTCTATCTGACCTTGAGCCTTGTTTATTGTTAGTGCAAACGAATTGAAATCACTTAAAATGAGGGTATTGGTAGGTTGGGATCGTTGACCTATGTGAAACGAAAGAGACTTCTCCAACAGCTCGATCTTAGGTGTAGTAGCTTCAACGATAGTATTTCGCAGAGTTTAGTCTGTAAATGGGAAGGATTACAGCGTTTTACACAATTGAAATTATGCAGTACTATTTTAATCATAAGACATATATAATGACAAACAATTCGCCTAATGGTTTAGATACCTTGGTATCGTAGCTGAAACTGACTGCAAGAAAAAGAGAACCATACATTTTCACAGCTCAGTGCATGATATGGCTTCTCGCAGTCGATCTTAACAGAAAACGTATAGATAGTCGTTTAAGTAAATGAAGCAGGCAATTAGGAATACAATCGTCTCAAAAATGAGATCGACAGGAAGTGCAAAATGGCTAAGCAGGGATGGTTAGAGGACAAATGTAAGGATGTAGAGGCGTATATCACTAGGGGTAAGACAGACACTGGCTACAAAAAATTAGAGAGACCTTTGAAGAAAATGGAATCACTTGCATGAATATCAAGAGCTCAGATGGAAACCCAGTTCTGAGAAAAGAAGGGAAAGCAGAAAGGTGGAAGGAGTATATAGAGGATCTACACAAGGGCGATGTTCTTTAGGACAATAATTGGGAAATGGAAAAGGATGAAGATGAAATGGGAGATATGATACTGTGTGAAGAGTTTGACAGAGCACTGAAAGGCCTGAGTCGAAACAAGGCCTCAGGAGTAGACAACATTCCATTAGAACTACTGATAGCCTTGGGAGAGTCAGCCCTGGCAAAACTCTACCATCTGGTGAGCATGATGTATCAGACAGGCGAAATACCCCAGACTTCAAGAAGAATATAATAATTCCAATCCCGAAAGAAAGCAAGTGTTGACAGATGTGAAAATTACCGAACTGTCAGTTTAATAAGTCACAGCTGCAAAATACTAACAAGAATTCTTTACAGACTAATGGAAAAACTGGTAGAAGCCGACCTCGGGGAAGACCAGTTTGGATTCCGTGGAAATGTTGGAACACGTGAGGCAATACTGACCCTACGAATTATCTTAGAAAATAGATTAAGGAAAGGCAAACCTACGTTTCTGGCATTTGTAGACTTAGAGAAAGCTTTTGACAATGTTGACTGGAATACTCTCTTTCAAATTGTTAAGGTGGGAGGGGTCAAATACAGGGAGCGAAAGGCTATTTACAATTTGAACAGAAACCAGATGGCAGTTATAAGAGTCGAGAGGGATGAAAGGGAAGCAGTGGCTGGGAAGGGAGTGAGATAGGTTTGTAGCCTATCCCCGATGTTATTCAATCTGTATATTGAGCAAGCAGTAAAGGAAAAAAAAGAAAAATTCTGAGTAGGAACTAAAATCCATGGAGAAGAAATAAAAACTTTGAGTTTCGCCGATGACATTGTAATTCTGTCAGAGACAGCAAAGGACTTGGAAGAGCAGTTGAATGGAATGGACAGTGTCTTGAAAGGAGTATATAAGATGAACATCAACAAAAGCAAAACGAGGATAATGGAATGTAGTCGAATTAAGTCGGGTGATGCTGAGGGAATTAGATTAGGAAATGAGACACTTAAAGTAGTAAAGGAGTTTTGCTGTTTGGGGAGCAAAATAACTGATGATGGTCGAAGTAGAGAGGATATAAAATGTAGACTGGCAATGGTAAGGAAAGCGTTTCTGAAGAAGAGAAATTTGTTAACATGGGGTATGGATTTAAGTGTCAGGATGTCTTTTCTGAAAGTATTTCTTTGGAGTGTAGCCATGTATGGAAGTGAAACGTGGACGATAAATAATTTGGACAAGAAGAGAATAGAAGCTCTCGAAATGTGGTGCTACGGAAGAATGCTGAAGATTAGATGGGTAGATCACATAACTAATGAGAAGGTATTGAACAGAATTGAGGAGAAGATAAATTTGTGGCACAACTTGACCAGAAGAAGGGATCGGTTCGTAGGACATATTCTGAGGCATCAAGGAATCACCAATTTAGTTTTGGATGGCAGCGCGGATGGTAAAAATCGTAGGAGGATACCAAGAGATGAATACACTAAACAGATTCAGAAGGATGTAGGTTGCAGTAGGTACTGGGAGATGAAGAGGCTTGCACAGGATAGAGTAGCATTGAAAGCTGCATCAAACCAGTCTCAGGATTGAAGACCACAACAACAGTCGTGTAAGTCTCTCTGACTACCGTGTAAATATTTTATGTATATTGGCGAAGAGCTCTTTCGAGATTTTTAATAAAGATATCTCCTCCTTGTGAAAGCATGTCTGTCCAAATGTTCGATAAAGTATCGGGTAAATGTTTGAAGTAAACTGGTAAAGAATTTTTGGAAAGTTTTGGTAACAACGTTTCCAGTTTATATATTAATTACATAATTACGTATTTTTAAACATATAGCATACGTCCGTCCGAATTTCTATTAGAGTATCATATAAGAATCTGAAGCAAATGGCTCGAGAATTTTCCGAGATTATCGGAAACAACGTTAAACTACAACTTGTGTTCATTTAGCAATTTTAATATGACACTCGATATTTCTGCTTACATACTTCCCATCTTATCCTTCACATGTTCGTTTCCAACTCCATACTATCGCAGATTCCGCGCACTCGCTACTGTAGTCGCTTCCAAGAAAGACGCTAACAAAAACAAAATACTCGAAGGTGAGGCTCACCGGCTAGCGTATGCTAAGGCACAGAGCACAAGTGTCAAAGATAGTGCGCTGTTACAGCACATAGCTAGTGCCTTCCTCAGGCGAAAGAGGCTCCATAGCACAAGGGATGTGAGTGTTGAAGGTGTCACAATTGATACCGTCGAGTGGTAACCATGATGGAGAAGATAAATACCAAACAAATCGAACGAACATAGTTATATCAGATTACCACTGGGATACGCCCATAACAATAACACGCTGGTCTGTAATGCATAATGAAAAAATATTCATTTAACTTGTGCTGTTTGAGACAGGATGTCAACGTGTTCTATAATTCGTCTATAATGACGTTATGACCCCACTCCTTGGCGACTGCGCTTTTCTAGCGAGTCAGCATATAAAGTCGAGCCGTTGCTGCAACACGTCAGTAAGCACCTGAAGATGACGAGCAGCTGTCTCCTTGAAATACTGTGCAGTTTCCACAACATTATCCGAGTTGACGCCCGTGAACCAATGATTCGTTTAACTTGTTACTTAAACTGCTACATTTACGTGGTATTGTGGGAAACGCAATTCACATGAATAGCTGCCCATCAACCGCCATATCAAATATTCATTAAACTGCATGTCGTTCCAAGCACAGAAAGCATTTATGGCAACTTTCTAAACATAACCTTACAAGCAATCCATGATATTCTCGACGCGGATGGAGAACATGTCTTCACCCTCCAGAGAACGGAAGATGAGTGGCAGAGACTGCGAATCTCTGTATCGCAGACAGGGGGTTAAAATTATTCGCCGCTCAATGGGCGCTGGTCTTCCAACCAGTCTTGTCTTGCAAGCGAGAGACAACCAATTGAAACTGAGGCTAGGCCGGCCGGTGTGGCTGAGCGGTTCTAGGCGCTTCAGTCTGGAACCGCACGACCGCTACGGTCGCAGGCTCGAATCCTGCCTCGGGCATGGATGTGTTTGATGTCCTTAGGTTAGTAGGTTTAAGTAGTTCTAAATTCTAGGGGACTGATGACCTCAGATGTTAAGTCCCATAGTGCTCAGAGCCATTTGAACCAAACTGAGGCTACCATTTTAAACCAGCGAACACGAGAATCGTGTTCTCATATATTGCGAACTGATTTCGTGTGGAGGAAACGGAGACAAACTGAAGACTAGCTAATATTACTAATCAGTTAGCTTAAGTTCTCAGTTGTAGGTAACATTGCCGTACAGATACTACTTATGCTTCAAGCGGTCAGACATTAAGAACTCGCAAAGCACAGACAATGCCTCAAATTCAGTGTGCATCACATAATCTTCGTGTGGCTTACCTGATGCGTTATAATTTCCAAGACATTCGACATTAGTATTTCCTCAATATTTAGGTCATCTTTGTTACATAAGTCTGTTTTAAACAACAAAAGTTTCACGGTCAATATGCTTTCGTTTCTCCCCTACTTTAAAAAGAACTAGGATGATTTCGCTGCAGCGGACACCACAGTTCATGTTCTTGATACAGACCGGGCTCCTGCCCAGGCTGCAGAAAAATGAATAACCAGACTCTCAACAACTGGTGCTGCCGTAAAGCAGTGTCGAAGCATTTCATTTCTAATTTGATCGATTACTTAAAGAAGTACTATCTATGGAGGCCCGCCCGGCTAGCCGCACAGACGAACGCGCTGCTTCCCGAGCGGGAAGGCGTGCCGGTCCCCGACACGAACCCGCCCGGCGGATTAATGTCGAGGTCTGGTGTGCCGACCAGCCTGTGGATGCTTTTTAAGGCGGTTTTCCATCTGCCTCTGCTGGTTCCCCTCATTCCGCCTCAGTTACACAATGTCGGAGATTTCTGCACAAACACTGTCTCAGTGTACGGGCACACCATAATTACTCTACCAAGCACACATTCGGAGTTACACTCGTCTGGTATGAGACGTTCCCAGGGGGGAGGGGAAGCGTTCCACTGTAGGCCGAACTGCACAATATCCCTGGGTTTGGTGTGGGGCAGTGGTCGTGTGGGTGGACTGCTGTGGCCTGTTGAGGGATTGTGAAACACTGAGGGCTATGGCGGGACCAAGCCTCTCCTTATTTAAAGGTCCCCGGTTTCGATACACAATACACAATACTACCTATGGAAAGGAAGGGAAAAGTCGCAGTGGTTCATAACTAAACACGCATTGTGGACGAAGAATGTCAATATCAAAAAAATAATAAACACCATGTAGTCCAGTGTCCTCGGGGATGCACGCTGACCCTCCAGCATTAAAGTAAATGGAGTGTTGCAAATCCACACGTGGCAGCATGAGGACCGTTCAACCTCTGCTGTGATCGTCCCCGGCGCACAACTGCACAGCAGAAGTACACCTCCTCCTGACTGACTACATGTGACACTGGAGGATGCAGCAAAAGGTTCGTGGCAGGAGAGACCTATCTTACTGTTTACACGCCCTGAGTCCTTCGGTCTGGTGTACGCGAAGGCCCTCTGCCGCAGGTCATGCTGCAAATGGCACAGAAGGAACGTCGTATAACAGCAGGGGCTGAGTTGGCAACCAACCTGACGGCTGTGTATTGCAGTGTGGCGTCGGCGCCTGACGGCTTTTGCGACAAGCTAGCTAAGTCTTTCGACAAGATGGTGAACTGTCACACAGGGAGTTATTTGTTCGCCAGTTCATGGAGAAAACCTTTCCAAACAGATGGATCGATAGAGCCAAGCCAACATTATGACCATCACGTTCACAAGAAATAGCCCAATTCACATTTTTTGTGGTGTAACGTTAAGACTCAAATGGTTCAAATGGCTCTGAGCACTATGGCACTTAACATCTGAGTTCATCAGTCCCCTAGAACTTAGAACTACTTAAACCTAACTAATGTAACGACATCAGACACATCAATGCCCGAGGCAGGATTCGAACCTGCGACTGTAGCTGTCACGCGGTTCCAGATTGAAGCGCCTAGAACCGCTCGGCCACACTGGCCGGCAACGTTAAGGATAAAGAGTTCAGTTCGCCAGTTCCTGATGCGCTATCTCTTACAGCACAGTGGGAGATGATGTAATAGCGGTGATGGAAGAGATGCTGGGAGGCACACAGGAAGAAATTTAGTATCGCCTAGCCAGTCTATGGGCAACTAACCTGAAGATGTGTTGAAGTGTTTGCCGTAGTGGCCCCTTATCAGTTAGAGGGCCTGCACAACAGACAAACAAGGTGGGCTACCGACCTCCTTTCAAGAACTCGCCATTGAGTGTAAACATCAACAGACTTTCCACATAAACACGGCACTATATCGTGAAAAGCCATGTGACAGAGATCTACCAATTGGAACTAATGTGACTATGTCTAGCACTCCGCCGAATTGGCATAATGAGCACGCCAGCAGCGTCACACTGGCAGTGTGAACGTACAACTAGGACAGCTCCAGCCAATACCTATGCCAACTCTAGCCTAGTAGACACTAGCTGTAGTCTCCAGTAAAAAGTTGTATCTTGTTCGGTGTAACGCCACTTTGTAATTGTGTAACGTAGTCTTTTGGTTAATGTTTCTTTTCATTGTCTTGTACTCTTATCTGGCCACAACAGAAATTGTTGGGTTTCTTGTTGTTCTTGTGTTTGGAAATTAATACACGCCAAGAAGGCGTTTTAGTTAAATAGAGTGTCTTCAAACTTGATCTTTAATTCTTTCCTGCCGACCGCAAGACACTTCAATGTTTCCATAAGAAACTTAGTGAGTTAAGCTACCGTTTCCAGAAAACCACATAACTGTAGCTAGCATAGTTCCTTGGGTACAAATTTTGTAATCATGTAAATACTTTACGGTCACTGAGTAAAACAGTATTCTCAGTGGTGTTCACCAGAGCGCACTGAGCCTGCAGTACTGAATGAGACAACGTGGCTTGTGTGCACTGTTTAGTTCTTATTCAGGCCTCGAAAGATCATTTCAAGGTTACACTGTGTGCACATTGTCACGTAGGAACACGAAGGATTGTCAGCATGGAAAGTTTCCCACCGAGTAGACATAGAGACGACATTCGAACACTCATCCACCAAGCTTTAGACACGAGACGCTGAAGATGTCCCTTGTGGTGGTCGCTCTCTCTCAACAAAACCTACTGATGACTGTCACCTACAAATGATATCTCATCGGCTCCGCGAGGAGAACGCAACAGGATAGTGTGCAGCCTTCTTATTGGCGGCTAGGACGGCTGTGTCTACACAGACAGTATGCAACCGTCTCCACACTATCTGCTTCTCCACTAGGCCTCCATTACGAACAACAGTGCAAATCCATCAGAACTATGGTTCGGAAGAAATTGAGCAAAGGTACACCTGAAATGGGACCAGTACCAATGGGGCCGGCCTCTATTCAGTAAATGCAGGACTTTTCTTATGTGTAGTGGTAGTTACAGTGGAATGTGGAGGTGGCGAGGTACCAATGTCTCAAGCATACAATCCCCAGGTTCACCAGGGAAGTGCGTCAGTCATTATTAGGGCAGGTATCATGTATGAATGTGGTAATTGCACCCTTTCTTCTTACCCCTGAGTGCACTCAGACATTAGCTAGCACCCTTGCCTCTCTCCCCCTCCTGTCTGTTGCCCACCCTGCTTCCCCTCATCAACCCCAACTTTAGCACGTAACTAAACTGTAGAATAAAGACTTTTCTTGGGACGCTTTTATTTTGTGTGTGTGTGTGTTTTAGAATGAATGATCAAGTATTTTGAGGTGCATCGACAATGCTACAGTCAACTCTTTCCCAGATAAGAAAGCTAACTATCCACAGTAAGGGTAAGACACTTGTTAAAAAAACGTACTTCCCCTGCATTACTCCTCACCATTGCGGCACTTTCTTGACCTGCACACAGCAACCCCGTTTAAAATCTACATCTACATCTACATGATTACTCTGCAATTCACATTTAAGTGCATGGCAGAGGGTTCATTGAACCACAATCATACTATCTCTCTACCATTCCACTCCCGAACAGCGTGCGGGAAAAACGAACACCTAAACCTTTCTGTTCGAGCGCTGATTTCTCTTATTTTATTTTGATGATCATTCCTACCTATGTAGGTTGTGACCAACAAAATATTTTCGCATTCGGAAGAGAAAGTTGGTGACTGAAATTTCGTAAGTAGATCTTGCCGCGACGAAAAACGTCTTTGCTTTAAGGGACTCCGGAACGCCCTATACTTGCAATGTTAAAATAACGCTTGTAAATTACATCTTTCCTCACAAAGTATTTGAGGTAGGAAGTTGAACCTTTTACAGATTATTTATTGGAATATGGGCTACAACTTAACACAGGGATTTTACAAAATTTTAGTTCAGTTATTAAAGATGATTTTTTCCAATTGTAATGAAAATTCACAACATTTTTTTGCAATTTTTTATTTATATATTCAAAAATATACAGTTTTTTGGAAAAAGGCTGTGTTAAATTATGCAGAAGGTACTGTGTAACATTTACTGAAAGTTTGAAACAAATATGTTTGGAAGATCCTTAGAAAACATGTAATTAGTATGAGAAAATAAAAGTTTTGGGAATCGAGCGACAAAGATTGGATTAACTTTTTAGTGCATTCCAGGTCTATAGGATGGATTATCTTCATCCTCTGCAAACTCCTCCTCCAGCTTCCTCTTGTTCCTCCTCCTGTTTACTCTTGCTTGTATTTCTAGACTCTTTACAGCCCTGTCTGCAGCCCGAAGGCGTTCCTTGTCTAAAGCAAGCATCGCTCGTACCATGTTAGAACCTATCTTCATTCCCATATTTCTAAATACCTTGCACCTTACAATGTTGCCATCATTGAAAGTCGCAACAGCATCATACACACCAAAGTGAAGTGTTTCTATTCCAACAAATACAGTCTTGGGGATTCTCGACCATATAACACTATTTACACTTTCATTGGGGTTTTGAGTTTTTCCGTGAATACACTTTTTCAACAGTTCAGGTGCTGCTAAGTCTCTGAAAATAGGTTTTATCACCTCCATTATTGCATGAGGCAGACTATGCTTATGAGTGTACACTTCACCAGCAAGCAATCCTTTGTTATATTTACACCAACTGTCTTCTTCTTTGGGACACAAGCTATGTTGGGGATTTTCATCGGTTGAAGAAGTATGAAAAAAAAGAGCCCAAACAGCCTTCTTCATTTCGTCGACACTTTGTGTATTTTGCCTAATAGCCATTCCATAATAGTTCTGTATTTTGTCAATTACACTGTCAGTTAACCTTCCCTTCCCATCCAACCCTTTACCATCACTGAGTTTTTGTATTTTGTACGAAGCTTTCAGTCGCCGAAGTCTTGTTCCCATTCGCTTCTGTACGTGTCCAATACGCTCAAATTTCTGCACTACTACATCATCACCATAGGGCTTCAGTCCTTGAACATGTTTGAAACTTTTAGAATCACCGTCACCAAGGTAATTAACATATCGCACTTTATCACACGCCTCAGAACGCTGGAATATACTGGCAACACCAGCCACTTCCATTCCTCCACTACTGCCACTATAGTCAGCTTTGCAATTATTTTCATGTGTACCTTTATATTTTTGTGGACATCTACAATACTTTGATATTACTGCTACATCTAAAACTTTCCCTGTATACATACTGGTGGCAGATACTACACCATGAAGAGATGTGTGTCCCCGTTTATGCCAGGTACCATCGAACGCTGCAGTCAAATCTCTGTTACCATTATTTTCCATTACTGCCTCTTCCACAGCGTTCTTCATAGATTCTATACAGACATCTTCTACTTTAGACCCTATTAATTTATTATAGGTCGTAAACTTGGTTGGGGGATTTGGAAGATTCATGATGCCACAGAAAATTGCACCTGCAGTAGCACCCTTACCAACTGAACGCAAGGAATAAACAAATCTAATGTTGTGTTCGTAGATTTTGCTACCATTTTCTTCAGTTGCAGTTACTGCAACACTGTTCCAAAAGGTGGTCATGTATGAACACTTATCACATTTCAGTTGTATTTCACTAGCAAGTCCTACGTGCTTTATTATGGAGAGTTCCAGACCAACTTCACTACAATGAATACATCTTACACAGTTTGAAAAAATTCCTTTGAGAACCGACATATCAAATATTTCGTTCACATCCGATTCGCCCATAAAACATTCATAGTTTTCACTCATTGAACCAAGCCTCTTCTGTGAATTATTTTCTTTCCCACTTTGACTGCTATGGGCAGGTGTACTTGAGAGGTTAGGTTCACTCACTTGGTTATCGTCTTTATTGTTTACAGTAATAACACATACCTTTGGCTTTCCAACATTTCTCCTTTTCTTAAAAGCCTTCAGAGGATTTCTAATAACTTTACTTTTACTCATTATTATACTTCAACAAAACAGAGACTCAAGAAACAGAATTAATTACGAATATTTTCGAGATAACGACAGAGTAAATAAACATGAAACAATCGACAATCACACCAGCGATATATATCGAACCATCACAGGTTAGCCACAACACATACTTTATCTCACATCACTAAAATGTACCTGAAGAACACGGACGTTAATAATAACACCATTTGACAGCAGTTTAACAGCGCCACAGTGGGTCACGCCCATGTAGAACACATTTCAAAAAAAATTTAAAAATAGCTGTAGTCTTCGGAATTGAATAAATTATATATCTATTAAAAGGTAATAGTCTGTAGATTGAGAAAACGCAAAAAAGTAAAAATTTAACTTTTCATGATTTTGAGCCTTTCCGGAGCCCCTTAATGACTTCCATCCCAACTCGCGTATCATATCTGCCACACTATCTCCCCTATTACGTGGTAATACAAAACGAGCTGCCCTTTTTTGCACCCTTTCGATGTTCTTCGTCAATCCCACCTGCTAAGGATCCCACACCGCGCACCAATATTCTAACAGACGACGAACGAGTGTAGTGTAAGCTCTCTCTTTAGTGGACTTGTTGCATCTTCTAAGTGTCCTGCCAATGAAACGCAACCTTTGGCTCGCCTTCCCCACAATGTTATCTATGTGGTCTTTCCAACTGAAGTTGTTCGTAATTTTTACACCCAGGTACTTAGTTGAATTGACAGCCTTGAGAATTGTACTATTTATCGAGTAATCGAATTCCAACGGATTTCTTTTGGAACTAATGTGGATCACCTCACACTTTTCGTTATTTAGCGTCAACTGCCACCTGCCACACCATACAGCAATGTTTTCTAAATCGCTTTGAAACTGATACTGGTCTTCGGATGACCTCACTAGACGTTAAATTACAGCATTACGGGTTCAGATGAGTACACCATCCTAAAGTGTTTGTAAATCACTTGATTGCTGCACTCCTAACTTCCGAACTGGCAGAAATTGGATGGCTTGAGGCTGTTAACCACTCTAATAATAATAATGACAGTAATAACAATTAAACACAGCTACAGCATTATAGTAGCTCTTATCTAGTTACCGCTGTGTCGTGCTGTCAATTAAGTCATTTATCCGTCTCGAAGAGAGAAAAGAAGCAATTTCTGGACTACTGCAGTTACTATCTAAAACTTGTCGAAGACAATTTCTTGAGATATGTAGCATTTTTTAAGTATATGTCTCACTTTTATCTTCAGTGGTGTACGGCACAAAGTACATGATACGTGTTTATTGGGCGGACTATATGAGGAACCTCTAATCTTCACTTCATTAATGCTACTAATTCAGAAAAAGTAATTATTGGCAACTTATATAATCAGTATTAGAGTCTCAAAAATTGATAATAGTAATGATCTTCTGAAAATAATTTTGTTTCATGACTGAAACAGAATCAAATCATTCAATTTTTACCCCTCAGAAAATATCATTTTACCCCTCAGCGAGTGATCAGCCCCAGATTGGGAACCGTTGCTACAGAAGCTAATTTGAAGATCGCGCATTATTGGGCCAGTGTTCTCCAAACAACTATCCAGCCGTGCAGCCTACATTTAGACAATGAATTCGTCTTTCAAGAAGATAGTGCACGAGCACACTGCACCCACATAGAGAACAATTCATTCTAATGTCCCCTGTACACCGAAGCGAGCACGAGCGAACGCATGTTCGTAAGCAGTGGGTGTAAGGTTCCTTTGTGTGCACCGTCATTGACTTGTACCTGCGGGAAAGCATTTGCGCTGGAGTGAACGGAAGAGAAGACTTATGATGTGTTTTGTTTATTAGCGCCGAAAAGTCGTCGCGGTAAAGTTGCTTAACTTAGGTTCCATACAGCGTGAAAGAGAACGGAAACATATAACTTGGTTCATTTTGCATGGTGAGCACGTTGTAGATCATGAAAGTTTTAGGTTGATGCATAAGTTCGTAGCATTTTTGTTTTGCATGTTGGGATTCCGGCTGCTATGCGATTATTTATCGATTGTCGTTTTCTATTTGTAGTTGACTGTTTCTACTTGAGTTTATATATTCTCATTTCGTCATTTGGAGAGAATGGTGGAGCTGTGAAGGCTAGAAAATAGAGTGCCAAGTGAAGAAATCGTAACATTGCCGACCTAGTCTTCTGTTCGAGTTCAATAGACGAGAGAAAGCGGCCGAGGCAGCGGGAAACATTTGCGCCATGTGTGGGGACAAGGCATTGGACAGACCACGGCAAGACAATGGTTTCCTCGTTTTCAGGAGGATCGGTTTGACATTAGTGACTCTCCACATTCAGGAAGACCTTCGGGGTTTGATGAACATCGTACAAACGCATTAGTCGACAATGATCCACGTCATTATATTCGAGAAAATATGATGAACTGTGATCATTCCATAATCGTGCGACATTTTCATCCAGTGGAGAAGGTTCAAAAATCGGAAGCATGGGTACCGCATGCTGTAAGCCAAAATCACATAAATCAGCGGGTGGCCAAATGTGCATCTCTGTTTGCTTGTCATCAAATGGCTCGTGAACAACACCCACCAGTCCTATCCTTTATCGTTACTGGTGACTGAAGTGGTGTCTTTATGCCAACATAAGGGAAAGGAACGCATGGCTAGGCCGAACAAAGCAGCACGCCCCCGTACAAAGATCTGCTCTCATCCACAAATGATAATGACATTATTGTTATGTATCTGATGGAACAACGACATTGTGGTATACTACGAAATGATTTGATTTATTTGATTTTGACTGGGAAGCTAAAACAGCTTCGGTCTAGCCCGCCACTGCCCGCACCGAGGCCGAGTTTGCTGTGCGGTATCGCTCCCTGGATATCTAGTAAAGCCAACCAAAGCCCTTAAATAGTGCAAGGCGTCCCTTTATCAGTTTTTTGCTAGACACAATTTCTTCAGGTCTAGTTGTCAGGAAAATTCTGTATCTTTTGCTCTCCAGTGCCTTGCATTCGAAGAGTAGGTGTTATGCAGTTTCTTCAACCTCATTACAGATCCTACATTTAGGGTCTTCTTCTGTTATACACATTATATGTAGGTGTTTTTTGAAATTCCCATGGCCGGTCATCAGTCCAGTTATGAGTTTAATCTCTTCCTGTTTAATCCCAGAATTACAGAGCTTCTTTTAAAACACGGCTTAGGCATCATTACCTTACCATGTTTTTGGTTATGGACCTTGGTCCAATATTCTACTTGCCTGTTTCCTAAGCCAGTTCCACAGTTATAGCTTGATCATAGCCTTGGTGATTGTCAGGACAGGTTCCTGTTCAATAAATGGAGCCGTTGCCCCCATCCTGATCAATCTATCGGCTTGTTCATTGCCACAGATACCTGAGTGGCCAAGAACCCACACTAGGTTTACCCTATTGCTTCCCACCTAGCCCCACCAGAGCCCTATGACATTCTGCAACAATCTTAGATCTCGTTGCAGGAGCTGCCAGTAATTTCGGGGCTGCCTGGCTGTCTGAATAGATGTAGATGCTGCGGTCGTTGTAGCACCTACGCATATTCGCTTCCACACATGCCCTGATTGCAGTAATTTCAGCTTGGAATACTGAGGTCAGTTTTCCTAGAGAGATGATGCATTCCAGGGTTGGTGAATCCCGTACACCCCTGCCTTAACGCCTTGCTCTGATTTCGACCCATTGGTGAACCAAACAATGTCCCCCGTACGGTGTCGAACTGTTTTTTCCCACTGCTCCCTGCTTCCAATCATTATATTGTAAGGCTTGTTGAAGCAGTTAGGAGTTATAGTTATTATACAGGGTATCCCATTTATCTTGATCACCATAAATAACTGTCCAGATGCAAATTACAAAATGTTTCTAGCAAGTGTTCTTTAGCCGTCAGGGGGACATCAATCAGCATGACTGCCTTCGTTGTTTTTTAAATGGCACCCTGCATTTTTTATTCAGTAAATCATTTCCTCTCCTGAAGACCCATTCAAAAATTACCATTCACTGAAACACAACGTTATTAACTACATAACGCAACATTGACTTTGAGCTCGGGATCACAAACTCGTCCACTGTCTGGAGTTGGCAGAAAACAAATGAAAACCAAGTAAAAACGTAACACAAAATCGACTTTGACTCTCCTATACCATTGCCTAGGAGTAGAACCAGTCCAAGGTGCTCAAAGTGGTGACTCTGGACACCGATACACTGATGCACTCGTTGAATTGAAGAATTATTTACTGCTTCCGGTGTTTCCTGCTGAAGAGAATTTCGAAAAAACTCGATACGTTCCTGCATGTCCTCTGGAGTTGTTGGAATATCGCGATAGACAACGTCTTTGATGCATCTCCAAAGAGAAAAGTCCAGATGATTTAAATCAGGAGACCTAGCAGGCCAAATAACTGTCCCTCCTTGACCAACCCATCTGCCAGGATACCTTCGGTTCAGAACACGACGTGCACGCAAGGCATTATGTGTTGGACATTCATCATGTTGATACAACATAAGCATTCTGGTTCTTAGCGGCACTTCATCCAGAAGAGGAGAAGAACTGGTCTGAGGAAGCTGGCATACGCTGTGCCGTTTAGACTACCATTGATGAAACATGGGCCAGTAATTGTAGTACCAAGAATCCCACACCAGACGTGAACTCTCGATTAACGCTGATGTTCCACTTGTCTAAGTAATCGTGGGTTGTCGCTGAACCAATAATGCATGCCCCTTGTATTTACCTGTTCTTTGTTTCAGAAGGAACATTCATCGGTAAACAGAACATTGGAGAAGAAGTTAGGGTTGGCGAGGATTTGCTGCTGTGCCCACGAGCAGAACTGTACGCGGTTCTGGAAATCATTCCTACGCAATTCTTGATGTAAGTGTGCATGGTAAGGATGGAACCGGCGACGTGTAAGAATACGATGTACACTGCTTTTAGGAATGCCAGTCTCGTGTTCAAGTTGTCATGTGCTCTCATTTGGATTCAAAGCAACGGAAGCGAGAACAGTAACTTTAGCAGCTTCGTCTGTGCGAGTCCTACGACGATTTCATTGTTGTGGGTTGAAACTTCCCGTTTCCTGAAGCGTTGCAACCAGACAAGAAAACATCCGTCGGGAAGGTGGGTTCTTGTCAGGATATCGCTCTCTGTACAGTTCCGCTGCCTGCGTAGAATTTCGCCTACCTTCAACAACATCAACAACAATAAAAGAAACGTTATGTCGATGCAGCTTGTAAGAAGGACAGCCTTTACTGTATGCCTACTGTACACAATAGTATTTAAAAGGACTAAAGTACAGTACTAATTGAACCTGTACATAAGAAAACAGTATTGCAATTACTGTTATGCTAACGTACATTCCCCATAGATGAGTAGCATTTCTACCTTCTCTTTGTTGGTATACATTCTACTCATACAACTCTTCAACTGACGATGGTTGACGGAATGACGGGTGTGCATTCTACTTATGGTTACATTTGTCCTCTGTCAATGTCAGCACGTGGAGGTGTTCCATTATCTCGAGTACCTGCACTAAGCGCTGGGAGCGTCAACGTCAATCTTGTGTTGTGTAATTAAAAACGTTGTGTTTCAGTGAATGGTACACTGTGATACATTTCTGAATAGGTCTTTAAGAGAGGAAATGAATTACGGAATAAAAAATACAGGTTGTCATTGAAAGTCATACTGCTGTTCATATCTTTGCAAAAAAACAAAGCTCCAACGAAGGCAATCATGCTGATTGATGGTCCCCCTGACGGTTAAAGAACATTTGCGTGAAACATTTTGTAATTTGCGTCTGGACAAACAGTTATTTAGGGTGGTCATGATAAATGGTACACCGTGCATAGTCGGCTGACATTTCCCCAGCCATTCCTATATTTACCTCACTCACAATCTTAGTGTGTGATTCTCGATATGCCAATGAGATCCACTTTTTACCAGTTTTAAGCCTGTATGCCCCAGACGCTGCCTCCATCACGACCGAAAGGTGTAGTGGAGTCATGTCCATCATGGATTACATCCCAGCAGTTGGTGTGCTGCTAATTCCGTGTGTTATGGCTAAGCAGGCCTGCACCTTAGGAGGCAACCCACTGCAACCCACTGTTCCACCTTCTTCCACCATACTACGGCCCCATAGGAAATCCTAGGTCTAACCACCATGGTGTATATCCAGTGCATACCTCTGGGGCTTAGGCCCCAATTTTTGCCACAAGCCCTTCTGGTACTCACTACAGTACCTTTCGCCTTGGAGCAGATGCTCTTAATGTGAGGGGTCCATGTTAATTTCTCATTTAGGATTACACCTAGATATTTCACTATCCCCTTCACAGGTAGAGTTTCATCGAAGAGCTTTAGATTCCAACTCTTGGATATGCCTCTTCATGAATGGTACCACAACAGTCTTCATAGGATTAACTCTTAGATCCTGTTAAATGCACCAGTCTTGCATAATGTCCAATGCACCTTGTGCCATATTTCTAACTGTGTCAGTAAACTTGCCAAGTATTACTATGACAAGGTCATCTGCGTATCCTTGGCAAAAGCATTGTCTGGAATTTAGTTTCGTCAATGAGTTCTTTCACCAATAGATTCCACAATAAAGGGGACAGAACTCCTTTTGTGGGCAACCCCTAGTGGTGTTAATTACCATCTTTTCATTCACTATGATAGCCTCTACCTTCCTTCCACTAAGCAAGGCCCTGGTCCAACTACATATAGTGGTCTTTAGGTCATGCGTCTGCTGCCCTTACCATGGAATCGAAGGTCGTGTTACTGAAGGCCCCCTCGATGTCCAGGAAGATGCAGAGGGCTATTTCTTGGAAGTGAAGTCCTTTCTCCTTCCTCCCAAGGAGTTGATGGAGAGCTGTCTCACATAATTTACCTGGTTGATATGCATGTTGGTTGAAATGTAGAGGGGCCATAATTAGCCTCCTCTCCCCAATGAATACATTAACTAGTATTTCCAATGATTTTAGAATTAAGAAGGAAAGACTGATTGGTCTCATATCCTTGGCCTTGGTAGGATCAGTTCTCCTTGGCTTTGGAATGAAGACAAACTTCACTGCCCTCCAAGCGTAGGGAATGATTCCTACTGCTATACTAACCCTGAATAACCTGCATAAGACTCTTATGAGATACTCTCCTGCCTGTTGCAGGAGAGCTGGAAAGATTCCATTTGGACCAGTTGACTTGAACGGTTGGAATGTTGCCACCGTCCATTGGATTTTATTGAAGTCCACACATTCCTTGGCCAATTCCCAGCCTTCTCTTAGAGTACCTGAGAACCATTGTCTCTGCAGGATCACATTCTGGTCTGTGTTGTCTGGCAGAGCATATTGAGGAAAGTGAGTTTTGAGGAGCAGCTCCAGCGTCTCATGTGCTGTCTTTATATGTTCCTCATCCTCCTTTCTCAATATACCTCCTGGATTGCTTGGTACTCTAGTGAGGATTCTGTGAAGTCTGACTTGAGCAGCTGTGCTCTCCACTTCATCGCAGAATGCCTTCCACGATGCCTCCTTTGCTTGTCTAATTGAAAGGCTGTAGTTGACAAGGGCCTCACGATATTTTGCCCATTGTCCTTTATCTCTCGCAAGATTAAACAGTCTTTGTACCTGTTTTCTTTGCGTTCCCAAGTTATTATTCCATCAAGGTACATTCCTATTTGTGCACTTCTTGATGTTTGTGCAGTTGTCCTGATATGAGTTCACTATGGCAGAGGTACCAGTCTCTGCTACTTCCTCAAACACTACTGGATTCCTTTTCGAGGTTTTAATTTCCGATAAGCTTAAGTCAAGGTACCGCCTATATGTCTCCCAGTATGTTTTCCTGGGCTTCCGATAGGTCATGGTCAGTCTGATTCGCATTTCAACCTTGAATTTAAAGTACATGTTGTCCAATGAGGATGGCTCTAAAGCCACATGTCTTTGTTTTACATAGCTGCCCATCATCATGGAACCCAAGGTTATGTCAATTACTTCTTCCCTTCTGCTATTCCCGAATGTAGGTTCGTTGCCCCTATTCAGGACCTCCAAGTTGTTAGCTCAGAGAAATTCGAGATGGTACTCACCTCTAATGTTGGTATCCTTGCTGCCCCACACTAGGTTGTAGCCATTGGCATCACATCCAACCAACTGTTGGTCACCTTGCCGATGGCAAGCGTCTATCAGTCTCCTCACCTCCAAAGGAGGAGGAGAGCTGTCTTCATAAGGAAGGTATGCTGAGGCCAAAAATATTTCTCTCGTGGTACCTTCCTCACATTGCTGCATTCTGATAGTCACTAGGTCTCTGGAGCAGAAATCTATCATTGGCATGAAAGAAATTCCACTTCTTCTGGAGTTTCTTAGATTTCTAGCGTAAATCAGCATACCTCCAGTGCCACTGAGGCCCGATACGCCCCCTTTATATAAGTAGGCTTCTTGTATCAGGGCCACGTCCACTTCCTGCCTCCCCAGGCAGCGGCGCAGGGCAGCAGAGGCCTCTTCGCTGTGCTGCAGATTAATCTTCAGCACCTCCAGTCTCCGTCTTGCTGCTCTCATTAACGTTGAGGTCTTTGATAACCCTGACGGTGACCTGCAAGAACCATAAAAACAATTTCAGCTCTTGCTCTGCAATCGCCTTCAGGGACTTCTCTCCAACCTCCAATAGGGTTCGTCCTTCTGGTACCACCTTCTGGTTGATTACTCTCCAGTCCTCTGTCGAGAATTTTGGGCTCTGGACCCCTATTTGTTCGAACAGAGTCTTAGGGGAGACAGCCTTAAAGATCTTTGGTACCCATTTCGATATCTTTGCAGTCTTAAGAAGCTCTGCTGCCATCTTGACCAGCAGCTTCACATCCTCCCACAGGGATATCATGGGCACCTTGTCTTTAAGCCATTCCACTGTGTGCGCCCCCTTACAGACAAAAATTACGGCACCACTATCTATATATACCCTCCTCAAGTTGGGTGCTGGACAAGCCCCTCCCCCCAATCTTTCCAAAGAGGGCCATCTGTACAAGTTTCTCCTTCTGCGAGGTGATGGTTACCAGTGGATAGCCTTCCAGGGTAACTGCCATCTTAAAAACTGAGACTGCAGTACTATATGTCTGTTTCCCTATTTCTTTCCTCGACTTTTTCTGGGTTCGCTTATCCAGGAAGGAGGGAGTCATAGATTCCTCCCTTATCCTCTTGCTGCCTGTCTTCGACGTATTGTGGGTCTGCATATCCCCTTCAACATGAGACAGTTTTTTTGAGGGGGAGGGGTCTTAGGTTCAAGCCCTTTTAATTCCCTCCACTTGTCTTAAGGAAGCCATTCTTTCCCTTCCTTTTGTTTTTGTTCCCTGAATAGATTCCTCCTCTGGACCCCATACAAGGCTTTAATCTTGATCTGGTCCAACTTCTCGGTTACAGTTCCCACTGGCTCTGGTCTAGACCCTGATGTAGTAGTAGGAACGCCTTCCACCGATCCTGTCCCCGATGTTTGGGTCTGAGGTCTCAGTTTGCCCCTCAGTTTGTTTTAATTCATTTTCTTTAGTCGTGTCCATCTTGGTCCCACGAGGTTTGGAGATCTAGATGGTCCACACCACGAATACGCCGCACGGTGTAAGGCTACTTACTCAGGGAGGTCGCCCAGTATTCCTGAAGCTCCGTTTGCGACACATCTTCGCATGTGCCACACACCCCTCAGCACGGATTGCATCACACCTTGGGTTAGGAAAGGGAATTGAGTAGGCACTAGGAGTGGATAGGAAAGATGGGACATTGTGGGGCACGCTTAGTCTGATCCATCAGCTAAGGCCTTTCTGGCAGTAGGTCCTCTACCTTCGGCATAGCCCTCAGCTTCACACAGATACACAAGCCTCTCCACCCGCACAGACAGTGCTTCATCAAGGTGGTGTACCCTGGAGAGGACAAAATGCTTACCCGAGGTGTAACATTTATTGCCAACAACTGAGGCATCTTGCAGACACAATCCAGGAACAATGACCAGGAAGACTGCGTGAAGTGATGCTACTCAACGAGACTGCCCACCCACATTCTGCTAGACTAACGAGAACCCCACAAAAGAATTGTATTGGGAAGTCATTCCATGCCGACCTTGTTCACCTTTTCCGCACTCTATCGAACACAGGGCGAGATAGCCTCTCACAACTTGGTTCGTAAACGCTAGTATGATATAGCATCGCATTGGTAAAAGGGGAACAGTCATAGTGAACAAAACAGCTACATTCTCTTGAATTATAGATTCTTGTTGTCAAATGTTAAATGAATGTGTTTTTTTTTTCCTACATGTGTGCCAGTGGCGTGAAAGATTGTCTAAAATGTTTGTAATACACATATGCATGAGAGTTTATTTGCAGACACTGACCGCAAGAGATGCTCTGAGGTCGGGTAATTTGTTCAACAATCTGGAAGAAATTACTTAATATAGATTTTTTCTTTGGAGTTTAAAGTCTCGCTTTTGCTTTACTCTCATGACGGTTTCAAAATAACGAGAACGTTCTGCAGTGATTGGTGGATCTCGCATCAAAATAGTCGAAGTTTTTTTTCCAGATTTTATGCAGGGTGATCATATCCCTGCTGATCATTTGCGATCGGTGGCTGTACTCTTCGCTGGATGTCACAAAATAATGAGATGCGACTGCAGTCGAACGTAAAAACTATACCAATGTTGCTCATAGAACTAAGTGAAAATGGGTTTAACCTACCGGGTGGCCAACGAAATGTGTTACCATTTTGTTTTTGAATATAAACTTTATTGTCAATACAATCTGAAAGGAACATATACTACAATGAAGAGCCGTCCATGGAGATTTGTTCTAACTCAGCACATGCTCAATATGTCCACCATTTCGTTTCCTAACTTCCTTCACACGAACACTGAAGTTAGTGATTACCCTACGGCACATGTCTTCCGTAATTTCACTGCAAGCTTGAAGAATAAGTCTTCTGAGCTCCATTAAATCACGTGAACGTTTAGGGAAAATTTTTTCCTTTAGGTACCCCCAAAGAAAAAAGTCACGTGGATTGAGGTCTGGACTATTGGGGGGCCAATTTTGTCCGTCATTAAAGCGACCTGGAAACCTGAGTGAAATGATCTGCATGTCGAAATGCTCGTGTAAAAACACCAACACAGTGTTTGCAGTATGTGGCCTTGCTCCATCTTGCATGAATCACTGCGTGTTGAAGGGCAGTAGCAAAAAGTTGTGGAATGAAGCTATTGCGAAGCATGCTCAAATAACGCTCGCTGTTCACAGTTTCTTCAAAGAAAAAGGGTCCAATAAGTCCATGACTGAAAATTGCTGCCCACGCTGTAATCCTCGGAGCATAATGTTGTCGTTCATGAAGCACTTGTGGGTTTTCAGTAGCCAAAAAGCGTACATTTTGTTTGTCAACCACTCCGTCTAAATGAAAATGCGCCTCGTCTGAAAACCAAATGTTGTTGAGAGTTTCTTCCCTATCCTCTGCCCACTGAGCGAACAGTAGTTTCTGTTGCTTGTGTTCTTCAGTGAGCTTCTGTGCACAGTGCTGGGGCACACGTACAGGCTGACAAAAACACGTGACGTCATCTGGGGGTGGGGGTGGGCGTGGTGGGGGTCGGTGTTGGGTGGGGCCAGGGGTGATTAATGAATCAATTTAATTAATTTGCATATCAATTTGATATCAAAATTGCACTGAAAACGCCTTTATACTACTACTGTTGTGTATATCTGATGATTTTGTTGAACTTATGGGAAAACGTTACGAACTTATGCATCAACCCAATAAATCGGAGAGAGGTACTGTCAATAAGAATGAGTAATGTAATGTAAAAACGTACAAAAGATCAGCTTTATACGCTATTTCATAGCTTGTGCTTTACAGCTTGTCTGACAAGACACACTTATAGGAGGGAAAACAGTTTTCTCTTATTCTGTGTCCATTTTTAAATTTAGTAATATAGTAGCAAAACCGTGCCAATAACATGGATACCAAGAATATCGGCAATGAGAATGATCAGGTGTTTCGTACACACTTATTTCAAATTTATCATATGTCATCCGCATACTTTTATGACATTTATTTTTCCTATAGTAAGAAAATGCAAAAAATCAAAAGTAAACGGAAAACCAGGACAAAAATGAAGTCAAAATATTGTGCAGAATATTATCTGTCAGCTATGCCGTACCTGTAGGTGTAGTGGAGGAGGAGGGGTATAATTGTCCCTTGGCATGAATTCTTCAGAGGGGCAGTTGAAACTGCCCATGTCTACTGGGAACAAGATTTCCTGCAGAAGTATGAAATGAATTTGCACAACATTTCAATTCGGATAGCGAGTAGGTAGATGGTTCAAATGGCTCTGAGCACTATGGGACTTAACTCCTGAGGTCATTAGTCCCCTAGAACTTAGAACTACTTAAACCTAACTAACCTAAGGACATCACACGCATCCATGCCCGAGGCAGGATTCGAACCTACGACCGTAGCGGTCGCGCGTTTCCTGTAGCGCCTAGACCCGCTCAACCACTCAGGCCGGCCTGAGCAGGCAGAATGGCAGGATAAATGTTAAGCTGAATAAACGCCCGGTACAGCTCTCATCAAACTAAATTAATGCGAAATACAGTTGGTATATACCTATGCCTTTACTAACCTCTGAACGTCTGATTTTCCTCATTTCATATTTATCAAGGAGGAATAACTGTGTTTTGATGGCAAACCACCTGGAAGCACACTTTCTCATTGCAACCATTATAGAGGTTGTTTGTTCTTCATACCCTTAGCGCTAAAAGAAAAAGATGGTAGGGAGTTCAGTTTCTATTTCATTTTCTCTGTTGATATTTTCCGCTCTTCGGTAATTTCTTACCAAGCATCATTTTATTTGTTACTTTTTTTTCTGCGGACCTCTAGGATCCCAGAAGCATCTGTGGGATCTCCGTTTTTCTATCAACAGAACTGCATTATCACGCAGCCACGAAACTCACTTTCAGTATGCAAGAACAAATAGATCGAGCGCGAAAAACAGCCTACTGCGGAAAAGTGAGTGCATTCAATTACACTACTGGCCATTAAAATTGCTACACCACGATGCTGTGATGTGCAAATGATTAGCTTTTCAGAGCATTCACACAAGATTGACGCCGGTGGCGACACCTACAACGTGCTGACATGAGGAAAGTTTCCAACCGATTTCTCATACACAAACAGCACTTGACCAGCGTTGCCTGGTGAAACGTTGTTGTGATGCCTCGTGTAAGGAGGAGAAATGCGTATCATCACGTTTCCGACTTTGATAATGGTCGGATTGTAGCCTATAGCGATTGCGGTTTATCGTATCGCGACATTGCTGCTCGCGTTGGTCGAGATCCAATGACTGTTAACAGAATATGGAATCGCTGGGTTCAGGAGGGTAATACGGAACGCCGTGCTGCATCCCAACAGCCTCGTATCACTAGCAGTCGAGATGACAGGCATCTTATCCGCATGGCTGCAACGGATCGTGCAGCCACGTCTCGATCCCTGAGTCAACAGATGGGGACGTTAGCAAGACAACAACCATCTGCACGAACAATTCAACGACGTATGCAGCAGCATGGACTATCAGCTCGGAGACCATGGCTGCGGTTACCCTTGACGCTGCATCACAGACAGGAGCGCCTGCGATGGTGTACTCAACGACGAACCTCGGTGCACGAATGCCGAAACGTCATTTTTTCAGATCAATCCAGGTTCAGTTTACAGCATCATGATGGTCGTATCCGTGTTTGGCGACATCGCGGTGAACGCATATTGGAAGCGTGTATTCGTCATCGCCATACTGGCGTATCACCCGGCGTAATGGTATGGGGTGTCATTGGTTACACGTCTCTGTCACCTCTTGTTCGCATTGACGGCAGTTTGAACAGTGGACGTTACATTTCAGATGTGTTACGACTCGTGGCTCTACCCTTCATTCGATCCCTCCGAAACCCGACAATTCAGCAGGATACTGCACGACCGCATGTTACAGGCTGTGTACGGACCTTTCTGGATACGCCACCCAAGCTCTGTTTGACTCAATGCCCAAACGTATCAAGGCCGTTATTACGGCCAGAGGTGGTTATTCTGGGTACTCATTTCTCAGGATCTATGCACCCAAACTGCGTAAAAATGTAATCAGATGTTAGTTCTAGTATAATATATTTGTCCAATGAATACCCGTTTATCATCTGCATTTTCTCTTGGTTTAGCAATTTTAATGGCCAGTAGTGTAATCACACCCAAGCTAGCGCCAAAGCGGAGAGGACGCGAACTTCCATTGTTGGTTCGCTCTAAAACCGACAATTAGAGTGTCACAAGCGAACACCTGCGAATGCGACACGGGACGACCGAACACCACGCGCTTAGAATTTGCGGCAGAAAGAATTCTCGCTTTTGTTCGCTTCCGTGGAAAAGGAGACTTATGGGGTAGGAACCAGCTGCACGGAGCAAACAGCCCGCAGCACCTGCTGACATGAAGCGACTGAGCACGCTGTGGGCCGGTTTGAACCTGCAGCGCGCCTTGGCAGCAGATCTTCTCCCACACCGGATGACATCAGAAGGACTGACGTGGAAGAGTGGGATAGGCTCTTGAGCAGCAACTTGGCCGCCACCTTCTGGACAGCATGTCGACGAGAAGCCAAGTACGTTACGATGCATGAAGTGCCGCACGTGGTATTGAATATTTTACACCAGATGATTTTGAGTTCTCAGATGTGAACTTTCAATCAGAATGCTTTCATTTTAGTTACCGTTTCACTTCTGTTACTTTTTACTTTTCCGTGCCTCAATCTGTAAAAACGGAACCCTAATAAAATCGGTTTGTTGTCCATTCCTTCTGTTTGTCTTTCTGTTCACCTCTTAAGAACCCCTTTTCTCAGGAAGAGGATGTAAACTCCCAACAAAAAAAATATATATATATATATAATATCTCCCAACAGAAAAAATATAGTTATTTATAATTCACATTCAGCGTAACTTCCCAATAAATGAATTGCTTAACCTATCAATAATAAAATGTCACAAATCTCTCAATAAAAAATTGTGACTCACTTACAGCCTTTCAATAATTGACTGTGAATTTAAACTGGTAAATTTTGGACGTCAGCAGTGCTGCGTCATGGCCTTGTAAGATCATACTGAATAAACTGAAAATTCTTACCTCAATGAAGTCGCCGGATAATGCATATCTATCTGCTCTTATAATAAATTTTTCTGGCACAGCCCAGTGCATTGCTGGCCGATAGATTCGTCATGTATAAAAGGAAACAACTGATTTTTCTTTACAATAATCGGGATGACCATGGATTGGAGAAATTAGTAAATTCTTTAAATTGAGATGAATGATTGTCAAAAGTTAATTTTTATAAAAAAGATTATTATTAAGAGATTTTTTTAAACATTTACATGGGAGTTGATATAACAATACTACATATGCGCGAGGCTGCTTTTACCTTATATTATATCGCTCAGGCTCCGCCATCGCTCCCCACGACCGGCCCAGCCAACTTCATACACACGACAGCTAGCTACTACTTACTCCTACTGCTACACAGTTCCTACTGCATACAACACTGCTCTCTGTTCTGAGATTCTCTTATAGCTTACATATCGCAGGCAGTGCGTGAGCAATCCATCGAAATTACATCCGTTCGAGTGCGCTAGTAATACATTCCTTAATCATAGACCTCTTACTCAACCCTCCGCTGAGGGGGAGGGGGGGGGGGGGGGGGAGAGTGGCAAAATTTGGCAGCGATGGTGAGTCAATTCGACTTGCCATGAGCAACAAATTTTTCTGTAATCTATTTAATTACTAAGTCTACAGTCACAGATTATATACATTATTGATAAGAGCACAACATATTAAGAAATGAAACAGAGTGCACACGCATTGAGTACAGAATATATTAAGAAATGAAATAGAGTGCACACGCACAGAGTACAGAACATATTAAGAAATGACAAAGTGTATACCCAATGAGTACAAAATATATTAACAAATGACATAATGTGCACACGCACTGTAAAACTCTTTAGCATTTTACAAGAACTGAATACATTAAGACATGAAATAAAGTGCACATGCACTGTAAAAGTCTTTAGCATTTTACAAGAACTGAATACATTGAGAAATGAAATAGAGTGCACACACACTGTAAAAGCCTTCAGCATATTTAGGACAACTGATCATATTAACAAATGAAATGAAGTGCACATGCACTGTAAAAGTCTTTAACATTTTACAAGAACTAGGAAAGGAATGGGAAGGATAGCATCATGGTTGTAGCACAGTGGGTTGCACACAACTGCACTAAAAGTCCATATCTTTCTACAGAAGCACAACACCAAGTGTGACAATCTGAAGTTTTCTTCCCTGAAGTGTTTATCAGTGTAGCCAACACACTGAAATGTTGTATTAATATTCTATGTTATCATTTTGGTAGTACATCAGGTACACCAAACAGTAGGACCATAACATCATCTCCATCGTTCAAGGTGGTGGACAGCTTGATATGTCAACACCACATTCTTGTAGAATCCATTCTCTTACATGTAGTCATATAAATATCTGGAAATCGTATTGCAGTGTGATAAGTCATAAAGTATGTTTATTCAATAAAGGGTTTAATATTGGAAATATGGTGATTTCCTTTGCTTTTTCTGGTTCTCAAAGTTTCGACATGTATTACATTGGGGTGAGGAATGCTGCGAATTCTATATGGATCTGCGTATAGAAGCTCAAATTTACTGCATCTACTCTTTCCTCTGTTGGATAAATAATGTGTGAGTACTAATATCTTCAGTCCAATGTGAAATTCACGGCGTGTACAAACCTGTTTTTGCTGTCTGCTTAATGTTGTTGTGCGCAATGTCAATTATTTCATGGTGGTGTAGTCGACGAGATGTAGGAAAAGATACAAATTCTTTAATTTTGTTAGGTGGTTCAACGTTTTTCAATATAACAGTCGGAGACAGCATAGTAGATTCATTTGGTATGGAGTTAATTACATCCTGGAATGAGAGTATGTGTGTATCCCAATCAATGTGTTTTTTGTGGCAGTATATTCTACATAGTTTACCAATTTCTTTCATTAGTCGTTCAGAAGGGTTCGAAGAAGCGTGATACCTGGATATATAGATCGGAGAAATGTTTCTAGCTCGTAACATATGTGTCCATATCGCAGATCGAAATTGTGGTCCATTGTCGGAAATTACTTTCACTACATGCCCTACATGAAACAGAAACAGATTTCGCAGTGGCTTTGCGTAACGGAGTGAAGGTAACAAATTTCAAAGTGAGTTCAACAGCGACAAAGATGGAGCAAAAACCTCTATTAGTTCTGGAAATCGCACCAAAAATGTCTACAGCGGCCATGTGTCTCAATTTAACGGGTACAATGGGATGTAACGGAGGAATATGTGAAGTCGTGTCTGATTTAGCTTTCTGGCAGAATACGTTTCTCCATGTTAGCAAAATAACAGTTCTGTCTCAGAATAAGAAAACATTTTCTGGCTCCATAATGTCGTAACTTAAATGAGTATACTAAATTAACTTGTTAACAAGCTCGTCAGGAATGCATAATAACTGGTTGTTGCTGTCAGGGTGAGAGCGGCGAAACAGAATGTTCTTGCGTACAGTATAATAGTTTCTAATGGTAACGGTAATTCTACTTTGCCAAATGTGTTTAATTTCTTTCCATACTTTGTCTTTGTTCTGCTCTTGTGCTATGTCTCGTAATGACGACGAAATGAAATTTGCAAATGCAACTTTTGAATACACACGACGCTAAAATTTGCTTGGCAGATGTTGGTTCCCATGTCTTGCTGATTGTTGCTGAGGGAACGGGATAGTACGTCTACTACAATATTTTGTGTACCGGGATGTGAACACTTGTAAAATTAAATTCCTGTAATTAAAGTTTCCATCTGCTTAATCTATCATTTGTAAATTTAGCGGAAAGTAAAAACTGTATAGATCTATGATCTGTGTAAACGGTAGTATGTCTTCCATAAAGAAAATGCCTAAATCTGGTAAATTCCCATACAACACATAATGTTTCAAGCTCTGTAACAGAATAATTGCGTTCAACAGGTGACAGAATGCGACTTGCAAAAGCGATATTTTTAATTACTGTGGCACCATCTTCTTCAATTTCCTGAAAAATGTGTAAGCCTAAAGCGGTGTTAGAACTGTCGGTGGCAATGAAAAAATTTCTAGTAGGATCTGGGCGTGATAAAAGTGGTGCATTCAATAAGGCATGTTTCAATTTAACAAGCTCAGACTGTGCTTGGCTATCCCAGGACCAAATAGCGTTTTTACCCGTCAGTTGGCATAATCAAGGGGTGTCTAAAGCAGAGTAATGAATAAATTTACGTAAAAAGTTAATTAATCCCAGAAAGCTGCGTAGTTGTTTCTTCGTCGCTGGAACAGTAATGTCACGTAAAGCTTGAAGTTTTTCCTGGTCAGGCGCAATGCCTTCTGCTGAAATTACATGTCCAAGAAATTTTATGGAAGTTTTGCCAAAGTGCGATTTGCTAAGATTAACTGTGGGTCCTCTTGCACGAAAAGTTTGCAAACAGTTGTTCCAGAATCAGATTGTGTTCAGACCAGTTAGCTTCTGCGATAAGGATGTCATCTACAGATGTTGTGATTCTGTCTTTAAGTTCTGTCGGAAGTATAGTATTCAAACCGCGAATAAATGCTGCTGAAGAAATTGTTAAACCGAACGGTAATTTGCAAAACTGATAAAAGTCACCAAAACAGAGAAATGCTGTGTACTTTCTACAGTTCGGATGAAGCTGAATTTGCCAAAATCCCGACTTCAAATCTAATGTGCAATAAATAGCAGTACCATGAAATTTCTGTAAAAGTTCTTCTAGTGTTTGTGGGCGATCTGTTTCATTAATAATACTGTCGTTGACATGACGCGAATCAAGTACGAGGCGAAGTGATCCATCCTTTTTCTTAACATTATGGAGCGGGTTTATGTACGGACTAACTGCCGGTTCAATAATACCTTAGTCAAGCATAGCTTGCAATTCTTTCTTAACTTGTTCTCTGTGAATATATGGAATGGAATAATGTTTGGCTTATGTATCGTGCTGTTTAACTTGAAATTCATACATGAAACCGGACATAGTACCAGGGACGTTGTCAAAAACTGGAGTTTGCTGTAAAAGAATTTTTGCATAGCTCTGTAAGTCCGTCGTCTGTGTTTGCGTTGCTCTGTTTAACCTTATCAGAAATCATTTGTATAAAGTCATAGTCGGCTTCGTCTGGTGTATTGTAGTTGTGAACATTGGTATCTGTGAACAATGTGGAATGACAGTCTATGTTACGTGATGCAGAAATGACCTCTGTCCGATTAATTGTTTGTTCTTCTGCAGATAAACAGTGCTGAAATTCTAATACTAGTTATACCTTTTCATCCTTTAACATTAAATAGGAATTTTCAAAGTCAATAATTGCGTCGTGTTGTACCAAAAAATTCGTACCTAAAATAACGTCTGTTGTCAATAAGGGAACAATCCAAAAATTTTAGTGGAAAATATGACCTGCAATACAAAATGGTAAGTGGGTCTATAATTTTACACCTACTCCTTTACCAGATACTGCTCCTTTTACTTTAGTTATGCCTAATGGTAACGCAGGATAGGTGTTAACTTTGTTAAATTCGTTGAAAGTTTCTTCATTTATAACTGACATAGGTGATCCAGAATCGATTACTGCTGAAAATGTGGATCATTCAATCTTTACTTCAATGACAGGATGGGAAATGGTTTTTTGAATAACTGGTTTTTCATGCAAAAGTGTGTCTCGGATGACGTCAAAAGTAATAATATTTTCGTGAACAAGAGTCTGTGTGTCAAAAGTATTGCTTACGTTACTGGAAGATTCAATCTGTACTGTATCTAGTCAAATTCTATCTGACGTGCTGTTATTTGCGGGAGGATGCTGTGGCATCTCGACTATTTGTACTGTTCTGTTATTTCTTCCTGACGTGTTAGGTTCGGGACGATACCGACTGTCTGGTTCATTCATGATAATCTGTTGTGGTTGATTCTGCTGCTGGTAAGACCTACTGTTATTAAACGTACGCTGAAAACTGTGCTCTTTACTTTTACGTCTGTCACGATAATCGTTGCTATGCGGCGCATTGCGATAGGAGTTGAAATGGTGTGTTTTCTGTACGTAGTGATTTCCTTGTTGCGGTGCGTTACTATTTGGTGGAGCCGACGCTATACGTGTAGGCGGCGAAACAATAAAGCCTGGTTGACCTTGCACATTATATTGTTGGTTATGTATGCTAACCGACTGGTTTTGTTGCTGTTGTGGGGAAAAGCCTCAATTGTTGCCAAATTGTCTTTACTGTTGCTGATAATTATGAGGATACTGATAATTAAAATTTTGTCGGTTATTAAAGTTCTGGTGGTTGTCATTCCTGGACCGTCTATCACCTTTGCTATTAAAATAGCATGGCTGATCGTAATTGCCACATGCTTGTTGGCCTTGGTTATGATGTGAAAAATTTTTGTTTATGAAGGAATAGTCTGATTGCTGAACTTCCAAGAGCTGTAACAGATCTCTAAATGCCGAAATATTTTCTTTCTGCTGTCCTGTTAAAAGTGATACTCTTAACGATCGTGGTAATTTAGAAATACACAATTGGGTAAGTGCTGATTCACTGTATGGCTCACTTAAGTACTGGTTTTGTTGGACCATGTGTTCAAAACATTGCGTGACAATGGGAAAATTTGAGTTCTCATAGTTCGGTAAGCTAATTAATTGATCCTTGATTCCGCGCTGTGTCGTCTTCGACCAATACGCTGACAGGAAAGCATTCTGAAATTCTTCCACTGAGTAGCATTGTCTCGCGATCGGTCTCATACGAGTTGCCGGTTCGCCTTCCAAAAAACTGCAAATAAATTCAAGTTTGTGTGTTACGGGCCAAGTTGATGGAAAAGCAAAGCTAAATTGTTGTGTCCAATCCAATGGGTGAATCTGTGTTCTGTCATTCTTAAATACCTTAAATTTTCTCACGGATAGAAAGTGCTTATAATCAAAATTATCGTCTCTGTATGTCTGAACAGGTTCAGGATTGTATGATAATCTGTTTGTCTGTGTCTGTTCGGAATCTAAGTCGCGTACTCTCTGTAAATTACCTAAATTATACTGGCTGTGTGAATGTGACAAATGTTCACAATGGGGCGTATGCTGTGACGTGTTAGAGGCTGAAACATTTTTCATTTCTGTCACTTCTTGCTGTAAAGACGACACTTTTCTACGCAATATATTATTGGACGAACTCATCTCATTTAATTGTCTGCTGTAAATTTTGGAATTCGGGTGTTTGATTGAAAGGAATTGGTGATGTATCGACTGATTTGGTGTCATTGTTATTTTCGATAACGTCAATACGACTGGCCAATTCATCAAATTTTTCAGTCAATGCTTTTACCTGATCGTCGTTTTTAGTGTCACAAGCATTAATTTGTTTTTGCATTTTACGTGTGGTTTTGTTCAATTTCTTAACGTCTGCTTTGATGGCATCAAGTCTGTTGGTCACTGTCTGAAAGTCTACTGTGTGTGTGTCTGTTTTTGTTTTAAGATCGGAGATTTCATCATGCAATTCGGTGTTTGATAGTATTAATTTCGTCTGATACTGTAGCAATATTGTTGTCTACGTATGTTTTTGCTTTCGTAAACAATTTACGCTTATCTTCCTGTCTCTGTGCAGTAATTGTTTCCATGACTAGTTTCTTTACTTTGTTCTGTTCCTGTATGAATTTACGGTAACGCGTTTCACTGTTTTGTAAGTGGTAATTAAAACGTTCGTCAATTTGGTTGTTCTGTTGTTCTAATTTCTTGTCGACTTTCGCATCCAGTGTGCGTGAAAGTTCTGCTGACATTAATTTAACCTCGTCGCTTAACTGTGTTGCGTTTTCTGAACATTGTCTAGCGACTGCACTGATTTCATTTCTACGTAATTTTGTTGTGTCTGCGTGTGTATTACGTAATTCCTGTGCAACGGATCTAATTCCCTTACAACTATTCCTAGCACAAGCCTTAATTTCCTCACGTAATTGTTCTTTAGTATCATGACATTGCACGGCAATGGCTGCAATCTGTTCATTAACCTGTTTAAAGTTCTCATCAATTTGTTTGATCGACCTGTCGTGTTTTTCATTCGACTGTTTGAGATTGTTGTCTAGTTTTTCATTAAGTTGTTTGTAATTGTTGTCTAGTTTTTCATTCGACTGTTTGAGATTTTCACTAAGTTGTTGTTTGAGATTTTCATTAAGTTGTAGCAATAATGCCATAACTTGATCCAAGCGAAAATTAGCTGTTGTATTCTCTGTACTGTGTGCTGGTGTATCTGCATTTTTCACGTTTTCTGTAACCATTTGGTCATTCTCTTACTCTTGAAAAGGTTTGCCAATTGGATGTGTCACTACCTCGCAATCAAATAAATCTGACATATTTTGACTACATTGTTCATTTTCGTGAGAAACATTTATCTGTTCACTGTGAAAATTTTGCAAATCAGGTGTGTCAAGCTGGACAGCGTTCATTGTACTGGAACGTGTCGCATCATCAACTGTCGTTAATTTTAGTGTGGACATAATTGAATTTGTTTGTTCATCATTTGAAATAAAATCATTACTTGTGGTCAGCACACACTGATTGTCTGTAACTGAAGGATTATCATTAAGACACTGAGTGTCGCTAGTATTATCGGGCCAATTATTCGAGTCGACTTTTTCACTCATTACGCATCACGATGTACTGTTAGCAGTTTTTCGCGACATTTTCACAAGTCAAAGGTTAGCACAAAATCAAACAAAGGCAAAGCAAAAATGGAACAAATACAATAACAACAAAGAGCAATAAGTTGCCGATGATCTGTGAAAGAAAGAGTGACAAATTAGTAAATGCATTGCGCCAGATGCAAACTACATTTAGCATTTGGTAAATAAGATCAGATATATAACTGACTACTACTCAGAAATTCACAAAGAAATACGATCCTGGCAGGGTTGCCAAGTATAACCTCCCAACAAAAAAACATATAATACCTCCAAACAGAAAAAATATAATTATTTATAATTCACATTCAGCGTAAACTCCCAATAAATGAATTGCGTAACCTATCAATAATAAAATGTCACTAATCTCTCAATAAAAAATTGTGACTCACTTATAACCTTTCAATAACTGACTGTGAATTTAAACTGGTAAATTCTGGACGTCAGCAGTGCTGCGTCATGGCCCTGAAAGATCATACTGAATAAATTTAAAATTCTTACCTCAATGAAGTCGCCGGATAACGCATATATATCTGCTCTTATAATAAATTTTTCTGGCACAGCCCAGTGCAATGCTGGCCGATAGATTTGTCATGTATAAAAGGAAACAACTGATTTTTCTTTACAATAATCAGGATGACCATGGATTGGAGAAATTAGTAAATTCTTTAAATTGAGATGAATGATTGTCAAAAGTTAATTCTTATAAAAAAGATTGTTATTAAGAGATTTTTTAAACATTTACATGGGACTTGATATAACAATACTACATATGCGCGAGGCTGCTTTTACCTTATATTATATCACTCAGGCTCCACCATTGCTCCCCACGACCGGCCCAGCCAACTTCATACACACGACAGCTAGCTACTACTTACTCCTACTGCTACACAGTTCCTACTGCATACAACACTGCTCTCTGGTCTGAGATTCTCTTATAGCTTACATATCGCAGGCAGCGCATGAGCAATCCATCGAAATTACATCTGCTCGAGTGCGTTAGCAATTCATTCCTTAATCATAGACCTCTTACAAGGAAGATTTACTATGTTCAAATTTGTGTCACATATTAATGTCTATGCTCCCTTCGCAATGTAAAAATTTTTAGCTTCTAAGTCAATTCAGTCAAAAGATACGGCCATTTCTGTCACATATTTTGATGCCCGAAAGCTCATTAATCAAAATCGATGGGATTCTTCCCGTTGACCTAGGAACATGAAATTTGGCGAGAAGCGAGGTTTCACAATGCAAGTAAAGTAAAAAAAATCTGAAGACTGTTAAACTGTAATTGCATCACATAAAACATATTTTTTGTGCCATTAGAACATACATTGCATTCATCAACCGTCAAAGGCGTTATAGGCGAAAAGTACTTCATACAAACATATAATGTAAGCTGTAATCATGTTTTAGTAAGTAAATGAAAAATATATTATTAAAACGTCTGTATCCACATATATAAACTGAAGACCCCTGCTCGCTATAAACAAACAGTGGCAAACTCGTTTTAACTGTGCTGGATGGAGTATCACGGCGTCGTCTCTCCTGCTTTCAATAATCAGTCTGTGGCTCCGCGGTCTACCAAGACACTTTCAAAAAAGCTCAGAATAGAGATGCCTCGAAACAGAGTCTGAAGTGCTAAGGAGGTGCTCACAGGGAACTGCGTCGGTAGAAAAACTGTCTAAAAAACAATATGTAAGCCTTCAGTTGTGTTCTGTGGGTTCTTCGGACTTCAGAAGACAACACATTCTGAGACTTCAACATCTACATAGTCGCTCTGTCCTCTCTTCCGTCGCCAGATTCCATGTAGATGCTGTAAATATGAACCATATCCAGTCAGAGAGTGGATATGCTCCTATAAGTGCCAGCTTACAAACCCAAAAGGCTAGCGATCAATCAAGGTCCTAGGACTTTTTCTGCCGCTTTTCGCTTCTTTTACCTCTCAAAATTTATTAATCTGAAGAATGCCGAGTTGTTCGTGGCCAACTTTTGTGCTGAAGACAGCTTTACCTTAATTTATACTACCTTCCATAAACCATAAAACGAGTTACAAGCTCTGAAATTAAATGAATTAATCGCTCGGGATTAAATCAACGAAGATTCAGTGGCATCAAATGGAAGTACAAACAGCTCACATTTACTGAACTTTCATTCGTAAAAAAAAGTGTAGCTGTCATGAACCCAAAGGTTTGGTTTGAGTAAAGCAGTGCTTTACTGGGCATGGTCCTACCGGAGGTTAGTGTGCTGTTGCCTTCCTACGAACTTTGAACTGACTTATCCAGCCAGTTATAGGGGGACCAACAGTTTAATACGGACTCCTAACTGAACCATCAATTAGGGCGGTTCACAAACAACAACTCAAGTACACATGTTATTCCAAAACGTTATCGTGTAAGTAGGGTCCAGGAGGTGCTGGTGAAATAACACACATTGCTGAAGATACCTTTTCATTTTAACTTTCTCAATAATAAATTTTTACGTGTGACATTTAAAAAAAAATTGAAAAACAATTTCCAATAGCTGACAAATTTTCTTTATGAAAAGGAGATTGCAAGGTATGATGTTAACAACTTCTCAATAATAAGATTTTAAACTTATCATATATATCAATTAAATAACTTATATTACACCTGTCAGTTGCTACAGGATAAATGTGAATAAGCCAGCATACAAACCTTTACATCAAAGGCAGTTCCCAAAAAAAATTTCCTTAGTTCGGTGAGGGAGTGACACGTCTAAAGGGACCCAGATCACAATAGTCGGAATAGTTATTGGTGGTCTACTGGGCCACAGAAGATCAGCCACAAAACTTCCATTACAAGCCACCACCTCCCCGAGCTACCCAAAACAAGAAGATGTAGCTAGAGCGGTGCCTGTACAGACTCTGAACCACAGAGACACACGACACCGACCCTAAATCACCCAATCAAGGTGTGAATGAAACGGCCCGACCAAGAAGCAATAACCGCATTCCCGCGGA
This sequence comes from Schistocerca americana, assembly GCF_021461395.2. Taxonomy (NCBI): domain Eukaryota; kingdom Metazoa; phylum Arthropoda; class Insecta; order Orthoptera; family Acrididae; genus Schistocerca; species Schistocerca americana. The sequence goes on from NC_060123.1 coordinate 149,335,988, forward strand.
CAAGCAAACGAAAACTGTGGTGGGAAGACCCCAACAAAACCACTCGTGAAGAAACTCATACACTTCACTAGAACTTGAAAAACCCCTTATACCCCTTATACGTATGTTACATAAATACAGTACTCAACTTCTCACACTCCACCACAGCGCCGGGAACACGTTGCACTTGCTTATACTCGTCAGAGCCAACCGCTGCCAGTGGTATCAACGGCCGATAAGAAGACATACGGCCCCACGCGCTGATCTCCTACACCACGGCTTCTAAGCTTCATAAGCCACGTACATGCGGGTAAGGCAGACTTAGCCCCTGACAGCCAAGAGGTCGGCCAAAGCACGTGGCGAGCAGTTGACGACCCCCAACAACAGGGCCCCGCTCGCGCCACCACCTCTCTTGGTCACCGCCCAGTACGTATTCCTCGATCGTCACGCGACCGTACACTTGCTCCACCTCCCGCCAGAAGGCGGCAGCGATCCAGACAGAGCGCCAAACCGAAAGCGCCACCGCAATCACTAGAGGCGAAGCGAAAGCGCTGCGCCCGGCGCGCTTTTCGAAGAGCCAGACACAACTACGGCTCACTAACCACGGTGAAACTTAGTATCTTCACATTAATACACGTTATATGAATGAGTGATGTTTGTTGTTTCGGACATGTCCGAAAGCACAGGCATCACTCATTCATATAAAATTCTCCTCGATGGGCGATGAATCCACAAGCTCCAGTGCGGATGCACATTTACGTTCGACTTTTAGTGGGAATCTACAATTAGCGAGCTTGTAAGACGTGGACGGGGACTGCAGACAGGTGGGGATGTGAGACGGCTGAGGGGCTCGCCGAGGCAGACCGCGTATCTGCTAGGGACACCGTGTCCGGGTGGTGCAGTGGTTAACGCAACTGCCTGGTAAGCAGCAGATCTCGGGCTCGAGTCCCAGGCCGGTATACATTGTCACTTGTCGTCGCTGATTCCGCACACACTCCCGATGCCGCTCATATAATTAGTTCCTTCCCTTTCCTCTCCTTTCTCCCCTCCCTCCCCCTTCAATTACTTTGTAAGTAGGCTGTTTATGTTTTCTTATTGGCAACGTCACGTAGCGCTCTGTATGAAAATCACTGGCTGTGCTGTGTGCAGTCTGTGGCTAGTTAGCATTGTTGTCTGCCATTGTAGTGTTGGGCAGCGGCAGCTGGATGTGAAGAGCGCGTAGCGTTGCGCAGTTGGAGGTGAGCCGCCAGCAGTGGTGGATGTGGGGAGAGAGATGGCGGAGTTTTGAAATTTGTAACACTGGATGTCATGAACTACTATATATATTATGACTGTTAAGGTGAATACATTGTTTGTTCTCTATTAACATCTTTCAATTGCTAACTATGCCTATCAGTAGTTAATGTCTTCCGTAGTCTGGATCTTTTATTTAGCGGGCGGTAGTGGCGCTCGCTGTATTGCAGTAGTTCGAGTAATGAAGATTTTTGTGAGGTAAGCGATTTGTGAAAGGTATAGGTTAACGTTAGTCAGGGCCATTCTTTTGTAGGGATTTCTGAAAGTCAGATTGCGTTGCGCTAAAAATATTGTGTGTTAGTTTAAGCACAGTCATGTATAATTTTTCTATGGGGACGTTTCATATGTCGAACCTTAGCCGAGGATACCTCACTGGAATCTTCTGATTTTTTTCTTGTAGTTTGTGTAATTAACGTAGCTTTTGTTTATTGGTAGCGCGTAATTATAGAGAGAATTTCCTTTGTAGTTGTAGTTTTTCATTGTTGTACAATAAAACAGTTGTGGCATGCATGTAGATTTGCAGCAAGTATTTCGCAGCTGCACTTGCAATTAACGAGATATTATTTTCAGTCCTATGTTAATGTGTTTTCTTATTTTTGCTCTTCAAATTGTGCTTTTCTGTGTTATCGTGTGAAACACTGTGACAATAATGGCGTGTGAAAAACGTAACACTAGGCTCCAAAGTAAACTGAGAAATAATAGTGACGACGAGCGTAGCTTATCGGCACCACTGTGTAATGAATTAACAGACATTCGAAGTAGTAATTTGGTAATTGTACATAGGGAAATGGAGCGGGCTGCAAACAATGGTGTAGACAGTGAAACAATTAGTGAACAGGGAAGCATTATCGATCGATCGGTCGGCAACAGCTTGCCTCAGGAATCCGAAATGACAGGACACAATCTTGCAAATACTGTAGATTCAGGTTTTGCGTCCTCACCGTTTTCTCAAATAAGTCAAGACACATTTTCTGCTTTTCAAACTGTGAATATTGCCGGTTCAAATGCATTGCCGAATAGCACTGAGGAATATGTTTCAGACACCAGTGCATTGTTATTACAATTAATGCAACAAATGGGACAAAAGCTTCAAAAGTTAGACACAATGGAACAAAATCTTCAAAAGTTAGACACAATGGAACAAACTCAGAGAGAAACACAGCAATAGCTTCAAAAGTTAGACACAATGGAACAAAATCTTCAAAAGTAGGACACAATGGAACAAAATCAGAGAAAAATACAGCAACAGTTAGACACAATGGAACAAAATCAGAGACAAACACAGCAAAAGCTTCAAAAGTTAGACACCACACTTGAACAAACACGTGAAGATTTAACTACTGAGTCACATAACATTGAATCGAAATGTCAAAAAGTCTGTAATGACGTAAAAACACAGACTTGTGAGCATTTTCAACCTATTTTTTCGCGGCATGAAAATGCATTACAGAATCACGAAGCAGCCATAAAGGAACTGCAAACTATTGTTCATCAAAATCATGAGACCTTGCAAGCTAAAACTGACTCAGTTGCATCTATCGATTCGGTTACGCAACTTGCAAAAACACAAGAAAACTTAAAGAACACAGTAGATACTCTGAAAATTGGTTCAGAAAGACACATGAAGGAAATAAGTTCATTATCAGAGAAAGTAGTTGAACTTTCGGATCAGCTAAATAATTTATCTACGAAGGTAGATGATAATCTGAATGACACAAAACCAGTAGTCTTTAATGACACAGAGGAGTATGAACAAATTAAGAAATTCAAACAAAATCTGAATCAAATTAATACGCAACACCAAAGAGAAATCCGGGAAGTACAAGATCAGCTGACACAGGTAATACAAGAATTAGGTATTTCAGAGGACACTCGTGCTCCAATACGGGAAGAGGGACATAGAAATACGGAACAGCCACAAAATAATAACACAGGGCACTTCGGAAATTATTAAAGAAATTGGCAAGGTACACCGAATTTTGAGATGGAACCGCTGAAACGACGTAACAATGACCAACATGGTGATTTTGACTATAAGCTGTTCATTACTACACATAAATTCAAAACATTTAAGAATTCTGGCAATGACATTCATCCACAAGCGTGGTTTCATCAATTCTCTTATTGTTTTCCTCCCAACTGGTCATTAGAACACAGATTAGAATTTATGTGTGGCTACTTAGAGAATGAACCAGCTGTAAGAATGCGATCAGTCATTCACGATTGTCACAGTGAAGGAGAATTTTACTATGCCTTCCTCTCAGCATATTGCTCTCAAGCTACACAAGACCGAGTAAAACATAGCATCATGATGATGAAACGCTTTGAACAATCTGAATTTTCCAGTCTTGTCACATATTTTGAAGACATGTTGCATAAGAATCAATATCTTTCAAACCCATACAGCCCTTCAGAACTCATCCGCATTTGCTTAATCAAATTGCCTGCACATTTACGACATATTATTTTAGCAGGACGTTGCAAAGACGACATTGAAGCTTTTCAGGGACTCTTACAAGAACTGGAAATTGACACTGACAATCGCGGAACGCGAAAACAGGAGCACAACAATTACAGGTCACATCCATCACAATTCCGCGATGACAGAAATAATAACTGGACGCTACAAGGCTATTCTCACAACACAAATCGTGACCAAGACACCACCCGTATGACAACCATTGGCAGAGTAGTAATAATTACAGGGAAAGATCACCTCTCCCCAGTAATGACTATCACAGAGACAATCAGAGAAACAGACAATATGGGAACCAAAACAATTATTATTACGGGAGACAGAATAACTTTAGACGCAACGGTCCAGCGCGCAGTTACGATTCAGGGAGAAATTCTCCACCACTTAACCGACAAGAAAGAAACTACAGGAACTACCGACATGACGACAGACGATGTGATCGTAACGACAGACCTGAATTGCATCAGAACTGGCGGGATTTAAACATGGCTGGGCCCTCTGGGCAAGGTGAATTTGTAGAAGTTAGACCTCAAAATCCCAATAACGACGCGCGCCAACAAAGGAACAGACAATGACTCGCACCGCAGGCAGACGCGTGCGCCGGCTGGCTCAGAGAAAAATAACATAGACGCTAACCTCGAGAAAAATTTTAGCACTCCTCACCGACGTATACCGCATGATAATTCCGTTCAAGTTGAACCTCTGCGTACTAGGAAGAGTAAAGGTTTACACCACATTTCACATGTAAAACCGTTTATTGAAAGATAATCTGCTTTTTAACTTTGTCTTTGCCATAAAACGTTTCACTTTACATTACTAGTATGCTTAGTCAGACTTAGAATCTGTTAACATGCAACAATGTTTGAAGTTAAATATCTAGTCTAGAACCTAGGGAACATTTTTAAGCAGAAATTACGAATGCATTGTTATAGTGAACAGACGTGTTGTATTTGTACATTCTTGTTTGTTAGTTGCACGATTACGTAACGACTATCAGGGTTACATACTTAGGACATATACTGGTACTGCTAATGAGATTTTCATGCAACATTTTGGTTTGCTTGAGTGTGGATTCTGGATTTGAGGTGCTTTCTGCGAAATGTCAGATGACACAGTGGTTGGTTTGTGTGACAGCTACACGATTTTATCACGACGCTACTAATGAGTGACAATTTACAATGTTGCTTTTGCAGTGTTTCTGTTTCATATCTGCACAGGTTTTCTGTATTATTCTGGAAAGTAAAACATGTTTTAGTAGTAACTTTTGTGGTATAGCTACAATGAGACAGCCTTTTCCGTAGCACAACAATATGTTACAGCACAGTAATTTCTTCATCACAACAATAAGCGTAATAACTAATATATCTATACTTAAAGCATTTCACTTTTGTTTATCATGAGGTAAGTACAATGACTTCTGCAGAACTTAGCTTTCGGAGGACAATAACTACGACACTTCCACAGAGATTATCTTACAGCAAGACGCACATTTAGCGCTACAGGACACGTATTTGAGTGATTAATTTTGTACTTAAATCATTTATTTTTAAAGATATTTGAAGTACAATGACACAAAGGTTTTCCGTAATACATTTCATTCCATTCTTGTAATCTGTAACACCTGAGGGCATAATTACATTAATCCTCAGGGGGGTACATGCCTACTTTGTATACCATTTGTTTGGCAAGCACAAGGAGCCCTAGCTAACATGGTATTTGCTTATAAAACTTTACACGTCGGTACCATATTCCTGTAACACATAAATTACACACCTGTCTGATCATTTAACTGAGAGATAAACTTTTTTTACATCAGTGACACATGTTTACACAATTACACATTTGGATAACTTCACACTTATGAAACTGTATTTTGTCTGTACTGTGTGAATTGTTCATATTTTTTCGGAGCCATTGTGATACTATGAGAGCTTTGAATGATGTATTTGGTATGGGATCACGATTTTTAAAGTACGTTTGAGGCAGATGACACTTTTGACATGATCAGAGAATTTTTTTTAGGTTTTGAAATTATTGCAGAAAGCTACAACGATTTTGAGATTTGACTGAGGTGTTATGATGTTATTATTACGACGACGATGTGTATTATGCTGCTGAGGTATGTTTATGATTAATAAGCTGATGCTATATGAGGAATTTGATTATGTTACGTATCTGTTATGATGAAATATTGAAGAAGTGTCGACGAATAAGGCAAGGAATAATGAGTAGTGGTTAGGGACTCTGGTTTGTGAAAAAGGTTGTTGGAAACCCAGAATCGTACTTTAAGAGTTATGAAATGTATGTAAATGCGTGAATGTATTACAATGCCGACGAAAATTTTTTGGACTCTGTTATATCAATAGGATTTTGTTTCTATAGATTTGTAACGCAAATTCTTGACCTGTGAAATATTTTTATATGAGACTGCCACTGTAGCGGAAACTGCTGTCGTAAATATTTCGGTAAGAAAGTTAAGTGACCACCTGCACATAATGCGTCATGGGCACCCAACTGCGTGACAGTCGCCTGGAAAAAAGGCATTAGTGTGTGCCTTTCAGAGGCACAGGTGGAAAAAAAGGGCCATTATCCTCGCTATTGACATTTCTTTGCAGAAAGCATCGCAAATACGACACGCTCATTACTTGGAAACATGACTACTCGTACTTTGTGCTACTTACTGAAATGCTTATGAATTGATTGGAAATTTTCGTACATCTGCACACCTGATTATGACAAGTGTCTTTCTACGAGAATTTCTACTGACTTATGAAATGCCACACAGCTGCTGAATGATGTTTTTATGCTTTGGTTTGCGTAATTGCTTATTTCATTTGATATTTGGTTTCCAGCTGTCTTGCAGCATTGGTTTCATAAAATAAAATTAAATGCATTTGCTAATGTGAACACTTTCTGTCAACAGATCTATTTAATAAATATTTTATGATCCACATTCTTCGAAAAAGGAGCTCTTGGAATGGAAAGAACAATAAGAAGGGACTAATAACAGTAACTGCATATATAATTTTCTTTTCAAGTAATTGGTAATTTTTTTGTAGAATTAGTTTTTGTGGTGCACCACTTTAATTACATAGACATTACGATGTGAATATACATTTCCCTTGTCTGCATTGTTGTCTTTAATGTAATATTTTTTCTGCTTGAGCTATGTCATGTTCAGATGTAAATTATTGCATTTGCTGCTGCTGTTTGCCAGGCGTAGTGCTACTAAATTTCACTTTGTATTACTCTGTTAAGCTAGTTTTACTACTGATTTATTTTTCTTGTTGCTGCACATTGGCTCATATTAGTTGTAATGTTGCATTGCTTGGTAATTTAGATTTACTGTAGCTTGCTTTGACAATTTCCATTTTTTTTCGTTGCTGTTTGTATTAATTGTTTTGTGCTGCTGCATTGCCTCGTCCCTTAGTTTAGCATCTGAGCTCAGTAGATTTAAGTTAGCTTTAGAGGGGTAGACTATATAAGAAACGAACTATGATGAATTGGAAGAAATGCATTGAGAAGCTATAAGGAAATGGTTTGGCCAAAAAAGTAGTGTACAGTGGAGAAAAACTATTTTTGAAAGAGGATGTGAACATATAAATACAGAAAGCATGCTTTGATAGGATTTTTTGGTGGAAACAAATGTTGAAATAAGACGAGAGACCTATGGAATGAAGTTTTGGGGTGGACTCCAGTACCAAATGTTACACTGAAAATGAACCCTGTCCTTTCCATTGTGTTATCCCCCTATGTGTTTGTAGACCCTTTTGTTTTTGTTTTCTTCCTGTCTCTGTGTACTGTTTCATAGAATTTTTTTTCTCTTCTAATACTAAGCTACATTCACTATGATGAGGAATATAATTGACATTAATAATATGTTATTTACTTTGTAAAGATGTTTAGACATTATTTATTCTGTTTTGTTTTAATGCTAATGTGTGAAGTTGATGTTTCGAAAGTTATTCTGATCTTTTATGTATGTACTTATGTCATAATTCTTGTAACACTGATGTTTAATTGTATTCTTATGTTATAAAATTGTAATTGACACCAGTTCATCAAATTAAGTAACTTGTAAGTTACATTTCACTGCACACGTTTCTGTTGGTCATAGTATATGGACAATATGTGAGAAGTAGGGACTGATAGTGTTTGCACGTGTGTTAATAATTCAGCAAGGGACTCATTAACAGCATTGCTGGTTTTAAGGACAATTCCAAAAACTTTGTGAGTGCACAAGTGGTGGTTTATGGACTTGCTATATTCTCCACAAGACTCTTCGATGGTGAGTGTGCACCTGCACAGTCACAACAGATGGCTGCTGGCCATCTCTACAAGGACTACAGTGGGTCCGCATCTTTGATGACCCACCAATACCATTATTTCTACAAGGACTGCAGTGGGTCTGCACCTCTGTTGGCCCACCAATACCACAATCTCTACCAGGACTACAGTGGGTCTGCACCTGTGGTGGCCCACCAACACCGTAATCTCTACCAGGACTACAGTGGGCCTACTCTGTGACGACCTACCTACCAATATTCTTCAAAACTTCAACTGACTCTGCGGTGGGTTTGCTCTGTTGTGGCCCATTACCTGTCTGCATGTCAAGAGTCAGCACTGTCTTTTCGTTGGAAGGACAACACTACTTCTTCAAGACTACACGGAAATCCATTACTTCCATGTGCATTTTCTTTTACTGCTCAGACTTTCAGAAAAACACTGCAATTTTACTGTGATGAATGATCAGGACTGTCTTTATGGACTGTGAGAAAATTTTAGCTTATGACCAACATTGTATCAATAAGTGTGTGCATTTGATTGCTTTGTTATTGTAATTATGAAACAAATTTTCAAGTCTGTATTGGCCACTGCCCAAAACAATTTGTAAAATTTTATGTGGGGAGCATGGGGGCTAATATGAAACGTCTCCTTTGAACAATTATACATGACTGTGCTTAAACTAACACACAATATTTTTAGCGCAACGCAATCTGACTTTCAGAAATCCCTACAAAAGAATGGCCCTGACTAACATTAACCTATACCTTTCACAAATCACTTACGTCACACCGAGCGAGGTGGCGCAGTGGTTACACACTGGACTCGCATTCGGAAGGACGACGGTTCAATCCCGCATCTGGCCATCCTGATTTAGGTTTTCCGTGATTTCCCTAAATCACTCCAGGCAAATGCCGGGATGGTTCCTCTGAAAGGGCACGGCCGACTTCCTTCCCCAACCTTCCCTAATCCGATGAGACCGATGACCACGCTGTTTGGTCTCCTTCCCCAAACCAACCAACCAACCAACCAACTTACCTCACAAAAATCTTCATTACTCGAACTCTTGCAATACAGCGAGCGCCACTACCGCCCGCTAAATAAAAGATTCAGACTACGGATGGCATTAACTACTGATAGGCATAGTTAGCAATTGAAAGATGTTAATAGAGAACAAACAATGTATTTACCTTAACAGTCATAATATATATAGTAGTTCATGACATCCAGTGTTATGAATTTCAAAACTCCGCCATCTCTCTCCCCACATCCACCACTGCTGGCGGCTCACCTCCAACTGCGCAACGCTACGCGCTCTTCACATCCAGCGGCCGCTGCCCAACACTACAATAGCAGACAACAATGGTAACTAGCCACAGACTGCACACAGCACAGCCAGTGATTTTCATACAGAGCACTACGTAACGTTGCCAATAAGAAAACATAAACAGCCTACTTACAACTTAATAAACGTTGCCAAAAGTGAAAGTATTGATAAGGGACTAATGAAAATCCTAGGATGGACACGGATTGAACCAAGGAACTTTTTTTGGACTGGTTGGCTTGCACTTTTCCACTGAGCCATCGAACTACAGAGATGGGAAAAAAACCATTGTGCCCCAGCGCTTGGACAACCTAATGGTCGAAGTAAATGCCCGTGATAAGCTAGAAATCCCCTTCGAGTATCAATCTTGAATAAAATTTCAGTTGCCCCCACATTTTCATTTACGTGCTTTGGTTGCTGCCATGGTGACATGACGATGGAAATTTAATGTTTCATTAAGAGGTGGATATTTAAGTTTTCGTGTAATGTACCTAAATATGTATAGCGTTCTGTTAATTGCATTATTAACAAGTGATTAAGTAACAGTTATAAAAAAATTGATGTAATATGGTCAAATTTAGGAAATTATAAAGTGGGTGTAAAAGTAGCTAAAGCAATGAATAATAATTTAAGAGGATTCTCCTGTCATCCTCAATCAGAGGTGTAACGCCGCTTCCTTTGGACGAAAAATGAAGAATATAAAAATAGTACCTCAAAGCACAAAAGTCCCAAAAGTCAAGTTCTAAATTTCATAAATGAAAAAAAAGAAAAAAAAAAACGAAGTCCCTTTTGGAACAATGTTGCTTGAATAGTAGCACGTAGATAGAAAAGAAATTCAGTACAAAGTAGCTTAGTGTTTTGAAAAAGAAAGAAAGAAAAAAGATAGAGTCCCATTAGTTTCGAAATAAAATCATAGTAGGTCGCAAAGTACAGTAATTAGAAATCACGGAGTAGGACGAACGATCTCAAAGAATACCCCTTATGAGTACTCTTTGGGAGTCGTGTGTAATACCTAAGAAAGAGCCATGCGCCGTTACTGTGTTACTAGAGTTTGCCGGAGCAACTCGTACCTCAACGTGTGCTCGTACACGTGGCCGCGACGCGATTTTTTTTTTTTTCTTTTTTTTTTTTTTTGAACGCTAAAGATTTGCGATCTACTACGACGCACTGGACTTGTAAGAAGTAAATCAGTAACTTCAGATAGGATATCACATAGGATCCAGATAGTGAAAGATTCAAAATTGTCTTAAACTGAATATTTTCAATAAAAGAATGGACATTACCCAAAAATAGAAACTGTTAATGATGGGCCGATATAGAGACTAAACTTTGAAACCGAATTGTGAGAAGAGAATTAACTTTCGTAAAATCAGTTAATGGACTCTGGAGCTTGCATAATTTCTTGGACCGAAGTATATGTCATTAATTCCACCCAGATAGGAAACGCTACTTCCTTACGGCAATGTTAGGATGTGAAAATGATGCAATAAACCAGCATTCAGTGTTATTACTGCGTTAATAACTTCTTCCAGTCCATTCAGTATTGTGTACTCAGTAAATAATTATCTGTGCGACGACATTGATTGTCCAAGGAACGCAACGTGCATAAGTACTCTGTTACGAACAATTAGGTTCAAGTAAACCGAAAAACTTTAGTGGAGATATTGGTGTTGTGTAAGTACTGAAGCTATGATTAATACCGGAATAGCAACTGATATATCCCTACGTGTAGCTGTGATTAAATACGCCGGGGAGCACGTAATTGCTTGACCTGATAGAGACAAATAATACGCACTCGGTGGCATTTCAGCGCAGCCCAAATAGATTTTTTTATGTAACGTCAATATACAGGGTCTCCCAGCTATCTTGTCCATCCAAAATATCTCTGGAACAATAACAGCTATTGGAAAACGACTTTCACCGGTATCAATGTAGGGCTGGGGCCCATGAATGTGCATATTTGGAAACATTCTAAAACGAAAGCATATGTGTTTTTTAACACAAACATATGTTTTTTTAAATGGACCTCCTATAGTTTTTCTTCAGCAATCCATAGCATGACAAAGCACATATAAAATGGCGTTGATTGCATCGCAATATTCCCATTACATCCCGAGATATTAAGACGCAAAGTTGACGCTTGAAACACCCGACATGCGCTGCTAGCGCACGTCCTGAGGCTCAGGCGTGAACTCCATGCTGCCCGTAATCGCGATGTGATTGACATGCGTAATCACACTTCCGTACTTATCAAGAGGTCCGAAACGAATAATACGGTCTGCTGCCATCCTGCATTAACGTCGTACATTCCAGCAGGTATTTATCCCATAGGCTAGGGGTGATGCGGCTCTGTAACATATCTGTGTACCGCAACGTTAGTCACAAAGTTTACTTCGCTTATCGTTAATCCGTTACTAAAAAGGTAATGCCGTTCAACGTTAAAACTTTACTTTACTGTAGATCTAGCGCAAGTGACAGTTAATCATTCACTCGTAATAGTAAAATTCATGTTGATGGTTTTAGTGAAACGAGCAAGTGGACTAAAAGTTTTACCGTTGTTTAGGTAAAAATGTTTTGATTTGGGAAGTTCAGGTAGGACATAGAAGATGAATGTAAACATGTTTAACCAATTAGTTTATTATCACATAATTATCAATGTTAAGTTTATCAAATGCGTTAAATGACAAATTGTTGCAAACAAATGTTTCTTAACATCACTGAGTAAAATGACCCTTTGTAGAAACTTCCACTGTGATACCAGCACTACATACTAAACATAGCGTTCACATCTCATGCTCAAAGTGATGCCCATTAGCTTGCACACATAGGGTCACTCTGCGGATGAAGGATGCCCTACTTGGTGCTACTGTTTCCTCTTTGATGGCTGTATAAGCATCAATAATGCGTCGCTTCATGTCCTCTGGTGTTGTTGGTTCATGTTGGTAAACAGCATCCTTCACTGCTCCCCAAAGAAAATAATCCAGCGGTGTAAGGTCCGGAGATCGGGCAGGCCACCTAACTGGGCCTCCTCGTCCAATCCACCTACCAGGGAACTTACGGTTCAGAAGTCGTCGTGCTCGTAAGGTGTTATGTGCAGGGCATCCGTCATGCTGATACCACATGACCATTCTCCGGTTCAGAGGTACGGTGTCCAAGAGAACAGGAAGATTGTGTCGTATAAATCTGGAGTATTGTCTGCCATTTTGGATGCCATTTATAAAGAAAGGTCCGATAATGGTATCTCCAATAATCCCACACGAAACATTAACTTTCCACGGACTGACGGAACCATTTTGGATTGTCTGCGGACCAAAAATGCATATTCCTCATATTGACAATTCCTTCGTTGGAGAATGATGCCTCGTCGGTAAAGAGAACATCTGCAAAACAATTTGTATTAGTCAGAAGTTTTTGCTGAGCTCACCGACAAAATGTTACCCTATTGTGGAAGTCATTTCCATCAAGATCCTGGTGTAAATTAACATGGTAAGGATGAAATTTATGACGTTTAAGAATACTCTGTGCACTTGATTTCGTCACACCAACTTCACGTTCAATTTGACGTGTGCTGATTTGAGGAGTCACAGCTATGGTAGCGAGCACAGCAACTTCAGCACGTTCATCTGTGTGTGTTCTAGGACGATGTCTAGGTCTTGGATTTAATCTTCCCGTTTCACGTAGACGAGATGTGAGACGACCAAACATCCGGCGCGAAGGCGATGGCTTGTCAGGGAATCGTCTTCTGTACAGTCGATCTGCCTGAACAGCATTTCGTCCACCTACAACAGTGTACAGTACAGGTATGTAGAGTAGGGTAGAAAACAGACATATTAACTTAATAATCATAATGTTCGCTAACAGTACTATCAACAAACAAGCAATCTCATAACGTATTTCCCGTCAACGTACATTCTCCATAGATCAGCAGCATTTCTACCATATCTTCATGTGTGTACATTATACTGTACAGTATAAGTTCAACAACACAACGTTTACTCACAATGTGTACTACCTCCGTGCCGTCACTAGATTACTCTGATGCACGACTACACTGGCAAGCGGTGTACTGCACGCCAAACAACAACAAATGGGATGCTCGGAGGGTGGTGGAGTACAGGAGTTTGCATGGGTCCCAAAGTAACTGTGGTAACTGTGGCAGTAGTGGGAACTACGTTGGACACTTGACTAGGTAGAGCCAGGCCCTGCGCGACAGGCACGATGGGTCATATAACGCATTAGATAAACCTTATTTTGGGTGTGCAGGATAAATAAGACAACCTGACGTACGCCGATCGGTACTGGTTCATATTGTGTACGTAGATACGCAAAACGTGCAAGAGGAAAACCATTATGTGCTTACGAGAGTTGATGGCAGCAGACCGTATTATTCGTTTCGGACCTCTTGATAAGTATGGAGGTGTGATTACGCAAGTCAATCACATCGCAATTACGGGCAGGCCTGAGCCTGAGGACGTGCTCTAGTAGCGCATGCCGGGTGCTTCAAGCGTCAACTTCGCGTCTCAATATCTCGGGATGTAATGGGAATATTGCGATGCAATCAACGCCATTGTGTATGTGCTTTGTCATGCTATGGATTGCTGAAGAAAAAATATAGGAGGTCCATTTAAAAAAACATAAGTTTGTGTTAAAAAACACATATGCTTTCGTTTTAGAATGTTTCCAAATATGTACATTCATCACATTGATACCTGTGAAAGTTTTTTTCCAATAGCTGTTGTTGTTCCAGAGATATTTTGGGTGGACAAGATAGCTGGGATACCCTGTATACAGCTCTACCGCCAGTTAGACTGCGACGTTATAGAGGCTGTTGTCAAATAACAAATTAAAATAGATAATATGTAAATTTGGCCGAAAAATGTTCTAGTGCCTTTACTTTATCCAAAGGCAACATTACAAGATGTGACACAGATATGACCATCCCTCTTCAACTATAGTCGTGACGTACACTTGGCTAGAATTTATATTTGGTATGATGAATGGCCGCTTGCTCTGCAGGGTATCCGTCTCAAGAGTCACCATGCACATTTTCTGTGATATTTCAGCAGATATTAGCAATTTAGCTTTTACAATGTGTAACTGTAATCAGCCGAAACAAATACTGTGCATCACATGTTTCATGCGACACCCAGTGTCGACATAAGCGACTGTTTCTTTCCCGTTACAGACAAAATAATTTTTAAAGCGGGATTTTACGTGCGCGTTCGATAGAACGGTCCCAGCTAGTGCAAGATTCGTTTTTTCGATATCTATCAACAGTAAAACACGCCGACTGACAGGTGCGCCAGCAGCTACCGAGCAGCGCTGCTGCACAGCGGCAACAGTCAGGGCGCACAAGGATGATGCTGTCGCTGCTACATTACTTGTTGTTCTTGTCCTTATCGATACATATCGATAAAAATATCGCACTAGACTAACTAGGGGACCAATCTATCGCATGGCACGTAAAATACCGCTTTAAAATCACTTTGTAACGGCAAAGAAACCGACGCTTTCCGTCGGCTCCGGACATCGCACGAAAGACGTTGAGAGGTTCCATGACCTCTTTTGCATGTCTCCTCTCATTTTCATCAATTTTATTAATGTTCTATGTCATTGCACGGTAGTAACAGACCGAATAAGGTTATTGTAATGAGAGTATTTGTACTGAGAGCTCAAAAAATACTTTTCACTTGATTCCTAAACATGTTAGGTTACCTCCCTGGGTGGCTTGTGTGAGGCTAGCATCGGAGGACGCTGCACACGGCATTTCCGGTTGGGGCTGCACTTCCCTGCATTCTGACGGGTTCGTACAAGAGGCTTAAGCGCCTGGCGGAACGACTGACGTCGGTCGAGTTTCGCCTATTGTATACAGAGCGAAACGACCTGCGAGACGTCTGAGTGTCGCCAAAGTTTATGTGTTTACCATTCCGGCGCGTCCGGAACGAAGATTCCTGGCACCGACTGACTGCATTGTCCTCATGATTCTGAGAATACTTGTGGACTGTGCCCTGCTGGGGGCAACTGTCTGGTGCCGGATCGACGGTGGTCTAGGCATGTTGTTTTCGTAGCCGGTCAAACGGCAAGTTCAGTGCCCTCAGCTGAATAGCAGAGACATGATTGGTCAACTTAACTGAGGCTAGTTGACGTCATAAAGCCCTGCTCGAAATCGGAGGGAACGGTCCCTATTGGCGCGAATGATGTTCTGAGACAGTGTGGGAGAATTTTGGAATCAGAACTGAATGCTGATTCATAATTTTCGAGGAGAGTAGCGAGTAGAGCAATGTTGGCTTTTCTCTTGCGTTGTGCGGAGAGTGGTTTTCGGGATCTGATCTTCCTCAGAGTCGGACGGTCTTGCGACTTGGTCGCTCGTTTTCGGAAGAACTTAGAATTCTCGGACAACCTTCCCGGCCAGGGGATGACACAGAAGTCGGCGCCTACATCATCAGGACGCTGCTTACCGTGGACGTGCTGCAGATTTCAGTACTGGTACAGTATTTTGCGGCTCCGGCATTGTAGGACGTTATCAAAAATGGTTCAAATGGCTCTGAGCACTATGGCACTTAACTTCTGAGGTCATCAGTCCCCTAGAACTTAGAACTACTTAAACCTAACGAACCTAAGGACATCACACACATCCATGCCCGAGGCAGGATTGGAACCTGCGACCGTAGCGGTCGCGCGGTTCCAGAACGTAGCGCCTAGAACCGCTTGGCCACTCTGGCCGCCCAGGACCTTATCGATTTTATACTGAATCCATCAGCAGCACGCGCTCTCGCTTTGCTACAAGTCCACCTCGCTTGTTTCTCCATGTGATCCCATTCGAGCTCTCACTACTAATTGTGATACTGCAATATAGTCGGGAGATTAATATTTGATTCATTAGGACCTCCAGTCATTATCGTCAGTCTATAGCATCACAGAGAGTAGGAGCCCTTTGTTCTCGAGCCAACTCTTGTTCTCATAATATTTCAGTATACCCTATCCTTTAACTTACTGTGTGTGTCGACAATCGTGTGCATTTATGTCCTGTTGTATAATAAATAAATAATAAATCTCATTGTAATATTTAATCCGCATATCATTTCGTAGAAATAGGCAGAATCCCATTTCCTTTTGTTTATTATGATGAAGTTCTCTTTTTTTAGTAGATTACAATGTTTATTAAATTATTGTGAGTGTGTACTCCTTATTTTACCAACTAGCAGGGTCCACCATCATTTCCTTCCGTTACCGTTGTGCTCATAATTAATTATCTGGTATGTAAGGAGGGGGTCGAGTGCGTGTCTCGTTCTCATGCAAAATTCGTCTGAATTGAAGAGGTACAGACTCCTCTCCACCCAGGCACCTCGCAACGTGATGAGCAGTAGCTGTCTGAGATGGTTCCAGCTACACATTTCAGAAACTTAATTTCAAATACCTGCTGAAACATCAGATGAAATGCGACTGATGAGTCTCAAGAGGATCGCGCGAGGTGGCGCAGTGGTCAGCACACCGGACTCGCATTCTGGAGGACGACGGTTCAAACCCGCGTCCGGCCATCCTGATTTACGTTTTTCCATGATTTCTCTGAATCACTTTAGGCAAATACCGGTACGGTTCCTCTGAAAGGGCACGGCCGATTTCCTTCCCCATCCTTTCCCAATCCGGCGGGACCGATGACCTCGCGGTTTGGTCCCATCCCCCAAATCAAATAACCAACCAACTCCTGGCAGGGATACCCTCTCTATGGGAAAATGTTACTTAATGTAAATGAGTAGCAAAAACAATCTGCAACGATTGAATACAGTATTATCCGTTTTGCTGCTTCACTATGTCACCTCTATTAAATAACCATACTAACATTGCAAAGCGACATTAAATGGAACGAGCACGTAAGATCGTTGATATTGAAGGCGAACGGTCGATTCCGGTTTATTGGGAGAATTATAGGCAAGTGAACCTCATCTGTAAAGGATAAAAGCATACAGAACACTTGTATGAGTCGTTCTTGATGATGATGATGATGATGATGATGATGATGATGATGTTTGGTTTGCGACGCGCTCAACTGCGCGATTATCAGCGCCCGTACAAATTCCCAACCCTTTCCCAGCCCAATCTCGCCGCTTTCATGAATGATGATGAAATGATCACGACAACACAAACACCCAGTCATCTCGAGGCAGGTGAAAATCCCTGACCCCGCCGGGAATCGAACCTGGGATTCCGTGCTCAGGAAGCAAGAACGCGACCGCTAGGCCACGAGCTGCGAAGTACAGTCGTTCTTGAGTATTGCTCGATAGTTTTGGACCGCCCGTAGGTCGGATAAAGGTAGAGATGGAAGTAATTCAGACGCGTCCTACTAGACGTGTTACCCGTAGATTCGATCAACACGCAAGTATTACAGAAATACTTATTTTCCTTTCCCTGTCCGAACGAGAACGTCTAAACTCTTTTCTTACAAAATTGTACAAGTTTAATGGCCTTCTCATCATGTATGTACAGCTAGATGTAGATGTATCATCTAATGGCCTAATGTAAAAACATTCACCTTTGCTAGAGAGGATAATATATGCGGCATACCTGAAATAAATTGTGTAAACAGTGTACGAAGGAAACAGAAAAAAAATGAAATGATCGTATGGCATTTATTGGCTGGGATATCCCCTTCGGGGTTCGGCCGCGTATTGCAAGCCTTTTTAGTTGACGCCACTTCGGCGACTTGCGTGCCAGTGATGATGAATATGATGATGAAGGACACACGACACCCAGTCCCCTGACGGGAATCGAACCCGGGCCCCCCTTGCGTGGTAGGCTGTAACGCTACCGCTGCGCTAGAGAGGCGGACAACAGAAAAAGATAAATAAAAATATAACTCGCGTGACCAGAAATGTCACAACAAGATAAACTTCTCGTTTGTGCACGACGCGGCCGGTCTAAAAAATTCTTGAGAGAAATTGTGTCGGAGAATAAACCCCGCCAGTAACTCTGGAGAGATCGCATCAAGAGTAGCTCGGCCGGGGCTCGCACCGCGCGCCACGCGGCTTTGTTATTATAATTCCTCGTTTCGTTTTCCCCCCTGCGGCGTTCTGTTTTTAGACGCTTCGTATGCAACGCGACAAGTTCTCACGGAATGAATTCCGGCGATGGCTATCGGCGGCGGCGTTTAATTTAGCCCGGTGTTCAGAAGTGGCCGTGACGTATGCGGGGCACGCAGCCGGCTCCTGCCCGTAACTCGGCCGGCCAGATACGTGCCTAGCGCAGGCCACGCAGCCACGCAGCCACGCTCACCGCAGCGCCAGCGGTCCGCTAGTCGCACCCCGTCGACGAGTGCAGTGTGGTGGGCCTAGCCTAGCAAGCAAACCCGCTCTCCTTTGATTCCGGGTTGCCGGAAGCCAACATGTTTGTGTCAGAAGTAGAAAAACTGTGAAAGCTTAGGGACGTAAAGACAAGCGTTTAGGAGCTAATAGGACCCACAAAGTACCAGTAAAGTGTTGGAAACACTACACCAAAAGTCGCTAAAATGTTCGTTTCACGTGTTTATATGAACTAATAATACGGTAAGAAGTTGGGAATCTCAATATAAAGGAAGAAACAACTCGCTGAAAAGAAGTAGTATACACTACTGGCCATTAAAATTGCTACACCAATACGAAATGCACGTGATAAACGGGTATTCATTGGACAAATATATTATACTAGAACTGACATGTGATAGCATTTTCACGCAGTTTGGGTGCATAGATCCTGAGAAATCAGTACCCAGAACAACCACCTCTGGCCGTAATAACGGCCTTGATACGCCTGGGCATTCAGTCAAACAGAGCTTGGATGGCGTGTACAGGTACAGCTGCCTATGCAGCTTCAACACGATACCACAGTTCATCAGGAGTAGTGACTGGCGTATTGTGATGAGCCAGTTGCTTGGCCACCACTGCCCAGACGTTTTCAATTGGTGAGAGATGTGGAGAATGTGCTGGCCAGGGCAGTCGAACATATTCTGTATCCAGAAACGCCCGTACAGGACCTGCAACATGCGGTCGTGCATTATCCTGCTGAAGTGTAGGGTTTCGCAGGGATCGAATGAAGGGTAGAGCCTCGGGTAGTAACACATCTGAAATGTAACGTCCACTGTTCAAAGTGCCGTCAATGCGAACAAAAGGTAACCGAGACGTATAACCAATGGCACCCCATACCATCACGTCGGGTGATACGCCAGTATGGCGATGACGAATACACGTTTCCAATGTGCGTTCACCGTGATGTCGCCAAACACGGATGCGACCATCATGATAATCTAAACAGAAACTGGCTTCATCCGAAAAAAATGACGTCTCGCTATTCGTGCACCCAGGTTCGTTGTTGAGTACACCATCGCAGGCGCTCCTGTCTGTGATGCAGCGTCAAGGGTAACCGCAGCCATGGTCTCCGAGCTGATAGTCCGTGGTGCTGCAAACGAAGTCGAACTGTTCGTGCAGATGGTTGTTTTCTTGCAAACGTCCCCATCTCAGGGATCGAGAAGTGCCTGCACGATCCGTTACAGCCATGCGGAGAAGATGCCTGTCATCTCGACTGCTAGTGATACGAGGCCGTTGGGATCCAGCACGGCGTTCCGTATTACCCTCCTGAACCCACCGATTCCATATTCTGCTAACCGTCATCGTATCTCGACCAACGCGAGCAGCAATGTCGCGATACGATAAACCGCAATCGCGATAGGCTACAATCCGACCTTTATCAAAGTCGGAAACGTGATGGTACGCATTTCTCCTCCTTACACGAGGCATCACAACAACGTTTCACCAGGCAACGCCGGTCAACTGTTGTTTGTCTATGAGAAATCGATTGGAAACTTAACTCATGTCAGCACATTGTAGGTGTCGCCACCGGCGCCAACCTTGTGTGAATCCTCTGAAAAGGTAGTCATTTGCATATCACGGCATCTTCTTCCCGTCGGTTAAATTTCGCGTCTGTAGCACGCCATCTTCGTGGTGTAGCAATTTTAATGGTCAGTAGTGTAATAATACGGTAAGAAGTTGGAAATCTCAATACAATGGAAGAAACAACTCGTTGAAAAGAAACAATATACGTTGGGCTGTTGAAAATATATCTTTTTATTGACTTCAAGCAAAGTCTATTACAAGAGGCAAAAAAATGTGAATTCATCAAGTAAACAGTGAGACAGTTCACAGTGGTCACATTTTACAAAAGCGATAACCTAACTCTTTGCACACTCATCATTTGTCAATGAATCGAAGCAGTAATTCTTTGGCGCAATCCATTTTACAGGTTCGTCGTCCAAGTATCCGCCCTTACAAAAAGAATACTTTATAAAGTTCTTGAAACGAGAAGCGCTGATCTGATGTAGGGGAAAGGACTGCAGTGCCAGAAAACTATCGGGATGCCAAATGTACTCCTGCGTCTCGACTGTTATGTCCAGCCTTGTCGTCAAATGTGGGGTGTCTAGGAAGCCAGCATAAAACATTCAAACAAATCGTATTAATGAGTTTTATTACAAAATTGAAAGAGACAATACTCAACTTTGTCAATTACACAGATGTGTCGCAACCAAAGAGCGACGTATGAAATAATGAATATTCTTTAGTATAAACAATCACAAGCCTGAGCTACATAGATTGTGCTGCGCGGGGTAGCCGCGCGGTGTGGGGCTTCCTGTCACGGTTCGCGCGGCTCCCCCCAATCGATTCCAGTCCGCCCTCGGGCATGGGTGTGTGTGTTGTCCTTCGCGTAAGTTAGTTTAAATTAGATTAAGTAGTGTGTAAGCTTAGGGACCGATGACCTCAGCAGTTTGGTCCCGTAAGGTCTTACCACAAATGTTCATTCACATAGAATGTACAAGCACAGTAACTGGCGTTGACGCTTCTATACAAGCGGCTAATCTTGAAGGTACTACTGAACTGGACCGCGACGAGTCGGGTGCGGCGCTTACGTCCTCTTCCCATAGAGGCCGCTGCTGTCGCGTTGTCGTCCTGGAGGGAGGTCGGTCAGCTTGCGATTGGCTGACGTCTCCTCACAGCCATCTCTTACCTATCGTTCCCGACTGGTGTGCCGGCGCATGACTTTACGCCGTAATATCGATAATGACTTTCCGTTATGTAGCGAACAAAAGATTTGTAGTGTCTGAAAAAATGAATATCCAGAGGCTGGATCTTTCCCGTACATCCTTAAGGTATCTATCCTTTTTGTATGACTTTACCATCAGGTACTTCGGAAGCAGACAATGCATGATCTATGTTAGAACACCATGAATTCACTTAAGGGCATAATTTTCTGCAATTTTGTCATACGAGGTGCATTCAAGTTCTAAGGCCTCCGATTTTTTTTCTAATTAACTACTCACCCGAAATCGATGAAACTGACGTAACTTCTCAACGTAATCGCCCTGCAGACGCACACATTTTTCACAACGCTGACGCCATGATTCCATGGCAGCGGCGAAGGCTTCTTTAGGAGTCTGTTTTGACTACTGGAAAATCGCTGAGGCAATAGCAGCACTGCTGGTGAATGTGCGGCCACGGAGAGTGTCTTTCATTGTTGGAAAAAGCCAAAAGTCACTAGGAGCCACGTCAGGTGAGTAGGGAACATGAGGAATCACTTCGAAGCTGTTATCACGAAGAAACTGTTGCGTAACGTTAGCTCGATGTGTGGGTGCGTTGTCTTGGTGAAACAGCACACGTGCAGCCCTTCCCGGACGTTTTTGTTGCAGTGAAGGAAGGAATTTGTTCTTCAAAACATTTTCGTAGGATGCACCTGTTACCGTAGTGCCCTTTGGAACGCAATGGGTAAGGATTACGCACGCCCTCGCTGTCCCAGAACATGGACACAATCATTTTTTCAGCACTGGCGGTTACCCGAAATTGGTGGCGGTGAATCTGTGTGCTTCCATTGAGCTGACTGGCGCTTTGTTTCTGGATTGAAAAATGGCATCCACGTCTCATCCATTGTCACAACCGACGAAAAGAAAGTCCCATTCATGCTGTCGTTGCGCGTCAACATTGCTTGGCAACATGCCACACGGGCAGCCATGTGGTCGTCCGTCAGCATTCATGGCACCCACCTGGATGACACTGTTCGCATTTTCAGGTCGTCATGCAGGATTGTGTGCACAGAACCCACAGAAACGCCAACTCTGGAGGCGATCTGTTCAACAGTCATTCGGCGATTCCCCAAAACAATTCTCTCCACTTTCTCGATCATGTCGTTGTGTGAGCCTGAGGTTGTTTCGGTTTGTTGTCACATGATGTTCTGCCTTCATCAAACTGTCGCACCCACAAACGCACTTTCGACACATCCATAGCTCCATCACCACATGTCTCCTTCAACTGTCGATGAATTTCAATTGGTTTCACACCACGCAAATTCAGAAAACGAATGATTGCACACTGTTCAAGTAAGGAAAACGTCGCCATTTTAAGTATTTAAAACAGTTCTCATTCTCACCGCTGACGGTAAAATTCCATCTGCCATACGGTGCTGCCATCTCTGGGACGTATTGACAATGAACGCAGCCTCATTTTAAAACAATGCGCATGTTTCTATCTCTTTCCAGTCCGGAGAAAAAAAATCGGAGGCCTTAGAACTTGAATGCACCTCGTATGATGACATGAAGGAGACCGTGGCTGTTGTTTGAAGACAAATGTTGATAGTGTTGGGACAGCAACCAGCCACAAATTTACTTTCAGTTCCTTCATTCAAAGGGTACCGCTGCCAGTTTCGAATCGTTGTGATTCATCAACAGACAGTTGACGCGCTTTCTTATCACTTGGTGTGTTTTTTACAAATTAATTGTCCTAAAATATAAATAATACATAATTATAAACACGCCACATACAGATGGATGCGTTACAGATTTTCGTTGCGTGTGACTTACGTGAAATGTCGGTTTGGAGTGTTTGTTTTCATAACATTCGTCCAACAGATGTGAATACATTCCCACTCCATCCTTATTGTTGCTCACGTAAATTTTTCTCACTGAACACTTTGGATTTGTCGCTGAGAAGCTTTCTAACACGCACCACATGTTTTGATACATACAAAGAGCTTACAAACATATGAGTATCAAAGATGCTATGATATATCGTAAGATTTGAGGATGATGTCCTATGGTTGGAAAGGATCATATATTCATTTACGCAACTGTAACGCCTTTTACGCTGGTACAGAGACATAGATTTTTTGAGTTGATATTGTTACATTAATTATAAATTGAAGACAACTTAAAAATTTTGCATCTAGCAGAAAAAGGAGCCACTGTGAATATATTAGAAGAAATAGTAATACACACACACAAAAACAGCACCCCAGACTATATCCTTAATGAACAAACAGAGTTAGCTGCCACCCCTTTCCTGAAAAATTCCCAAAAATCATTTTCCAAGCTCCAAAGCAAATGATATTAGTACGCCTATCTGCAGATCAAGTAGCAAATGCATATGTTACTATAATTCTCACGATGCTAAATGTAATTAAATTATGTACTATTTTACCAATACAGTAATATATATATATAAACTTTATAATTAATGTAACAATATCAACTCAAAAAATCAATGTCTCTCTACCAGTGTAAAAGGCATTACAGTTGCGTAAATGAATATATGATCCTTTCCAAACATAGGACATCATCGTCATATCTTACTATATATCATAGCATCTTTGATACTCATATGTTTGTAAGCTCTTTGTATGTACAAAACATGTGATGCATGGTAAAAATCTTCTCAGTGACAAATCTAACGTGTTCAGTGAGAAAAATTTACGTGTGCAACAGTAAGGATGCAGTGGGAATGTATTCACATCCGTTGAAGCGTGTAAACCGTCTGA
Organism: Schistocerca americana; assembly: GCF_021461395.2. Classification (NCBI taxonomy): domain Eukaryota; kingdom Metazoa; phylum Arthropoda; class Insecta; order Orthoptera; family Acrididae; genus Schistocerca; species Schistocerca americana. Next base: position 149,360,167 of record NC_060123.1, read on the forward strand.
TGACGAATCACAACGATTCGAAACTGGTAACGGTACCCTTTGAATAAAGGAACTGAAAGTAAATTTGTGGCTGGTTGCTGTCCCAACACCATCAGCATAATTTTCTTCCTGTCATCAGGCATACTTCGCCGAAATACGTCACTAATGAACCGTTTGGCGTCTGCTTTCGACATGTTCGCTGTTTTTCCTGCATACGATCTTACATTCGGAAGATCTGGCTTTGATTGCGGGAATTTTCCTCATGGATCGAAAACAAGCTCGTATGTTGGCCACAGTATTTCGCCATCCATTGAAATCACAGGCATAATCATTAAACTGTCTCGTGTCGCAGAGGCTGATCCAACAACAGTGCGAACGCCTGTTGTTCCTCTGGTTTGCAGGGTTCGCCAGCCATGTAACTCTTTGTCAAATCTGCTCCGGTCAGCATTGAAGACACGAGTCGTTGGAAAGTTTTCTGTAACGACTAGGTTGCGAATCTTTGCAACAGAATCATCTTTGGAACAAAATAACGCCGACTGTGTGGGTTATTGCTCGGTCAACAATGTTATTCCACTTCTTGAAGCGAAATACCCAGGAACCAGAAGCTTTAAAATCATTGCGTTTTATTGGCAGGACACTTAGAAAATGTAACAGATCTACTAAGGAGACTACCAACACTACGATTGTCCGTCCTCTTTTAGGATACTGCTGCGCGGTGTGGGATCCTTACCAGATAGTTTTGACGGAGTACATCGAAAAAGTTCAAAGAAGGGCGGCACGTTTTATACAGCATCATCACGAAATATGGGAGAGAGTGTCAATGAAATGATACAGGATTTGGGATGGACATCATTAAAAAATGGCTTTTTTCGTTGCGGAGTAATCTTCTCACGGAATTCCAATCACCAGCTTTCTCCTCCGAATGCGAAAACATTTTGTTGACGCCGACCTACATAGGGAGAAACGATCACCATGATAAAATAAGGGAAATCAGAGCTCGTACGGAAAGATATAGGTGTTCGTTCTTACCGCGAGCTATGCGAGATTGGAATAATAGAGAATTGTGAAGGTGGTTCGATGAACCCTCTGCAAGACACTTAAGTGTGATTTGCAGAGCATCCATGTAGATGTAGATGTAGATTGTATTTTGCTGATCCATCGCTGTCTTAAGTTGCAGGTCCCATAGTCACAACATCCGGTCATGAATGATTGCTCCTTCTGTTTCCTTCTGTTTGAATTTCTGCAGGACGGCCTGATGGAGTTTTTGGATCGACGTTCATTTTTTTCAACAATTTGTACAGAATGTTCATGTTCTTAATTTCCTTCAACTGTCTGATTGCTGACGCTGAAGTTTTGTCCGAGTTTCGCCTGTCGTAGGAGTTGTGGTCCAGCGCACTAAAGCGTGCCGCTTGGAGGTAGTCCAGTCCTTTTCTGTGGTGTCTGCTGGACCACCATACTTTCGCTGTTTCGGCAAAGGCACTTACTCGGAGCCAATCAACTCGAAGTAGAGGGAGGCGATTGTTGCTACGAGCGTTGCTGTTCCCTAACGACGCTATCCTCTCCGAAGTCCATTTCCTCGTCCCATTCTTCCCCATCGCCTCCAGCAGATATTAATGTCCAGATCTCTTCCACAAACTCCATATCATTTTCCACGACACAAGTTTTGTGTTTCATTATCTCCGATTCCTGGATGTTCGGAGACCGATTGCTTGTTCCGAATCGGGAGACCAAGGCAGCCATAATATCTTCCCGATCTATCTGCAATGTAAGAAGACATACGTTAGTACTTGAGAGCAACATACTGGAACCTACAAGAAATAGAGACGTCATGACGGGAATATGTCCATCGATACACTCTTAACTGATACTTTGTGGTTCCCATACCTCCTAAACGCTTGCGCCTCTGCCCCTAAGATTAACAGTTTTTGTGCTTGTGACTTAAGCTTTCAGAAAATATATGGATTTCCGGCAAACAGGTATCAAGGGAGAGATTGCTTACTGGTGAGTATTTAACCTCGGACCCCGCCTTCCACAGCTTGAGGAAGGACGCGTATCGGCACGGGTTGAACAACATTACCTGATAAAGGAAGTGAAGAACTAACAAGGTACCCCTTGAGTGGGAGGTCGCAAAAGGCCAGTGATGTTTACGCCATTCGACGCCCAACATATTGTCTACCATGCAAATACAATACCGGATGCTAATGGAAACAGGGGGTGGGACTGGTATCCAGTGGTGAGCACGGGATGAGACTATAGAGCGTAATTGAACTGCTTAGTCGACGAATAACTCACAACAGTGCTACCCTTGTAGCACTGTTGATACAAATCACAGCAATGGCGACGATATAAAAATAAAATATTGCATTATATCTTCAAAAACAGTCTCCGAAGTTGACATTTCGTCAGACGAAGTGGCAGATGAAATATTAGTGTTCCTGCAAGATGAATCGATGGAACGTGTAGTGTCGTTTACACTTGAGTCTGAGGACAATGTGCATAGGAGTGCAATGATGATGATACGTGCTAAACAAGTGATAGTGATACTGAACTAGGTGTCGAGCCGTGTAGCTCATCATCCTTGTCGGACAGGGACCCACATATCCCATCTCCAGTGAAGCGTACTAAAGGACAGGCGTTGTCCAAGGAGTGGGTCCAAAAATAATACGTACATGGAAGATTATACGCAGCATAGTAAAAACACAGCTATGCACAGATTTCGAATAAGTCTGCAGCAATATGACCGTGTAGTGCGTAAGAAAAACCACGGATTTTCCAGGGAGGACGAGACGCACTTGTTTCAAAAACTGGTGTTTGCATGTTTCAAGGATGCTCGATACAGATTACAGGATTTGCATTATAGTGACCTAGTACGTTATACATATCAGGTTGCACGCGACATTGATTAAAGTGATTTCGAGGGAAGCAGTGAATGATTGCGTAACTTCAAACAGTGCTACAGAACAGGGAGACGTAAGACAACGAAATCTGAACCAAAGCGTCAACTTGATGACGCACAGCAAACTACGGAATCGGCTCAAAAATTTGTAGATGACATGAACAAACTTACCCCATCGTTCCGCAGAAAGTTGTTTTCAACTGCGACCAACTGGGACTGGGACAGGAAATGCATGTGAAAGGAATCCTGGAAATTAGAGGTAAACAGAGAGTTATATCAAGATCAGCTAACATCAGTTCCTTAACACATTCGTATACAATTATGCTGATTGTTAATCTGGATGGTAAATTGGCTGGAAAGTTGTAAATTGTGCTTCGAGAAGTTGGAAGTGCTTTGTCTCCTACGATTCTTTCTCGTATGTGTGACCTTCCTAGTGCAGTAGGGAATATTTTTGTTAATCTGGATGGTAAATTGGCTGGAAAGTTGTATATTGTGCTTCGAGAAGTTGGAAGTGCTTTGTCTCCTACGATTCTTTCTCGTATGTGTGGCCTTCCTAGTGCAGTAGGAAATATTTACGTCACAGCAAGCCAGAGTGGGAAAATGGGCGTAAGACAACTACAACTATGGTATGAGCACTGCTTTTGGCCAATATCTGGTCAAAATAACTTGCTTTTGCTTGATTCCCGGTCTGGGTACGAAAGTTATACTCCTCTGGTGGAAACTATCCCTCCTGAAAAGTTTGTGACATTGTAATTCATACCGCATGGAACCACTGTTAAATTCAGCCTCTGGAGGGTCGTTTTTTCGTGCCTATGAAACATACAGGGTGTCCAGAAAAGGACTCCCTGATTTCAAAATTAAATATCTCGAAAACAAAGATCGATAGAGGAATGCAGTAAACGGTATGTTTATAGTGAAAGCTGTAAGAAGTTTATACAGCAGCTTGAAATAACAGTTACAAAAGCTGCTAACAGATGGCGCTGTAATCACCATACGTAATGCCTAGTATAAATAGTGATCCGAAGCCCAGAGTGATCAGTTCCACCATTGAAACGTGAAAGGAGGTTAGCGTATCAAAGGAAGAGATTAAAACCATGTACTCCATTGAAAAACGCGTTTTCCTGGTGCTAGAGTACCACAGGTTAGAAGAGAGTCCCACGGCAACAAGGCGAAGTTTTCAAGCACGATTTAATGTTCCAAAAGGACCCGATGCGAAAACCATTCGTACGCTCTTCGCAAAATTTCAACGAACATTCAGCGTAACTGATGATCTAGTGGGGCATGTTGGCCGCAAGCAAACCGCAGTTACGCCTGAAAATATCGCCACAGTTTCTGGAATTATTCAGCGAAATCCAATGTCATCCGTCCGTAGAATTGCATCTGAGACTGGTTTGAAGCGTTGCAGCACGCAGAAAATACTGAGAAAGAGCCTACACATGTTTCCATTCAAAATTCAAACGCACCAGGCCATACCCGTACGACCTGTGCAACAAAGGGTTGCCTTTGCTAATCAGATGCTCACAGTGATTGATAGTGAAGGATTTGATGTTGGCTGCATCTGGTTTACAGATGAAGACTCTTCCACCTGAATGGATACGTGAATAAGCAGAACTGGCGATTTTGGGGTTCCGAAAAGCCATATTGGTGTGAAGCGAAACCCCTGTATTCTCCTAAAGTTACTGTGTGGGCTGCAGTATGCAGTAGAGGTATTTTTGGCCCTTTTCCATTCGAGAAACGGTCACTGGTGCACGTTACTTTGCAATTTTGGGACAATTTGTCGCCACACACCAAGCGTTAGAGGATCAACCAGGTACTGAATGGTTTATGCGAGATGGAGCCCAACCACTTCGGACCGAACAAGTGTTTCGCTTTCTTGCGGAATACTTCGGCAATCGAGTCATTGCTTTGGAATATCCCAAATTTACTGGTGCAGGCATGGATTGGCCTCCATATTCGCCGGATTTGACTCCCTGTGACTTTTTTTGTGGGGCACAGTGAAAGACATGGTCTACCCGAAGCATCCCGCCACTCTGGACGAGCTTGAATCGGCGATCTCTGTGGCATGTGAATCCATTTCGGTTGAGACACTACGAAATGTGATGGCGAATTTCATTCTTCGTTTGCGCCACCTCTCTAGTGCCAATGGTGAACATTTTGAAAACATTGTGATGTGATTGTTTGTAAAGATTGTTGTTGTTGATGTTGTGGTCTTCAGTCCTGAGACTGGTTTGATGCAGCTCTCCATGCTACCCTATCCCGTGCAAGCTCCTTCATCTCCCAGTACCTACTGCAACCTACATCCTTCTCAATCTGCTTAGTGTATTCATCTCATGGTCTCCCTCTACGATTTTTACCCTCCACGCTGCCCTCAAATACTAAATTTGTGATCCCTTGACGCCTCAGAACATGTCCTACCAACCGATCCCTTCTTCTGGTCAAGTTGTGCCACAAACTTCTCTTCTCCCCAATCCTATTCAATACTTTCTCATTAGTTATGTGATCTACCCATCTAATCTTCAGCATTCTTCTGTAGCACAACATTTCGAAAGCTTCTATTCTCTTCTTGTCCAAACTATTTATCGTCCATGTTTCACTTCCATCATGGCTACACTCCATACAAACACTTTCAGAAATGTCTTCCTGACACTTAAATCTATACTCGATGTTAACAAATTTCCCTTCTTCAGCAACGCTTTCCTTACCATTGCCAGTCTACATTTTATATCCTCTCTACTTCGACCATCATCAGTTATTTTGCTCCCCAAATAGCAAAACTCCTTTACTACTTTAAGTGTCTCATTTCCTAATCTAATTCCCTCAGCATCACCCGACTTAATTCGACTACATTCCATTATCCTCGTTTTGCTTTTGTTGATGTTCATCTTATATACTCCTTTCAAGACACTGTCCATTCCATTCAACTGCTCTTCCAAGTCCTTTGCTGTCTCTGACAGAATTACAATGTCATCGGCGAACCTCAAAGTTTTTATTTCTTCTCCACGGATTTTAATACCTACTCCGAATTTTTCTTTTGTTTCCTTTACTGCTTGCTCAATATACAGATTGAACAACATCGGGGAGAGGCTACAACCCTGCCTTACTCCCTTCCCAGCCACTGCTTCCCTTTCATGTCCCTCGACTCTTATAACTGGCATCTGGTTTCTGTTCAAATTGTAAATAGCCTTTCGCTCCCTGTATTTTACCCCTGCCACCTTAAGAATTTGAAAGAGAGTATTCCAGTCAACATTGTCAAAAGTAAAGATTGTTATCATACGATTATTTCACTGATGTATGCTGATATGTGCTGTACAGCGTACAGCGCCATCTGTTAGCAGCTTTTGTAACTATTATTTCAAACTGCTGTATAAACTTCTTACAGCTTTCACAATAAACATACCGTTTACTGCATTCCTCTAGCGATCTTTGTTTTCGAGATATTTCATATTGAAATCAGGGAGCCCTTTTCTGGACACCCTGTATTATTGCACTTTCTGCAGCTACGCCTTAAAGGACAGCCAGTTTCACGATCAGTTCCATGACAGACTATTTCGCCTTTGGTTGCGTGCCGTAATGATCGTTCACGGATCGAGAGAGTATGTGACGTTATTTCAGTGATTACATTGTAGACCCAAATATATCAAGACCTTGGTAGTATGATGAGCTCACTTTTCAGTATTACGTTTCAGCCATTCTGGCTTGTAGGCATGCACTGAATCGGTTGGGAAGGGTGTCATAAAGCTATTGTATGCTCTTCTGAGGTAAGCTGGCCCACGGTTGTTGTAGCTGATCCTTGATATATTGGATATTTTCACTGGGACAGAGTCTGACCTGGTGCCCACATGCCCTATCGGAACATATGTAGGAACCTTGATGGGCACTAGTACCTCTACATCAGACATTTTGTTGGGGCATGTGCCATGCGTCGACGATCATCGTCCTGTTGGAAAGTGACACAACGATACCGCCACATGAGAGGAAACACATGAGAACGCCGGATGCCCCTGATGTACCACTGTGCGGTCAGAGTTCCCTCAATCACCATCAGCAGTGACCTGACGAGATACCCGATTGCTCCCCAAACGATGATGTCAGGAGTAACACATCGATGCCTATCCAAAATTTTGGAAGAATGGGACCTCTTCCCAGGTCGACGCCATGCACACCAACGATGTTCATCCAGAAGAGTGTAGAACTGCGGCATTACGTATCTTTGACGGTAGCGACACACCTAATGGTTTCCATGTTATGAGATGGTAAATTTTACTGTTTTATTCGTAAGTGCCTCACTTCCAGTAACACTACGGGTTTCTGCACTTAATGAATGGAAATGTCAATCTCTTTGATTTCTCGTTGATTTCCTTAGCACTTTACTTTGTTTTCTAAGGTCGTTGTAGGTGACTCCTAAACAGCTGACAGTCAATAATATACACGTATGTTATATGAATGTATTGTAACTAATATTTTACTCAATTTTCATTCCATTATCACGTTTTTTAACTATTGCGTCTGCACTGCCAAAGAATTTCTGATACGAGTGATGTAGAATCACAAAGGAAGAGATAGAAAGGCTTTCACAGCAAACGTTTCGACACGCAAGTCGCCGAAGTGGCGTCAACTCGAAGACTTGCACCAGGCGACCGGTCTACCCGACGAGAGGCCCTAGCCACACGGCATTTCCATTTCCACAGCAAACGTTAATGTGATATTATAATAGAAGAGAGACTGAAAAACAGAAATGACACAAACTACAATGAGAAGGACGTTTTTCCCAAAGCTCATGTTTAAAAATGCAGCCCATATTGTACACTGTCTTGTTACTGATGCATTAGTAAATCGCACTAAAACGCCATTTTTTGCAATTCATTTGATGTAGAAACCTCCATGTCCAATAGTTACACATATTAATATTTCGGTCCCTATAATACGTACGTGCAACCTTTTGGTTATAGAACAATATACTGCGTGGTAGAAAATGTGGAATTTTTCTCAACAACTTCCAATCGTTGGCCCTTCTGATAACCACGTCTTTCTTTCTCCTGAAAAATTTGTGGTACTGGACGTAAGGGGTTTCTGATTTTATCAGTTCAACTATGTGTGCCCTCATGTACCCGTGCAGTCGAACATTAGGCCACTCTCGCATCCGAATACCCCACAAATCTGGATATTGCACGATGCTACCGACTGACCAAACAGGAACAAACAATGAGGCACCCTTCAAACTCTTCTAGGTGCTGATAATTCTGTCTCAGACGTTTACACGGCATCTCCGTGTCCTCGAAAGAACAGTGATGAGCCAACATCGGATCTATTCACGCCACTTATATACCCTACCAGGCCAGGTAACAACTAAACGCGAACAACACTAAACTACTCTGGTGCCTTTTTCACATGTCAGAGAGAATTGCAACTGCAGTAATTTGCAATCGTGCCGATAATGAGCTCGTGTACGAAGTTACATTTACATCTGAGTGCTTCACTTTCTTGTCAGGTAGTGTAGATAAGAAGACGGACGACACTTGGAAGAGTGATGAGTCATCCACTTTGGCTGAAAACAGGTGGAGGACATTGATAAAATGCTGTCAACACTCACTAATATGGCGTACGGCTGACTTTGGAAATCGAAACTGCATGAATTCGCCAGGACTTCAATGAATAATACGGATATCACCATGGGATAAACTAAGCTGCTAAGAAAAGTTCTGCACCAACTGAATATCTACAGACACAAGACTTAACAATAAGCCTTACAAAGTACGAAAAAATTCAGCGAAATTCTTCGGAGGTATGCAGCAACTGTCGGAAAGTTAATCGATTATTTACTTACTATTAATTATTCATTTCTTACACCATAACCGTGACTGAAGTAAATAATTAGCTATAACATTATGGTGAAACAATAACGAAATAACAAACAAAAGAAAGAGAGTTTGCCTGAAATTGCAAATCTTTGAAATCAGAAAATGCTGCTGACTTGCAATCGATACCGTGTCGCTTCATTCGGTGCGCTGTAACTGTGCGTAAGCTATTCATGAGGTAGATGCGGCGCGCTCGAGCGTTATTATCTTGATATAGTTAACTGTTAATTGAAGAGCTGGACAATAGGTCGGAAGATCCTCTCCTATCACAGCACCGAGCGAGCTGGCGCAGTGGTTAGCACACCGGATTGCATTTGGAGGGCGACGGCTCAGACCTAAATCAGGATGGCTGGATGCGAATTAAAACCAGCGTCCAGCCATCCAGATTTAGGTTTTCCGTGATACCCTAAATCGCTTCAGGCAAAGTCCAGGATGGTTTCTCTGAAAGGGCACCGCCGATTTCCTTGCCCATCCTTCCCTAATCCGATGGGATCGATGCCTTTCTGTTTGGTCCCCTTTCCAAACCAGTCAACCAACCAACCCAATACAGCGCAGCCTTCAAATTACCTTCTATACCGAAGAGATGTGTTTGAAATTGGTACGTGATACCGCCTGAAAACATGGCAGACTTCTACAGCCCGGGGCAAATAAAAGTGGTCCAGAGGAGTAGATACGACTGGATGTGAATGTATGCGGTAAGTCTGGATGGCTTACCGTGGCTACTGTTCGCTACGAAGGTACTGAGAGTGTTGATGACCTTGAAAGTTTCAATAACAGTGACATCATTACTTACCGTACTTTTAATGTTGGTGAAGTCTTTAATGAGGATATTGCTACATCATGTGACTACTCCTCAATGTCTTTTGTTCTGAGGACTCATCGACGTTTGGTGGATCAAAATGAAGCTACTTACGTGTGGTGTAAAGGATCTGGCGTTCGTGAAGCTGTAAAACTTGCTGATGAGCTGACCGTATTTTACGAGAAATAAAGACCCCTAATTCGCAGCTCAACTGCATAGCGCAACACAGAGCTGAGTGCTGAAGCGCAGTTGTGTGGATTGTCTATGCAGTTCTCTGGGCCACTTTTATTTTCGCAAGCCTTTGCAATAATCACCAGGCGTCAGACGAATTCTGAGCTAGTCGGCGAAGAAAACCCGACGCTATTGTTCCAGGTTCCTTTTTATGTGTTGCCATACCCATGTTTTCCGCACACCAAGATGCTGAGGGTTTATACTGTTGATCCCAATGGACGTCTCGATGCCCTATACCTGATGTAGTGAGGTCTGCATACCGGCTAGGTCGACGTAGCTCTCCTAGGTGTTTCCGTTCAGGCATAGCGCAGTGCTGCTGCATGCTCCAGCGCTACCTGTGAGCAATTAGGTGCCGCTCATCAGCTGGTGTTCATCACGGGAGACGCCTACTATGCAGATCTTCAGTATTTGGTGCCTCGCTATGGTGGCTTAATGTTTCAAAGACGTTGCTGTCGTGTACCCCAACTCGGCGTTGTCAGTTGTTGTCAAATCTTCCAAGTACACACCCCACAAAAAATTCACTGAATCCAGATACTGATAGCTCCAGTTATGTATGCATCGATGTATCTGATTGTCTATACACGGAGAGCATAGGGGCCTGAAGATGGCATCGTCTAAGTAAAATAATTCTGAAAACATTCGGCTGTTTGGCGATTTTTCTTTGGTAAATATCTGACCGGCCGCTGTCCCGTATCCCACGATGGATCACCAGAAATCGCATACAACGTGGATGAACGTTTATTTACTCTTATATGGATGCACTTGTATCTCAAATACGCAGGTGGCTGAGTATAGCGGTTTCTTCTGGTCAAAGAAGTAAAGAGAAGGAGATTTACGATCAAAAAAGTAGAACTGTGAATGTCATGAAGGTGCTGCAAAGCTTTTGAGAAACTTATCTAAGAGAATGGAGAGGGTACAGCCACTCATTTTCATTGGCTGAAAGGTTATTCGAACTGCTCACGGATACGGACACAGGGCACTAACGAAACTCTACCATAGCTTATCTAATACGACGTGCATCGAAATCTATAATCCGAAAAAGCATGAATCTGCCAATGAATCAAATGGTCCAAATGGGTCTGAGCAATATGAGACTTAACTTCTGAGGTCATCAGTCCCCTAGGACTTAGAACTACTTAAACCTAACTAACCTAAGGACATCACACACATCCATGCTCGAGGAAGGATTCGAACCTGCAACCGTAGCGGTCGCGCGGTTCCAGACTGAAGCGCCTAGAACCGCTCGACCACTCCGGCCGGCGCCAGTGAATCGAAACAGCATGAATCCGCCAGTGTATAAATGAGTACCAGGGCTATCCAGCAAGAAATGTTTGTTACGGTATAAATGCAATATACTAATAACTGATGAGAATGTGCTAGAAAAATCTTAAATCTACACGTTTCTATTATTTTTGTGGACTATCGTCCTGCGGAATGGAGTATTCACCACTACTTATAACTCTCTTCTTTCCTTCCATTATTTATTTTCTTCCTTGGGCTATCCATATTCTTGTCCGCAGCTCGTGGTCGTGGGGTAGCGTTCTCGCTTCCCGCGCCCGGGTTCCCTGGTTCGATTCCCGGCGGGGTCAGGGATTTTCTCTGCCTCGTGATGACTGGGTGTTGTGTGATGTCCTTAGCTTAGTTAGGTTTAAGTAGTTCTAAGTTCTAGGGGACTGATGACCATAGATGTTAAGTCCCATAGTGCTCAGAGCCATTTGAACCATTTTTTTATCCCTATTCTTGTTTCCTCGTTGACTGAATATAATGAATGAAATGCATTGAAATGACGTTTGATATTTGCTCTTAACAGTGTAACCACCAATGTCGAAAACGTTTATTTATCATATCGAATAAAAGGGCAAGCTGACAAAAGCACGCCGCCCGGAGTGGCCGAGCGGTTCTAGTCGCTACAGTCTGGAACCACGGGACCGCTACGGTCGCAGGTTCGAATCCCACCTCGGGCATGGATGTGTGTGATGTCCTTAGGTTAGTTAGGTTTAAGTAGTTCTAAGTTCTAGGGGACTGATGACCATAGATGTTAAGTCCCATAGTGCTCAGAGCCATTTGAACCATTTTTTTTATCCCTATTCTTGTTTCCTCGTTGACGGAATGTAATGAATGAAATGCATTGAAATGACGTTTGATATTTGCTCTTAACAGTGTAACCAACAATGTCGAAAACGTTTATTTATCATATCGAATAAAAGGGCAAGCTGACAAAAGCACGCCGCCCGGAGTGGCCGAGCGGTTCTAGGCGCTACAGTCTGGAACCACGGGACCGCTACGGTCGCAGGTTTGAATCCTGCCTCGGGCATGGATGTGTGTGATGTCCTTAGGTTAGTTAGGTTTAAGTAGTTCTAAGTTCTAGGGGACTGATGACCTCGAAGTTAAGTCTGATATTGTTCAGAGCCATTTGAACCATTTGACAAAAGCACATCCGCACAATACAGGCACAAATACCATAAGCATACGAAAAAACAGTGTCTCTTAACTTACAAGAAACTTTACTTATCATGTTTTATACAGCAGTCGTTCTTAAAGACCTCGTGAAATGGAGATTAACAAATGTTAGACCCTGTCTTTTAAATAGTTAAAGTGCTTTATTTTTTGCTTCTGTGCACATATATATAGCTAATTAAACAGTACAAATCGATTGAGACAATTGTGGCTATTTGATTTGTTCTGAGTCTCGGATGAAACATTCAAATCGGACAGCTGTTTAAACTTACTGTTAATTTTCACTTTTATTTTTGACACACTAAATGTTTAATTGAGACAATATATCTAGTCAGGTGGCAGGTGAACTGTCAGTTAATTTATATGTGCCGTGAATTAAAAATTTGCCTTCCCTCCCAGCAGTCCTCGGTGGCGCTGCTCCGGTCTATGTCTTTGGCCAGAGGTGGAATTCGTACCATAGCTAACGCCGCACCAAGGCGAGGTCACGCAGCGCGGCACGTCAAAGCGCAGTCTCTTGTTCCTCCTGCTACGAATAAATCATCTCCCGGAAGCCGGCGCCGTGAACATTGTGGAACGGTCGAGTAACTGTGGCGCCGGTGGTCACTGTAGGGTGTGACAGAGTTGGGAGCGGTTGCTGAGGTTGAAGGCACGATCTGCGCTTGTGGTAGGGACAGTGGAGCGGGAGATGCGGTGACGTCAACGGAAGCCTCCGCCAACTGCCGTGGTGCGAGCAGGGCCCACGAGAAATACGGACCCCGCAACGAACTTGTGTCATCGCACTGGTGGACTTGTCCACCACAATTCGTGAACGCTCAGCCTCGTGCAGGGCCCACAGGAAATCAATATGTGACTGTAATGGTGCTCACTAAAGGTTTTAACTTTGTCGTGTGCTATCGTGAGCTTCCATGCATTTAAAAGTGAGGTCAAGAAATATTAAACTCTTCTCGTTTCCCACCTGAGAAGACTCCTGGCACCCGTAAGACCTGCAGTCTCATGTGCTGTGACGGCCTTTACACAAAGGATGGGGCCCCTCCACGCCCACACCAACGTGGTGACCAAACCAAAAGTTCTACTGTCACCTCCGTATAACATGTCAGTTTTTGAATCAGGAGTCACAGGATGCGGGCTGTGATGTTATCCATGCGTCTGAGTAAGATTACTTATTAACATGGTTCATCAGGAGATAGAAAGTGGACGAAAGCGATCGAAGGGTAGCGGTTGTAAGGGCAGAGGAAAAAAACTGCCAAGGCAAGCGTCAAGGGAAAAAAACCTCTGCGACAGTAGTACGGGTAGTAAGGGCAGTAGCGGCTTGCTATCTGCGACAGTGCATGCAAGGTGTGGTTATGTTAGTGCGAGGTATCGTGCATCGTTACCTTTGTCGTTGCTGGAGCTCGTTGCGGGGCTTGCTGCAGTTGCTGCGTCCCTGAAACAGTTCAAGATCGTTGTACATTAGTGGGAGATCTGTCATAGATCGACTCACAGTGTAGGGGGTGTGTGTGGTTGGATTGCGTGCTGTGTACAGTACGGTTTCCCTGCGGTTGCCTGTTTTACGGCTGGTCGAACATCTGGGGTTACCAGTAGTAGCTGTGTTGCAGGGGTTCGCCAGTACTGTCGTGTTAGCGTGCTATGGACCATAGATGTTTAGTTCCTAGCCAGTAGTGTCTTTGGTCTGTTATGCTTCCATCTATGTCTGTGGTCTTAGTTACCCAGAGAAAGGATAAACGGGTTGCGCGAGTGTCTCGTGTTACTGTATAGTCGTGTGGAGAGTTTTTGGAATACCTGCAAGATAGTATCTAGCCGGTATTCCCGGTGAAGGTCCGCGATGCGTGTGTAGCACGGAGCGTTGCTTATGATTTTGAGTACTTTGTTCTGTATGAGCTGCAGACGGCGCAGGCGAGTTGGCGCAGCGTATCCCCAGACAGGGGCTGCGTACGTCATCAGGTGTCGAATAAGTGTCATGTATATGGACCTAGACGCCCTCCTATTCAGTGTGCTACGCCTGTTAAGCATAGGATAGAGTTGTTTGAGCCTCGCGTTTGCTTTGTTGGTCACGTGCTGAATGTGGTCCCCCCAGAGTAGTTTCCTGTCCAGCCAGACACCGAGATATTTGACCTTCTCGCGGAAACGTATTGTGCGTGTGTCTAGTGTTATTGGGTTGCAGTGCTGATGTTTGCGCAGTTGCTTCGGTCTTCTAGTGAACAGAACGGCCTCGCACTTGTCGACGTTTACTCTAACACGCCATTTCACCAGCCAAGGCTCCGCCGTTCTGAGTGCATTCTGTAGTCGTGAGTTAATGTTAGACGCTTCCAATCTTGCGCAAGGATGGCGGTGTCATCCGCGTAGATTGCCACCGTCGTGTTGTGTGTAGCTGGGAGATCGTTAATGTAGAGGTTAAACAGTAAGGGCCTAGGATGCTTCCTTGGGGTACTCCTGCCTGGATACCATGTCGATTGTCGATTGTTTGCCCTGCACGTCGGTGTTGAAACTCCTGTCCGTGAGATATGAGTGTATGAGACGTACGAGCCCGTCGGGGAACCCTGCGTCGCTAAGTTTGCGTATTAGGCCGTTGTGCCATAGGCGATCGAAAGCCTTTTCGATGTCCAGGAACACCGCCCCAGTCGCTTTGTTTGTGTTGTATCCGTGTGTTATGTATTCAACGACGCCGAGGAGTTGTTGTGTTGTTGAGTGATGATTCCTGAAACCGAATTGCTCCGATCAGTGTCGTTTGTGATACAGTGCCTGGTGAGTCGTTTTAATATTACCTTCTCAACGACCTTGCTGAGCGCGCTCAGCAGACTGATGGGTCGGTAATTTTGTGGGAGGGAGTAGTCTCTCCCCAGCTTCCTGAACATCAGGGCCTTGGCCGTCTTCCAAAAGGCGGGGAAGTGTTGGTGCTTGAGTATGGCATTCGTGATGTGTGTTAGGTAGTCTACAGCTTTGTCCGTGAACTCCTGGAGGATACGGTTTTGAATGCCATCGTGACCAGGGGCCTTCCTAGCGTTGGTATGCATGATGGCCCATTTGGCTTCAGCTGTACTAGCGTGTCGGATGATGTTGCCGCTGGTTGGGCCAAGATGCGTGTGACCTCCTGGTCCGTAGCAAGTGTGAACGCTGGGTCTGAGGGATCCAGGTTCGGTGTGAATGACGCTGCGAGTGTGAGGGCCATCAGTTCCGCTTTTTCTTCCGCAGAATATGCTGGTCCGTCTGGCCCTTGTAACGTGGGGGTGTACAGTTTCTCCCTGGTGAAGTGTCGGGCTAGCTGCCACACGCCAGGTCGCGTGGTGTCCAGTCCTTCGAGTTTCTGGTCCCACTGTTGTGTCTTAAATGTTTGTATTTTTTCCCAGATTATACCCTGGAGCCTGTTCATGTGCTGTTTGAAGTGCTGGCGCCTGGTACGCTGCCAATGTCTCCTGAGGCGATTCCTCATTAAGATTAGGCCCAGGATCTCCTGGGGCAGGGCAGCACTGTGTTGTTGTGGTGTGCGGATTGGTATGGTGTCGGCTATTGCGTCCTGGATGGCGCTGGTGAGGGTTTCAACTGCCTCATCAATTTTGGCTGTCTCGTTAATCGCGTGGGTGGGTGGGATTCGACTGTCAAGCGATTCCTTGAACTGGGTCCAATTCGCGCGCCTATAGTCTAACATCCTGCGTTGTTCCATGTGCTGCAGTGTTTCTTCAATGTACAGTATAACGACCGCGCCACGGCCTGTCTTTATCGTGGGCCGTGGGTGTGACATGCTGACGAGTCGAGAGGTGGCTCTGGGCCTGAATTGGGTTATTGGTCCAACTCGTCTCAAGCGGTGTAGCAGGCTGGAGGCATCACTGCGGCCGCATTTGGATCTTCAGGGACGGAACAAGAGTCAGTCGGTGGACAACCAACGAGTACGAAGTCCACTGCGAAGCTGGTGTGCTGAGGTGTCGAGACTTTCAGTTCACTAATGGTCGACGTGGGGTGTGGCCACATAGTTTGAACAAAACGAGTAGTCGTTGTCTTTCCCAGACGAGAGAGCAGCGGACGGCAGTTCCGGAAGATATGCGGACGGGGGCTTTCATATTACAAGAGAAGCATTAACAGTATGCTTTGAAGGGTGACAGTGGAATTTCGTTGGTCGATTTGGTCCAGATCTGTGTGCAGCCTACAGAGAATGGTGCAAACAATGTGCACTAAGTGTAACGATATTGCCAGTGATATTCCACGTGGGAAGACCCTTCACTCAGTGTTGTGTGTTATAGCTTAAGATGTTTGCCTGCACGTTGGGCATGCGTTTGTCGTCTCGAATCGAGAGCTCTATAAATCCTATTTGTGAACAATGAGCTTAGCCATGGTTGTAGGTATATTCGTAGAGAGAATTGTGTAAGTAGGCTGTTTAGGTTTCTTATTGGCAACGCCACGTAGCGCTCTATATGAAAATCACTGGCTGTGCTGTGTGCAGTCTGTGGCTAGTTTGCATTGTTGTCTGCCATTGTAGTGTTGGGCAGCTGGATGTTAACAGCGCGTAGCGTTGCGCAGTTGGAGGTGAGCCGCCAGCAGTGGTGGATGTGGGGAGAGACATGGCAGAGTTTTGAGAGCGGACGATCTGGAAATTTGTAAGACTGGATGTCATGAACTGATGTATATATTATGACTTTTGAACGCTATTAAGGTAAATACATTGTTTGTTCTCTATGAAAATCTTTCATTTGCTAACTATGGCTATCAGTAGTTAGTGCCTTCAGTAGTTTGAATCTTTTATTTAGCTGGCAGTAGTGGCGCTCGCTGTATTGCAGTAGTTCGAGTAACGAAGATTTTTGTGAGGTAAGTGATTTGTGAAAGGTATAGGTTAATGTTAGTCAGGGTCATTCTTTTGTAGTAATTTTTGAAAGTCAGATTGCGTTGCGCCAAAAATATTGTGTGTCAGTTTAGTGTTGATCAGAATAAGTAAAGAGAGTAATGTCTGAGTACGTTCAGTTTTGCTCAGCTGTTTGAAAATCAAACAATGTAAGAGGTTTATCAGCACAGGCATTCAATAATTTTTCTAAGGGGACGTTTCAATTGTAATTGCTCATTTTGTGTAGGTAGTATTGTAGTGGTTGGCAGTAGTCTTCCTAGTAGGGTGTAGCACGTAGACGGAGTGGTTAGTAGATCTGGTATTTAGTTTTATTTTAAATGTATCGATGCTCAGTTATAAAGCTTTAAGGTAGGTATTATGATTTTGTTGGTATTAAGTTGGTTCTGTTTGAATGTTAGTTTTCATTTTGTGCTTATTGAATTTTCAAATATTATGAAATGTTTGCGTTGTTGTTATTGGTACCAATTTTAGTGTTACTGGGACGCTGTTAACTTCAAATTGTTTTCTTATTCTGCTGAAGAAATTGATTGCGTTATTGTAAAGCCCACTGCTTCAGTAACTATAACTGGGCCACATATTTGAATTCTTTTTTTAAGCTCCTATTTTCTACATTGTAGAGGAAGGTATTCTTGTTTAACAAAAATTATTTCTCAAAGTGTGCCAACGCATGCACAACCACTTGCCCAAATCTCACTCCATCCAAATCCTACGCTACAAACACTATTGGCTTCCTTTGGCATTCCGAGTGTAGTAGAAGACAGATGTTTCTCGGTCCTAGTTTGATATAAAATGCACCCGATGAATGCTAACCTCTTTAAAGATACTTATACAGAAAGAATATTAAGTGAGAATTAAGGATGCAAAGAACCGGATTTTTGTCGTCATCATTCATTGACATCAAAATTCAGGTGACTATGATCCTGCGTAACGTTTACCCCAAACTGCTTTCCGGATTCTGAATGTCACTAATTCGCTATAATACAGACAGAACCCATTCAAAAGTACTATAGGGATCTTGTTCAACGCCACGTCGTCAGGGTTGTGTGCTAAGCAGCATGCAATAACGAGGCTCTGTTTATGCTCGAGAGTGCCAAGAAAAGTTATTCACAGTGACATTTTTACTGTGCAAGAGTACAGAATTGCCTTCCCAGGGAGCTGTCAGGTCAGTTGGTCCATTGATGTGCGGACCCTGTCAGCAGCAGAGGCATGCCTTCTCCTGGCTTAGTGGAACGCTCATCAAAAAGCCATTACATCATTGCCAGTTGGTGCCTCCCAATGCTCTAGTCGCCATGATCCATGCTGGACAGTAATGAAAAGAAACTCTGCAATCCGATCTCTTGACCTTGAAGACGTGCGCCAAGACGTCTCTCCCTGCTGCGCAACCTGAAATACTCATTGCCATACACAGTTCGAACTACACCCTCCAGTTAGAAGGTAGAGGCCGGCAGCATCAGTGTCGTCTTCAGGAACGGGTTTAGCATTAACAGCGATGCCTCCTTATGATGGCAGATGATGTACAACCCAACACAATTTTCAATAGCTTCCCACCATCATCCAACCAGCCCATTTTCTTACATACTAGGTTTCTTGGTACCATAACCATCAGTTGCGTAAGCAGTTCCCTCAGTTTTCCATGTGAGAATTATAAACCTCAGTATTCCCCTTGTACTTTGTTTAATATCCGTCCTTCTGCAAAAGGCAAGGACACTCAAACTTGAGAACCCTCACACACAAAAGTAATATTGAATCTATCCCCTAACATAAGTTACCAAGAATCAAACAGAAACCTCAAGACATACTATAAGCAGAACTCAAAAAAGTATACTATTCCTCAGCAACGAATATAAATAGAAACCTAGCAAAATATAATTAAACAATAATCTCCAATCCTGTCTATCAACATGACCAAAGCTCTTAAGGCATGTTGGCCATACTCCATTCACAAGTCATCATTTCTTTCTTCACTTTACTAGACTTCATATTCCACACAGTAGATGGTGATGCTACTTGTGGTAAAGTATACACAGTTCCATTAAAAATGCTTAATGCACCCCACATCAATAATAGAAGTTTTTGTTGGCATCTGTATCTTAACATTGACAGGTGATGGCATTTCCACCATTTGGTAAGGATTTGGTATCAAGTCAGTATTTTTTTCTTTTGCCCATGGATGTGTATGGATTTGTTGTGAATACCATTGGACAATCCTACTTTCCGGAAATTCCCTGAGGTGTTGTCTGTCCGCTCCTGGCATTCTAAAGCTGCCATATTTCTTGATTTCACATACTAATAAATGTCTCACAATCTTCCTGAGAATTTTTTCACCGATTTAGCATCAGTTTCAAGTTTCGGTTTTATCACTTTCAAAGATGAAGGCGTTTTTCTCTCTCATATAGACTCATGTGGTGAAAGACAGTTGGCTGTGTGTGTTTTGGGATGGTATGTAGCGATCGCATAATTCAGGTACAAGTATCATTTGTTGTGATTACTATTGACATAGTAGTGCAAAGTCAGCTTATTCAGTTCTTCCATTGGCTTGAGGGTGAAAGGGGATCGTCCACATCTTGTGAATGCAGAGCAGTCGACATAACTGCTTTATCACATCTGACATAAAATTAGTGTCATGGTCTGCTATTAGAACATCCAGAACACCAAATGAGAGCAACCAGTTGTTCACTATTGTTTGGGAAATTGTACTTGGTTGTCGGTGCGGGACTGCAATCATCATGATATGTCGTGAGAAATGGTCTATTATGGTCAATATATACCTATTCTCTGTTAGTGTCCCATTAAATGGGCCTCAAACATGCGTCCCCATTATTTGAAACAGTTGAGACCCTTTTGGTTGTCTTTGTAATGGAAATGGTCAGTGGCTAATATCGGCACTTTGAACACATTGTACACAGTAACTAACATATTATTTAACATCTCGTTTCCTGGTCCTCCACCAAAATTTATTGGCAAACTGTCTTATCACTTACTTTCCCCCAACCACGTCCTGCCTATAGGTGCTCAAGGTCTTCTTTCAAAACTTCATCCTGGAACACTGTGGGCACCCACTTGCAGTCCACACTTCGTTATTGTGCACAATAAGCCCTTGTGATTGGTGAACTGTGGTGGGAACTTGAATATCCGATAGTCAGCATCAGCTGCCTGGGCCTTTTGACGCTCAGAAATGTTTCTGGTCAGTCCTAGTAGAGCTGCAGCTTTCTCAAACAGTCTGCATTGGTATACCTCTTCCTTGGCTTGTGAGTACCTCATAATTCGTTCAGTTATAGGACCCACCTTGTTAATCTGCTGGAAGGGTATTTCAGTCCCACTAACTATTATGAAGCAATGTGATCCATCACTACCTTAAATTTTTTGCCATGTAAGTAACAGCAGGCGTAAGAAATACCGTAGATAACTGCCAACAATTCCTTCCCAGTCACAGAATAATTTCGCTCTGCTTTGTTCATATGCCAAAGGCATTCTTTATTATCTATGCTTTGACTAAGGACACAAACAACTATCGTATTGCTTTCATTGCAAGACAGAATGAATTCTTTTCCAAGGTTTGGAAATATCAACATTGGATCTGATACCAATGTTTGTTTCAAAGTATTGAATGCAGTTTGACGTTCTGTACACCATTCAAAGTTTGCTCCATTTTGTAACAAAGGGTTAAAAGTTGTGGCAATTTTAGCAAAGTTCTTTACAAATTTATGATAATAATTGCAGAGAACCAAAAAAGATTGCAACTTTTTAGCTGTCTGCAGTGGCGAGAAGTTCCGAACTGCCGAGATTAAACCTGGATCAGTTCTCACACTTTTATTACTAATCATATGCCAAAGATAATTTACCTTCATTGTTGCAGAATCACATTTATCAATGTTTAGCGTTAGTCATGCTGTCCTCGATGCTTTGAAAACTTCCTCCAGTCATCATACATGTTCTTCCTCATCCTTTGAAAACACTAAAATGTCATCAAGGAAAACCACACATTGTCTTCGCTTCAGTCTTCTAAATACCCAATCCAGTAATCTCTGAAAAGTGGTGAGCATTCTACGGTACTGACAATAGCGCCAGGGAATGGTAAAAGCTGTCTTCAGCTGATTTTCCAGTGATACCTCCGCTCGTTAAATTCATGACGAGGGAATATTTACACTGACCAAAGTTGTCCAGAGTTTCTATTATGTTCCTTATGGGATATGCAGTGGTGATGGTTTGTGTATCAAACTATTGGTAGTCACAAGATCTGTATTTTATAGTGCCATCTAGTGACTTCTTTAGGACCAAAATGACAGTTGCTCTCCACAGACTATGTCTACATTGAAGAACACCATCTGCTAATTGTAGGTCGATAAATTCTTCCACTATCGGTTGCATCCATTTTGGAATTCTGTATAGTTGCTAATACAATCGAGTTTATTCCCTGTTTGTATCCTGCGCTATGTGACTGGTATTGCTGGTAACAGACCATTTGGATTAAATAAATCTATGAACTGCAGTAACAAGGTTTCCATCCATTTTTTATTATTCGTTTGTAAACGTTTTACTTTTGCACATAATACAGGTGTTTTGACGGTTTGGTTGTGGCAAAGGTCCTCATTTGACCAATCCATGTCGTCTTCTCTAAAACATCCAAATTATCAATCAACAAACCCTTTGGCAGACGCTTTATCCATTCCAAAATTACCGAGACTGACTGGTAGCATGAAATTTCCATCCACGTCACTGAAACATACTATACATTCATGTACAAAACAGCGTGACTTATCCAATTCTTCCTTAGCTTCTAATGGCTTTATAACACATAATAAACTCTTGGGTAAGTCCACACCTATGCTAACTGAGATCAACTTCCCGTACCTTGTGGTATTGTATGAGGGCATGCTGAAAAGTAATGCCTCCGAATTTATTATTCTATTCTCAATAATGGCTGACATGTTACATACCATGCATTTTACTTGACCGACTTTCCCACTTCGCTGACACAAGTATCAACTAGCTGTCGCTAGTGGGCTCTGAGCTGTAGAGCATAACATGGTGATGTGTAAAGTAACCATGTCAATGCATGAGGAATGAAAGCATGAACTCAGAGTTCGTGAACACGTGGAACATCCTCTCCTTCAGCATGACAATGCTAGGCCACACTGTGGTATCTGCAACAACCTGATGCCTTGGGTTCACTGTCATCTGTCATCTTCCATCCTATTCTCATATGTTTCCAAAACTTAAAGAACACCTTTGAGGACTTCACTTTGATGATGATGAAGCAGTGCAAACGGAGGTAAGAATGCAGCTCTGTCAGCAAAGAAACACTATACAGTAATGGCATCACTAAACTGGCTTTTCGTTGGGAGAAATGTGTTCCTTGCCAGGGTGACTATATTGAGAAATGAATATGAAGACATGAAGAATAATGATGTTGAACCTTAATAAAGGTTGTTTTACTTAAAAAACTTTAAGAATTTTCACATAAAACATGCGGAGGTACTACTTTTCAGCATGCTCTCGTATCATGCAAGTTGGTCTTCAGTGCCTGTGTCTGCAGTTTATTTGATACCACCTTCATTATTGGTGAACCTTGTGACATTGTAACGCTTAAAACTGTTGCCCCTAGAGGAAACAATGGTCCATAAAGTTCAATTGTACACTGTGAAAGGTCAGTTTTTGCGTAACGTCTAACTAAAAAGGTCGAGTCCCGGGCTCACACAGTACTCTTCCCCAACACCTGGAAACCCTTCCACACGCCCCAAAAACGCTTAGTTCTCATGCTAAAATTGAGCAGTGTTGTCTCAAATGAACTCAAGTCATTATTACCCTCTCCATGCTACCTACACAGTGGAGACCTCAGTCTGCTTCTCCCAAAGAGACTCAGACTGACAATGGACGCATGAGCCACTGTGTCTACTGGAAACTTACGTTTCTTACTGTCCACTTCGCCCAGCAAGCAGCATTCCGTGTCCGTATATGTTTCTGCAGTCCCTTTCCTACTGGGAGTGCTGTCCAATAGATGAGTCCACTGTTCCCTTTTAATGACCAATTATTTGGATGCACCTTGTCCTGCGTTTTCTTTCTGTAATCGGACGCTTTAATGCTCACCTCCCCACATTCATATCAGTCTGGCTGACAACATTGCTTCCTGATGTGGCCCATGTGCCCACTTGTATAACACTTCACCTCAAAGAGTGAGAAGTGTGAGCTCTGTCGTAGGTTTGTGAGTAGTGGGTTACCGTGTGGGATTTGTTCAAAGTATTTTCATTTGGGGGAATGCAGTGGGGAAGCCAGTGGGCATTGTAGTGAGATCCTCTCCTGGGAATGCAGAATCTGCAGTAGAAATAAGTTGATGGAGGAGCAGGAGCGTAAGATACGTGCCTTTCAGGTGCAGTTACAATGCGCAAAGGAGGAACTAGATAGATTGAGGAGGGTGGAGATTGGTGGGGAATGGGAACTGGCAGTTGGCAAGAAGGCAGCTAGGAAGAGGAGGTATTCAGACAGTTTTACTTTGCATACATGCAATAGATGCGACCAACTGTCAGAGTTCAGTGGAGAGGAGCCTCGTGTAGCTGCAGGTGTAGGGAACTTGCAGCAGTCCTCAGCAATTAGGAGGCCTAGGTTAGTTGCAAAGTCTACCAGAAAGAAGGATCTGCTGTTAGGTAGTTCCCACAGTAGAGGTGTGGGCCAGCAGTTGCAGGAAGTGTTGGGGAGTGAGTACCAGGTCACCAGCATTGTGAAGCCTAGTGCAGGGTTGGCTCAGGTGACTGAAAGCATAGGGGAGTTATGTAAGAATTTTACAAAGGAGAATCAGGTAGTGATAGTGACTGGAGCAGAGAACAGTCTCGATAGGGACAGGGAGTGTGATGTAGGTGGTGACTTGGTTAAGATAGCTACTCAAACTGGTGGCACTAATGTGCATTTCGTGCAACTGTTTCAGCATCATGATTGGCCTCACCTTAATGCGGCTGTTAGGCGTGTTAACGTGGGGCTGGGGAGGTAACTGATGGCAAAGGGCATGGGTCACATCTCAGTGGCACCAGTTGGGTCTATCAGTAGATCGGGTTTCACTAGGCATGGCCTGCACCTCAATAGGTATGGGAAGGGGAGGCTGGCTAAGCTTATAGGTGGCAGTGTAGCGGGTGGTGGTGGTGGTAGTGGTATCACTGATGGAAAACTTCCTGTAGTAATTGGTGTTAGAGCTGCACCTATTTTAGATTAAAGTCAGCTGACAGGTATACCTGCTTAAAGGAAGTCCCTCTAACTAAGGGCTCACCTTCAGAGGATGTAATGTTTCCAAGTAGAGAAGGAATTAGCATATTTCATCAAAATATAAGAAATATTAGAGATAAAGTTAATGAATTGCTTATAGATGTCGACTCTGAAATTATTGGTATATCAGAGCACCACTTAAATAATTTGACAATTTAAAGGCTTCCTTTACAGGCTACAGATTAGCTGGCTGTTTCTCAATGGGTTCCTTGCGGGGTGGGGGAGTGGCTCTGTATGTAAAAAACAGTATATCATTTGAGTCCATAGACGTATCACGACATTTCACTGAACAGATATTTGAACGTTGTGCAGCATTAGTTGAATTTAGTGAAACTAAACTTCTAATTGTTGTTGCATATAGGTCCCCTAACTCCGACTTCAGAGCATTTCTGCTCAGGCTAGAGAGGGTTCTTGATTCACTTTGTAGGAAGTACCAGAAACTAGTTATATGTGGTGACTTCAATATTAATTTTGTACATGATTGTGCAAGAAAAAGTATGTTGGTAGATCTCCTAAATTCATATGATCTGATGCAAACTGTGTTTTTTCCAACTAGGGTGCAGGGAACAGTAGCACAGCCATAGACAATATTTTTATTCATTCTTCATTACTAGATGGGCATTCTGTTAGCCTTTCAGGCTATGATGCACAAATTTTAACACTAAAAGGTTTTTATACTCAAACCAATGTCATATTTAATTACAAATTATGTAGGAAAGTTTATCCAACAGCAATAGAGAGATTTTTAAAACTTGTCAAGGAACAAGAGTGGCAGGATGTTTATAGTACCGATAACAAAGATGATAAATACAGTGCCTTCCTTAACACATTTCTCATGCTCTTTGAGAGTTACTTTCCATTAGAACATTCTATACGGGGTAATAGCAGTACTGGGCAGCCCAGGTGGTTGACTAGTGGGATAAGGATATCATGTAGAACAAATTGGGAATTATAACAAAATGTTAGAAGTAGTCACAATCAAGCTACAGTAGCCCATTACAATCAGTATTGTAAGTTGCTTAAAAATGTTATTGGTAAGGCAAAGAGTATGTGGTATGCAAATAGAATAGCTAATTCACAGGATAAAA
The DNA here is from genome assembly GCF_021461395.2 of Schistocerca americana. Taxonomy (NCBI): domain Eukaryota; kingdom Metazoa; phylum Arthropoda; class Insecta; order Orthoptera; family Acrididae; genus Schistocerca; species Schistocerca americana. The sequence goes on from NC_060123.1 coordinate 149,385,551, forward strand.
TTAAAACCATATGGTCAGTTGTGAAGGAAGTGTCTGGTCAGCAACACAAGGTCGACGATATAAAGTCAGTTAGCAGTAAAAATATTTCTGTTACTGATAAATCAGATATATGTACAGTATTTAACAATCATTTTCTGAACAGTGCTGGTGAATTAAATAAAAATTTAGTTTCTACAGGAAATCATACAACTTTCTTGGCAAATGCCTTTCCGAGATTGATGTCTGAAATACTCCTCTGTGATACAGACAAGAGGGAGATTGAGGGGTTGGGTTGGGATTGTTTGGGGGAGGAGACCAGACAGCGAGGTCATCGGTCTCATCGGATTAGGGAAGGACGGAGAAGGAAGTCGGCCGTGCACTTTCAAAGGAACCATCCCGGCATTTGCCTGGAGCGATTTAGGGAAATCACGGAAAACTTAAATCAGGATGGCTGAACGCGGGATTGAACCGTCGTCCTCCCGAATGCGAGTCCAGTGTGCTAGCCACTGCGCCACCTCGATCGGTCGGGAGATTGAGTCAATAATTAAATTACTGGAGACTAAGGACTCTCATGGTTATAATGGAGTGTCTAGCAAAATATTAAAGTACTGTGCTGCACACGTTAGCCCTGTATTTAGCCATATTTGTAATTTTTCCTTTAGGAATGGTCAGTTTCCTGAGCGATTAAAGTACTCAGTAGTAAAGCCGCTTTATAAAAAGGGAGAAAGGGATAATGTAGATAATTTTAGACCTATTTCTATGCCATCGGTGTTTGCAAAAGATATTGATTTTAAATCGTACGATTTGCTATCAAATGTACAGTTCGGCTTCAGAAGTCGTTTAACAACTGAAAATGCTATATTCTTTTTTCTCTGTGGGGTACTGGATGGGCTAAACAAAAAGTTTCGAAGGCTTGCCGTATTGTTTGATTTAACTAAGGCATTTGATTGTGTTTATCACAAAATATTGCTCCAGAAGTTGGACGATTACAGAATACAGGAGTAGCTCACAATTGGTTCACCTCTTACTTTAGCAACAGGCAGCAAAAGGTCAGTATTCACAATGTTGATAACGGCTGTGATGTGGGATCTGAGTGGGGTACTGTCAAGTGGGGGACCACTCCTGTTCCTTATTTATATATTGCGGGGTAACTCTAAAATATTTGTGATTGCTGATGACACTAACTTGTGTTGCAACATTGGCTCGGTTTCAAATAGTGCAGTACATGACCTCAGTTCATGGCTTGTAGAAAATAAACTAACGTTAAATCACAGCAAGACTCAGTTTTTACAGTTTCTAACACAAAATTTAACAAAACCTGACGTTTTAATTTCACAGAATGGGTATATGATTAGTGAAACAGAACAGTTCAAATTTTTAGGTGTTCAGATAGATAGTAAGCTGTAGTGGAAAGCCCACGTTCAGGATCATGTTCAAGGACTTAATACTGCCATTTTTACTATTCGAACGGTATCAGAAGTGAGTGATGCTTCGACACGAAAATTAGTCTACTTTGCTTATTTTCATTCGCTTATGTCATATGGTATTATATTTCGGGGTAACTCTTCCCATTCTACAAGGATATTTGTGGCTCAGAAACGGGCGGTCCGAGCAATAAGTGGTGTGAGTTCACGAACCTCATGTCGACCTCTGTACACGAGTCTGGGTATTTTGACATTGGCCTCTCAATATTTATATTCCTTATTGTCGTTTCTTGTTACCAATATTAGTTTATTCCCAAGAATAAGCAGCTTTCACTCTGTTAATACTCGGCAGAAATCAAACCTGCATTTGGACTGGACTTCCTTAACTCTAGTGCAGAAAGGTGTGCAGTATACTGTTGCATCCATTTTCAATAAGCTGCCACTCGAATTCAAAAATCTCAGCAGTAATCCACGTGCTTTCAAATCGAAACTGAAGAGTTTCCTCATGGGTCTCTCCTTCTCTTCTGTCGAGGAGTTCCTTGAAAAATTAATCTGATTCTTATTGTATTGCTGATAGCGTTTACTTAAACTTATGGACTGACTTTTTTCAGGTTCATGAACATTTATTTTTATCTGTTATTACTTTTATGTTGTAATTTCATGTACTGACACGTTCCATGACCTTGGAGATTTGCTCCTCAATTTGGCCATAGGAACTTGACGTGTAAATAAATAAATAAATAAATATCCAAAGCCCTACACCCTGCCTTTCGGAGAATGACTCTATTGACTTCTGCATTGTGGCTTTCGCTCGTACGCTACTGATTCGCCGTGTTTATGCGACAGTCCACTAGAGTTTCTCTTTGAAAAACTTTACGTTATTCTGCTTAATATAGCGCTGGACGAGACAGTTAGCCAGCTGACCAAACGATGATGATGATGATGATGATGATGATTGGTTTGTGGAGCGCTCAACTGTGCGGTCATTAGCGCCCGTACAAAGTCCCGATTTTTACACAGTCCAAATTTTTTCGCAGTCCAGTCTAGTCACTGTCACGAATGATGATAAAGATGATGATGATGATTAAATGATAAGGACAACATAAACACCCAGTCCCCAGGAAGAGAAAATCCCCAACCCGGCAGGGAATCGAACCTGGGACCCCGCGATCCAGAGGACACCAAACGATGAGACTTTACTAAGATTCGTGGCACGTAATATGCGGTTTCGGGTCATCTATTAACCACAATTTAGCAATGTTCAAGGCCATTTCCTCCTACCATTTACCCAACTGGACGGTGAACTTCACATCAGAAATATAGGCAGTTAAATCCTTAGTTGCTATTCCCGAAAATGGCGCTATAAGGTTAACTGCTATAGTGTCAACAGAAGGGTTTGGTACCCTCGACACTGCTGTGGTCTTCCCTGAATCACAACGTATTTTCCCACCAGTGGCCTTTTATTCCTATATCCTCCTACGCAATGCTTCGTTGTACTGCTTATGTTGGGCTGTAGTCTCCTACAAAGCAGCTATTTGCCCCTTAAGGGCTTCCACCATTTCGTTCAAAATCGCTGCCTGTGTGTCTGGCATTTATGTGACCTGTCTGCCATAGCACGAGAAAAATAAGGAAATGTTACACCCAATACACTAACAAGAAAAAAATACACTTAATTTTTGGCCCAATGGGACTCAGCCAACACCGACTCAAACGAAGGCCTCGGTGCTTGTTGGTGACGTCACGTCAGCTGGGCACGGCGAACGCCAGGTCTGTTGCAGGCAGAAACGCCTGGGCGTGCTTATCACTATAAATATCTTATTTTTGGACAAAATGTTTGGTATTGTTTTGGATTCTGCAGTTTTATTTTGATGAAACATTTTCTTACCATCGTAAAGCTACAAATGAAGATCATTGTTCTGTATTACTGAATCCTGTCGAAACAAACGTAGATCAATATGAGAAGATCATTTTCCTGTGTCAGAGAGGGAGACACCACCATTATGAGTATACCTGCAACAGACCTGGCGTTCGCCGTGCCTAGCTGACGTGACGTCACGAACAAGCGCCGAGGCCTTCCTTTGAATCGGTGTTGACTCAGTGCACTCTAGCGCCTCGTGACGAAACCTTCCACACGTACTGCATATAACTGACACAGCCAGAGCGCATGGCAAGTCATGTCCGGACAATTTATCATTGGCTACAAGTAAATCAACTCAGTATTCGCAGGTTGCTGTAGTCTAACAAATGATACTTTTAAGATACTGTGGAGGTCCCAGCAGCTCAACATGGCCACTATAAAAGACAAAAGAAGAAGGCCAACAAAAATCAGTCATTCATCACAGCACATAGTAGTGAACTGCAATCCATAACTGTTGACTTTACGGTGCCCAATGTTGATTCTACAGATGCATGGGTGTGGCACCAGATATAGATGCCTCTACCGCTGGGAAACACTTGTTGACTCCAGACATAAGGGTTGGGTCCAAGACCTTGACAGTCTTCAAGGTTTTGCAGCGCAGTATGCGGTGGTGAGAAACATGTTTATCCCTTGTTCAGAAATACAGAATTGTCTTCCCAGAGTGCTGGAAGCTCAGTCAGGCTGGTGGTGTGCTGACCCCTGCAGAGCAGGCACATATCCACCTGGTAGTTCTGCTGCACAGTGGATGTTTCGTGTGATAGCTGTTGTGTCACAGCCAGTCTGTGCCACCCACCCCTCCCTGGTGTCGTAGCCAGTGCAGCCCGTACTAGACGAAGATGGGCAGCAGCTCTGTAAGCTGATTTCCGAAGCACTCTTGTTGGGATCGAAGATGTGCACCCATGGTATTCACCCTCTAGCCCAGCCTGAAGTACCCATTCCCACGCAGGACTCACAGCCTCCAGCTAGGAGACAGAGGCTGGCAGAAAGTATTTACTGCAGGAAATGGGTGGGCAGCTATAGTGGCTCCCCCCCAAGATGGCAGATGGTGAACAGCTCCTTCGCCCCGATGGTCAAGCTTCTACTGGGCACGTCTCCCCACAACAGGATAGCAGCAACTGAGATCGTTACTTAAGAAAGTCGCTTCCTGTGCTCTGTGCTTCGGGGAGGGGGGGTGGGTGGGTAGCAATGACATAATGTGTACAATTTTTCCCATTTGTTCAGCGTTCCTGGTGGCTGCTTCAGAATTTCGTAACTTCGTCTCTCAGATGCTCTTTTCCGCTGTGTCAGGGGTTGAACAGTTACTGTTGTGTTGTATCGGGCCTTCTTGGGACACCCTGCTCTGTCACCAATATGACGACATTTTTCTGTTGCCAGATCACTGAGGTTCGTTTGTGGACTTGTGCACTTGCGTCGTCCCATGTTTCGCAATCGCTTCCGTGTTCACCTCGACCTTCTCAGCGCTTCCCCCTAGCTGGCAGTAGGAGCTTTATGTCTGCTATAAAGTAGGCTCAAGGTTGTGAAAACTGAACAATACAAAGAATCTCTCGGAATGTGTACATACTGAACAAACTGACTGGCATCACAGTGTAATGAATACAGTCACAACAGGCTCTGGTGCGAAAGTTGTGCCGGCCGCTGTGGTCGAGCGGTTCTAGGCGCTACAGTCTGGAACCGCGCGACCGCTACGGTCGCAGGTTCGAAACCTGCCTCGGGCATGAATGTGTGTGATGTCCTTAGGTTGGTTAGGTTTAAGTAGTTCTAAGTTCTAAGGGACTGATGACCTCAGAAGTTAAGTCCCATAGTGCTCAGAGCCAATTGAACATTTTTTTTTTTTTTCAAAAGTTGTTACCGTTTAACAACTGAGCTGACAGTAGCGCTCCAAGTGGTGAGAAAGCAGACAGGTATAACAGTAGTCTGGTGATGTAAGTGCTGTTCTGTCACCTTAAGACATATATAACGATAGTATGTATACATAGTATTTGTTCTAGTCCTGTCTGAAGGCCGCTACTCTTGCAATTACGTTTAGTACTTTAGACGTTATTCTAATTTCGGTAATTGAAGCACTTAATACAACTACCCCCTCAACAACCGCTAGTGACCTCAGGTGCCGCGTAATGGATAAAGCTCGGTCAAATGCGAAGTTATCGTGTAGCCTTGGTTGCAGCTTTTCTTTTTCGTCAAACTAATTCTTGGTAGTGATAATAATACTGAAGAACACGCTCGCCACCCAAAATGACGAATCGATTGACGTTATTCAAGAAATTCACCAAATTTGGTCTTTACTATATTTTCGTTCTTATTAAAACTTTTTCTCTTTTAATAATTGCTATCTCTGAAGGAACAGGCTAATGAACGTAGATAGTCGAATAATGACTGCTTTGAGATTTGGTCACACGCACACACTTAGAAAGTTTTGGTCCATGAAAACAACGCCAGAAAGACAATAATACCCACTTACGCTTCTGAAGGTAAGATCAGCAACACTGCCTCTGAAAACAAGTATTATAGACAAGAAATATTTTACGATACTTTTGTAAGCATCGAAATGATTGCAAAAGGTATCATACTTGGTTTTTCTAACTTTTATTGAAATAGTTACTTCATGTAATTTCTTGGACAGAAGGTCCCAATAACCAAGTTCACACACTAGATAGAATTGTTATTTACTTTACGTACTTTCAATGCAATCTACAACTCTACACATTTACTTTAATTGCTGCACTTGAGAGATAATTTAATTTACTTTGAAAGAAAACATCCAGTTGCGCTATAATGTTTCACACCAATGGATTCTCGGTTTCTTTCTCTTGAGTATAGGAAACGATCCCTACGTGGAGCACTTTAGGTTAAATGAGTCATTTTGCGTTTAAAAAACAATTAAATGATTATTGAATAAAACAAACAAAAACTAGTCAACCTAGCTCGTATACAGAACTATGGACGGTTAATTTCAGTATTGTCGTCGTGAGCACAGATGCTGGAGATTTGGGTGCTTAGAAGGCACGTGCCGTTTTGCAGCGACGGAGATTATTACTTGTCTTCGTGGCGTCGAATTATGCGACTTATACCAGCGCAATTACGAGTTTGGCTTCCCTGGGGATCTGCGTCGGTCTAAGTAATGGATGCCTTAGACCATTTCACATCCAGGAACCAACACTCGTTGTAGACGTAATTTTATATGTCCTCTAAAGCGTTGCAAACTTGTACCTTAGCACTTCCCCTTCACTCACATCTATTAAGCAGTTAACTTTAGCGTTGTTTTAACAATACTGAGGAGCACAGCGCGCATCAGCTTTCGTCACGTGCCTCAACAGTGTCTTGCGCCTGCCTCACTCGCTCCACTTCTCCCCTCTCCTACCTGCTTCCGTTAGCCGCAAAAAATCTCCACCTTTTCCGACCTTCCACAACGTCCCTGCTGGTTATCACCTATATTTAACTTAAGCCCTGAGCTTGTGTTGACTTCACTTGACGAACAATTATACATAGTTAAATAAAAGATACTTATTGTTAGTTACACAGCATTATAAACATTTGTTAATTACATTTAAACATTAAACTTCACGCAGTCAAAGAATATTGTCTTCTGCAGACCCTCTTATACACTGCATACTGTACAAATCTCATTCTGTGCTTCATTAGTGCAAAGTCTCTCGACTCTAAAAAGGTCGATAGTTTAAACAACACACGCGTCTTAAAGACGATGTTCGTTTTTAATTATTTTATTACTCAGTTAGGGAAGTAATTGTTATAAATGTGCATTCCGTGCGTTAGTAACTTATCAGAAGACGCGAATTATCATGAAACACAAGTAAAACCATCCGAATCACTTTAATTCAATGTTATGAGCTGCAACTTATTCATGCAGAAATACTTTACTTGTATATTTTCAGCTTACCCCGAAGAAGGCAAGAGAATATAAATTTCGTGTATGCGAAGCCTATATTTCTGTTGTCTGTTGTTATTATCATAGGAACTTTCCTTGATAATTAAACATTTTTTATGGAGTGTAATGATTCGCCCATTCTTACTGTTCACTCTGCTTTCTAATAACGAATAATTCTGTAAATGTAATTAATTTTGCTTCAAAATCGAATTTAATGAAGATTCCTGTTGTTGGGAAACAGATTTATCTCTTTTGACGATTTATTATCATGGCTGTATCGTATTCTCTTAACCTGCAGCTGTGGTGGCTTATTCGGTAAATTAAGTAGTATAGGTATTACACTTCATATAGGTTTCCCACGTTCCAAATTCACTGACTTGGCTGAACGTGTAGCGAACAAAACTCCACTTTGTGGGATAAATATACAACGTCTTTCTGTAAAAGGCCAGGTCTTCCGGTGTTTACTAGCAATTTTTTGTCCTTGAAGGAACATTATTCGGTCAATGTCTGTTCTTTTCAACAGAATCGTAAATAAACTGCCCTGTAATGTACCGTTTCGTAACTTCCAGTGTACTTAGGAATCAAAAGAATGGCAATTGTGGTATTATTTTGTAGTTACTGTTGATTTTTGTGACACTACGAGAAGTTCATATTTTAAAAACTATGTTACAAATCAATAGAAACGTTAGTATTCGTACTCATGCGACATGGTATGGAGAAGCGTCGCTTGCTGGCCGCTTGGCCGCTGCTGCCGCTGTGGGGAACAAAAACAACACGGAGTGTCGGCACTGTTGTCTTAGACTGTGCTGGCATCACACAACCACACTACCGAATTTTTCCAGCACTTGTCTCATAAACATATGTCCATACAGTTACATAAATTAGTCCTACGATTTCATGTCCGGAACCGCGCGACTGCTACGGTCGCAGGTTCGAATCCTGCCTCGGTCATGGATGTGTGTGATGTTCTTAGGTTAGTTAGGTTTAAGTAGTTCTAAGTTCTAGGGGACTGATGACCACAGATGTTAAGTCCCATAGTGCTCAGAACCATTTGATTTCATGTCTACACTACACCATGACTCGATAGTGCGCCTCGTACTAATATGATAGCTGTAACTAGACCTTTCTGATGAAATGAAATGTCCTGTGGCTAGGGCCTCCCGTCGGATAGACCCGTCGCCTGGTGCAAGTCTTCAGAGTTGACGCCACTTCGGCGACTTGCGTGTCGATGGGGATGAGATGATGATGATGAAGACAGCCCAACACCCAATCCCTGAGCGTATAAAATCTCCAACCCAGCCGGAAATCGAACCCTTAGCATGGCATTCCGTCGTGCTGACCACTCAGCTGTTGAGGCGGACATCTTTCTGATAATTACCGACAAAAAGCACGTAACTCTCCTTTCATGAATCTCATCTGTAGTAGCAGCCATTCAGCAAAGTTTCTGTTACTAATAAATAAATATGTGAGATATGGGCAAAAACATGTAATACTGAAGTCGTAATGTTGGAGCAAAATGTAAACAACAGCGTCGTACTAATAACACGCGAGAAATTCTGCCTGACATTGGTGACGTGCGAAGTACGTCATGCTCACTCCATAGATGTTCCTACTCTTCGTAGATTCTCTGCGATATCTGCAACTCAGAATACAAGATCGACGCAGACTGATATCGAAGACTGATTTAAATTCCTTATGTTGTAGCTGCCTATAGGTCCAATCTATAAATTTTCTGTTATATTAAAAGACTGACACTAATGTAGGGAACAACAACCGGTAAGAAATGCAACTATCTGAATCACTCAAAAATATGTGGTTGCAGAATATCCGTGCGCCGAGGGTAATCATGTCAACCTTTTTATTGTACAAGAAACTGATAATTTCAAGACATACAGCTAATGTCCTTACAGTAAATAACTGATATGTAAAAATTCGTGACCATCTATGACTAGCAAAGACTGCTATGCCTGTACTCGTCCATCTTTGTGGCTTAGTTTCACTGCTAACCTCTGTAAATTAATCACTTGTGTTCGCTTCCGTATCACGCTACTGTACATTTTAAAAATTTTTCTCCACAACCTGCTACTCTTTAACCAGCTACAGTCGTTCCTCGTGTACAAACAATTTCGGCTTTCTCTAGATGCAAAATCAGCGTCCAACATAGAATTCAGGCATAAGGCAACTCGAAACAACTCTTTCATCACCTTCGTAGAAATTTAGTTAACTTTTCCAGTGAACTCTGGGCCCCGTCATCTGAAAATTCGGACATTCCACCATTTTCGCACAAAACTGGCATTCAGTTTCTCATTACTCACTTCACGCTGGCCTGTAAACGTAGACAGAATTTTGCAACACTGTTGTTAAAAAGTCACTAACTATTAATTAGCTCAAAAATTTCACCACATCTTCATCTATATTCACATCCTTACTTGACAGGCCAACGTAAGAAGTGACTGTATGTGGTGGGGGATATGTTGTGGATCAACGCATCCAGTTCCATTTGGAGATGGTACGCGAGAAAAGATGCTGTGAAGTGAAGATACACAGTCAAAATTTTTGCACTTTTTTAATTGAAAAGTTCCACCAAGACAAATTTAATTTCATTACTTACTATTCCGCCTATTTGTCATCATCCAGTTCTTTTCAAATATAAAATGAAAACAAATTGTTAGAAACTATGGTTTTTTCCTACAATTTGAAGCAACGTATTGCTTCAACCTAGAAACAGAATGAATACAATTACAATAAGAGCTAGCTCCTCGACGTCATAAAAAATCACTCATAGTTGTCATCACTTCCACCACAGGTGTCAGAGTGGTCCGCAGCTGTGGTCGAGAAGGGCGACACTGTCGCCAGAGCGGGTACTGTTTGACATTAGCGACCGGCACCGTAGAGAGCGTCAACTGGTGCTACGTCTATTGAACGTAAAAGTTATGATCACGCCCACTGATCACAATGCAGTTCCTATCACATTCACTCCCACTGCTCTTATTCACACGTAACCCTAGTAGCTGATTGCCTCGACACCCAAAGCTCTTGTGAGCTGGCATCGTCTAGACTATCTGGAATGATCTAAAGCTCCGTGTGTAACACTGGACCACTATCTGAACACTCAGGCCGAACATGGTTGTACAATGGGCATTAGTGCGCACTGTGATCGGGGAGCATGTCCAACAACGTCACGTCTTTCTCGTTATAGATGATGGATCCTGTGGACACACAGGGACAAGAGATGTGCCCTTTGATAAATGACTCAGAGCGAGACTTGCGTGAGAAATAACGAAATTTAAATCTTTATCTGGCATATGTAGTCGGGCCAGTAGCCATATAGTCGGTCTCTAAAGACCTTGTAACACTACAATACAGCTTGTTGCGAGCAAGTCTTTGAATAAAGCACTTGTGGAACAGTTTGAATTCACGAAATCCAGGGATATAAGGGATATAAGGGATATGGCATTATCGTTTATTTTGAGAGAGGCATATGGCGCCTGAGGATAACATAGTGGAATGCCGTAAATGATTGTCGTCAAAATAAAATAAAATAACGTCGCAGTAACACGGCTGTTGGTAAATTTCATTGATATTGACAAAAAATATGGAAACATAAAAAATAGCACAATAAAATGCCAAATACGATGAAGGAAAACCGTTGGCATTCACAACAGCTTCCAGACGTCTCAGAATGGACAAATACAGGACCTGCATAGTTTTCAAGGGAATCTTACAACATTTTTCCTACAAAACTGTGCCAAGTTCAGATATCGATGGTGAAGATGGATGGCGGCCACGCAGCATTCTCTCCAAACTAGACCACAAAGGCTCAATGATACTGAGACCTGGTGACAGTGGTGGCCATGGGAGGTGCAGCAATTCATCCCCGTGTTCACAAAACCAGTCCTGGACGTTGCAAGCTATCTCAACAGGGTCCTGTCCTCTTGGAACACAGCATCACCATTGGGGAACAAACATTGCATCATCGGATGGACCTGATCTGCCAAAATGGTCACAAAGTCCCTGACAATAACGTGTCTTTGCAGAACAACCATGGGTCCCATGGACTACCACGAAATGGCTGCCCAAATCATCACCGAACCCCAGGCAAGTTTCACTATAGTGGCATAAACTCGACCAGTAGTTGGAAACAGCGCGAAACAGGACTCATCCGACCAAATGACTTATTCAATTGCTCCACAGTCCAGGTTTTATTGTGTCGGCACCATGTTTCCCAGTTACGGGTATTTGCATCGCTGATGTGTGGTTTTGGAATTCCAGCTCTCCCTGCAATTCCCTGATTATGGAGATCTCTTCGTGTTGTTTTTACCGAGGTTTTCCATTCTTTTGTAAATACAGTAAGTCGTGTCATTATTTAGCAGCCATGACTGATGGTTCGGTAATAATCACGGAAGTCAGCAACTGCCTTCTTTGACATAGGAATTATTACGTTCTCCTCGAAATTTGAGTGTATTTGGCGTGTCTGATACATATCGCTTACAAGAAGGACGGGGATATAGGTCGCTGATTTTGGTGATGATTCAGTCTTTCTTGGCTATAGGCTGCTGGATTTGTAATGCTAGGATACTTCTTAAAGTGATACAGAATGTCTTGCGATTTAGGAATTTGGCATCCCACCCGCTTAATAAAGGGAAGGGGAAAGTATTTGGTATTGAGATTCTGGAATGATTTCGAGGTGCATCTCATCAGTGTTCGACAGAGTTAACTGAGTCCTTTTGGTTTCATCCTGGCGCTCACTCGTACTGGGGCTGTTGTAGGTTTTTGTGATAGGTTTGCGTTGTGAGTGGATGGGAGGTTGTGAGATGGTTGGGGATAGGAAATGTTTAACTGCAGGTACTGTTGCAAGCTTTGTAGCTAGTTTTGTTGCTGGCGGTGTTGTGGCTGTTTCTCGTGACTTTGTGACTGCTGCTTTTGCTGGCAACTTTGCGGTTGATGACACTGCTGGCGATGCAGCGTGGGTGGTGCGGGAGTGTTGTGGGAGGGTCCTGCGAACGCCCGGCAGGTGTTGCTGTCCAGGTAGCAGGCCGTGTCGAGTGGACTGCAGATGTTGTAGCAGCAGCTCCAGGTGGTGTCCTCACTTTGATGATAGCACTGTCGTGTTGTTATAGTCAGGCGTTGGAAGCTGCGTTCGTCCGCGGCGTCGATGTAGTGAAGACAACTGGCGATGTAAGTAGTGGCGGAGATGATGTTCTGATGAGAGAATGGTTTTAAATGTCAGATTTCGGATCTATAAAAGTAGCTTCTAGCACTTCAGTGACTGAGAGTTAAGGAAATCCAACTATTGCTACGCCTGTCCCGCGTGCCTGTAAAGCCTTTATCAGATTCCTGACACCAAAAGAACACCAGTGGCATTACACGCGCTGACGAACTGAAGCTAGGGATGTATCCTTTAAACGCAAAAACGATATTCCCCTCGCATTTCAGTTGCTGACCACGTGTCTTTCAACGCCTCAATCTTGAAACCGTATTTCAAACCGAACCGGCATAGCTATCTCCATCTACACGCTGCGTTTGAAAGCATACGCCGTCTTCTACTTCTGCATGATTACTCTGCAATTCACATTTAAGTGCTTGGCAGAGAGTTCATCGAACCACAATCATACTATCTCCCTACCATTCCATTCCCGAACAGCGCGCGGGAAAAACGAACACCTAAACCTTTCTGTTCGAGCTCTGATTTCTCTTATTTTATTTTGATGATCATTCCTACCTATGTAGGTTGGGCTCAACAAAATATTTTCGCATTCGGAAGAGAAAGTTGGTGACTGAAATTTCGTAAATAGATCTCGCCGCGACGAAAAACGTCTTTGCTTTAATGACTTCCATCCCAACTCGCATATCATATCTGCCACACTCTCTCTCCTATTACGTGGTAATACAAAACGAGCTGCCTTTTTTGCACCCTTTCGATGTCCTCCGTCAATCCCACCTGCTAAGGATCCCACACCGCGCAGCAATATTCTAACAGAGGACGAACAAGTGTGGTGTAAGCTGTCTCTTAAGTGGACTTGTTGTATCTTCTAAGTGTCCTGCCAATGAAACGTAACCTTTGGCTCGCCTTCCCCACAATATTATCTATGTGGCCTTTCCAACTGAAGTTGTTCGTAGTTTTGACACCCAGGTACTTAGTTGAATTGACAGCCTTGAGAATTGTACTATTTATCGAGTAACCGAATTCCAATGGCTTTCTTTTGGAACTCATGTGGATCACCTCACACTTTTCGTTATTTAGCGTCAACTGCCACCTGCTTTGCAACTGATACTGGTCTTCTGATGACCTTACTACACGGTAAATTACAGCAGCCAATCTATCCAGAGGGGAATTTAATTCGCACGGGCTTTTTATGCACCCGTAAGATTCCTTATTACCTTAGCGAACCGTCCTTGTACTTGCGGTCTCCTCATGATGGTTGGGAAAGAAGACTGGCCTTCGAAACAATGAAAACCGAAATACTGTTTCAATTGCATACATTCAGAGACTCAAACAAGTGCTGTCGGAAAGCAACACTTGCGACAGACAGCAGTATCAACTGGTGCTGGTACAGTTCCCCCAAGCATATAGGGGGCCGACTACGTTGTGAATGTAAGGGGACGTCTTTTCAAGCACTGCTTGGAAGCAGCAGCGACTTCCACAGGCCGGAAACTACAGCAGAACTCGACTTGGGAGTGCAGAGCTGGAGGTGGGCAGGCAGCCGACGTCCACGCAGTGGGCCACGGCGGGACGGAAGTGCGCGCTCGCCGCGGCCAGCCACTTCCTCATTACGGCTCCTGGCGCTGGCGACGCTCCCACGGCCCGGACTACCATACAGCAGCCACCACCACACTCTCTGCTAACCTCCAGCACGCCACACAGCTCTCACGCAAAGTAATTCCACCTCCACCTACAAGGTGTCCCTATCATACATGCAGCATAAAATCTGGCTACAGCAGTAAATTGTTCATTATTCATATCGATGGATAAACATATATCTTTCGATAAACATATCCAAAGATAAAACGGCTCTGAGCACTATGCGACTTAACTTCTGAGGTCATCAGTCGCCTAGAACTTAGAACTAATTAAACCTAACTAACCTAAGGACATCACACACATCCATGCCCGAGGCAGGATTCCAACCGGCGACCGTACCGGTCGCTCGGTTCCAGACTGTAGCGCCTAGAACCGCACGGCCACTCCGGCCGGCTATCCAAAGATAGACACGATCTCATGCCTACCACAGTAGTACAAGTTTATATGCCAACCAGCTCCGCAGATGACGAAAACATTGATGAAGTGTACGATGAGATAAAAGAAATTATGCAGGTAAGAAGGGAGACAAGAAGCTAAAAAAATTATTTCTATTCCTTTCTTGGGCAATGTCTCATATAGGATAAAACGTCTTCTAATGAAAAAAATATAACTGTAACGTCTCCTTCTCTACAGATAACAGTTTAAAGAGAAATCTTGTACATTCAGTAGAGATCGCCGACGATTGGTTTTCCAATTCAGGGGTTTACAAACTAACCTGTAACGACTGTCCTTCATATTGGTCAAACAGGCAGAGCTGTGAAAACAAGATATAAAGAACACCTATTAGGTAAAAAAAGGAGTGAATATACACAATTCTACTTTTGCTGAACACCTCCTGATAGCCAGTCATACGCCAAAACATTTAGAAAACACTGTTATCCTACACAGAGAAGACAAAGGGCGTAGATTTGATCTGTAGGAAGAGTTACAAATTTTCAAACATCTTGAGCTCAAGGACGGTAATATACTGAACGACCAGTTGAACCTTGCTTGTAGACAATTTTTCGATGGCTTTAAACCTGTACTGTTTACGGTACAACATTAATGCTGGTAACCTTAGTGGTTTATTTCCTCAGGAAGCTAAGATGCAACTTCGGTGCTTTAAGCTCACTACCCCTTATGTAATGGTGGTTTTGTCACGATGTATGTTTGCTACTACATCGGCCCTTATGTGAATTTGCCTGACTCTAAAACTGTGTTTTTCCTGGGAATGTGTATTAACAGGAACGTGTACCAGTGTTCGTAATTCTTTCTTGACAAGAGCCATTATTGTCAATTTTAAATTTCTGACATGTATACCGTTTGTGGGCTTCACTAATATAGTAATGTAATTTTTTATATATTTTGGCTGTATATGCCACCGGGCGTAAGTTTCTCGGCGTAAGCGCCACCTGCCTTTTTTTATGTATAACTACATTATTTGTACCAATGCTCCCATACTGTTATAACGGGAGTGTTAATTTCCTTCCTTTTTTTAGTGTTACTTTACCTAAGGACGTTATTAATACTGATAATTTACACGTTGCCTTTGTACGCCAATTGGCACATGTTTCTCGGCACGAGTGCCTCCTGCCCTGTTTTCAGAGTAACTACGCTCACCGATTACACTCAGTCGGTTGCAAGCTCTGCAAGATCCATGAGCTATTTTATATTAACTTGACAAACCCTAATTCTAGGGCTATATTTTATTTTTGACACACGGATCTATGACGACAGTTGTAAAAACGGCGATGGTACATTAGTCCTTACTAATGTAAAATTGTAATTACCAGTCGTCGTTATCATACTTCTGTATTGCAAGAGTTCTTTAATTTGTCTTAAAATTTATTCTTGGCTTATAAGTTTCATACTTTTCTAATGTAAGCTATGATGTTCATTGCCCTTAGGTTACCTTCTGAAGAAGACAAATGTATATTTGTCGAAACCTAGGTAAAGAATTTCTTTACCCATTGTAACTGGTCGGCTGTTTATAATTTTATTACGTGAAACCGTTTCTGTTGTGCAGCTATGTTTAAAATATTAAAAAAGACGAAAATTTAATAATCATGGGTGACTGGAATTCGTTAGTAGGAAAAGGAAGAGAAGGAAAAGTAGTAGGTGAATATGGCTTGGGGGTAAGGAATGAAAGAAGAAGCCGCCTGGTAGAATTTTGCACAGAGTACAACTTAATCATAACTAACACTTGGTTCAAGAATCGTGAAAGAAGGTTGTATACATGGAATAAGCCCGGAGACACTGGAAAGTTTCAGATGGTTTATATAATGGTAAGACAGAAATTTAGAAACCAGGTTTTAAATTGTAAGACACTTCCTGGGGCAGATTAGGACTCTGACCACATTCTACTGGTTATGAACTGTAGATTAAAACTTAAACTGCAAAAAGGTGAGAATTTAAGGAGATTGGGACCTGCATAAACCTAAAGAACCGAGGTTGAAGAGAGTTTCAGGCAGAGCAATAGGGAACGATTGACAAGAACGGGAAAGAAATACAGTAGAAGAAGAATGGGTAGTTTTGAGAGATGAAATAGGGATCAAGTAGGTAAAGAAAATGAGGGCTAGTAGAAATCCTTGGGTAACAGAAGAAATAGCGAATTTAATTGATGAAATGAGAAAAACAAAAACGCAGTAAATGAAACAGGCAAAAAGGAATACAAACGTCTCAAAAATGAGATCGACAGGAAATGCAAAATGGCTAAGCAGGGATGGCTAGAGGACAAATGTAAGGATGTAAAGGCATATATCACTAAGGGTAAGATAGATACTGCCTACAGGAAAGTTAAAGAACTCTTTTAAAACAAGAGAACCACCTGTATGAATATCAATGGCTCAGATGGGAAACCAGTCCTAAGCAAAGAAGAGATAGCAGAAAGGTGGAAGAAGCATGTAGAGGGTCTAAACAAGGGTGATGTACTTGAGGACAATATTACGGAAATGGAAGATGAAATGGCAGATATGATATTGCGTGATTTGGTGGGTTATTTGGAGGGAAATCGATTCAGCGAATGGATTATTCTTCAAACAATTTAGACAATGTGTGGAGTATTGTTTATTTAAACAGTTTACACAATATAAGGCGGTGTTTGGAATATAGTTCATTTATTTAGTTAAAGAATTTCTCGGGAAATTGACTGCAGAGTATGGAATACTGTTTAAATAAACATTTACAGGATACAGGTCTAAGGAATATAGTTTTTCTGAAGAATTTGCCAGTATGGAATATTTCAACAATTGCAGCGCTTTTTTATTCTCTTCTTCACACCAAAACACACTATAACACTAGAGCGGTGTGCCTTCGAGTTATTAGTCGTGCGGAATGCAACGCTGTTAGTATTTCAATGTAAGAAATATTGCCCCAGCACATGACATATGTTCTCCATGCAAGTTTCTGTACGACAACTATGGTGACAAACTGTAAAGTGATAAAACTACTACCCTGCACACCAAAGAAAACATCGATTCTTTGTGGCACAAACACTACATCGGTTTCCACAGGTGTATGATACCTACTGTTTATGAAGTTCATGCCCAATTACAATTCGGAAATTATGATAAGTTCACAACAGCCCTTCAGAATGATTGTCAACAGCCAAAAATGCATATGAAGGGACAGTGACATCTCAGGAGGAAATAAACACTACAATCAGTACCTAGAGAAGATGTAACAATCTTACTGCAGTTTACCACAGCCCCTGGTAACCTTTCTCTTGCGCACAGAAGTCATGGTCCGATGTCTGGCTGTATTGCTCATGTGCAGGATAATATTGCTGTTTCGCCTTGACGTCACATCTCTAGAATGCCTCCTCTCTCTACTATTAAGATCTCGTATAAGTAGCATCAGTCTGCTCTCCTTCTACAGAGCACACAATTTTATTGATTTTGCTCAATACTCTTTTCGTGTTATTTGTCTCTAATTTTATGCATTCTTAGTCAATTTCATTAATTTTACCAAGTTTTCGCGTTTTTACATGTTTCATGGCATTTCCCTCAATTTTTACATATCTCACATCAATTTTTCTTCATTATATTGGGTTTTCCTCCAATTTAATTGATTTTATGTCATCTTCCATATTTTTTCCACAGTTTTCATATGTATATGGTTATGTTGCTGACAAACACATGTGCTGTTTGATTTTCTATGAGAATAGCTGCTCTTCTTATACACCAACATTCTAAAAAATCCTAATACTTACCCTCTTCCCGATGATCCACTTGCATGCCTTTAGGATAGGACGAACATGAAAAATATAATAACAGTCGTTTCGTACCTACATGAAACTGAAGGCTCGATTTACATCCAAGATGTGGCAGAGAAATGGCCCACTTTGCATATATTTCCGTTTGTCTGGAGGAGGGTACTGAAACAGGTTTTCGATAGATGTGCATGCTTCATCACACATGAGCTGGAAGTCCTCTGATGACTGTAGTCTGGAGAGGGTTTCTGTTAATGATCATATATAGATACTGCTCTAAGTCGTACACAGAACACGAGAGGAAATATAGCCTATGCCATAGTCCTATACAGGATTTTCACAACAAGTAACGATCCTTTAGCTAAGTTAAAACGTGTGTGTTGGCTGATTTCTTCTATCTTCGAAAATAACACGTATAAATGGGAGGAATCTACATTTTGCATGAGAAATTCGAGTTGTATGGTCAACAAAATCGCTACCTCGGACTGGGTAAAGTGCGTTTTTTAAATTGGGTGGTCTGTGATGGGGTGGCATTGTTTAGAAATACGAGGTGCATTCAAGTTCTAAGGCCTCCGATTTTTTTTCTAATTAACTACTCACCCGAAATCGATGAAACTGGCGTTACTTCTCGACGTAATCGCCCTGCAGACGTACACATTTTTCACAACGCTGACGCCACGATTCCATGGCAGCGGCGAAGGCTTCTTTAGGAGTTTGTTTTGACCACTGGAAAATCGCTGAGGCAATAGCAGCACGGTTGGTGAATGTGCGGCCACGGAGAGTGTCTTTCATTGTTGGAAAAAGCCAAAATTCACTAGGAGCCAGGTCAGGTGAGTAGGGAGAATGAGGAATCACTTCAAAGTTGTTATCACGAAGAAACTGTTGCGTAACGTTAGCTCGATGTGCGGGTGCGTTGTCTTGGTGAAACAGCACACGCGCAGCCCTTCCCGGACGTTTTTGTTGCAGTGCAGGAAGGAATTTGTTCCTCAAAACATTTTCGTAGGATGCACCTGTTACCGTAGTGCCCTTTGGAACGCAATGGGTAAGGATTACGCCCTCGCTGTCCCAGAACATGGACACCATCATTTTTTCAGCACTGGCGGTTACCTGAAATTTTTTTGGTGACTGTGAATCTGTGTGCTTCCATTGAGCTGACTGGCGCTTTGTTTCTGGATTGAAAAATGGCATCCACGTCTCATCCATTGTCACAACCGACGAAAAGAAAGTCCCATTCATGCTGTTGTTGCGCGTCAACATTGCTTGGCAACATGCCACATGGGCAGCCATGTGGTCGTCCGTCAGCATTTGTGACACCCACCTGGATGACACTTTTCGCATTTTCAGGTCGTCATGCAGGATTGTGTGCACAGAACCCACAGAAATGCCAACTCTGGAGGCGATCTGTTCAACAGTCATTCAGCGATCCCCCAAAACAATTCTCTCCACTTTCTCGATCATGTCGTCAGACTGGCTTGTGTGAGCCCGAGGTTGTTTCGGTTTGTTGTCACATGATGTTGTGCCTTCATTAAACTGTCGCACCCACGAACGCACTTTTGACACATCCATAATTCCATCACCACATGTCTCCTTCAACTGTCGATGAATTTCAATTGGTTTCACACCACGCAAATTCAGAAAACGAATGATTGCACGCTGTTCAAGTAAGGAAAACGTCGCCATTTTAAGTATATAAAACAGTTCTCATTCTCGCCGCTGTCAGTGAAATTCCATCTGCCGTATGGTGCTGCCATCTCTGGGACGTATTGACAATGAACGCGGCCTCATTTTAAAACAATGCGCATGTTTCTATCTCTTTCCAGTCCGGAGAAAAAAAATCGGAGGCCTTAGAACTTGAATGCACCTCGTACTATATACATCCAAGCTGCAGCTGCGTGCTTCGCAGTTCACCAAGGCTGGCTGCAGCGATGGTCACAAGGAGTCGGCAACTGGAAGTAACGGATTAGCTCAGACTGTGATGGGTACAAAGAATGCGCCAACCTGTCTGATCTTACCCGTGGTAGTGAGGGCTGGTGAAGTGACCAGTGTGCTGGGTGAGAGCGACAGAAGAGGACATGAGTGTGTTATGTGAGAGAAGGTTCAAAATGATGGACATCGGCACTGGAGGTATTGGTAACATCCGAATTCCTACAACTCCAGTCATCCCTGGATGCCCTCTATGGCCTGGGGTGGTGCACACTGGCATACACACTTGTCCACGACTGCAGCTGCGGCGGTAATTTTCACTGACTTCTTTATGCGGCACTAGTGGTATACCTGAGGAGGGCAAACTGCATTTGGACATCAGGACAGGAGCACGCGGGGTGTGCAGGCGTTTTCAGCTAGCTCCGACATCTAGTCATGGAAACTACTGCTACGGACTGGATCGTGGTTTAAGTTTGTCGTGTTGAATGGTTCTCAATACATTGCAGTGGACTCTGCCTTACAGTGGTATTTGCTGTTGCCTCTGTCCTGTCACACACTAGAACCTTCCTTATACTCCTTCTTAATATAGTGGGGAGAACCAATTTAGGAATTCTACAGCACTTTTAAAAACCCAATCGCGACATCAAATTCCCTAATGACCAATTTATTGATTCTGATAGTTGTATTGCATGCATGCATGCATCTGTTTGGGTGTGGGTCTCTCTCCCAGTCAGTATGGAGGGGGCCTATGCTGTAGATGGCAAATGGCATGTGCCTCACAATCACTAGTTTGTGTGATCGGTGGGTTTTTTGTTTTTCATTAGATGTGTCTAGTGGAACATTGAGTTGGAGGAGGGTATTTGTGCTCTCAAACGTTGGTGCATCCAAGACCTTGGATAGTTAGCGCTACGATCTATTTGTGGTGGAAATTTCATTATTTGATTCGCATAATGTTTGTGTGTGATACTCAAATGTTGACAATATATTTTATTATAATGTTTGTGTGTGATACACAAACGTTGCAAATATGTTGTATTACGAAGGAGGATCATCATAAGCTGGAGGTGAATGTTTTAAGCGATCTATTTGACTGCTGTAAATTGTTAAATGATTAATTTGAAAAGGTAATGCAAATTACTTATTTCACTATATTTTTGATACCGAAATTGCATCAGCTCTTCCTTTGTCTCTAACATTAGCCAATAGGAGCACTGTACTCTGAGGAGAGACGGAAACCTGCATCTGCATGTTTTGGGTGGTTGGTTCACACAGGCAGTCAGGGAGTGGTCTCTTGAGAAGGACAGAGAGGATGCAAGTCCAGAATTTCCTGATTAACAGAATGTGCCTCTTGATGCTTTGTTTGGGGGCTGTGAGATCAAAGGAGGCCAATATGTGGTCTGTGATAGGTGGTATTTAGTAATGTGATCTGTAATAAGGATATAGGGCACTTTTGACCTTCGATGCAGTGCCCTGACGACAGAGACACGCGCAGGAGACCCCAAATGGTGGCTACTATACCGCACTTCATTCCATTCATGATCTGTACACCACTTTTGCAGGATTTAGCTGTCAGTACAATATGACTGCTGTATGTTTCTCGATCTGTACAAAATAGTTTGCCACTGAGATTCTAATAATTTGTCCATCTGCAGAAAGTGTTGGTGGATTTCGAAATATGTCATGAACTTTTCGATATGTAATTGTTCTGATTTTCCCATCTGTCCTTGGACACCAGTGTGGTTCGAAAAGATAGGAAAATAAATAGTTAGACTCTTAACATCCCCGATTCTGGCAGCAAATATAAACTAAGCCTACTCAGCGTTTCCATGTGCGATCAGATTAAAAAAGCGCGACAGTTGTTTAAATATTCCATACTGCAATCGATTTCCTGCCAAATTCTATAAATAAACTATATTCCATACATCATCTCATATCCTGTAAATTGTTTAAATAAACAGTATTTCATACACTACAGTCAGTATCCCAACAAATTCTTTAACTAAATAAATAAACTATATTCCAAACATCACCTTGCATCACAGAAATTGCTTAAATAAACAATTTTCGACACATTGTCTAAATTGTTTAAACAATATTGGATACACTGCAATCGATTTCCTGACAAATTCTTTAACCAAATAAAGAAACTACATTCCAACCACCGACTTGAATCGTATAAATTGTATAAATAAACAATATTCCACACATTGTCTAAATTGTATAAGCAATATTCCAGACACTGTAATCGATTTCCCTCCAAATGACCGATCAACAGTCTTTCTCCCGCCAATTTCCTGTACACAACTGGGAGGGGAGGCCTGGGGGTTTCCCAGAGGGTGGATTTAATTAATTGATCGATTTAATTAATTACTCAATCAAATTGATATCAAGAGTGCTTGTATCAGCGAGGGAAGTTCCCTAAGGGATGGGGGAGGAGGAGGTGGTGGGTGGAGGAGGAGGAGGGGAAAGGGGGAAACAGTAGGTTAAGGGCCTGCCAATCAAAAGGATGCATTATCCCCAGGGGGTCTTAATTCTCTAAGCAGAACAATAACTTAAGGATATGTCAATCAAAAGAGAACCCTAGGTTTGACCCTGAATGCATACATGTTACTGAATGTAGGCAACCTGCACTAACAAACTGTCCTGATGCACCCCTTGTCCCACTACTAATGGCGGCTTGAAACGTGCAGTGCGCCACGGATGCAGGCTTGTGGGATCAGTATTATGCTAGGGAGACATTCTCCTGTGCTTGCAAGCGACCTGCGGTAGTAATCGAAGGCACACTGACAGCTATGAACCACCTGCATCCCCTCACGTTTGATGTCTTCCCCGACGGCGATGCCATCTTCCAGAAGTATAATTATTTGTGTCTCAGAGCCGGAACCATGCTACAGTGGTCTGAGGAGCATTATAGTGAACGCTCTTTGATGTCTCGGCGACCAAATTCGGCTGATGTAAATTCTATGGAATCTGGCTGGCTCTCTATTAGATGCCATCACAGCATAAGCAAATCAGCGGCCCGTTATTTACGTGAGTTACATGACTTGTGCATAGACATATAATATCACATGGCTCCGAAAACCTTCCAACAAACTGTCAGATCCCTGATATGCAGAGTCAGTGACGTATTTCGTTCCAAAAATGGAGAAGCAGGCTATTAAGCAGGTGGTTACGATGCTTTGGCTCATCAGTGTACGCATTACACTTCACAAGATGGTCATCATCGACATTCAAGAAATGTTCAAAACCATTAACTCGCACCATGAACACTGAATGAGAAACGGCACGCCACCATGACCACAGTGGTTCACATCATCAAGATCGAAGGCGAACTTCTTGGGAGCTACACAACGTGCAGGACGTTCAGTTAGGTATTCACTCCTAAAGAATCATTTTCGTGTAACGAGGTGATGAGAACAGATGGAATGTGATAGTATGCAATCGAATGCAAAACCGTCTGCTGTGAAGCTTATAGTGAAACTGGCTATCCTTTAAGGCGGAGCTGTAGATAGTGCGATTGTATGTTTTATAGGCACGAAAAAGCAAATATCCAGAAGCCGAATTTGTCCATTGGTTCCAGCGGGTATTAACTGCAATGTCATACACTTTTCTAGTCGGATAGTTTGTTCTAAAGGAGTACGATCTTTATTGCAGAAGAGGAATCAAGAAAAAGCAAGTTATTTTGACCAGCTACTGGTCAGAAGCAGTGATCATATCACAGTTTCACTTCTCTTACGCTTATTTTCCCACTCATATTGCTGTGACGTAAATATTTCCTACTGCCCTTGCAAGATCACGTACACGAGAAAGAATCGTGGGGGGTGGAGCACCTCCAGCTTCTCTCAGCGCAAATAGCTTTCCAGCCAGTTTACCATTCAGATTAACAGTCGGCATAATTGTATACGAATGCGTTAAGGGATTGATGTTAGTTGATCTTCATACAAGTTTCTTGATACCAATTATTTCAGGGGTTCCTTTTATACGCATTTCCTCTTCAAATCCCGATTGGTCGGAGCTGAAAACTATTCATTACTGCCTGATGCGATAAGTGTGTTTATCTCATCTACAAATTTTCTGGCTGATTCGGCAGTTTGCTGCGCATCGTCAAATTGATGCTTTGTTTGAAATTTCGCTATCCTGCGTCTTCCACTTCTGTAGTACTGTTTGAAGTTATGCAGCCGTCCACTGATTCCCTTGAAATCATTTTAATCTGTCGTGCGCAATTTGATGTGCATAACGTAGTCGGTCACTATCATGCACATCCTGTAAATTGAATCAAGCATCCTTGAAACGCGCAAACAGCAGTTTTTGTAAAAAGTGCGCCTGGTCCTCCCTTGAATAAACGTAGTTTTTCTTGTGCATTACACGGTCGTATTGCTGCGAACTTACCCCATATCTGTTTAAATTGCTTTCTACTATGATGCAGATGATCTTCCACATACAGGGCTATTACAAATGATTGAAGCGATTTCATAAATTCACTGTAGCTCCATTCATTGACATATGGTCACTACACACTACAGATACGTAGAAAAACTCATAAAGTTTTGTTTGGCTGAAGCCGCACTTCAGGTTTCTGCCGCCAGAGCGCTCGAGAGCGCAGTGAGACAAAATGGCGACAGGAGCCGAGAAAGCGTATGTCGTGCTTGAAATGCACTCACATCAGTCAGTCACAACAGTGCAACGACACTTCAGGACGAAGTTCAACAAAGATCCACCAACTGCTAACTCCATTCGGCGATGGTATGCGCAGTTTAAAGCTTCTGGATGCCTCTGTAAGGGGAAATCACCGGGTCGACCTGCAGTGAGCGAAGAAACGGTTGAACGCGTGCGGGCAAGTTTCACGCGTAGCCCGCGGAAGTCGACGAATAAAGCAAGCAGGGAACTAAACGTACCACAGCCGGCGGTTTGGAAAATCTTACGGAAAAGGCTAAAGCAGAAGCCTTACCGTTTGCAATTGCTACAAGCACTGACACCCGATGACAAAGTCAAACGCTTTGAATTTTCGGCGCGGTTGCAACAGCTCATGGAAGAGGATGCGTTCAGTGCGAAACTTGTTTCAGTGATGAAGCAACATTTTTTCTTAATTGTGAAGTGAACAGACACAATGTGTGAATCTGGGCGGTAGATAATCCTGACGCATTCGTGCAGCAAATCGCAATTCACCAAAAGTTAACGTGTTTTGTGCAATCTCACGGTTTAAAGTTTACGGCCCCTTTTTCTTCTGCGAAAAAAACGTTACAGGACACGTGTATCTGGACATGCTGGAAAATTGGCTCGTGCCACAACTGGAGACCGACAGCGGCGACTTCATCTTTCAACAGGATGGTGCTCCACTGCACTTCCATCATGATGTTCGGCACTTCTTAAACAGGAGATTGGAAAACCGATGGATCGTTCGTGGTGGAGATCATGATCAGCATTTCATGTCATGTCCTCCACGCTCTCCCGACTTAAATCCATGCGATTTCTTTCTGTGGGGTTATGTGGAAGATTCAGTGTTTAAACCTCCTCTACCAAGAAACGTGCCAGAACTGCGAGCTCGCATCAACGATGCTTTCGAACTCATTGATGGGGACATGCTGCGCCGAGTGTGGGAGGAACTTGATTATCGGCTTGATGTCTGCTGAATCACTAAAGGGGCACATATCGAACATTTGTGAATGCCTAAAAATACTTTTTGAGTTTTTGTATTTGTGTGCAAAGCATTGTGAAAATATCTCAAATAATAAAGTTATTGTAGAGCTGTGAAATCGCTTCAATCATTTGTAATAACCCTGTACTTAATTATGTTTAGTACCCGCTCCTCGGACGACGATTGTCCTTCATTAAGTTTCACTGGAGGCGAGATTTGTGGTTGCCTGTCTGATAATGATAAACCACATGGCTCGACACTTGTTGCAATATTACTTTCACTTGTTAAGCACGTATTGTCAGCATTGGGCTACTCGTGTACATTGTACACACAGTCGAGCATATATGACACCACACATTCCACTGACTCATCGTGAAACGACGCTAATATTTCATTTGCCACTTCTTTCTCACTCTGGGAAATTTCTAACCAAATGTCAACTTCGGCAACTGTTGTTGTAGAAATACTGAAAAGTTTGACTTGTTTTTTCGTTGCCATTGCTCTGCTTTATATCAAAACCACTAGCATTGTACAGTTACTCGTCGACTAAACTGTCCGACTACGCTCCGTAGCCTCATGCTGTGCTCACCATTTGATACCTCCAGTCCCGCCTCCTGTTGCCAATATTATGACTGCATGGTATGCAATATGTGGAGCGTCGGATACCGTAAACATCATTGGCCTTTTGTGACCCCGCACTCATAGGGTCCCTTGAAAGACCAAATTTCCGAAAAATTGGATTTTCAAGAGGAAGAGCTTCACATATCGAGCAAGTCAATAACGTGTTGGTCCACGTCTGTCCGTTATGCAAGCGGTCATTCGGCTTGGCATTGACTGATAGATATGTTAGATGTCCTCCTGAGGGATATCGTGCGTCCAACTGGTGCGTTAGATCGTCAAAATCCCGAGATGATTGGAAGACCCTGCCCAATCCTCCAGACTTTTGTAATTGGGGAAAGATCCGACGACCTATTTGGCGAGCACGAAAACAAGTAATAGAAACTCTCGCTGTGTACGGGTGGACATTCTCTTTCTAAAATGTAAACCTAGGAAGGCTTACCATGAACGGCTACAAAACGGGGAGTAGAGTATCGCTGGCGTATCGCTGTGCCATAAGGATGCCGCGGGTGATAATCAAAAGGGTCTTGTCATCAAAAGGAATGGCACCCCAGACCATAATTCCTGGCTGTCAGGCTGTATAGCGGGTGACAGCCATCGCGGCTCAGTTCGAAGCTAGGCTCATCCGTGAAGGCAATTCTGCTCCAGTAAATGGGATTGCAGGCCAAACACGTGTCTGGGATACCATCCTGACTGTCGCCCTCGATACGCCCCGACACCCAGGAATGATGGTCTGGTGTGTGTAATATTATTGGTTTTCAGATACTTTCCAAATGAGATATTTGTCATAAAAGAGAGGAACAGCCATTGGGCTGTAGTTCGTAAAGATATTAAGCGTCACAGCGCACGTGTAAAGAGTCGAAGTACTTTATAATGTGCGCCTACACCAAGACGCGCGTCCAGCGTTAAAATATTTCAAATAAACACTATAACCCGCTGGGCGCAGATATTTAAATCACTGCCACAGCGCTCGATAGCAATAATCTGTGAAACATTTGAAAGAACAACCCATCATTTGTTAAGAAATGTTCTAGAGACATCATTGCCTTTTTTACGTTTGGTCGCCGACTTGTTAAGACGTGTTGTGTAGCACCGCTAAAAGTTATATTTGATTTAGTGTCAAAAACCCATGTAAATCACCGAGCAAAACGCTTCGGTAAACCGTGTGATGCTAAAAAGTACTTCTGCGCACGCCACATTTAATTTTTAAGAAATCTCGGACAGACAAAAGCAGCGATTGTTGAACTGCTCCGTGTATGAGAGACACATAAAAATGTAAGTTTTCTATTCATTGTGTATTTGTTAATGGCTATTAGTTTAACGTCTTTGTTCTTTGAGAATATATTGATGTTTCTCTTTACAGAAAATCTCTGCTTATTTTTTTCTTTAAACTCACCATGATTTTTCAATGTATGTAAGCTTTGAAACTTCCTGGCATTCTACGTAAGCTTTGTTACAGGTTCGCTCTTCATCACGGTATCTCGATTGTATTCGGGAGGACACTGATGTGTTCAATTTCCAATCTGATAACTTTTTACAAAATGTCACTGTTTTGTATCCATTTCCATTTTTTCTCTTTTTTTGTTATCCAAATAGGTCACCAAACCATCTTCGCGTAATCAAACCTTACGTCTCCTGAACACAATCGAGAACCGACGCATCGGCGTTCATCCATTAATTTCTCTTTTTTTCCAAGTCGTACCAAAAACGGTAAAGTAGAACTGCCGTGAGTACGCAATCTAGAGTTATAGGTTGCATTCTTTATCTTGTCGGCAAACATTGCCAGACATTATCATCATTACTGTTACAGTTGATTAAATGTGTGTGAATAGCAAAATCTATAACACTAAATGTGGTGCCCGAAGAGGGACTTGACTAAAACCTAATCTGTTCTTTTTATTTTTTACGCAACCAACTAGGGGAGGTTTGGAAGCGAGTCGCAGAAAAATCAGTAAAAGAAAAAAAATCGCAATACGAAACCGCAACAGCCGTAAATTGCAGCGCTCAAGACAACGAAATGAAGCTTTGCGTACCATTTATTCAATCGTCTAATGAGAATTCGTTCTCTACACCTTATTCATTTTCCTTTCGCTCTCTAAATTCCAGATTTTCGTTTCCTTTTTCCAGTTAGAACAGTCTCTTTCACATCATTTCGCTTAAAATAGTTATAAATAATTTTGTAAAAATTCTCATTGTTGTAAATTTTGGTGAATCATAATGGCTGATATCTGCACCAGTTTCAGTGCTGCATAAGTGCTTTACATTTATTTTGTCTCTCCGGTTGCCATATTGGCACCTTCATGTGTTAAGAGTTTCAACTGTTCACTGCGTGGAAGCAATATCTGAGAAATCAGACGCGGAAACGTTGGGGCGCCTGACAAGTGAAAATCATAATCATAAAATATCTTCTCTGTCTCGTGTGGTGTAACTACGCTAAATCTAAGATGGCAGATGAGCAACACGGACAACTTAGATCGCGCACGGGTGTAAACAAACCTGAATCTCGTAGTGAAGGACTAACGGACGATGAAGTGGTACGCCATGTGTCGGCGCCACAGTCCGCGTCGCAATCGCGTGAATGCTCGCTAACAGATCTGTTAAAATTGTTCGCTGACATGAAAAAGAGTCTTGAAACACACATGAGTAATGGGACAGTTAGCGAACAAAAGTGACAATCTTGAGGCTCACATGGGTAATCTTGGAGGTCAAATAGCGGATGTCAAATAGGTTGCAGGAGCAAAACAGGGTAGTTGACACCAAATTAAACAATTTAGAATTGAGAATTGAAGATACTTACGTGCCCATGACTAACATAAATTCCGTTATCACCGACATCCAAGCCCAAGTCAAAAGTTCGAATGACACCATGGAAGAGAAAATTAAAGCCGTTACCACTGCGTACGCAAGCGAGCTAAGCGCAAGCGTGAATGCCAAAATTGACAGTGTTCTTTCCATGGTGGAATCCGCCGATGCCAACATTGGTAAAAAGTTTACGGATTTGCAGACCCAAGTAGACGTATGTAAAACAACTGCGAGTGCTTCTTTGAAGCATAACAGTGATGTTTCAAAGAGAGTACGACAATTGACAGAAGGTATCAATAACATTGGCGAACGAGTTGAAAATCTTACCCAGTGTATATCAGATGTCAGTATTGACAAAAGGATCAAAGATGTCACCGCAGGCATGAGCACTACACTTAATAAGGAATTGAAGAGTGAATACAATCTAAAGAAGAGTACATAGAGAGTAAGGTACAATCTGAACTGGAAGGCGCAGTTAAATCTGCCACAGTAGAAATTTTGACTTCTCCCGGAACTTCTGCTGACACTGTAACCACTGAACTAGGTGAAATCAGACGAGCATTCAGCCATTATCTTCCGGAATGGAAGCAACAGCTGACCAATGACATCGATCAGCTTAAGAAACAAGTTCTCGAATTGCAAGGCGATAATCAAAGCGACTATTCGCTCCCACCAGAACTAGATTCTCGGCAATATCTGGAATATCACGTGCAATTCTCACCAACAGCAAATAACATGCGTCAAAAACTTCAAAGTCACGTAGTCACACTGATCATCTGACACTCGTCGAACTAATGCGAGGTGAGAGTGTTTTGAAACAAAGAGTTTTCCAGCCATTTATATCTGAAAAACGGAATATACATCCCATGGTATTTCTAAAATCATTCTCAGGTGCCTTTCCCGAATCACGGAATGACAAACAGCGAATACAGTTCACATTAGGGTATGTACACAGAGAAGGATCAATCTGGGGTACAGAAATAATAGACAAATGTCGCACCTATGCAGACTTCGAAAAACATTTTTGAGTTAATTCTGGAGTTCAGGTATTCAACAAAGACTTCGAAAAGAGGTCTATAACACCGAACCTCTTCAACGCCAAAGGAGGGGGTCTGAGACGTTATTTCAAAAACACCTACGTAATATTCGGTATTGGGACGCGAACATTTCAACCAAAATGTCATCATGATCTTAAAGTCAAAACTTCCAGTGTCAATAAGGGAAAAATTAGTCAATGTAAGCGAAGATGACCAAGACGCTTTCCGTTCTTGACAACTTGGATATGATATATGAGGACGTGCGTGCGAGTGCGCGGAATACTAAAATAATGGACCGCCCGTTCCGCGACAGCAAATAGTAAAGTGTCAACGGGATGTCATACCAACATAACACGGGACCACCAAACGTGCAGCCTTACAGTAATCATAAAAATTTCAATCGCCGCAACCCAAATCAAAATTGATTCAATCCTATTTATGTAAACACACAGCGACAGTACGGTAATTCACCGCTAAATCACAACAGAAATTACCAGTATCAGAACAACAGGAAACACAATGGCAATCGCCGCGGGGGAAGGAAATGGAACAATTATAACAGGCCACAACAGTTTAATAAGCAAAGTAACTTCACTCCCTCACACCAAATGTATTTTTCACAACCTCAGAATGCGACATTTCCGCACCAACCTAATCAACAATGAGGAGGCCGAGCGGTTCTAGGTGCTACGGTCGGGAACCGCACGACCGCTACGGTCGCAGGTTCGAATCCTGCCTCGGGCATGGATGTGTGTGATGTCCTTAGGTTAGTTAGGTTTAAGTAGTTCTAAGTTCTAGGGGACTGATTACCTCAGAAGCTAAGTCCCATAGTGCTATAGTGCTCAGAGCCATTTGAACCATTTGAACAATGAGGAACAATAATCAAAACAATCCGTCACATGCTGTTCCGAACACCGCCAGTTACAATAACCAAGGAAACCTGACCATTTTCTACACACAGGCGAATCAAGCAACGAACGCGATGCCAAATGACCCGCAATTAAGTGACTCACAGTTCGTATGGAATACAAACGCAAATTTCCAGCCAAATATGACACCGAATACCAATCAGTTAAAAGTAACTGAAAGTTCATTTCCACCCAAGATGACAAACTGGACAACGGCCTTGCCGCAGTGGATACACCGGTTCCAGTCAGATCACCGAAGTTAAGCGCTGTCGGGCCTGGGCGGCACTTGGATGGGTGACCATCCGGGCTGACGTGAGCTGTTGCCATTTCTCGGAGTGCACTCTATCTCGTGATGCCAACTGAGGAGCTACTCGACCGAACAGTAGCGGCTCCGGTCACGAAAACCATCATGACGACCGATAGAGCGGTGTACTGACCACGCGCCCCTTCTATCCGCATCCTCAGCTGAGGATGACACGGCGGTCGGATGGTCCCGATAGGCCACTTGTGGCCTTAAGACGGAGTGCAAGATGGAAAACCAGTAAAAGCTTCTTTATGCCTCCAAGGAGAAGCTGCGGAATATTTGGGGGACAACTTCATTAAAGGACATATCAACGTAATTAGATACGAAGAAGACAGCGACTTACGGGACGACCTATTATAAGAAAAGAACACATACGACAATGACGGCCTGTGGGAGAACCTAGTCCAGGCTTCAACTCTGATTCACATTCTAATACACTTATCATTGCCATTATCGACACAGGTGCAAACATCAATGCTTTGTCTATGTGTGTATACAAAAAGGTATGCTCTGTAACAAAAATTCCTTCACTCCCTGTACAAGGATGTACTGTATCCGGAGCAAGTGGGCTCCCTGGTACAGAAGGTTAGCCTGCAAGTACAAGCACCGATACAATTTGAATCCGACTGTATGTTGTTGTTGTTGTGGTCTTCAGTCCTGAGACTGGTTTGATGCAGCTCTCCATGCCACTCTATCCTGTGCAAGCCTCTTCATCTCCCAGTACCTACTGCATCCTACATCCTTCTGAATCTGCTTAGTGTATTCATCTTTTGGTCTCCCTCTACTATTTTTACCCTCCACGCTGCCCTCCAGTACTAAATTGGTGATACCTTGATGCCTCAGAACATGTCCTACCAACCGATCCCTTCTTCTAGTCAAGTTGTACCACAAACTCCTCTTCTCGCCAATTCTACTCAATACCTCCTCATTAGTTATGTGATCTACCCATCTAATGTTCAGCATTCTTCTGTAGCACCACATTTCGAAAGCTTCTATTCTCTTCTTGTCTAAACTACTTATTGTCCATGTTTCACTTCCATGCATGGCTACACTCCATACAAATACTTTCAGAAACGACTTCCTGACACTTATCCGACTGTATACAGTGCACACTTTTAGTAGTTAATAACTTGTCTGTTCCATGCTTGTTAGGAATGGACTTTCTAAGAAAAAATTGTGCCATTATCGATGTAGCTGAAGGTAAATGTACGCTTAGACTCAATCATAGGACATTCGTCATACATCTAATGAGAACAAAAGTCATAATAACCAACCTTGAGCTCAAAGTGAAAATACGCAGACTCTCTGACAGGCAACATTATTATCGTGCGATTGACGAGTCTAGCGATATTAACAATGACTCTAACTAGTTACCAACTGCAGACGAGCTACGAACGAAAACTTTGGAAACAGACGGACTCAACGACCGACAGAAACATGAACTGCGTACTTTATTATCAAAATTTGTGAACATTTTTTCCCCGGAAACCAGGTATCATAGCTAACTATGAATTTCACATGAGGGTGAAACCCCATGATACTTTTTGTAAAACAACCTATTCTGATCCGCAGGCCCGTATGGAAGCAGTCAAATAAGGAATTTGTAAAATGCTTAAATGGAAAATAATAGAACCATCCGACTCTCCATACAGTAGTCCTTCGTTGTCTATCTTCAAACATGATGGAAGCGTCAGAGTTGTCTTGGACGCGAGCAAAATCAATAAAATCATCATACCAGTATGCACAAGACCTGAAGCCCTGGATGAACAATTACAAAGATTCCATGGTGTGAAATTTCTATCCTCCATTGACCTCAGGAGTAGCTATTGGCAGGTGAAACTGTCATCATCATCCAGGAAGTACACAGCATTCATCTTTGCTGGTCGCTCTTATCATTTTCGAGTGGTAACTTTTGGTCTTAACATTAGTTCTGGTGTTTTCATTGCAGTCCTTGATCATGTGCTAGATCCGAAGTTACTTGACCAAATAACAGTCTACGTTGATGATTTACTGACAGCAACGGCTTCCTGGAAAGAACATTTAACTCTTCTACAACAGATCTTTCAAAGATTCTCTGATTTCGGAGTTACCACCAATTAGCAAAAATCCAAATTCGCTAAGAGAAAAGTAAAGTTTTTAGGATATCTAATTTCTTCGGAAGCAATCTCTCCTGATCCCAGCAAGTTAACAGCTATAAAAAATTTTCCTGTACCTTGCACTGAAAGGCAATTAAAAGGTTTCATCGGATTAATCTCATTCTTTCATCACTTCATTCCAGATCAATCAATGAACCATTCAGCACTGTTGAATTTACTCAAGCAAAACGTCCTCTGAATGTGGACTT
Source organism: Schistocerca americana (assembly GCF_021461395.2). Taxonomy (NCBI): domain Eukaryota; kingdom Metazoa; phylum Arthropoda; class Insecta; order Orthoptera; family Acrididae; genus Schistocerca; species Schistocerca americana. The sequence goes on from NC_060123.1 coordinate 149,419,317, forward strand.
CCGAATGTCAAAATGCCATTCAGAAAATCATAGAAGCTCTTCTAAAGAGAAACATTTTAAGTCATCCGAACATGAATTTTTATTTCTGCATTTCTTGCGATGCATCATTTCAAGGATTAGCTGCATGTTTATTTGAAATAGAAAAAACTGGTGGCAAGAATGAAATCAAAATAATGTTTTGCCAGTCAAGTCCTAACCGACTGTGAGAGATCATATTCGGTAGCTGAATTAGAATGATTAGTTGTTGTGTGGGCTTTTCGCCGTTTTCATTACTATATTTATGGATGTAAAATCAAGGCATACTCAGATCATCAAGCACTAAGCTTTTTATTCTCTTGCAAACTATCATCCTAGACATATCCCGATGGTGCCTGTTTTTACAAGAGTATGATTTTGAAATTATTTACGGGAAAGGCAAGAATAACATTATTGCTGATGCATTGTCACGTATACCGGAAGGATTGCCGGAGCCTACTGAATTAATAGAACAGATTTCTACTCACAAGATACTTTTCATAAAAGATCCTCTTCATCCAAGTTACTTTCTTCGTCTTTGCTGTCAAATGGACACTCTTCAAGACACAGATCCCAATTGGTTAAAAATTAAACAGTTTCTTCAAAATAATCCTGATCACTTGTTGTCGAAATTTTATAAAATACACAATGAAGTCTTGTTCCATCGAACTTCTCTTTTGACAGGGAGGTGGTGTGTCTGTATTCCTAGAGATTATTTTGAACATCTCATCTGGTACACTCACCTTTCCTGGGGTCATTATGACCCGATGAAACGTAAACGCAAAATTTCATCATATTGTTATGTACCTAATCTTCACAAGAAAGTTCACAGGCTGTTAAGAAATTACTCCATTTGTCGAAAGGCGAAACCTTTCAACCTTACATTTAAACCCGATACGTACTGAAAGGCCAAACCAAACCGTCAGTTTAGATTACGCAGATCCGCTTCCTCAGGGAAGAGGAGGTGTGAAGTATCTGGTCGTATTGTAAAATCTTTTTACCAAGCATGTAAGACTCTATGCAATGAAGTCAGCTAACGCACTTCCACTGATCAGACGAATTGAGAAGGACTATTTTCCCCGCTTTGGAAAAACTGAAGCTATGTTATCCAATAACAAATCAACTTTTGTAGGGAAACGGTGAAGAAATTTTCTTGCAACCAACATCAGGCAAATTTTTCGTATCACAATATAGACAGCAGAGTAATCAAACAGAGAGAATCTTCAAGGAACTCAATCGTTTCATACGAATTTATATTCCAAACGAGCAGACTCGCTGGATTGATTTCGTCACACCCATTGAAGAGATTGTCAATAACCTACCTCACACATCAACAGATTTCACGTCATCTGAACTAGTTTCTAAACGACTAGAAAGAAATGAATGGGTAGACCCTATTCCGAAATTACAACTACCTGAAGTAACATCAGACGACAAGTTAAGGCAAGCTTTCATATCTTTAACCACTCATGCCAACCTAAGAAAAAAGGCGCATGACAAGCACGTTAGCAAAGTTTTATCGTATCGTATAAATGAACGAGTGCTATTAAAGGCCCACTTCAAACCATCTTTGATTCATCATATGAATCGCAAGTGGCAGTACTTATATGAAGGACCATTTATCATCCTAAGAAAGCCGCACATTGGTTGCTATCAATTAGTTGATCCTGTACCTGGACGAATAAAAAGGTTGTATCACCATGCAGACTTGAAGCAAATCCTTGAAGATATCTGCTAAGTTAAGCTGCTACATATGTAGAGTCTCGATAGTTCGAGGTGAACGGGACCGGAACCACCTCGAACTATCGAAAACTTGGACTATCGAAATTTAAACAGGAAAAAGAAATATTATGATATTGTGAGTAATACAGGTCAAAATATGAACTTTATTAAAATAAAAGTATTTAGACATGCATTTGCATTGGCAGAATAACAATAATTATTTATGTAGATGTACACTAACATTTAATTAAACATGTTATCATAATTGACACAACACATAAATTGTTGTTTCAATCACAGTAGTCAAATACACTGGAAATATACAACTATATTTGTAACAAAAGAAAGCAAGAACTCAAATTAGGTTACAAAATATATACATACCGGTATGTGAGCTATTCATTGTTGTCACTCAGAAGATCGAATAACTCTTCTGCTTCATGCTCTGACAGAACTGTTGTTGATGTAGAGGGTTGAACATCGCTCAAAAGATGATGTTGCAGTTCGACTGGTTTTGTCGCAAAAGAGTAACTTTTGTACGTCTGACGGTATGTTAAAAGATGCACAATCTTTATTTTGTTTCTTCAACTGGTCTCTCAATATGATCAAAGCATTAATTGTCTTTAACGATAATCTGTTACGTTGTTTAGTTTTTATAATGTTCATAGAACTGAATACTCTTTCCACTTCTGCATTTGAATGCGGTATGCATAGAACAGTCATTGCTAGTTGTGAAATCAAAGAAAAAGGATTCTCACCTGCGGCATTTTTATACTGCAAAACCTTACTCCAAAATCGAACAGTGTTAGTAGTGTTATTCCACCTAATGAATTTGATATTATGCCATTCTTGCAGCATACCGTCTATGAAATCGCCACTAAAACCTAATTCTTTGGCTACATCCGCTACAGCATTATTTTTATTCACTTTTAGTGTTTCTTCAACATTCAGCATTGACATTTTTTTCAGGATCACAACGTTACTTGGCAGTCTTTGTTGAATTTGTTTTGTGAGTTTCAGACTAAACTGAATGCATCTTTTCTTCAAATAAACTTCATTTTCTTCAGACAAACTTGACTCAGACAATTTCTGTTCAAACATAAAGCCAAGGTTCGGATTTGCGTTCATACATTCGCTTGGAACTGGTTTTATCAACAAATCAACAGTTGGAAAAACTATGTTTTATCTGAGCGACTGCATGAGAAATACAAGTGTATGTAGTAATTTAGTGGGGTCATTGTCTTCTCCTTCAAAAGCATTTATTGCTATTTGTACGTCTTTTAAAGCATGTTTAAGGTAAAACATGTAAAGATGATTTGAGTTGTATAATACATCTTGTACAAAAGATCGGCAGTGTAACAGTTGTCTTGCACCATGGCAAGTGAAAAATGTAGCTTTAGTTCTCCCCAGTGCTCCAGAATTTTTCGTATTGCTGGTTCAATTGAAAGCCAACGTGTTGCACAGACCTTCAAAATTTGTAGTGGCTGTTTTCCACAATTTATTGTCTCATAAACCTTTCCATATTCCTCTTGTCTTTTGGGTGAAATGGAGAACCAATTGTAGCTTTTCCGTACAAGAAACTCTATGTTTCTAGGTATGGAATTCACTGAGGTGTGCGAAACTGCAAGCTGAAGAGAGTGAGAAATGCTACAGATCAATACCAAATGCTTCAAAACATATTCTCTCTTGAGTTGTTCGAAAAGCCTATTGTTTATTCCAACCATTGCATTATCTGTGCCAATTCCTACCATATTAGCGATTGGAAGTTTGAGATCTTTCAAAGAATTCACAAGAACAGCAGCCAGATTTCTTGCATCTCCAGTTTCTACTACAGCAAGTTTGAAAAATGCTGATATGGTTTAGTTGTTTACACTATAGTACCGTGTAATGATACCTATCATTTTAGATATTGATACATCTGTGGAATCATCTATTAGTACACTGTATTTTTGGTTACCTATATCTTCAACCAATGATTGTGTAAAATATGGAGCCAAAACTTCAGTTATAATGTTAGTGCACTTCGTACGATGTAATTGCATGTTTTTAGCGCCCTCATCAGCGGAAAACACCTTCTTGCACAGTATTCCTAAATGATCTACAGCCAAAATAGAAGAATGTTCAGCAATAAATAAAGACAAGGCGCCTTCCATTCTGCTTGCTATTCCAACTGTAGTTTTCGGAACAATTTTCATAGGTAAGGTGGTTTGTGTTTTTTTTTAATCAATTTTTTGTTTATGCTTAATAGTTTTCGAATGCTTTCTAATATCACACAATTTAGCATAAAACTCTGTTGCACATACTTGACATCTTGCCTTGGATAAGTCTCCAACTCTGGTTTCAGCCACCCATTGAATTCAGGTTCTGCTTCCCACGCATCCCGATATTTTTGAGCGTACTGCTTCTTCTTCTGCGGTAAATCCAATATGTAAGTCACCACAACATAAGTTTCATCAATTTATAATCACTGAAAATATATCAAAACTCAGGCGAACTAGAAGTCATGAAACAATCTACTCACTCGGTAACTCGATATCAGTCCTATTGTTCGTTGTTTAAAATGTAATAATGTCTGAGGTGCCCCCACCGAATTGTTCTTGCGTTATCACTGTGCATGTGGTAATAATTTCACTGCTAGTTAACATTTCGAAAAATTAGAGGTTGCTGGACAGAAATGTATTTTATTATACTTAATATTACGTATGTTTTTTGTCAATTCGAAAAATAAAAGGAGTTCAAAAGTTGAAGAACTATAGATCTATACGCTATCGACGATAACAGGCTAGTATGTAATGATTAATGAATTGTTCTATAGTCAAGGTTTTCTTACTCTGTAGGCAATTCCCACATTCAGGTTTACTAAATGCTGAACAATGCTACATGATCTGCTAATAACTTAATTTAACTTCTTAAATCTAGAACAAAGTCAGTGTTGTACCCATTCTATAGTCAAAATCTTAGTTTTTTTAATGAAAATACTGGCCCAAAATAGTTTTGATTTGTACTTCAAAAGTCGTTAGTAGTCCAAAAGTCGCCAGACAAGTCGCTAAATAATTTTTGTCGCTAAAAAGTTTTTTTTTGTCGCTAAGACGAAGGCAAAAGTCGCCATTTCTAGCGACAAAGTCGCTAAATTGGCAACACTGGTTGGTGTCGCCTCAGGCTGTTCCACGTAGCATATGGCGGCCTCGTGAGCAGCGTAGCCATCGGTGTGACTCATCATCGGTGCAGCCTCTGCCTCGTCACTCTCACACTGCGATGGAATGTTAACCATGTCAATTATAGAAGAGTCTGTCACTTCCAACTGTTCGTCCGAATTTAACCATTCGCCTACTACCACCTCTTCTGCCTCTTCACACCCTGACAATCTTCTGATTAAATTACACAACGGTTGATCGTCCTCATCTGCTAAATCTTCAGTTTCTGTGTCTGGCATACGTTCCTGTAGAATTTTCCTCCATGACTTAGAAATTGTGTCTGTTTCGCTCCAAGATTCGCTAATCCAGTACACGGCGTCCTTCAAAGTCACTTTCTTCACAGCTCCTACAATGCTTTCGTTGTCTTCTGAATACAGGATTGACTGTAGCAATCGCCGTCGATACGTTTTTTTAGACATTACAGAACGCCTGATCCATGGGCTGAAAGACACAGGTAACGTTTGGTGGGAAAAACAAGGCGCGGATACCGTCACACTGCAGTTCTCCTGCACTTGGATGTGAGGACGCATTATCCATGAGCAAAATTGCTTTGCATGGCAGTCCCCTTTCTTTTAAAAAAATTCTTGCAGTCAGATACAAATAAGTTCTTGAAGATTTCCTGATTCATCCAGGCATTATTCTGATGTGTATAGACAACCAGAAGAGCTGAGATGGATACATTCTTGAATGCTCTTGGCTTGACAGGCTTCCCAATCACAACTAGTTTTAGTTTGCAGTTTACAGTTGCATTTGAAGCTGCCATAACTGTGAGCCGCTCTTTGCTTCTTTTGTGCCCAGGAGCACTTTTTTCTTCACAAGAAGCAAGTGTTCTCGCTGGTAACATTTTAAAATTTAGCCCAGTTTCGCCACAGTTATATATTTGTTCATTAGGCAAATTTTCGTCAGTTACGATTTTTTTTTAAACTCGACGATAAATTTTGAAACGGCCTGAGCGTCACCAGAGAGTTTTTCTACACATACGTCTAGTTGACGCACTCCATACCTCTTCCACTTGTCGAGCCAGCCCACACTAGCGGCGATATTGTCATCTCCTTTCTGCAGCTGGTTTCTGAAAAACAAAGCTTTTCGTGCAAGATTGGGCCAGAAATCGGAGCACCCTTCTGTCTCTGTTGGGTAAACCACGTGAACAATGCCTTTTTTCGAAGTCTGATTCTTTATACTTCTTCGACTGAGAGATTCGTGAGCATTACTGTGAAGAAAGCTGTTCCAATTTAAGTCGGTCTCTTCGCCAGTCACCATATTCGAGAGCAAGTTTTTTTATTCTTTCTCCTTTGTCATGTCGTCTTAGTGCTTCTAATTTTAGATGCAAAGACACAAATTTCCTCTTTTTTGCTACAGCACTCATCTTTGTAAATTGTACAACGGAACACACAGTCAACAAACAAAACGACACACAACACTGTACAGTTTAGGTACTGGGAACTACAGCAGCGTATGAACTCCCCAGTTTTGATCGGTAGCAGCCGGCAGCAGTCGGGGTATTTCGTGCCATACCAACACCTTCTAACATACAGGCCTCCCAGCCAAGACGAGTAAACCATGTGACGTCACTTTCACTAGACCGGTGGTGGAAAGACAGATTTTGCTACAACTAGCGCTGCTGGTGGCCAAAACTGGATCTAATAGCCATACCAACCATGCAACAAAAGGCACCTGTAGAATACATTGTACGTTTAATTGAAAATGAGTATATGAAGCACTGCAAGAAAAAGTAGCGCCGTTTACAAAGCAATATGCAATAACAAAACTGCACCGTGAGATGCTGTGCTTAATTTGTGTGGATTTACCTTTATAAGCAATTCGAAATTCTGTGTTTATGTTGGCTAACCTACCCGGGAATCAAAACTTGTGTTCTGTTTACTTTCAAAATACAGTGGTTGATTCGTCGAAAGTACATTTCCGTTTAACTCTGAGATTTGATTTAATCGTTCGAAATGGTGTATATGTGTTGTGTTCCACGTTGCAGAGGAAATTACGAAAATGGGCCACGAGTAGCGGTGTTTTCTTTTCCTAAAAGCACTGAACTAGAGCAGAAATGGATATCTGCAATACATCGTAAAAATTTCCAGGTTACACAGAATTCGAAGGTAAGCTCAGGTTCTTTACAATTCAGTTAGATTGTCTCAGGGTGTGTGTTCTTTAATTTAGAGAGCGAGAGCAACTAATCACATATTTAAGTAGCACGCTCTTTAGATGTTCATTAACAACGTGAATTCGATTGATTTGATGCCCTTCTCTAGAAGATCAACTACATTACATACATTACTGAGTCACTGGAAAACTGTGATTTACTTGTGCAAGAATAGCTTTAGCCTTTTCAACCTGAAATAGCGAGTGAACAATAATCGATTTGATCTGAAGATAACTGACACTAAGCCCATGTGTTAGCATTAATTCCCCTCGGGATTATTACATGTAGCTGATAAAAGATTTTCTCATTATTTCAAGGTCTACGAGCTCCACTTCACTGAAGACCTCATTCTGAAACATAGTGAATATTTCGACAGTTCCACAGGGAAGAAACATTCTGTGCCACTTCCAAAACCTCGCCTTAAAACAGGAGCCATACCATCTATTCTGCCTAACTGTCCGAAGTATCTTTCGTCAGCTTCTTGTTCGAGGGAAAGTGGAGATGAGAGACGAAAGCGTCTAGAAAATAGAGAGTTAGAAATAGCTATTGCAGCGAGTGTAGCAACTCATGCTCAGTATGAACAGGAAAGACATTTTGTGGACATAAATGGTTTTGTTAAGTGTTAAGTGCGTATCAAGCTGCCTAATGACTTGCATCTGATAAAGTCAGAAAGTTCCATAACTTTTGTTCTAATAGACGTCAAAGATATTCCTACACTTTTGTGTTCTGTTGTGGTGACTACTGACCTGAATATGTCTTTGTATGAAGGTAAAAGTGTAATCTCAAAACTTGGTACAAAAAAGTTCCCTTTAACTATAAACCATTTATATGACTTAATTAACATTATTGATAACTTGGAGAACTTTACTAGGAAAAACAATGGTAGCACTGGAAAAGACCACTTGCTATTCATTACTGATTATTTGAAAGATATGGCAAAACATTTTGATGAGAGTGAAAGTAACAAAATAAATGTTTTATGTGAGCAATTGAATCTAATTGGAGTCCACAAGAGCCATTACAGATACTCAACAGACTGTATTATATTTTGTAGTATTCTGTTTTCAATATCACCACATGCTTATAAGTTTATAAGAAGTACACAGTATTTTGTGCTACCTCATCCTAATACCCTGCATAAAATCTGTTCACAATTTTAAACAAACCGAGCAGCTGAGCAGCTAGGTGGCAATTTTCTGGTGTATATAAAACAGAAATTCCAGTTTCTTTGTGAATCAGATCATGTTGTTTCACTAATGTTAGATGAAATACACTTGAAACCTTATTTATACTTCACAGGAGGTAACATTTTGGGTGCTGCAATCAATTCTAAAAATGTGGCAACTAGTGCTCAGGTTTTTATGATACACAGTTTGTTGTCTTCATATAAAGATGTAGTCCACATTCTTCCAGTAAAAAATATAAATGGTGAAGGACTTTTCACTGTAATAAAGAAAACAATTTCCAGACTGCATGCAATAGGTTTTAAGGTAGTTTGTGTTGTTAGTGACACCAATTCAGTTAACAGAAGGGCAATGTCATTCTTTGCTTCCCCTCCTCAACTGTCCATTGTGTACAAACACCCCTGTGGTGACACTGATCCTCTTTTTTATGTTTTAGATTCTGTTCACATTTTAAAATGTGTCAGAAACAATTGGATTAATAAAAAAGATCCTGATCAGACAATTATATACCCCCAGTTTGAAACAGATTCAGAAAATACACAGCTGTGTATGGCCAGATTCTCTTCAGTTAAAACACTTCATGACATAGAGTGAACACAGATAGTAAAATTTGCCAATAAGCTTAATTTAAAGTCTCTTTATCCAAGCAACCTGGAGTGACAAAATGTCAAACTTGTACTTAATGTTTTCAATGGGATGACTGTCCAAGGTTTGTTGGCCTTGGGGGAACATCATCATATTGAAAGTTTTGAGAGCACTGCTAAATTCATTAAATTAATTTGAACATGGTGGAACATTGTTAATGTTAGCTCACCTGGTTGGCTATTGTTTCAAATCCATTGAAGTCCTTGCATGCACAACTGCTCAAGCGCAGCCATGTTCAAAATCTTAAAGTATTTTTATTAAAACATGAAAAAAGGGAAAAATTACTAATATGTCGTTATACTGCCCACTTCGATTGAAGAAAGGAGATGCTCATATTTACTTGACAAAATCAAACTCAAAAGTCTTTCACTAATTCCAAACGCCGAGAAATAATTAATATTTATTATCTGAAATTTCAAACAGGTGTTGAGTTGTGGGCAGAAAGAAAGTCTTTCACTTTTTGTGTTGTAACTTCAAAAGTCACATCAGTTTTTCAATAATCATAACTAACTTCAAAAGTCACATCAGTTATTCAATAATCATCACCAATGCTTGTACACTATACCTAGTCCTTTTAATTATTCAGCTTGTAACATCAAAACACATGTGGCTTGATTACTGGTTTAATCTTCTCTTTTAAAGGCTAGAATATAGAATAACTAGACACAACTTCTAAATGAATTATAAATGGGTGCTTCAACTGGATAGGGCCGATGATATGAGGAGATATTTAGGACTGCAGATGCGATGACGTGATGTCTCAGGACCCACCATCGAAAGACAGGACCATTCAGGAAGGTTTTTTCAGACATAATGGACTGAATACATCGAAGGTTGTTTAGCACATGAATCCAGAACATTATGACGATGTGCATCTTGGGTGGATTACATGAAAAACGCGAATCTTATTAGTCGCACACATGAGATACCATTGTGTGCGCCAATATTTTTTTTTAGTAGAGTTAATTTGTTTTCTCCATATCTGATAAGTCTTTTTTACTTGCATCAGCATCTAGCACGCCCGACTGCATTATTCAGACCGTAAAACACGCAACTAAGGTGATGATTTGGTCTGTCATCTGTGGCAAGGATACAGGATGTCTTTACGTGATTGAAGTCATAATGAGGCAAGACCAGTACAAGGAAGTCCTGCAAAAACGGTTGATACTACAGCTCAGAGAATGGTTCCCAAATGCGGAACCATTTATTTTTATTCAGGATGGAGCTCCCGGTCACACAGCCAGGTCAGTTAAATCCTTTCTGAAGGAACTAAAAATCCCATAGAAATGTATGGGAACTAATGAAGAGGGAGGTGACAAAATATGTCGTCACAACAAAAACAAAGCTCTAGAGAAGATCATCCATGTGTGGTATCATCATTCACAAATGCAGGACACAGTACAGTCCTGCATCGACAGCATGCCTCATCGTATTAAGGCTCTCATAGCTGCAAAAGGTGGCTCAACAAGATATTAAGACAAATGTTTACACTTCGACAATATTTTAATTTTTGTTGTAATTATAGAGATAAAATATTTTCAAACATATACTACGTTTTATTTATTTGTTATATCACCTTACTTATGAAGCAGAACACATTATCATTTTATCACAATTTACGTATTAAAAAAACAAATTTCGTTAGAAATCTATCAAAATTTGCTTAAAAACCGTAGTGCGTCTAATAAATTGGCCAGGGACTGTAGGACGTTACTCGCTTCATAAGAATAGGGCAGTACCTGATCACTTTTATTTTGCCTTTGTTCAGCGACACAATTTGAGAGCATTCAGCGGTGCGTAACTGAACAAGTAATAAATATGACCTCATATAAAAAGAACAGTAATTTCTGAGCCCATTGTGGACTTTCTACTCCCGTACTGGATGAAAGTATTTCTTAAGGTCTCTGTGTGAATAAGAGTTCTTTAAACTTCTTGGTAGTGGGAACCGCTAACAAGTAACTATTTAGATTTAAATCGCCCGCGCCAATTCCTGTGGTCCGTTATTTGTGCAACGAGCCATAGTATGTAATATGTCATGTTCAGTGTATTGTGTCATGGTTGTCATGACAGTAAACATTTGGGTTTCCATCAATCTTATGTCATTGATAAAAGGATCTCCGTCTAGTGACGTAGTGCGTCAACAAGACCTTACATGCAGCTGCGCAACTGTTGTTGCATGTTTTGTCATTGTCATCATTGTTACATGTCATAAAAGTGGACTTCGTTGTTGAGCATGTCCTGGTAGCCTTCTGTCTAGCAGAATAACAGAAAAAGTTGGCTCTGCCCCCATACACCTAGTATGTTTTTGTGATGACCGAGTACTATAATGTATTTCATCAAGATCAGTATTTTCACTGGGTATTGAATTATTACAAAATAGCACAAGTCCGAGCTACCTGTTGCTATACGGCTTTAAACTCTTTTTCTATGTTACCTGCCTGATCATTAAAGTGAGTTTGGACATCATCTTACTATTGAGGCAAATTCTACGTTAAACTTTCTTGCGCTATTTATCATTTGTAGAGAAGTGTTTCGTTCAGTGCATGTTGGAGTGAACTGTCTAGTCTTACCTTCATTCAGTTTGGAAACGTTCGAGTGCTGACTAGTTACGTCATTGTATTCGTTAACGTACTTGTCTTGTTTCTGAATTGCGGTAGTAAAGTCATCAGGTATACTGTGTTGTCTTTTTTATATCACACTCTCTTGCCTTTCACTCGCAGTATCTATTTTAGGATTCATAACACATATTTCCTGATTCATAGTACCTATTTCTAGTATCATAGCAGTCATTTCTATTTTAGTTACTGGAGTAGTTGTATAACAGGATCTCTTGCAACACTAACAGGCTTAGCAACACTTTCGTCTGTTGCCGGGAATGTAGCATTATTCATCACAGCTATCGTGTTATTCAAATTTTCAGTGGCAAATCCGCCTACCGTTGTCTGATTAGACTGTTTCTATACGTGAAGAAGCTACCATTCCAAATTTCTGTCAGATTATCGCCATACTAATGTCCAATTCTGTTTGTAAAATCTATTACTTATCGTAATGCAGTATGTGTATAATTAGATTTTTGGATTAGATTAGATTAATTATTCATACCATAGACCCATAAAAGAGGGAATCCTCCTGGGTGTGGAACATGTCAGATAAACACATTACAGAAATGTAATTAGAAAAACTTAAGTTTCATTAATTTTAATTATCCTCAGTCAATAAACAGTATAATTATCTACATGAATTAAATTTAAACTTCTAACATTTGCAGGTTTAATACTTACATCTGCTTTCATTAAATCCATCATTCAGACTTTTGCTAGTTTCTTGGCTATTACAACCAAGTATTGTCAAAAATTAAAGTAAATTATTCATTTCAGTGATCCTCAGTTAACAACAGTCAGATTATGTACAAGATTTAAAATTAAACTTCCACTATTTACAGACTTAAGACTTACATCTGCTTTTCATGGATCCATCACTCACATAGTAGATAGTTACTTGGCTGTTACACCCAAGTATTGTCAAAAATTAAAGTACAATAAATTTTCATTAAAATGGTCTACTGCACTCGTTGAGAAACTCATGAATGGAATAGAAGGAGTTGGTCACCAAAAATTCTTTTAAATTATGTTTAAATTGTGCCTTGTCTGAAACTACACACTTAATGGTTGCTGGTAACTTATTGAAAATATGCGTTGCTGAATACTGGACTCCTTTCTGGGCAAGAGTAAGTGATTTTTAAATCTTTATGTATATTGTTCTTATTCCTAGTATTAATACTGTGTACTAAGCAGTTAGTTGGAAAAAGAGATGCATTATTTGGAACAAATTTCATTAAGGAATAAATATACTGAGAAGCTGTGGTTAATATGCCCAATTCTTTGAACAGGTTTCGACGTGATGTTCTTGGATTTACACTACTCATTACTCTTAATATGATACCATATGACATAATGGAGTGAAAATAAGCAAAATATGCCAGTTTTTTTATATTTATATCTCCTATGTCTGGCATCATTCGCATTGCAAACACAAACTTGTTTAGGCGCTTTAGCAGTTCGTTAGTATGTTGCTCGCAACTGAATTTATTATCAAGTTGTAATCCCAAGAATTTTATACTCTGAACTTCTCCTATTTCCATGTCATCGTATTTTATACACACACCAGAATGAAAACTATTGGAAGTTCTGAACTGCATATAGTGGGTCTTTTCAAAGTTTAATGACAGTGAATTGGCTGTGAACCACTTATTAATGTCAGTAAAAATTTGATTAGTTGCCCTTTCTAAATTTATATTTGATTTACTATTTATTGCAATGTTTGTATCATCTGCAAATAACACAAACTTGGCATCTGGTAATGTAACAGATGACAGCTCATTAATATACATAAGAAACAGTGGTGGACCTGGTATGGAACCTTGGGGAACACTGCATGTAATTTCTTCCCAGTCAGATGGTGTCTGATTGCCTACTGGTGAAGTGTTACATAATGACATCCTTTGTTTTCTGTTAGTAAGATATGACTGAAACCACTTTGCAGCACTACCAGTAATGCCATAATATTTTAATTTACTTAAAAGAGTGCCGTGATTCACACAGTCAAACGCCTTTGACAGGTCACAGAATATGCCAGTAGCCTCTAATCTGTTGTCCAATGAATTATGGACATTTTCGCTCTAAGTGTAAATAGCTTTCTCAGTATCAGAAACCCAAACTGTGACTTTGACAGTATGTTATTTTCACAAAGGCGCTTAAGTAGACGCTTGAATATAACCTTTTCAACGATTTTTGAAAAAGCTAGAAAAAGTGAGAACAGTCGGTAATTTGATGGCATTTCCTTGTTCCCTTTCTTGTGGAGAGGTATAACTTCAGCATATTTAAGCCAGTCTGGGAATGTTCCTGTGGCAAGTGATTGATTACACAAATAACTTAAGATATGACTAAGCTCACATGAACACTCTTTTATTAACTTTGTTGATATGTTATAATAACTACTAGAATGCTTTGACTTCAAGGACTTTATGATGGATTATATTTCTTTGGGTGAAGTAAGTGTCAATTCCATTTTACTGAGATTGCTTGTGTGCACTGGTCTCAGATATTTCATTGCATTATTTACTGAACCTGAAAATCCCATGCTATCAGTAACAGAGAAAATATACTTGTTTAAATGGTTTGCAAAACAACATGCGTTTTTTACCAGGGTTTCATTTATTTTTAGAGCTATTTGTTCCTCCTCATTTCTGGTCCTGTCTATCTCTGACTTAACAATATCCCATATTGTTTTTATTTTATTGCTGGATGTATTTATCTTCGACTCAGAGATAGTATTTAAGTACAATGTTTCACCATAGAGGCAGAAAAAAGAAGTCATTTGTTATTACATCACAAACTTGAAGCCGGCGTCCGCCGTGTTACGTAGCCCAAGGCATTAGGTTCACCACATACAACCATGACACTTCCCTGTGATCTCATTTTGACGTGCCCGTGCCCAGTTTCGACAGTTGTGGATACCTGTTCACTTCTGTGGTCGTATCCTGAATAGTATCTGGTACTTTGGTTGTATGGAGACGTAGAGCTTGCGTCGTTTATGGGAGTAAAAATCGATCTAATTATAATCTAAATTTTAAAGCAACCACATTTCATTCGAAAGTAGAGCCGTTCAAGCAATTTTTTCTCTTGTATACATGATTTTTGGTTGCGTTGTTTCATTTATTCTTTTCTGTGTTCGTCGTTGCCTTCCGACACGCAGACACTCCGACATCCGAGCCCCGCTATATCAGTGCACTCGTCACCGCACTAAACACGGCCACGTGACCGCGCTGTTTACTGGTGCGGCAACGCATAACCTAAATCCTTCCGCCGATTATTATTCATTGTTCACATTTCCTCCCTTTTTAAAACAGGTTCTGGCTAGAACAATCAGAGACAGTTGCAAAATACAGGTTTGTTATACCTTGGTCATGGTTTAGTCGGTTGTAAAACCGTCTCCTTCAGATGATGTTGTATGTAGAACCACATTGCCTATAGCCAATGCGGGAGACTTTGACTCCGTCTAGTACATGTCATCCACTCAATCACCATTTAAAATACTTTACGTAAAAGTAGTAGCCGTCTACTGTAGAGCTTTATCTTAAAACTTTTTAAAATATCACATATTCGACCGCTGGATACGACAACATGTAGTATGCCACTTGAAAGATTCGTATAAAAGTGACATTCAAATATAAAATGTGACGTCAGATCCTGTAGAGCGTAAGTATGTCACGTTCAGAGCTAGTGTCATGGGCTGACATTTAATACAAATCTTTCAAGAGGCATACTATTTTTTGACGTATCCAACGTCAAATATGTGATACTTTAAAACATTTTAGGACAAAGCCCTACAGTACACTGCTACTGCTTTGTGTATAATGTAAATGGTGGTTAAGTTAAGGTTCCCATATCTAGCCAGGATCTCGTCGGGATACTCTGAAATGGAGCTGTACAAATGAAGTACAAAATTATTTAATATAATTACTTTTTATTTAGAATACAATTACATGGAACTTGTTGCAGCAGAAGTAGTGAGTACAGCGTACTTTTCGGAATATTTTACCTTTTTCAGCAAGTCTTTTTTCCCATTTTCATGTTCGTAAAACTCCATGTAAGTCAACTGATTGTTAAACTGTCACTGTTACATTGATTCCACTGTCTACGGCAGCAATCGATTTCTTTCACCAGTCCACTGGGCCGATGTAGAGCGAAAATATACTTTCCTCAGTGGCATTGTGTGTGGGTACATAAAACAAATACATAATTTTAGCAGTGGCACTTGCGTTCAGGATTTTCACTTTCGTTAAGCAGGTAAGTCCACCTTTCTTCCATGGTGTGTTTAGACTTCCACTCTTCCGAGCCACGCTTAGCTTCTACAGAGCTTTTCAGGTACACACTCCTGAAAATAATTGCCGCCTGAAATCATCACACCATTTTTGTCAGGTATATAATAGTGCTTTCAATCATCACCCAATATGGGATTTCAGATAGCGTTATCCAATCAAATACTTGATGTTTATTAAAAGAAATAGCACATTTCTCTAAGAAATCAAACACTGTGCTATAGAAAGCCATTGTCTCTTGCTCAGATTTCGAAATCAAATAAATTATTTCTTGGTTAGGGTTCTCATTCTTTAATTTGCGTACCAACAAAATTGGTAATCTTCCTTTATTCTTCTCCACGCTTTATACATATAAACGCCATCATTATCCTCCATCTTCGAACGTTCAGGAAATATAATAATGTGGTAGTCTTTCCATTTCCTTTCCACATCGCAGTAAGAGAATCGTTAGAGAAAAAATTCAACGAAGTGAGTCACAAAAATACAAGTGCAAGTGCGGAAGATCAGTGGCAAAATGTTAAAATGGTTTTGTTAAATACTCTGAAGAGTGAAGTTGGGGTGGAAACAAAGAGAGCGAGAAAACCCTGGATCACCAATGAGATGCTGGAGGAGATGGAGGAAAGGAGGAAGTGTAAAAATGTTAATGAAGAAGAATACAGAAGACTTAACAACGCCTTCAGGAGGGAAACAGACAAAGCAAAGGAAAAATACTTAGAAGAAATGTGTGACGAAATAGAAGAACTACAAAGAAGAGGAAGGTACGACGTCATGTACAAGAAAACGAAGGAACTTTGAGAAGGAGAGAACAAAAGTGTAAGGACGTTCGGAATAGGCTGAACAAGTGGAAGTGCTGAAAACATGGGAAGAATATATAAGGAAACTATATGATACAGAACATCGCCCAGATGACATCGACATAGAGCCAGAGGAAGCTATTGACGAAGATGCAAAAGGGCACAGTATACTGACAAGGGAAGTAGAGAAGGTGATAAAGGACATGAAGAGTAGGAAAGCTACAGGGGATGACGACATACCAGTGGATTTGCTTACAGAAATCGGAAATGAAAGTTTGAAAGTTCTGACACAACTCATAAACAAAATCTATGAAATTGGAGAATGGCCTGAAGACTTTTTGGACGTCACAATGGTTCCTCTTGAGAAGAAAAATCAAGCCAAGAAGTGTAGTGACTATAGAACAATTAATCTGATATCGCATGTGGCAAAGATCATTGCAAGAATACTAAATAGACGGTTGGAAAACAAAATTGAAGAAGTGATGGGAGAAGACCAGTTTGGCTTCAGGAAAGGAAAAGGGACCAGAGACGCCATTGGCATGATGAGGATATTGTCAGAGAGAGTTTTTGCCGTTAACGAAGAAGTTTGCGCTTATTTATAGATTGGCAGAAGGCCTTCGACAGAGTCAATTGGGATATATTGATGAACGTCCTTAAGGAAATAGGAATCAACTGGATAGATCGGAGACTTATAAGGAACTTGTACCTGGGACAAAGGGTAAAGGTACGACTGAACTATGGAGAAACGAACAGTGTGGAAATAGGAAGGGGAGTGAGACAAGGATGTTGTCTGTCGCCAAGTTTCTTCAACCTGTATGGAAAATGCTGGCGAGAGAAGTGCTGTAAGGATGCGGAAACTTCAAAGTAGGAGGACGTCTCATCAACACCATCAAGTATGCAGACGACCTGATAGTGCTCGCCAAAAATCAGAGACAGCTGCAACACATGATGAACAATTTGGTGGAATCAGGAAGAAAATACGGCATGGAAATCAACATCGAAGAATCAAAAGTGATGCGCATATCAAAACGTGCGAAACACTTGAAAATGACTGTTGACAATCGGGAACTGGAAAATGTGAATCAGTTGAAGTACCTGGGAAGTTTTATCACAAAGGGTGCCCACTGCACCAACGAAATCCGAGCAAGAATCGCCATGGATAAAGCTGCTTTCAACAAGAAGAGGGCTCTGCTGACCAGCAAGTTGAGTTTGGCACTGAGGAAAAAACTGAGAAAGTGCTTCATTTGGAGCATTGCACTGTATGGAACAGAGACATGGACCATAAGAAAGAAGGAGAAAAAAAGACTTAGAGAGATTTGAAATGTGGTGCTGGAGGAGAATGGAATAGATCAAGTGGACAGATCGCATAAAAAATGACTATGTACTGCGATGAGTATTAGAGAAGAGAAGTATTCTGCGTACAATTCTTCAGAGAAAGGCCAACTGGATTGGACATGTACTTAGACACGAGGACTCATACATTATGTCATCGAAGGGAAACTCAGAAGAAACGCAGGACGAGGAAGAAGTAGAATTCAACATCTGGACGACATCAAAGATGGAAGGAGGTATCAACAGACTGAAGGAAGGTGCTGAAGACAGGGAACAGTGGAATCATAAATTTTCCGTACGAAGACATGGACCTGCCACCGGGCAGAATACTATATATCTATCTATATATATATATATATATATATATATATATCTATATATATATATATAGATATATATATATATATATATATATATCGAACTACTGAAAAAGTCTTAGTTTATTTTAGGTGGCCTGTCTTCGTGTCAAAAAATTGTTTTAATGGAATCCAAAGCTTAAGAATTCTCTCCGATGATTGACATCAATGTATAAACAGAACTCTTTCAGTTTCTCTATCCTTACCGTGTATATTGAAAAATAATTAAGTATTTTTATGGCGATTATTTCAATGCCGTTAATTATGCCTCCAGCAGTGCTTCATATACTATTGCGGAGAATATGGGCAGGGCACCCAATTCCTTCTACGTTTTTTCCTAGTTATCTTTAATTTGGTGAAATACATTCCGCTGGAGGCGTCGATGCGAAGTTTCTATTGTCTCCACAAAAAGCGATTCATTTAACTAATGAAATTTGCAGTTTTCCTAAAGTGTCTAGACAAAAATTCGCAGATGTCTTCGATGTTGCGTTATTCAGTGGATCCAACAGCTATTGGATTCCGTCAGTTTCAGTAAAGTATTGATCCACTAAAGGAAACATCTTTTCACCCTCGTGGTTCGACGTGTCGGTGTCTGTGCTGTAAAATGAAACTTCTTGCAATTGTTTGGTGCATTTGGACATGGAGTGTGGTACGAGAATATTTTTAATAATCGCTATAGCTTTGGTCCTGGCTGTAGACTGCTTTGATGCGTCTTTGGAGTCAAGATACATTGCGCCATTCAGTTTTACGGTGTAGTCAAGAGAACTGAAGGTTCGATAATGCTTGACAATTTTCTGCAGCAACGACGAGCAATTCTTCCTGGTTATCTTCTTCAATCACGAAAGTAGAAACAGGTTATGATGTCGATTCTACCATGAATCTGTTTGTATGACTCTTCGTGAAAATGTGACGACCTACATCTGCCTTATCTCCCTGAGCTACTTAGATTGAACAGTTACAAATCTCGCACATCGCTTCCTAATCCGTACTTTCCTTTTTTGACAAAAGATCCCTCGTTTGTGTAATCATCCGAAAAGTGACACTTTCACTTTCCACTCTTAGGCATTTTCGAAAGTGTTGTAACTGCGACCAGGACGGTCGCGGGGTAGCACTGACGGAAGGCGCGGCGGGACCCGCGGAGAGGACCTCGAACAACAACACAACGGAAGTCCAAGAGGAAGAATGACACATGAGAGCGACCTTCAGGGTACGGTGCCATCTACTTCCGAGGATCAACTTCCCGAGTTGGTACGACAGGTTCGACAGCATATCACCAAGTTACGTTTTCCGCAACCTCGATCGCATGCTAACCCTCCGGTTTTCATTCACCCACACCTCAGTTCTTGTAACTATGTGATGCTTAGAGAAGACGCCGTGCGTCCACCCTTTGCTCCACCATACACTGCCCCATACCGGGTCCTGTCACACTCTGAAAATACTTATACGATCCTCTTTAAGAACAAACCATCTGTCGTGTCCATTGAGCGCTTGAAACCAGCATGGATCCTTAACGACACCGACATACACGATGATGAATTTGTTTTGCAGGAAACGTCAGAGGCCTGTCCTCTGCCTACTCCACAAGCTAATCAAACACTCTCTGCAAGTCAAGGCCCCCCTCTTCTATACTTCACGCCTCCGAGTGCCAGCACTAATGAACTAGTGTTTCAAGTGAACTTGAGTGACTATGATGTGGACTCTATAAAAATACAACTTGTGGACACTTTTCTTTTTTATTTGAAATTCTAAACAATTCTGTGCCATCTGACCAGAAAGACACTAAGCTATTACAGTGCTTCAATGTGGCTCCTGGTACTTCACAAAATGACATTTCAGCCTATGTAGACTCCAATAATGTTTTATTTATAAGAGTACCCCCCCCCCCCCACCCTTCTCCTTCGTCTTTCCCGAACTCTCCTACCCCTATTGCTATCACCCGTGCTGGCCGCACCGTACGGCCACCTCTCAGACTTCAAGATTATGTCGTGCCTTAAATGTTTACCTTCCCTTTATCACTTACTCCTCATCACTCCTCCTATGCGCTCCGCGCTCCTCGCGGGGGGCTCTGTGGCAGAACTGCCAGAAAATATTAATATCTTTGCTTTTTTGTACTTCGTTTTACTTAACTTTGGTTGTTGACTAGTTGGTGTGAGACATTCGTCATAACTATTACCGTGATTGCCGAAAACTATTTCTTTGTGTTTTGATTTATCTTGTGCCAATAAAAATATTACATAGTGAAAGTAAATGGTGTTTTCTGTGTTATAACACACGCCATAACATCTTCCGTCTTCATTCTGGAAATAGGTACTCGGTATGTTGGGTTGACCATTGGAATGCTGTCCATTAATTTGGAATGATGGGCTCATGTCTTTTTCTTAAGTGAAAAGTCTGTCTTACTAATTCATCGATACGCGGAAAGCCAACTACCTCTCCTGTCTCAAGGCATTGTATTTCTTTGAAGCAACTCGGAGTTAAGATGATTTTTTTTCTTATTGCCTTGTTCTGTCACTGTCACAGGAAACAACACTTTTTCTAAAATATTTTGCCACCAGTTATCCAAATCTAGTATTTCCTCTCCATTAACTAATTTTACTGGCACATTCCTTTTACTGCTTACTATCAGTTTCATGTATTCATAAGGGGTGTAAATCCAATCGTGAGTTTTTATTTTCCTCTTACATTGTCCGAAGTCGCGGTCACACGGGAGGAATGAAATTAGTGTATTATGCTCTTGAATATTTCTTCTTGAACCATGCCCATACACATACGTATAATGATGTGATTTTTGTCCTGGCCAACACCGTCATCAGAAAACAAAAGATCAGTCACATTACTGAGATCGTTTTTATGTAATCAGAAAAGAAAGATGCTACTTCGTTCGACCTTTTCTTTCCTAAGCCTTCATGGTACAAGTACTGAATGAGGAGTTCAGTTTTTAAATCATGTATGCTGGAACAGTACACCCATAGCTGGCGCAGATAGAATATCTGTTGGATCGGTATATGTGGAAGCGGCTAGTTTTGCATGGAATAAAAAACGATGGCTCCCACAGTATCAATAGATAGGGTTCCTTTCTTGGCATCTCTAAGTCAGTTGTAAAATTTAGAACTGCGACGCTTATAAACATTTAATTCCGTTCTTATGACTAGCTTGATTCTTTCATTTAAATGAGGGCTTTTCAGTTTGATTTCAAGCTCTTCACTTTACAACAGACATTCTTGCCAAAGGAATAATTAAAATTGCCCCGATAATAATTATGATAAACATCATATTTTACTTTACAGTCTGCAAATTTGTCATTGAACATACTGTACATTATCCGCTCTTTTAGTTCAAAGTTTAAATATGTTACTTCTTTTTTTGAATAGCGTGAGGCTTTCGTGGGGAAAGACTTTATGTTTTTCGTGAATGAGTCCAAGGGTATTGTCTGGTATCTTCTTGGTGTTCGGGTCTTTCCCGCGTTTATCAATAGGTGTGAGTTTAACACGCGCTAATTCGACACTGCATGTGTATTCAGGTAAGCTTTATTGCTAATCAGTTTTGTTTCACTTCCGAGCATTATATGGTAAAGAAACGTTGCATCCCTACACTTTTCGCATTCTGTGTCGGAGTTCCGAGGAGGCCTCTGCTTTGCTTTCTTTGCTTCAGTAAGGTGCTGCAGACGTAAGTCCTGGGCATGTTCGGTAGGGAGATCAAGAAATTTTGCCAAAATATTATTACGTCAATGGAGTCATAACATTTCATTCTGCAGCTGAAAGGAAATTAATAACATGAGATTAGTCTTGCTGGTACCGTAATATTGATATTATTTGCATCTATAGGGTTTCCTACAGTTTTTCCAAGAAAGATTGGTATTTAAATGCAAGATTCTCTATCTGCTTTCCCTGGAACATAATCTCCTCTGTTATTTCGATAACGCAGCCCTTTGGTACGAACTGTCTTCGCCTTCTTACTATGATAATCTGCACTACTGTTCTTCCTTTTTGGAGCCAGAGTAATACAACCAACTGCAGCTCAGTGAACTAGACTTGGCCACTGTTTCTATGTTTCGATACGTCGAACTGTTTCAGTGTTTCGAAACGGCTATTTTTCACTGTTTCGAAACAGTGGTGTCTAGGATACCGAGACCAGATTCGATCTCTTGCCAGACACAGAAACTGTATCGCTGTCTCAATCCACTTACGCTTGGAACGGACTAATTGTATCGGAACAGTGACTTTTCATTCCGCTCTGTCTCGGACGAGATTCGGGCACGGTACAGATACTGAAACACATTTAACATCTCACTTCATAAAACACTTTCAAGTGCGTCGAAATCTTTTTAACACACCACAGCACGCAGCTTAAGGTTTCCGAAAATAAAGCTTCGTTTCTAATTGACTGCCCTGTTCCGAAATGGCGTAATATCTGCTTTATAAACACCAACAAACAATAAAATAACGCACACTATTCGCATTCAATATAATAAAAGTGCGAAAAACATTCAGTCAAATTACACATCTCTCATAACATACACGTGCTGCAACTATAGTCGAGCTTGATACATATATGAAGGTGCCACTGATAAACAGATAACAAGATCCATTGCTATGTGGAAAGAATATCATGTGTTGTTTCTACGCTGTTTGAAATAATAAAACCAATGAAACGACGTCTTTGAGTTATGGCCATCTCTGTTCTATGTGAGCGCATATTTTCAAAGCAGGAGCAAAAAATAACAGACAGACGATCCCGTCTTTCAAGCAAAAATGTATCAAAAATGATATTTCTGAACTGCTACTTAGAATAGGTACAGTAGATCTACTCTGAAATGAAACAGTAAAATCTCATATGATTTTGTTCTTCTCTGGCCAATGTGCACTGAATTTTTATTTGACTATATTTTGTTTAGTCCAGTAAATCTTACATGTAGCTACCTTACAAGAACACTTTTCTCAGATCTGTTGCACGCAGAAGACACTTACGATTACGCTCACCATTCAGTGAGTTTAATTTTTGGAGTGTGTTAATTTATGTGCTCGTGAATAATTATCTGAGTTATGTATGTTTATGTTTGTGTGTTGTAAATGTGCTATGTTTGGTTATTACACAATATAGGTATCTTAATACTTGTGTATTGTAGATAATTCTCAGGCAAATCAATAATGGTTCTGTACTTTGATTCTTTTGGTTTTGGCTTTCAGATACTGTGATAAAAATTGCATTTCAACAGCAACTTAACTTTATCACTGATTTACTGGGGAACTTTGTAATAAAATGATAATATATCTGCTTGCTGTGAGTAATTGAGGGAACTCCATATACCTGTACATCGAACAAACTTCCTTAACAAGAATTGTAAGTGGTGTTTGCCATGATATAGGTGTGACAAAGGCATTACACTGTATGAATTGCTTTAAATTTTAGTCTGGGTTTTATACTTCAAGGAAACATACCGAAAACAATGGAAAATTTAACTGTGAGTAAGAAAAGCGTGAGTGCCACAATCATAAATGTAAATTCAGGGCCTCGCTTCCCAGAATGCTATTTCAATAAATTATAACCCATGATATGCCTTTTCAAGAGCACATACATATCATCACTCATAAAACCTATCAAAATTAGGCACTAGAATTCAGGGAAACAAGTTTGGCAAAATCTGTTGTGTCAAACATACAAACTCTGACCTCAGCCAATTGGAAAATATGAAAGTCACACGACATGAAAGCAGCGCATTTGATGCAGGAAATATAACCACACTGCCAAGACATCTAAGTGAAATTTCCATACTTTCTGCGATATGATTGGCACTCTCGCACCTCATTTGTGTTTATATGACAATATTTATACAGTAGACACTCAATATGGTATAATGTGTCGGCCTATACAACTACGAAACACAAACTGTTTCACTGTTTCGAAACATTATATTGTACTGTCTCATTTATTTCGAAACAGTTATGTGTTTCAATTTGCCCATGTCTACAGTGAACATTAACATGACTGTTAGTGTGACAACAAAGGAAGTGGATAATTTTATCAACAATGTGTAGTAGCCTATTGGAAGAAAACAGATTCTGCACGTGAACGAGCAGCATCTGTCAAAACAAAACAAGTCAGTGACATATTTGGTTTCAACAACAAACAGTGTAAAGTGCACCACCTTTTCTACCATTTGTAGAAGAATGACGTGTTTTATTTCAACGCCAAACAATAGGCTATACTCTTGTATGTACTATTCAGTGAAAAAACGAAAATTGAAAATTTTGAGATATTTGGTTTCAACAGTTTGCGATTCAGATGAAAACATAGAAGTAGGAATGTTTTTCCGGACATGTAAGCACATGAAAAAAAACAAGACTTCACCAAATTATACTAATATCCCATACTTCTACAGTTTATCCACAGTCTAATATTAGACTGTGGTTTATCTGCTTCCCCCACCTAGTTGCCAGCTCACTTGTGCTGTTACCACCACGGAAATACGGAAGCGTCCGTCTGCTTTGACCCATGACGTCACAAATATGGCGGAAACAAAAACAAACACACACACTTTCCACAAGAAGCCTAATGACACTAACGGGACAAGCGCGGGAAATAGGGTATTTTGGGTGGGGGGCAAACTAAATATAAACAAATTTAGACGCCTTGCGTAGCTACAACGTGTAAGTGAAGACAGCCATGCATGAATACCCACCCACCTCCCCAGGGTCGTAACCCCTGTAACCCATAGGAGATAAAGATGCTTCAGTAGCTGATTAGTGTTTTTTGTCTTTTTAAAAAAAAATCTCACGGGATAGAACGAACAGATCAGAGAGATAAATAGAATAAACTAAAACAGAAATTCGAGGAAACAGATAATTAAAATAAGTAATAAGTGTTTTTAAATTTAAATAAAAAATCTCACGAGATAGAACGAACAGATCAGAAGTAAAGAAGTAAATCAGAAGTAAATAAAATAAGATAAAACAGAACTGGAGACAGCCACACTCAAACCAAACTCCGCGCCGTCATGACGTCACACACGACAACGCCCTTACGTCACGGGTCAAAGCCGACGCGTGGGATCGGACGCTTCTGTCGACCCACCACCACCACTGGGATAGGACAGGACAATAGTGGCATGTATAGTATAAACGAACAAAGTGTAGCAGGTCTTTCCGTACACATTACAAAGCCCATGAGCAGTGGGAAAGGCTTCCTATGCCCATCTGGGTTTGCTGCCACTCTGCCCGTAGCTGCACCTTATTGTGCTGGAGGGGCTGCTGGAGTGAAACAGGGCACACTAGATGGAGAGGGGCCGAGAGAACATTGTCGAGTTGTAGATGAAGTGTGGAATGATTTTAATAGCACCATCAACAGCACTGTGTGAGGCTACGAGAGCATCCAGTGCCGCACATGCTTAAACAAATTTCTCACCCTACTCCACCCAGGAGCAGATAGGAGGCATCTCTCCAGGCCATCCAACACAGCACTAGGGAGCATCTAAACCAGAGGTCATCAAACTGTGACCTGCAGGCCATGTGCAGCCTGGATCTCAGCCTATTTTATGATCATATGCAACTAGTAACTAACAGCTGAATCAAAAAACTTCGAGTAGCTTTAAGAGCTTCCAAAGAGTGTACTTTTCCTTCTGAATAATAAACAAAAATACTCAGAGACAGTAGTATTTTAAGATGTGCTTAAATTTAGTGAATGCGGCCTTGGGCTTAAAGTTGGCTGCCCACCTCAAGGGCAAGAGGGGTACTTACTGCAGTCATTGCAGTGGTACAGGATGTGAGAGGGGGAATATTTTATTGTTTGCCTTCCAGTAGACCCTTCTGACAACTCATGAGCATATGCAACTCACATCAATTAGCCTCTTTGGTATAAATTTTGACAGGAAAGTTACATGGATTTGTGAATGTGTGCTATAGAGACAGTTATTGTCAAATCCCACATTTGTGACAAGGGATATGAAATTAAATTAAGGCTATTGTAATACAAAGCACTGAGCAGAAGAAAAATGACATTCAAAACATTCAGTAATCATTTGTGATCATGCCTCATGATGTGTTTAAATATAAGCCCAGTTACTGTGTATTATGCCTCTATATACTCACAACTGAAATATGGAATTATTTTCTGGGGTAACTCTTCTCTTAGCCAAAAGCTCTTTAGGCTACAAAGAGAATTATAAGACTAATGGAAGGTGTAAAATGGAACAAAACCTGTAGTCCATTCTGTAAAAACTAGGAATCCTCCCACTTCCATGTATATATGTGTATGAGACAACCGTGTTTATGAAAAAAACTCAATGGAAAATCTGACACTCTTCCAGAAGAACGAAAATATCTACTCCTGTAACACCAGGCAAAAAGGAAACTTTCATTTAGAGGCCACAACACGACCCTGAATAAAAAAGGAACCCTGTATTGTGGGAAAGTTATTTATAATAAACTTCCCTCACAACTTAAATCAATAAATGACTTGACAAACTTCAAGTCAACTGCTAAGGCACGTTTGACTCATCACTGCTTCTATAGTCTCCATGAGTTCCTTCAGAAAGTTCACTAATGATTTGTATCTTTGCCTTAGTAATGTATCATATAAATGTTATAGGAATTTTAATGATTGCCATGTATATGTTGCTGTAATACAAATGTTAATCTGCCAGTACAGTAGATGCTCTTTCTGCTTTAAAATATCTACTCTTTATTTTTGTACAATATTTGCTCTGTATAGTGTAACTCAGTGAGCATTTAATGTAGAAATAATGAAATTAATGCAAATTTAATCAGGTAATTACAGTGTCACAACTTTAGGATCACTGATGATGGCAACAATCTGAAACAGAGAACAGTTGACACGAAGTATTTCAAATGCTGCTAGCTTTAACAGCCATTACTTGGGGGCCAGCGTCCAACTTCCTTCTCTATAGCTATAGTCTCTCAGTGGCTTACAACGTACTAATTTATCATGAGTAAGTTAGTAAAGGGTGCAGCAATTAGTCACAAATAAGGTTTATTGCATATCCAGATTTCAATCATTTTGGGGCCATCTCAGTACATTAAATGTAAGTTAAAATATTGTCAGTATTGACTCTTCAGCGAAAAAGTTTGATGACCACTGATCTAAATAAATGCTGGTACTTCAAATACGTTGTACAATGCTTAACAAAGCCATTTCTAATTGCAAAACTTATTCAATCAGTGCATGTGCATGATCTTGCCCCCTATTTCTTGCTCATAAAATCATCTACCTTCTACATATGCTATTGGATGAAAAGTATCTAGACACATCTGGACATTAATATGGAATGTATCATGCAGTTGAATCGTATGTCATATTTAAAATAAGAAAATCGCTACTGGTGGCAGGAAAACATTATTTTACAAACAAAGACATTACTTGAGCATGCAGGATTTGTGATGATTTGTCTGGTAGACGCCTGAGAAGTGTTCAACAATATGTATATGCAATTCCCAGGCTGGTTCCTTATTGCTGCAGTAAATGGGATTCCATGGAAGAAAGAGGAACTAGTTCACACAAAACTCCTTAGGGTAATTTCAGGGGACATGTGTTCAAGATAGACTGCACTGTAATTCAACTGATACCATTATATATCTTGCACTGAGGCTGTGGGAATGAGATAAAGAGAGATTAGAGTGCATGCAGACAGTCACTACTCTGTTGCAGTATGTGTATAGGGCAAAAACAAAAAATGCTAAAATCTCTATCAAATACCCTCCACCATGAAACAGTGATCTGTGATATAAGTATATATATGTATCACGGAAGGTGGATTCAGCATTTCGAGATCTGCATCACTTGACAATATTACACAGAACCATGAGATTACTGTATTTGTAAAGTACGTGTGCACAGGAATGCACTTGGGATAGCTAGGCTGAACCCAAAGAATGATTGTCAGTGAACCTCCATATTTGCTTTAGTTTCTCAGATTTTCTCATTGTGGTTATTTCACAGGATGTGTGGGAAGAAGTAATATGTTGCCCAGAATGCACACACTCAAAAGTTCAACAGTAGCCCTCTGTGATAAGAAATGCTTCTCTTGTAGCAGTTGTCATTGGAGTTTGTTGTTTAGCATCTCCGTAAAGTTTTTGCACTGACTAAACACTCATGTGCATGCTGCTTTCTTTTGATCTTGCCTGGTAAGGATCCCAGGCTGATGAACAATACTGAAAATACAGTCATATAAGTTCACTTTAGGTTGGTCCTAGGTATTTTATGGTTCTCACTGCTGCCAGTGATTTATCACCAATAGTATTACGGAAGGGTGGTGGGTCTCTTCCCCTATTTATATGCAGTATGATACGTTTACTTGTGTCTAGCATCAACAACCAGTCCCCGAACAAATCGTTGATCATTTGCAATTTACTACTGTCTTTTGGTATTGTTAACTTCTTCTTGGAGTTCTCAAAATTTAGGTGCATAAGCTCCAGTCCACCACATTTAGATACAATGTAACCATTGTGTTTAATCCAAATCTGAATGAATGTTTATAAAAAAAATTTATGTTTCCTTTAATACAGTAAATGTCCACTGATCCATTAATTTCTGTGTCTACTTTCAGCTGGTATTTACAGTAAACATTGATGTTTTGTACTCCCCAGTCATAGCCAAATGCAGTCATACACTATGTTTAAAGTAATGGGCCACACGACAAAAGTGAAGCAAATGCTTTTCCTTTGAATATCAAAGCTTAAGCTTTGGAGCTTATGTAAAAAAATATGAAGCAGAGAAAAGTCTTCCTTCGCCTTGAGCTCTGGCTTCAGCATTAGGTAAACTGTATGAATAAATAGTAGCTCTGACTTATTTCTGGAAGCAGTAGCTTCTAAAATGTGGAGGCTGGTCATTAGTAGACTCACATCTGCAGGGTGCAGATATAGCTCAATTAGCAGCATGTGTACACTGTGAAAAAAGCTGTGGATCACATCAATGTCCTCTTCGAGAGCATTGTAAAACTCTATATCATTTCAATGAAGAAAATGTTAACCGTATTGCAAATCATTTTCTGCCATACAAGGAGGAAAAAAGTGGTGGAGCACTATCATCAGAACTGAGGATGAAGACTTTCCTATGGTATGCATCTGATTTAGGATTCATAGTCCATCTTAGAAGCAGAAATTGGAATTCACCAAACTACAGTGAGTAGAGTTTCTAACAATATAATGGAAAGAGTTGACTTCTGAATCAAATATCCATCACCACCACATGATGTGACAGTGGCAAAAAACAAATGGTTGGAAAAATGTAAATTTCCGAGTGCTGTGGTGTAATTGCCTGTACACTTGTAAATTCTGAAATCTGTGCAGTTCGATGACGAATATATGAATGGAAAGGATTACACTAGTATAGGTGCTCAGGCTACACGCAATGTGAAGGAACAGCTTACTAACATTGCAGCTAGCTAGCTCGCTCGGATCAGTAATGACAGTCAAATACAGAGAAATTCAAGTGTCAAAGAAGTGCTAATTGACTTTAAGAACACTGTTCTTTTGGGTGATGAGGGCTATGGCCTAGAGCCCTAGTTGATGTCCCCAACCCAATCCAACAGGGAAAGTCATAAATCATTCAACAGGCTTTTATAAAAAGAGAATCATGACAGAGCATTGTTTTGGTCACATTGCTGCTTTGCCCTGCATAACATTGTAAAACATCTACAGGATGAAGATTTTGGAGATACTGCACTGGATTTACATGATGATGGTGATAATGAAGAGGAGTTTGTAACTGAGAGGGAAAAAGACAGCATGTTGTAGTTCCGATTCAAAATGCAGGATTTTTAATTATTTTATTTATGAAAATGTAAGAAACTGCTAATCGTCTACAACAAGCTATTGGTAATGAGGTCTAAAGAACAGTACATGTATATATTAAAATTATTTTCGTTTTCCTCCTCTTGAGTATCATAGTTCACCTATGAATTAAGGAAGTTAATTGTCATAGCTACTGCGGTAAGGGAGGACCCACCACATTGGGTACACTAGGAAGTTCCTCAGAAGCAGAGTCTATGGACAAAACAATTGACACCTGAGGTGTCTCATGTGATGAGTCAGATTTTCCACCATTGCTACACCCTGAGGCAGCAGCCTGAATGTGACTGACCATAGGCAAAAGCACATTCAGCTGTTTGCAAACTGCAGCCAGCTCCTTCTGCATGTGCACACAGCATGCACACATCCTCACCATCCTAGCAAGACTAACTGTAGTAGTAAACTATAAAAGCAGACAGAATAGTAGATATGCAGTCTGCTAACTTCCTGATGTGTCATCAATGGACACTGATGTGTTAATGAGTATGTAGCTTCCTATTCATTAGGCTACGGACTGAGTGAATTCACCCTACAAATCCACGAGATTGAACCTCTTAAACAGAAAAACATGCACAAAATTTATTAAATATACTACAAGGAAAACACAAAAAAAGATAAACAGTTAACTTGCCCCTCTGTAGATGTATGTCAGTCGAGAGCTGTAGCCTGACTCATTTTTCACTGCAGAAGTGCACTCACTTGTGACACTGCAAACTTTTGTAATTGTTGAGTTAACACTACCACTAGAAGGAGAAAAACAATTGCTTATTTTCACTACTTTGTTTGTTTCTTTTTCTAATTCTAAATTCTTCTTTCTTTATTGTGCACCAGTTAGATGTTTGTACTTAACTTTGAAAGGTTTCATTTTTTCAGTAGAAGTATGCAGATAAATATGAAAAATGATACAGATAAATATCAAGAAGTGATACAGATAAATATGAAAAAGTGATAACTTTTGAACTGTTCAAGTTTGAAATATATCACACCAATTAACACTACAACTGTTATTAACTTCCTGTGAAGGAAGCTTCTCTGAATCTTAAGTTTGCTGATGCCTAGTCATTACTACACTACAACTGACCTGTTTCCTTGGTTCATCCATGCCCCCACAGGATACTTATAGCCTGATTCTCCAGTGAAACTGTAGTGGTGGTTTCCATCACCTGGCTGAGCTTTAATGTCTCTTATGTGTTTCCTCAGCTTCCTGCATTGCCTCCATGAAACTGGGTTCCCACCATTGCAGACCCCTACCTCCCCGGCTATCAAGGCTATTTTAAGAATCATGCACACTCTGAATGTTTTGGAGTTTGCATGTATGTTCTGGAATCTGTCTGCATCTTTGGAATCTGTGGCTGTTCGCGTGAGGATGTCTGCAGATTTTACCATCAGTAATGTGTATCCTCCTGATGGTGAAGTGGCTCAGAACACATTGTGTGCATTGATTTCTCAGCTCCCCCCACCCTTCCTCATTTTGGGTGACTTCATTGCCCATAATCCTTTGTGTGGTGGAACTACGACCACTGGCCATGTCAAACTTATTGAATAGTTGCTCAGAGAGATCAGTCTTTGGCTCCTGAATACTGGTGCTCTCACACACTTCAGTAGTGTGGCATATGACTCTTATTCAGCTGTTAATACTTCCATCTGCAGTCCTGGTCCTCTCTCCTCCATCCGTTGGAGAGTCCATGTTGATCTGTGTGAGAGTGATCACTTCCTGATTGTCCTGTCCCTCTCTCAGCATCACTCACCTGGATGTCCACCCATGCTCAGGTCTGCCACCTAATAAAATGACAAAACAAGAAAGCAGGGAACAGTATGTTACTACCATTGGATTGCATACCCATCCTCCTCAGGTTTGGATGAAGATTCTACACCTCTATGGACACGAGACCCTCACAGCTGTACCAAGTATCTCCTTGAATGGTGTTGTCTATGCTGGCCCAGATGCTGTTACCGAAAATTTTGCTGTGCATTATGCTCAGACCTCTGTATCTGAAAATTATCAGTCTGGATTTCTTGTCCTCAAACAATGGGTGGAGCAAGTTCAGTTACTTTTCACTACACACCACCTGGAGCCTAATAATGCTCTTTTCAGTGAATGGGAATTCCTCATTGTCCTAGCCTTTTGCCCTGACTTTGCTCCAGGGCCAGACCATGTCCATAGTCAAATGCTCAAACACGTATTAGTGGATAATTGACATCACATACCAGCCCGTTTCAACTGTATCTGGACTGATGATGACTTCCCATCTCGGTGCCGAGAAAGCATTATCATACTAGTTCTGAAACTCAGTAAACATGGACAGCTTTTGCCTGTTTGGTCTCACTAATGTTCTCTGCAAGTTGCTCGAACATACGGTGAGTCGATGTCTGAGTTGGTGCCTTGAGCCTCAGGACCTTTTAGCTCCATCACAGGGCAATTTTCACCAGGCCCATTTTACTCCTGGCAGTTTGATCTGCCTGGAGTTGACAACATGTTATCACAGTCTTCTTCAACTTACAAAAGGATTATGACACCACATGGTGTCAGTACATCCTTGTTACCCTACATGAGTGGGGTCTTTGGGGTCCACTCCTGATATTTGTCTGGAACTTCTTATCACATCGTATGTTCTGGGTTCAAGTTGGTGCTCGCACATTACCTGTCATATACAAGAGAATGGGGTCCCACAGGGCTCTGTAATGAGTCTGCCTCTTTTTCTTGAAACTCACAGTCCTGGGCTCTCATGCATGGTTTTGGTTTACGGTCACCAAGACATGCATCATGCACTTCTGTTGCCATTGTACTATCCATCCACAACTACAACCCTACCACAATGATAAATTTCTTGGGAGTGTTATCACTTTTTGGGACTGGTCTTTCATGCTCAGTTGATGTGGCTTTCCCATCTTAAGTGAAATTGCTTGTCACAAAGTAACACTCCTCACTACCTCAGTAAACCAGCTGGGGCACAAACCGCTCTACACTGCTGCGGCTTCGCAAAGCTGTGATCCTGTCCCATCTCGATATGGGAATCTGGCATTGCCATCAGCACTGCGGATGCACTGTGTGATCCAACTTGCTACAAATGCTTTATGGACTAGCTCTGTGAACAGCTTACTCATGGTGGATAGGGTCTCTCCACTATAGATCAGGTGCCAACAACTGCTGCTCAGTTATGAGACACATATTCACTGCTCTGCTGAGCATTTGAACTATTGTATTCTTTTCGTGTTGGGCGTTCCACCTCCCATAACAGAGGTCCAGGGTTGGAGCTCCAATCACAGTTCACATATAGTGCCTCTACTCTGAATTTCACATTTCTGCACTGCCGCCTCCTGTCCATGAGCAATCATGCATGTGCCTGTGGTGTGTATGCTGTCCTCAAATCTGTCTCAACTTATCCTTTAGACTGGAAGACTCTGTTGGCCCTATGGTTTTTAGCTGGCTGTTCCTGGTTGTCCTTGATGCATTTCTGGGTTTGTAAGTGGTATAT
Organism: Schistocerca americana; assembly: GCF_021461395.2. Taxonomy (NCBI): domain Eukaryota; kingdom Metazoa; phylum Arthropoda; class Insecta; order Orthoptera; family Acrididae; genus Schistocerca; species Schistocerca americana. Next base: position 149,452,868 of record NC_060123.1, read on the forward strand.
AATGATGACTTAATGGTCAAGAGATGAACTGGTTTTGCCTGCACACATGCAAGATCCAGTAAACTGTTCTGGCATAACCACAAGTGCCAGAACAAAGATATGGAATGCAAGAGCAGAGGAGGCAGTGCGGAAATGACAGCCAATGGTGTGCGGAATTGGACCGTGCTACACCAAGAGCGGCACCTGGAAGAAGGGAATATAAGCACTGCTCCTGCTAGCCTTGGCCACGCATATCAGCATTGTGGACATTGATTATCAGTGACATGTGATAACTTGCCTGAACAGTTCACATACACTCCTGGAAATGGAAAAAAGAACACATTGACACCGGTGTGTCAGACCCACCATACTTGCTCCGGACACTGCGAGAGGGCTGTACAAGCAATGATCACACGCACGGCACAGCGGACACACCAGGAACCGCGGTGTTGGCCGTCGAATGGCGCTAGCTGCGCAGCATTTGTGCACCGCCGCCGTCAGTGTCAGCCAGTTTGCCGTGGCATACGGAGCTCCATCGCAGTCTTTAACACTGGTAGCATGCCGCGACAGTGTGGACGTGAACTGTATGTGCAGTTGACGGACTTTGAGCGAGGGCGCATAGTGGGCATGCGGGAGGCCGGGTGGACGTACCGCCGAATTGCTCAACACGTGGGGCGTGAGGTCTCCACAGTACATCGATGTTGTCGCCAGTGGTCGGCGGAAGGTGCACGTGCCCGTCGACCTGGGACCGGACCACAGCGATGCACGGATGCAGGCCAAGACCGTAGGATCCTACGCAGTGCCGTAGGGGACCGCACCGCCAATTCCCAGCAAATTAGGGACACTGTTGCTCCTGGGGTATCGGCGAGGACCATTCGCAACCGTCTCCATGAAGCTGGGCTACGGTCCCGCACACCGTTAGGCCGTCTTCCGCTCACGCCCCAACATCGTGCAGCCCGCCTCCAGTGGTGTCGCGACAGGCGTGAATGGAGGGACGAATGGAGACGTGTCGCCTTCAGCGATGAGAGTCGCTTCTGCCTTGGTGCCAATGATGGTCGTATGCGTGTTTGACGCCGTGCAGGTGAGCGCCACAATCAGGACTGCATACGACCGAGGCACACAGGGCCAACACCAGGCATCATGGTGTGGGGAGCGATCTCCTACACTGGCCGTACACCACTGGTGATCGTCGAGGGGACACTGAATAGTGCACGGTACATCCAAACCGTCATCGAACCCATCGTTCTACCATTCCTAGATCGGCAAGGGAACTTGCTGTTCCAACAGGACAATGCACGTCCGCATGTATCCTGTGCCACCCAACGTGCTCTAGAAGGTGTAAGTCAACTACCCTGGCCAGCAAGATCTCCGGATCTGTCCCCCATTGAGAATGTTTGGGACTGGATGAAGCGTCGTCTCACGCGGTCTGCACGTCCAGCACGAACGCTGGTCCAACTGAGGCGCCAGGTGGAAATGGCATGGCAAGCCGTTCCACAGGACTACATCCAGAATCTCTACGATCGTCTCCATGGGAGAATAGCAGCCTGCATTGCTGCGAAAGGTGGATATACACTGTACTAGTGCCGACATTGTGCATGCTCTGTTGCCTGTGTCTATGTGCCTGTGGTTCTGTCAGTGTGATCATGTGATGTATCTGACCCCAGGAATGTGTCAATAAAGTTTCCCCTTCCTGGGACAATGAATTCACGGTGTTCTTATTTCAATTTCCAGGAGTGTATCAGCAACACTAAATTATATTGCAAGTCACCCCTCGTTTGTGACAACTACTTGTAAATCTCCAAAGTTAAGTATTGTCAATTGTTTTATAGAAATAAAAGTACTAATGTTATTTGTTTGAATTTTTGTATAGCATTCCGAGAATGCAACATCCCGTAGGCACCCTATTAGTGATGAGTGGGCAAGATCCCACAACTGGCGACGAGTCTACAAACAACCTACATGCCTGGTGGCCAAGATCTTCTTCTTCTTCTTCTTTCTTACTTCACAGGAGTGCTCACTTTGCTTTAACAGTTTCTGGTCATTAGGTGCTGCAGCCACAAGCATTGGATGCCGCACAGCTAATGCAGTTGTTTCAATTTCAGATGAACCAGATTTCTACCCTGCTCAACACCATGCAGCAGCTCTTCGCCATCACTGCATGCCCGACAGAACAAGCACTGCCTACTACTACTTTTCAAGAGTTTAGTGAACAAGACGAGGAAGGGCTCGAGTGGCTGAACCAGTTCAATGTGCATATGGTAGCTCACAACGTCCCAGGTATTGTGAAACTTTCCTATCTATTATCCACATTAGGAAGTGCAATGTTCAGATTAATTCAAAAACTCTTTCCTAATGCCACTCCAAGTGATGCAGTGAGACTCACTAACAAACTATTATGATCAACAAGTGAATGTGGTAGCAGCTAGGTATCAATTCTTTGATTGCAAAAAACTGTCAGAACAAACATATTGTGAATGGGTAACTGATTTGCAATGTTATATTGAGATATTACATTGTGTGATGCGATTGTGTACAATGTACCTGATGTCAAAATCAGAGAACAAATTTTGAAACAGTTCAATCCTTCATTTCAGCAAGTAGTGCAAATATTAGATCAGTATGATTCCAGTGCCTTGTAGGTGCATACATTTGAGCAGTTGGCTATTCATCAGGTTGAGTCCCTTAATTGTGATCGCACCAGCAGCATGCGCTAGACATGCAAATTAAACAACCTTGCACACCATGAAAGGATTTTACTGAACAAGTGGCAACACAGGCAAACAGAATTAAGTCTTGCCCTAGGTGTTATTCACGGCACATGCGCTAAGACTGCCTCTCCTGCCAAGTTCAGTGTTATGCTTGCAGTAGGAAAGGACATGTGCAATCTGTGTGTTTGCAACGGAACACACGTAAGATTTTGGCCCACTCATAGAAATCTAGACACAATGTCCATGTCATTAATGCAGTATATTCCAAGCCTGCAGCTAGCAAACGTGCAGTTTTGTCAGTGATACATCACTCAAACAAACTTCTTTTCCATTTACTTATTTGTGGGAAATTTCAAATGCCTCTATCACATTGCTAAATCATCACACATGTGAAGTGTTAGGCTCCCCACACCTGTCTAAAATTAGCATACAACTGATGGCTTGTAATGGACAAGACATTCCAGTTCTCGGAACATGTACTTTGCCTGCCATGTATCGCACTCGCATATACAAACAGTGAATTTAACAGTACTACAATCAAGCGAGTGTGAGAACATATTTGGACTTGATTCTTTGATTTGTTTGCTTTAACACTCAGGACAATGTGTTGTCAGTGTCTGCATTCAATGCAAGAGACAGTGTAGCTAGCTTGCTAAAAGAATTCCCAAAATTCTTTTCTGAAGGTTTAGGCAAAACTAATAATTTTATTGCACATATTACACTGAAAGACAATGCTCAGCAAAAATTTTGCCAGGCCACAACTGTTCCCATTGCATTATGGGACAAAATCGCAGCTGAACTTAGAGAATTGCAAGGTAATGGAGTTATTGTGCCCATATCAGCTAGTAAATGTGCAAATCCACTGGTTTTGCTACCCAAACCTTCAGGTCGCATTCGCTTCTGTGTTGACTCAAGTCTACAGTCAACCCACAAACAGTTATCGATACTTATCCATTGCCACACCCAGAGGATCTTATGGACAAATTAAGTGCTGGACGCTACTTTTCAAAAATTGATTTGCGCAATGTGTATCTTCAAATACCGCTTGATGAAGAATCTCAAAGTGTGTGTAGTAAATACTCATTTGGGCTTGTTTAAATATTTGCATTTGCCTTTTGACTGTGCTTCTGCACCCTCCATTTTCCAACAGTGTTTGGAACAGCTGACTGCGCAAGTACCAAATTGTTCAAACTATTTGGACGATATTGTTGTAGCAGGTCATACACCTGAAGAACATATTGCAATTTGCGTGCTCTGTTTCGTGTGTTATCTGATGCAGGGCTAAAGTGTGGACTGGAAAAGTGTGATTTTTTTTTTCTTTTTAACCTGAGTTGCAGTATCTTGGTCATGTTATAAACAGTCAAGGTGTACATCCTCTTCAGTCACTTTTGTTAGCCATAAGAGACTTGCATGTTCCTCGCAATATCACAGAATTGCAGTCAGTTCTAGGGAACATGAACTATTATATTCAGTTTATACCAAATGCTGCAGAAATCACAGCTCCACTGCATCACTTGCCTTGCAAGAATGTCCCCATTGTTTGGACAGATGAGTGCCAAGAAGCTTTTCAAAAACTTAAAGATGCATTGCTCAGCGATCGATGCGTAGTTCACTTTGACCTGGACAAACCAGTGGTATTGTAAGTTGATGCTTCCTCTTATAGAATCAGTGCAGTGCTTTTGCACAGAATTGGTGATAAAGACAGACCTCTTGCTTTTGCATCAAAAGTGTTGTCCAAAGCTCAGTGTAACAATTCTCAAATTGAAAAAGAGGCTTTGGCTATTGTGTATGATGTCACCAAATTCCACCACTATTTGTATGGCACAAAATTTTATTTAGTAACAGAATACAAGCATTTGTAGCCCTTGTTTCATCCAGTGAAACCAGTTCCTGTACGAACTGTCAAAAAAATTGCAAAGATGGGCTTTTTTGCTGTCTCAATACCAGTAAGAGATTCTGTATCGTTCAACAGCTCGACATGGTAATGTGGATGCACTTTCCCGTCTTCCGATTGGCACTGATACAGCTTTCACATTTCTGCTGCATCTTGTTGGCACACAGATGCTCAGGATTCTGAACTGCTTCAGTCTTTTCTGCTGAACTATAAAAAAATCACACAGGCCTCGGAAGCTGATTCAGATTTGGACATTTTGCTCCAGTACATTCTCACATCTTAGGCTTGCTCCTTGCATAGCATAAAGAACTCTGTAGTGCGCTGATACTTTGCACGTCAGCATAGCCTTGCTGTACAGATAGGTGTAATTCTTGTAGAAAATAACAGTGGACAGTCCTGTGTGTTGATCCCTACAGCTTTGCAAAAAGAGGTATCGCTGTTACTTCACCAAGGAGACTGGGGGATTGTTCATGTGAAACAGTTAGTGTGGCTACACTGTTCTTGGCATGGTATGGATGCCCAAGTAGAACAGATGACGTCACAGTGTCACGCATGTGCAGAAACTCAGTCTGCTCCACCACAAAAGTTCTCGTCTTGGCGTGAGTCGCAATCGCCATGGCAACGTGTGCACATTGACTTTGCAGGTCCTTTTTGTAACGCCCGTTGGTTAATTGTGGTTGTCTCATATAGCAAGTTTCCTTTTGCTGTGCCAATGAACTTGACGGCGTCACATAACACAATTCAGGTGTTATCACTGATTTTTTGCTTAGAAGGTTTACCTGAAGTAATAGTGTCAGACAACGGCCCTCAGGTCATGTCAAATGAATTTGAAACATTCTGTGAGTGCAATGACATACAGCATCTAACTAGTCCACCATTCCATCCACAGTCAAATGGCAAAGTGGAACGTTTTGTCAGAACACTCAGGCAGCAGATTGTCAAACTTCACTCTGCACAGACCAGGGATGAAGCCTCGCAACAGTTTCTCACCTTGTATCACTCGCACCAACGAGATGGACCATCACTGGCGGAATTGTTTCACAGCCACCACCATCACACACTGCTCCACCCTCCTCAGTATCCATCACTGCAGGAAGGCCACAAGTATTGCTTCACGCTGTGTGATATTGTCTTTTACAGGGTTTTTAGCGTCAGTAGATGGTCGGCGCAAAGCGAGATCATCCAGCGACTTTGTGCTTGCATTATCTGGTTTCAGATCCAGATAGTTTGCAGTGCCACCATCGACATAAACTTTGCTTCTGTCATGTACATGATTATCTTTCAGTCTCTCTTCCCCCAGATTCATGAGTCCAGTGGACAGTGTGGCAGCAGCAGCCGCCAGAGATTGTCATCACGACACCGTGGGATGAGCCCATGGAGACAGAGCCTTCGCCTCCTCTCCCTCCTCTCGTCCTACCGATGGAGCTGGATCCACCTAAACTGCAGCAGTCACTGCCTTCTTCATCTGGTTCTTAGCAGCAGGAGGTGGACATGTACCCTTCTGGTCGCTTTCCGGGGGATGTTCCTGCCAGAACGCAGGCCGGATGGTGGGGTACAGCCATAAGCTGATCGTCCCCTGCAGCCATGGCTTCCGGTCCGTCAGTGTCCACACTCCTGCATCCCCTGTCATGGTCGCACACCATATCCGACAACAGTTTGTTGCTTTAGGGGAGGGGGGGAGGAATGTTCTGGCATAATTACAGGTGCTGGAATGTAGATACAGAATGCAAAGGCAGAGAAGGCACTGAGGTAACACTGGCCAATTGTCGCACCAAGAGCAACACCTAAAAGAAGGAAACATAAGCATCGCTCCTGCTAGTCTCAGCAGCTCAGATCGGCACTGGATTGCGGACATTGGTTATCAGTGACGTGTGACAACTTGCCTGAACAGTTCACATATCAAGGACTCTAAATTATATTGCAAGTCACCCCTTGTTTGCAACTACTACTTGTAAATCTCCAAAGTTAAGTATTGTGAATTGCTTTATAGAAATAAAATGACTAAAGTTATTTGTTTGAATTGTTGTATAGCATTCCGAGAATGCAACATCCTATAGGCACCCTATTAGCGACGAGTGGGCAAGACCCCACATAAGCTCTGCCAAATGGATGTAGTGTACTCAATGCTAAATTGGTGGCCATCAATTGAGCCCTTATTCACATTTGTTTTTTCATCAGCGAGACGCTCTTAATCAGCAGTGATTTTTTGAGTAGTCTTCAGGCTATTGACAGCACTACCTTGACACCCATTGGATCTCCTTTCTGATCTCCATCTAGTTGGACAGTTGGTGGTTTCTTCTGAGTCCTTTGTCACATTGGGATCCCAGGGAATGAACATGCTAGCCCATCTGGCTACTAGGATGCCAGCTTTGTTGATGGGGGTACTGGAACTGGACCTTTTGTTGACTCTACGGTGTCAATTGTTGAAAGCTTGGAACATGGAATGGTGTGCCATGGCTTCTCCAAACTGCAGGCAGTACAGGGAACCACAACCATGTGGTTGTCTTGCCTGGTGCTTCTTGCAGGGAATCTACGATTCTCTGTCGGCTTCACATTGGCCACACTTGGCTCACCCACGGTCATCTCCTACAATGTGAAGATTCAGTCCACTATCAGAGTGGTGTGTATCTGACGGTGACCCACATCCTGCTGAATTGCCCTAATTTGGCTAACTTATGATGAAATCTAAAACTCACTAACATGCTCCCTCTGGTGCTAGCAGACAAAGCCAAAGTGGCTGATCTGGTTTTACATTTTACTTGTGAAGGCAGTTTGTACTCCTGTCTGTTAGGATGAGCACATTGGCCTCATCGACCATTTGAGGAATTGGTGGAGTGCCCTATTTCCTGCTCTGGCCCAGGAGGACCAGCATGGCTCCTGCCCTTCCCATCTTTTTGTTCTGATTATTCTTTTATTCTTTATTGTCTGATTGCTGTTGTTCTCTTTCCTCAGATTTTATCAACTCATCTGCATTGTTGGTTTTCTTGTGGTAATGTAGGGAGAAGGAATACCGGTCAGATGCAAAAGGTGCATCTCCATCCACATAACATTTGCTGGGGTCCTCCAGCTGCTTTCTGGGTCAAGCAACTCACTCACCTTATTCCTTCTTGCTACACTTTCGCTTCTACTTGTTCCTCTTCTTGGTTTAGCTGATTCTTAGTCACAGTTGGGTTTCTGGGAGTTTTTTTTTATGTGTCCTTCCTTTCTAGGACTGTTCCTAGCTTGATGCATGCAGGATGGAGGGACTGATGACTTCGTAGTTTGGTCCCTTCAACCCAATCAAACCAGTCCAGTCCAATCTTCAGCAGCAGCTCAATGAAATATCAATCAAAACACTGCCTCATGCCTGCTCAAAAGATGACGCCCACAGCACCAAGTCCATAGTGCCTACAAACAAACTTCATATTTGTGTTGGTACCACATGTGTTTCCTCACTCAAGGTAGATGTCGTGGTTGAAGCTCTCACCACTGCAGTCCAAGGCACAATGGCTGACGCCATTCCATTTAACTCACCACAACACTACTCAGCAGCACTGCCCTTGTGCAGGTTCTGGATCTTATCTCATTGAGAAACCATTCCAGGAGACTGGCAGGACACCAGGATACTGTTGTATAAACTGCATGTTAACAGGATCCAGGGTATCATACAGAATAGAATATGAACATTGGCTGTGTAGTAGCCAGCATGACACTTCACCAGGAAAAAACACTACACAGCAATGCTACAGGGTCTGGACAGCTGGGCATACTCTGGCTGAGCTCATGGCCAGCACACAAGCAGTGTCTTTCACACCAAATCTGGTTCATTCTAATTCAGAATTCACTCTTGAAACTGATCAGGAGTTTACACATCTTGTGGTCCAGTCAGTGTGCATTGAAATTAGATGCATTAAATTACATGGACTATTGAGCACTCCTTGCCCAGGAGAGCCCCTGTTCATGAGGGCATTCAGAACTATGTTCTCAGAGAGTTCACACGGCTGAAGCTAATGAATACCTTACATGCGTCACACATGCCATCCTGCAACAGCAATAACACTTTCCTGCCTATTGGAAGGCAGCCAAAGTCCTGATGTTAAGGAAGCCACAGAAAGGCCCCTTCCTCCCAAAGTACTACTGCCCCATCAACTTTCTGAGTGCACTCAGCAAGGTTATTAAGAGGGTAATACTAAAACGATTAACATGGTTTTGTATTGACAACAACACCCTGCAGCCAGAACAATTCAGCTACAGGAATGACCACTCCACAACACAATTCCTAGGATTGGTAGAGTACGTAACACATGGCTACAACATGAACATGTTCCTGGACATCAAAAAAGCCTTCAGTCTTCTCTGGCACAATGGCCTCATACGAAAACTCATAGACATTGGGTTCCCCAATGGACTGATAAGTCTTGCACACTCATACCTCACAAACAAATGTTTCAGCATGGACATTCAGGTCAAACCAGCACAGCATGTTACACAACCAGGGGTATACCAAGACAGCATCCTCGGCTGCTCTTGTTTAACCTGTACATTAATGATATCCCAACCACACACAACGCAATAGTAGCTATCTAAGTGGGTGACACTGCCATCCTTGCCAAAGACTGTAAACCATTGCACGTTTACAACAGACAGCCCTCAGAACTGCTGAGCATTGGTTGGAGTGATGGCATATTAAAGTAAGCTCCAAAAAGTGAAGGGCAGTTCTATTTACTCACAGACCAAAACTACTACGCAAACACCAAGACTGTAGACAGATAACACTACACACATGCTCGACACACTTCTTCACGAAAGTCGGATATCTTGGCATCTGGCTGTACCAGAAGCTTACTTTGGGGGACCACATACAATACATGACCAACGGAGATAATGTGGGGTTCAAACAGCTATACCCAATACTCAGCAGGAACAGTACACTGTGTAGGAATGTGTCCACATTCAGGACACTGGTTAGACCATTGATGATGTACGCAGCTCCTGTCTGGGAATACGCAGCAGCTAAACACCTGAACTGCCTTCAGAAAATACAGAACAAAATTCTAAGCGTCTACATTTACATCTATACTCTGAAAACGTCCATGAAGTGCATGGCAGAGGGTGCTTTCCATTGTACCAGTTATTAGGGTTTCTTCCTCCTCCATTCACGTATGGAGTGTGGGGAAAATGGGTATTTGAATGTCTCTGTGGGTGCAGTAATTATTCTGATCTTATCCTCACAATATCTATGTAGCGATATGTAGGGGGTTGTAGTATATTCCTAGAGTAATCATTTAAACTCGGTTCTTGAAACTTTGTTAACAGACTATTGGGATAGTTAGTCCGCCCCGATAGCTGAGTGGTCAGTGTGACAGATTGCCGTCCTATGGGCGCAGGTTTGATTCCCAGCTGGGTCGGGGATTTTCTCCACTCAGGGACTGGGCATTGTGCTGTCTTCATCATCATTTCATCCCCATCCAGCTCGCAGGTTACCCAATGTGGTGTCGAGTGTAATACGAGGGCAGTTCAATAAGTAATGCAACACATTTTTTTTCTCGGCCAATTTTGGTTGAAAAAACCGGAAATTTCTTATGGAATATTTTCAAACATTCCCGCTTTGTCTCGTATAGTTTCATTGACTTCCGACAGGTGGCAGCGCTGTACGGAGCTGTTAAAATGGCGTCTGTAACGGATGTGCGTTGCAAACAACGGGCAGTGATCGAGTCTCTTTTGGCGGAAAACCAGGGCATCTCAGATATTCATAGGCGCTTGCAGAATGTCTACGGTGATGTGGCAGTGGACAAAAGCATGGTGAGTCGTTGGGCAAAGCGTGTGTCATCATCGCCGCAAGGTCAAGCAAGACTGCCTGATCTCCCGCGTGCGTGCCGGCCGTGCACAGCTGTGACTCCTGCAATGGCGGAGCGTGCGAACACACTCGTTCGAGATGACCGACGGATCACCATCAAACAACTCAGTGCTCAACTTGACATCTCTGTTGGTAGTGCTGTCACAATTGTTCACCAGTTGGGATATTCAAAGGTTTGTTCCCGCTGGGTCCCTCGTTGTCTAACCGAACACCATAAAGAGCAAAGGAGAACCATCTGTGCGGAATTGCTTGCTCGTCATGTGGCTGAGGGTGACAATTTCTTGTCAAAGATTGTTACAGGCGATGAAACATGGGTTCATCACTTCGAACCTGAAACAAAACGGCAATCAATGGAGTGGCGCCACACCCACTCACCTACCAAGAAAAAGTTTAAAGCCATACCCTCAGCCGGTAAAGTCTAGGTTACAGTCTTCTGGGACGCTGAAGGGGTTATTCTGTTTGATGTCCTTCCCCATGGTCAAACGATCAACTCTGAAGTGTATTGTGCTACTCTTCAGAAATTGAAGAAACAACTTCAGCGTGTTCGTAGGCACAAAAATCTGAATGAACTTTTCCTTCTTCATGACAACGCAAGACCTCACACAAGTCTTCGCACCCGAGAGGAGCTCACAAAACTTCAGTGGACTGTTCTTCCTCATGCACCCTACAGCCCCGATCTCGCACCGTCAGATTTCCATATGTTTGGCCCAATGAAGGACGCAATCTGTGGGAGGCACTACGCGGATGATGAAGAAGTTATTGATGCAGTACGACGTTGGCTCCGACATCGACCAGTGGAATGGTACCGTGCAGGCATACAGGCCCTCATATCAAGGTGGCGTAAGGCCGTAGCATTGAATGGAGATTACGTTGAAAAATAGTGTTGTGTAGCTAAAAGATTGGGGAATAACCTGGTGTATTTCAATGCTGAATAAAACAACCCCTGTTTCAGAAAAAAATGTGTTGCGTTACTTATTGAACTGCCCTCGTAAGACCTGCATCCAGGAGGTCAGATCTGCCCCGCAAGGGGCCTCTCGGCAAATGACACCAAACGCTCATTTCCATTTTTGGGATAGTTTACATATATCTTGAAGAGTCTTCCAGTTCAGTTCCTTCAGTATCTCTGTGTCACTCTCCTACAGATGAAACAAACCTGTGACCATTTGTGCTGCCCTTCTCTATATATGTTCAATATCCCCTGCTAGACATCATAGGCAACACTCCCAGATATACTCGTACAGTAGATCCTCACAACAAATACTGCCTGGAGACACTCTCAGATGTATTCAAAAAACACGCCACATGACTATACAGAAAAATCTAATCACTCGATCAACCCTCACATCCTACACATGGAAAGCTAGATCGCAACCATAGAAACAGAAACACTCAAAGACACTGCTCCTTACAGGCTAATCATCTATGGTATTTGTGCAGTCACACAAAGGACAAAAAAGGTGAGCCCTTACATAACAACCGCTGATTAGCATTGTTAGCTGAGCCCTAACCAAAAGAACAGGCAATTGCAGGAAAGTCCAACACAATACACAAACCAACTCCCAATGCAAACCACCCCTATCAATTTTTTTTAAGGACCATTGAACTGGCTAACATATTATGCCACTGCTATGCTACAGGAGCAGCCACAGGAGCTGGTCCAAAAGACTTTGTCAGTGCCCAGCAGTAGTGGTGACCATCCCCCCCCCCTTCTTGACAGGACTGAGTCATTATATGACAAACCTAGCTATGACTCACCCCCCGCCGCCCCCCCCCCCCCCCCTTCCATGAACCATGGACCTTGCCGTTGGTGTGGAGGCTTGTGTGCCTCAGCAATACAGATGGCCATACCGTAGGTGCAACCACAACGGGGGGGAGGCGAGGGGGTGGTATCTGTTGAGAGGCCAGACAAACGTGTGGTTCCTGAAGAGGGGCAGCAGCCTTTTCAGTAGTTGCAGGGACAACAGTCTGGATGATGACTATTCTGGCCTTGTAACACTAACAAAAATGGCCTTGTTGTGCTGGTACTGAGAACGGCTGAAAGCAAGGGGAAACTGCAGCCATAATTTTTCCCAAGTGCATGCAGCTTTACTGTATGGTTAAATGATGACGGCGTCCTCTTGGGTAAAATATTCTGGAGGTAAAATAGTCGCCCATTCAGATCTCTGGGCGGGGACTACTCAAGAGGACGTCGTTATAAGGAGAAAGAAAACTGGCATTCTATGGATCAGAGCATGGAATGTCAGATCCCTTAATCGGGCAGAGAGGTTAGAAAATTTAAAAAGGGAAATGGGTAGGTTAAAGTTAGATATTGTGGGAATTAGTGAAGTTTGGTGGCAGGAGAAACAAGAATTTTGGTCAGGTGAATACAGGGTCATAAATACAAAATCAAATAGGGGTAATACAGGAGTAGGTTTAATAATGAATTAAAAAAATAGGAGTGCAGGTAAGCTACTAAAAACAGCATTGTTGTTGTTGTGGTCTTCAGTCCTGAGACTGGTTTGATGCAGCTCTCCATGCTACTCTATCCTGTGCAAGCTTCTTCATCTCCCAGTACCTACTGCAACCTATATCCTTCTGAATCTGCTTAGTGTATTCATCTCTTGGTCTCCCCCTATGATTTTTACCCTCCACGCTGCCCTCAAATACTAAATTGGTGATCCCTTGATGCCTCAGAACATGTCCTACCAACCGATCCCTTCTTCTGGTCAAGTTGTGCCACAAACTTCTCTTCTCCCCAATCCTATTCAATACTTCCTCATTAGTTATGTGATCTACCCATCTAATCTTCAGCATTCTTCTGTAGCACCACATTTCAAAAGCTTCTATTCTCTTCTTGTCCAAACTATTTACTGTCCATGTTTCACTTCCAGCATAGTGAATGCATTATGCGGCCAAGATAGACACGAAGCCCATGCCTACTACAGTAGTACAAGTTTATATCCCAACTAGCTCTGCTGATGATGAAGAAATTGATGAAATGTGTGATAAGATAAAAGAAATTATTCAGGTAGTGAAGGGAGATGAAAATTTAATAGTCATGGGTGACTGGAATTCGAGAGTAGGAAAAGGGAGAGAAGGAAACATAGTAGATGAATATGGATTGGGAGTAAGAAATGAAAGACGAAGCCGCCTGGTTGAATTTTGCACGGAGCACAACTTAATCATAGCTAACACTTGGTTCAAGAATCATAAAAGAAGATTGTATACATGGAAGAATCCTGGAGATACTAGAAGGTATCAGATAGATTATATAATGGTAAGACAGAGATTTGGGAACCAGGTTTTAAATTGTAAGACATTTCCGGGGGCAGATGTGGACTCTGACCTCAATCAATTGGTTATGAATTGTAGATTAAAACTGAAGAAACTGCAAAAAGGTGGGAATTTAAGAAGATGGGACCTGGATAAACTGTCTAAACCAGAGGTTGTACAGAGTTTCAGGGAGATCATAAAGGAACAATTGACGGGAATTGGGGAAAGAAATACAGTAGAAGAAGAATGGGTAGCTCTGAGGGACGAGGTAGTGAAGGCAGCAGAGGATCAAGTAGGTAAGAAGACAAGGGCTAGTAGAAATCCTTGGGTAACAGAAGAAATATTGAATTTAATTGATGAAAGGAGAAAATATAAAAATGCAGTAAATGAAGCAGGCATAAAGGAATACAAACGTCTAAAAATTAGGATTGACAGGAAGTGCAAAATGGCTAAGCAGGCATGGCTAGAGGACAAATGTAAGGATGTAGAGGCTTATCTCACTAGGGGCAAGATAGGTACTGCCTACTACAGGAAAATTAAAGAGACCTTTGGAGAAAAGAGAGCCACTTGTATGAATATCAAGAGCTTTGATGGAAATCCAGTTCTAAGCAAAGAAGGGAAAGCAGAATGGTGGAAGGAGTATATAGAGGGTCTATACAAGGGCGATGTACTTGAGGACAATAGTATGGAAATGGAAGAGGATGTAGATGAAGATGAAATGGGAGATATGGTACTGCGTGAAGAGTTTGACAGAGCACTGAAAGACCTGAGTCGAAACAAGGCCCCGGGACTAGACAACATTCCATTAGAACTACTGATGGCCTTGGGAGAGCCAGTCCTGACAAACCTCTACCATCTGGTGAACAAGATGTATGAGACAGGCGAAATATCCTCAGACTTCAAGAAGAATATAATAATTCCAATCCCAAAGAAAGCAGGTGTTGACAGATGTGAAAATTATCAAACTATCAGTTTAATAAATCACGGCTGCAAAATACTAACGCGAATTCTTTACAGATGAATGGAAAAACTGGTAGAAGCCGACCTCGGGGACGATCAGTGGATTCCGTAGAAATGTTGGAACATGTGAGGCAATACTGACCTTACAACTTATCTTATAAGAAAGATTAAGGAAAGGCAAACCTATGTTTCTAGCATCTGTAGACTTAGAGAAAGCTTTTGACAATGTTGACTGGAATACTCTCTTTCAAATTCTGGAGGTGGCAGGGGTAAAATAGAGGAAGCGAAAGGCTATTTACAATTTGTACGGAAACCAGATGGCAGTTATAAGAGTTGAGGAACATGAAAGGGAAGCAGTGGTTGGGAAGCAATCAGTGAAGGAAACAAAAGAAAAATTCGGAGTAGGTTTTAAATCCATGGAGAAGAAATAAAAACTTTGAGGTTCGCCGATGACATTGTAATCCTGTCAGAGACAGCAAAGGACTTGGAAGGGCAGTTGAACGGAATGGACAGTGTCTTGAAAGGATATAAGCTAAACATCAACAAAAGCATAACGAGGATAATGGAATGTAGTTGAATTAAGTCGGGTGATGCTGAGGGAATTAGATTAGGAAATGAGACACTTAAAGTAGTAAAGGAGTTTTGCTATTTGAGGAGCAAAATAACTGATGATGGTCTAAGTAGAGAGGATATAAAATTTAGAGTGCCAATGGCAAGGAAAGCGTTTCTGAAGAAGAGTAATTTGTTAACAACGAGTGTAGTTTTAAGTGTCAGGAAGTCGTTTCTGAAAGTATTTTTATGGAGTGTAGCCGTGTATGGAAGTGAAACATGGAAGATAAATAGTTTGGACAAGAACAGAATAAAAGCTTTCAAAATGTGGTGCTACAGAAGAATGCTGAAGATTAGATGGGTAGATCACATAACTAATGAGGAGATATTGAATAGGATTGGGAGTCTGTGGCACAACTTGACTAGAAGAAGGGACCGGGTGGTAGGACATGTTCTAAGGCATCAGGGGATCACAAATTTAGCATTGGAGGGCAGCGTGGAGGGTAAAAATTGTAGAGGGAGACCAAGAGATGAATACACTAAGCAGATTCAGAAGGATGTAGGTTGCAGTAAGTACTGTGAGATGAAGAAGCTTGCACAGGATAGAGTTGCATGGAGAGCTGCATCAAACCAGTCTCAGGACTGAAGACCACAGCAACAACAACAACCAGAGCTATGACTTACAGTACCAATGCATGATACCCAACCACTACGCAGTCCAACCCTTGCATCATCTGTCACAGATAGCAAGAGGCCACTACTGCCCTTACTATCTGACCCAACTATCGCAGAGTTTTTTTTCCTTTGGCAATTGCCTTGTCACTTTTTTCCCTCCGCCCTTCAAAACTGCTACCCTTCATTCACTTTCGACCAACTATATCTCCCAATGGACCTGTATAAATGGGTAATCCTACCCAGACATTCAGACAAGATGCGGTGGACTCCTCAATTAAGCTCTAACACACACAGAGGTGACAGTAGAACTTTTGTGATGGTCACCATGACAGCCCGCCTCTACTCCAACAGTAAGTGCCTAACCTTCTACAACTACTAAACTGATGCTTGCATTTCTTTGCAGCATTGCAGTGCTTTCACCAACAAATATGACCAATAAATGGCTGCTGTCATATTTGTCAGTTGTTCTCCTCTTCACAACCAACATCAGCAACGTAAACACCTGTGAAACGCTGCAGTACACAACATTCCAAGAAATTTTGGGCTACCACATCACTTATGTATCACAGATATTTGTGTTTTGCACACATATGTCATTGACTCTGGATCGGAAGTCAGTATACTGCCAGCAAATCTGGTCAAACAGTCCTTAGTCAAATCTTGGCATAAAGTTGCTAGTAACTCCAGAACTTCTACATTAGGTAAACAAGTGAGAGTTATGAATCTAGGCTTCTGGAAACCATTGCAGTGAACCTTTTTCCAAGTTGATGTCGGACTTTTCCTTGTTCCAAGCACAGATCCGCATAGGCTTTGAGGCATATACCTGGCATCTTGGTAAAGCAAGCAGCTCACACACCTTCCATTGCACATTGCCGTGTGGCATACTGCAACAGAGTGATGCCATTGCCATTTCTGGATTAGATGGCATGATGGCCATTTGATCCTCGCAACCACAATGCCATTCATCTTTAAGAAAAGAAGAAGTTGGTGTGAAATCTCAGGAATCTAAGGCTGCCCAATCTCAGCTGCACAGTTATTTTCTCCCAACTCAGTTGATATTGTCTACACAAGTGCCTCAGACCAAAACTAAGTGATCCACATGTATTCTGGTTGTTGCACACAGTACACAGTGTCACACTAAAACTTCTCCCACTCCCCTGTGACTTTCCAGGGTAGTAAACTAAAGCTTAAACAGCACAGCTTATGCCACCTTTTTTGGATCCTGTCTGTCACCAGAGCCCTCACATGGCTGTGATGAAGGGGGGAGGGGGGGGAGGGGAGGGGGGAGAGAAGGCTGCATGGTGACTGTGGTGATTGAATTAATGTTGATAAATAAAGACAATCACTCTCTTTCTTCCCATCTTTTGTGGTGCTTACATGTGGTTGATTCTCTGTATTGTCTTCTGTTTTATGTATATGCAAATGAGCAGTAATAAATTTCAATATTTCATCAATAACAACTACATATTGCTCTTATTATGGATAAGTGTTACCCACAAGTGGTGACCCCAACATGATTCTTGTTGTGGATCAGCATCCCCACAGACTGTTCAAAAATGGATATTTGCTGATAGAGTGAGCATAATAATCGAGGTCACAAACTTGGCAATGTGAGATGATAGCTGAATATGGCTGCAGCTGCTTCACAACAAACATTTTAATTGCTGAGCTCACAAAGATTTAGATCATGCTGTTTCAATGCAAATAAAAATTACCTGCTGTTACTAGAAATTCATATCAACAATTATAAAACAAATGAAACACTATGTTTCCAAAATTTCTCTAAATCCAAGTGGATAATGAGTTAAAATGTATTTTATCGTGTTGCCTTGAAGGCAGTGACGTTTCTTGTTTTTCATACTTTCATTGTTTGTTCTTTCTTGGAAATGCAGCTAAAATAATGAAAAAAGAAGCATTAAGACTCTTGCATTAAGTAACTGTCCACTGCATCATGTAGAGGTGTCTTAAGAGATCTTGATGTTCTCACAAACATTTTCCAGGACATTTACTCTTTAATGATACACAACTTAACAAGAAAAATATTTCAGATGAAGTTTGATTTTTACAACAGCTACATTACATGCAGCAGTAATTTCCATGTAGTCTAGTAGGATTTAAAGGGGAAATATGCATTCAAGAGAACATTGAAAACTCTTTTTAATCATGCCTCCCACAATAGTCCTTATTATATATAGTCAAGAACTGAAGATTTCTGTTGGCTGGGTGTCTGTAAAAATGTTCATTGTAAATAAGCCTACAAATCTTTACAACATTTAGATAAATGCTATTCTTTGTTAATTATCATTGCCAACAGTTGGCAGATATCAATCAGATGAATGACAGCTTTTGGTAACACTAAGGAAGCAGTAGCTTTTTAAACTTTGTAGAAGTTTTACAATGTATGTTATTGTCAGTGTAATGACAAATAGTAAAGACTAGTTTGGTGTTGTTGTGCTCCCCAGTCCAAAGACCAGTTTGATGCAGCTCTCCACACAGGTCTATCCTGTGAAAGACTCATCACCCCTGAATAAAAACTGAAACTTACATCCATTTGAACCTGCTTGCTATATTTATGTAGGTACCCATTTATAATTTTTACAGGCCCCCTCCCCCCTCCTATCCTCCCAAACACCTTTCCTCTTCCTTCAGTTACCAAACTGACATTGCTTGATGTCTCAATAAGTATCCTATCAATTAATTCCTTCTTTTAGACAGGTTGTGCCAAAACATTGCTTTTCCTCAATTAGATTAAGTTAAAAATAAAACTAAACTCCTCCTGAATAGGCCATGAAGGCCCAACGGTACTGACTGGCCGCCGTGTCATCCTCAGCTCATAGGCGTCACTGGATGTGGATATGGAGGGGCGTGTGGTCAGCACACCGCTCTCCCGGCCGTATGACAGTTTCTGACAGTTTCTGAGACCAGAGCCGCTGCTTCTCAATCAAGTAGCTCCTCAGTTTGCCTCACAAGAGCTGAGTGCACCCCGCTTGCCAATAGCGCTCGGCATACTGGATGGTCACCCATCCAAGTGCTACCCCAGCCCGACAGTGCTTAACTTCGGTGATCCGACGGGAACCGGTGTTACCACTGCAGCAAGGCTGTCGGCAGTTAGACTAAGTACCTCCTCACTAATTATTTGATCAGCACTCTTTTATATCACCACATTTCAAAAGCTTCTATTCTCTTCTTGTCCAAACCACTTATTGTTCATATTTCATTTCCATATGAGGTTACACTCCAGACAAATACCTTCAGAAAAAATTTCCTAACATTTAAATTTACATGAGGGGCACTCAATAAATAATGCAACACATTATTTTCTGTAAGCAAGTTAGTTTTATTCAGGACTCTGTAGGGAAGCAGCCTACTCACGCCATATAGAATTCGTATGCTTTCCACTGTGTGCCAGCATAGTCCGCTGTAACTAGCTATGACGTCACGAATGTTGCCCAATACCTTAAAAGTAAAGTAAATGATCTGAAAAGATAATAGCATGTCAGGAGTGATGCTAAAATTATAATGTGCTGAGTTTCAGTTTAGTAACTTTAACAGTTTCGAAATTTGGGCGTTTTACATAAAAATCATCGGCGCAACAGGAAGGAGTTAGAAACTTCAAAATTTATGTTTGGATTTCTTTTTCATTGTAATTTAATGGAAACAGCGTGCTGGATCACCCAAAGTAATATTTGGGTTGAAATTCATGATTTTCTGTTTTTGTATTGTAGGAGTATGGAAGCAAGATAGATTAAGTAAGTGATTAGATAAAGCTAGGATGTTTAGATTTAGGTAGAATGGAGAAATGCTATAATAACAAAGATGTGAGAAGTTTCCGAAAGGTAGCTATTAAACTATAGCTGTAGCGTCTCTCCAAAGAGCCAGTTCAGAGCTCATCTGTTGCGTGCAGTGCAACTAAAATAATTCTCTCACCCGAAGTATTTAGCTTAGCCACATCAGAATTTTATTACAGATACTTACCTGTGTGCTGATAGCACAATTAAATTGAGAGCTTCATTGGCCTTCTGCGAATGAAGCAATTAATTATTTAGTGGTGCTTTACTAGCCCGAGCGGCTCTTTAGGAAGGCAAATTTTGTCGGCTGCTCCTTCCGTGGTCCGCACCATGGCTATATAAATAAGAGCACTGCGATCTAGAGTCAGGCCCCAGTTCTCTTCTAGATTTGTATCAGCGCGCACTCTGTGTCAGAAGCCACGTCGCGTCTGTGTAGTTGCAAGGAACAGCCTTGGATGCCGTATTAAGTAACTCGGTATGCACATAACAATGAGTTCGCATTGAGATAAAGTGTTAATTGCAGAACAACTCCAGTGATTTATTCTCAGTTTGCGTATGTCGTATTTTCACGTATCACCGCAGGACAAACCCACTATCATTACTAGTGTGGCATTTGGTGAGTATTAAAATCAAATTTTGGCAAGCATTCACTTTGAACATTTACATCGATAGCGATTATTGAACAGTTTCGTTATCTAGCTGATAATAATATCCATGCAATAGACTCTGAACAGCTCTGATAGTACAACAGCTGATAGCATTGCTTGGTTAAATATTTATTTGAAACTTTACGCTTTATCGTTTTCAGAATATAGTGAAAATTGTTAGAGTAAACTGCATTTTCTATGAATCCCAGACATCATCCTAAATCCTCAGAGTAATGAACTTCAATGATCAATAACTTTCTTTCTCCATCAGAGTGGGCACAGTGAACTTTAATTGTGGGCATCACGTTTTTGCTAATCACTTTCTGGTTGCCAACATTGTAGTTAGGTAGCCTGTGTTGAGAACGACGGTAACAATACAAACAATAGAGAAATAATTTTCCACCACCACCCCACAACACCAATACACCATATTATTCCCCACGCTTCTAGGTACAAATCCCTATTTTTCTACATAATCTCCATTTAATGTGATGGCCTTACACCACCTTACTGGGAAGATCTGTATGCCCACTCTACTGTCAACATCAGAGCCAACATCTTGCCACATCAATAACTTCCCCATCATCCATGTATTGCTTGCTGTGGAGATGAAGGTTGGAAGGTATGAGATCCAGGCTGTAGAGTGGCTAGAAACTCAGCGGACTCACGCCTTTGAATACCCCAACTGGTGGATGAGTGTGTCAGCACCACCAACAGAGACATCCAGTTGTGCAGTGAAGTGTTTGATTGTGATCTGTTGATCACCTCAAATGAATGTGTTTGCATATTCTAACACTGCAGTAGTTACAGTAATGGTATACACAAGAGCCATCTTGTCAGCGGCACTACTGTTCGAAGCAAAATTTGAACTTTCATATGAGTCTTGTATACACCATTATCTATACACATTTGACAATGCTGGCCATGATTTTGTGTTTAGCTTTTGATGATGAAGCTGTGGCTCCAGTATAGTAGGACATGTTTTTATACAACATATCTGAAGATGGCCTTTATAAGCCAAAACCAGTAGTCTGATAACAAAAAATTTGTGACCGTATGCGATGAAGCGTGCTGGGATATTTTTACTTCCCCTCTTGTTTTTCCATCTGCCTCCTTAAAGTTAATTTTTTCAATTTTAACTAGTTACCATTAACATATGTGAATATTATCTGCGTTTCCATAAAAGAGAAAGGTTGGCCCTCAGTTTTAAAGAATATAACACCAGACCTAATTTTAGGCTTAGTTTTATGTATACAATTGATTTTCTAATTTATTTTGGCTATTCCTAGTTAGTGTCTTTTATTACAGGGCAAAATCAGTATTTGTTTTGTAACTTAAATTCTATTTTTGACTTACAAACAAATATAAATTCTGTAATAATTATAAACATTTGGAGGAACAAGTAATGGTATTCTTAAAGTATCTATTTGGCTCTATTCAAAAACTTGTTAGCAAAACCAGACCTTAATTAATTTCAAAGTAATTAACAATTTTGTCAAAATTATTGTTTGTGTAACTATATTAATTATTTGAATGTAATAAGGGGAACCATTCCCCGTGGGAAAAATATATATAAAAAACAAAGATGCTGTAACTTACCAAACGAGAAAGCACTGGTATGTTGATAGACACAATAAAAAACACACAAACACACACACAAATATTCAAGCTTTCGCAACCCAAGGTTGCTTCATCAGGAAAGAGGGAAGGAGAGGGAAAGACGAAAGGACGTGGGTTTTAAGGAAGAGGGTAAGGAGTCATTCCAATCCCGGGAGCGGAAAGACATATTTACATATGTCTGCCTGTGTCTGTATATGTGCGGATAAATATGTATGTGTGTGCGAGTGTATACCTGTCCTTTTTTCCCCCTATTTACATATGTCTGCCTGTGTCTGTATATGTGCGGATGGATATGTGTGTGTGTGTGTGTGTGTGTGTGTGTGTGTGTGTGTGCAAGTGGATACCTGTCCTTTTTCCCCCCTAAGGTAAGTGTTTCTGCTCCCAGGATTGGAATGACTCCTTACCCTCTCCCTTAAAACCCACATCCTTTCGTCTTTCCCTCTCCTTCCCTCTTTCCTGATGAAGCAACCTTGGGTTGCGAAAGCTTGAATATTTGTGTGTGTGTTTTTTATTGTGTCTATCAACATACCAGTGCTTTCTCATTTGGTAAGTTACAGCATCTTTGTTTTTTTATATATGTTTATTAATTTCATGATTTAAACAAATAGTTTGGCTTAACCCTTGTAGTAGAAGAAACTGTTAAAAAGAACCAATTTTTTTAATGTATTCAGCTAATCGAATGAGTTAAGTTTCAATTCTAATTTCTGTAAATTAAACATTGAACAATTTGAAGTTTCAGTACCTATTATTGTGATGATATATAAGGGCTCAATTTTTTAGCACAAGACAGTCAGTCCATGACCGAGTTTCAGACGAGGAACCTGTGTTGGTTAGAATGACAACAATACATCAGCTTAACAGTGAAATAAGTGTTACACCAATAGGCCGCGTGTTAAAGCAATGTCAGTGACTCTTCAGTTTATTTGAAAAACTGTGAACTGTGTGGTTATGCTTTTACTGCTCGTAGATGTACAACAGTAAACTGTTGTAGCAGTATGTGGATGTTCACCTGCAAACTATTAATGAGGCTTATGGAAAGTTGAACAATAGTGCACTGGCCATATTAAATGTATATATGGGGGGTTGTGAAAAGTGAAAGTAAAAGACTGTGAAAAACACCTATGCAACTGTCAGCTACATCATTAACAGTAGACAGTACTGCACATCCACCCCTATTTTTTTCAGCCAGTACATCGACACCAAGGACAACAAACGAAGAATCAAAGCAGGCAAACCGTTACACCTAGACATGAAGTGAAAGAAATTTATTTTATGTTCAGGTCACTGTTCAATTCATGACAATGTCACAGCTTGTGATATTCAGTGACAATTATCTGCTTGAAATCCACCTCTGTTTCACACCTTTTTGAAGGCTACATTCAGCACCACCACCTATTGGCATGTCATGGAACTACAAGGGCTGAAGTGGGAATATTCCATGATGTCCCACAACAAATTCCACATTTTTCAACTGGAACTGACTGAGAAAAAAAATTGTTTCATTACTCATTGAACGCCTCTCGTGTTGGATATTAACAAACTCCTCTTTTTCAGAAGTACTATTCCTGCTATTGCGAGTCTGCATATTATACTCTCTCTACTTTGGCCATAATGAGCTAGTCTGCTGTCCAAATAGCAAACACTCATCTACTACTTTTAGTATATCATATCTTGCTGTTATTGATGTTCATGATATAATCTCTTTTCAAGGCACTATCTATCTCATTCAACTGCTCTTCCAAGTCCTTTGCTATCTCTGACAGATTTAAAGTGCCATTAGCGAACCTCAAAAGTTTTTAGTCCTTCTCCATGTACTTTAATTCTCTTTCCACACTTCTCTTTGGTTTCTTTTCAACCTTGCTGAATGTACAGATTGAATAACATGGAGGATAGGCAACAACCCCATAAACTCCTTTCTGAGTTACTGCCTTGTTTTCATGTCCTTCGACTCTCATAACTGCTCTTTTGTTTCTGTACAAGTTGTAAATAGCCTTTCCCTCCCTGTATTTCAGTGCTGCTTTCTTCAAAATATCAAAGTGCATAGCCCTGTTAGCATTGTCAAAAGGTTTCTTTAAATCTACAATTGCAGGTTTGCCATTCTTCAATCTACATATGTTCTAAGATAAGAAGTAGGATCCGTCAATTAGTTAGTTACATGTTTAATACAGTTCTTTTATGGAAGTGATGTAGAAAGAGTTAGCTGACAGTATGTGTATACATTATTAGTGTTTCTTTCTTATTTATTTATTTATTTATTTTGGTAGCCCAGTTCTTAAGTAGAAATTTGTCAGTGTAATAGAAGGAGTTGTCCAGGAGAAATGATTTTAAATCACAGTTAAAACTTGCTTTGCTGCCTGTCACGTATTTTATGTTATTGGGTAGATGGTCAAAATTTTTGTTGCTGCATATCAAGTCTTTACTGAGCCACTGACAGCTTTAAAATGCTTAGTTCCTTGAAGAGGTACCTACATGACATCTGTGAGTAAACAGCACATAGTATTCTTAGTGCTCACTTTTGTGCAATCAATTTCTTTCAAAGTAAAGAGTTACCCCAGAAAATTATTCCATATTATATTACTGAATGGAACTATGCAAAATATGTCAGGAGGTTAACACATTTTATCCAAGACTGGTAATTGTATGAAGAGTGAAAGTAGCTGAACTTAACTGTTTGAGAAACTCTGTAATAAGCTTCTTCCAGTTCAAGCTTTCCTAAATGTGTACACCCAGAAATTTGGAACATTGGACCCTATTTACTGACTCATGCTCAGTGTTACATAGTTATTGGGATGATTTTACTTTTGTACAGGACTAAATGTATTGTGTTTGAATGCTATTTCTGCCAGCTGACTGTACAACTTGTTTATTTTATATTACTGTCACGATTTTGGTCTTAAGCCACTATCAAACACAACACTGAAGAAAAAAAGAAATTTGTCAAAATGCATATATAGTGAAAAGGACCAAAATTTAGTACCAATGTGCAATTGCAACATCAGACAAAAAATTATTGAAGTAATACTACTAACGTGTTGGGTATAATTGGACTTTGTTACGTGAAGTTATTGTCAAGACCTATTGCACTGGGTGTCCTGGAATATAGATCAGTACAAAATCAATTACAGGTGTGACAGACAGGTAGCAAACACATTTTCGAGCCATAAAACAATTCAACCACAAAATGAACACCAATACTGTGGTTAGATGTGATCTGAAAATATACTATGGAAGTTACTGCTCGACTGGTGGTTAGACATGAACAGCATAGATTGTAGGTCTATGTTGCATAATCCATGATTACAAAAAGATCATAGGTACCAATACATAAAATCATAAATCTTTGGAAGAACAGTGTTATCCATGAATACAAGATCTAAACAATATGCTTACAGCACAAAAATATGACATCATGCCAAAAGGAGTACCCTGGTCATATACTGGTTTAAATGAGAAACATGAGTGCAGTGTAGAACAATTTTAACCATGACAGCACACATCCTTCTGTCAAATTTTATTATAAAGTGGCTCCATGTGCCATACATAAATATGGTACTGAAAAGTATGAAAGCTTGCCATTAAAATATGTTATGTCTATTGTAGAAGAAAGACACTGAAGGGCCAAAAAAACTGGTACACCTGTCTAATACTGTACAGGGCTTCTGTGAGCATGCAGAAATGCCGCATCGTGATGTGGCATGAACTCAACTAATGTCTGAAGTAGGGCTGGTGGGAATTGACACCATGAATCCCGCAGGGCTTGTGATGTTTGGCTGCTTTATTTCTTCATTGATAGCCCTCGGTGTTGACATACTGCATTGTTACACTAGCTGAGAAATGAGGGGGTGGAAGTTCAATACTGACTACTGTAAATGATGTAGCCGACAGTTTCCCAATTGCTTTTCGCAGTTCTTTACTTTCACTTGCTCACAACGCCCCAATATTACACAGTTATATGGCCAGTTCACTGTTGGTAAATGTTGGTAATCCTCATTAATAGGTTGCAGCCAAACATTTGCATACTGCTACAGTAGTTTGCTGTTGAACACCTATGAGCAGAAAAGCTTAACCAACAGTTCACAGTTCTTGCAGAATAATATGTTATGTGTGACACTACTCTCAAATAAATTGAACAGACATCGATGCATTGTTGTTAACTTAACCAATAAATCATTCCTGTCTGAAAATTGTCCGTGGACTGACTGTCTCAGGATGTTCAAATGTTCAAATGTGTGTGAAATCTTATGGGACTTAGCTGCTAAGCTAAGGTCATCAGTCTCTAAACTTACACACTACGTAACCTAAATTATCCTAAGGACAAACACACACACCCATGCCCGAGGGAGGACTCGAACCTCCGCCGGCATCAGCCATACAGTCCGTGACTGCAGTGCTCTAGACCACACGGCTAATCCCGCGCGGCAACTGTCTCAGGACCAAAAATTGGTCCTGTATATGTCCTCACAACAATAGGTACTGAAACTATAAATTGTTCAATGTTTAAGTTACGCAAATTACAATTAAAGCATAACGCATTCAATTAACTGAAGACATTGAAAAATTCCTTCCTTTTAACAGTTTCTTCTACCACAAAGGTTAGGCCGAATTATTTGTTTAAATGATGAAATTAATAGATACAGATACACAAATAATACACTACTGGCCATTAAAATTGCTACACCAAGAAGAAATGCAGATGATAAATGGGTATTCATTGGACAAATATGTTATAGAGTAGAGGGAGGGATGTTCGCCAGGGAGGGAAGTTCACCGCATTTGCCTTTCTATTGCAACAGATCTGTTAGCACTCACTGCCATCTGTTGGCAATCATGAGAAAAACTGATTCAAAGGATGCCCATTCTATGTAGCCATCTGGTGGTAGCACAGAAAATTACATATTGTCCTTACAATAAGTAGTGGGACACATTTTGTGAGGAGACTGACACTGAGACATGAGACATTTTTTCCATCTCTACCATTTGAGATCCGTTTTCACTACTGTAAGTATAAATAAATGATTATTTTGACTGCTAAAGTGCATAAATATGTGCTGCAAGTGAAATGACAAAGAATTAATTTTAAATTACGTAACAATGCTGTGATATGTTATTGTATAATAAAGTGTGCTTCTGGAGGGAATTTCGCCATTAGTGTGGCGAATTTCCCTCCCGTTCTCGTCTGATGCCATACATCAACATTTATTAGACTAGACTCGTGAGCAATAAAAGAGATTATTGTAGAAGAGCTGTTGTTGTTGTTGTTGTTGTGGTCTTCAGTCCTGAGACTGGTTTGATGCAGCTCTCCATGCTACTCTATCCTGTGCAAGCTTCTTCATCTCCCAGTACCTACTGCAACCTACATCCTTCTGTATCTGTTTAGTGTATTCATCTCTTCGTCTCCCTCTACAATTTTTACCCTCCACGCTGCCCTCTAATACTAAATTGGTGATCCCTTGATGTCTCAGAACATGTCCTACCAACCGATCCCTTCTAGTCAAATTGTGCCACAAACTTCTCTTCTCCCCAATCCTATTCAATACCTCCTCATTAGTTATGTGATCTACCCATCTAATCTTCAGCATTCTTCTGTAGCACCACATTTTGAAAGCTTCTATTCTCTTCTTGTCCAAACTAGTTATCGTCCCTGTTTCAGTTCCATACATGGCTACACTCCATACAAATACTTTCAGAAAGGACTTCCTGACACTTAAAACTATATTCATTGTTAACAAATTTCTCTTCTTTAGAAACGCTTTCCTTGCCATTGCCAGTCCACATTTTATATCCTCTCTACTTCGACCGTCATCAGTTATTTTGCTCCCCAAATAGCAAAACTCCTTTACTACTTTAAGTGTCTCATTTCCTAATATAATTCCCTCAGCCTCACCCGACTTAATCTGACTTCATTCCCTTATCCTCATTTTGCTTTTGTTGATGTTCATCTTATATCCTCCTTTCAAGACACTATGCATTCCGTTCAACTGCTCTTCCAAGTCCTTTGCTGTCTCTGACAGAATTACAATGTCATCGGCGAACCTCAAAGTTTTTATTTCTTCTCCATGGGTTTTAATACCTATGCCGAATTTTTCTTTTGTTTCCTTCACTGATTGCTCAATATACAGATTGAATAACATCAGGGAGAGGCTGCAACCCTGTCTCACTCCCTTCCCAACCACTGCTTCCCTTTCATCCCCCTCGACTCTTATAACTGCCATCTGGTTTCTGTACAAATTGTAAATAGCCTTTCGCTTCCTCTATTTTACGGGCGCTGAAGACCTTGCTGTCGTGTGCCCAAAAAAACCCCTCTACTACTACTACTACTACTACTACTCTATTTTACCCCTGCCACCTTTAGAGTTTGAGAGTATTCCAGCCAACATTGTCAAAAGCTTTCTCTAAGTCTAAAACTGCTAGAAACATAGGTTTGCCTTTCCTTAATCTAGCTTCTAAGATAAGCCGTAGGGTGAGTATTGCTTCACGTGTTCCAACATTTCTACGGAATCCAAACTGATCTTCCCTGAGGTCGGCTTCTACCAGTTTTCCCATTCACCTGTAAAGAATTCACATTAGTATTTTGCAGCTGTGACTTATTAAACTGATAGTTCGGTAATTTTCACATCTGTCAACACCTGCTTTATTTGGGATTGGAATTATTATATTCTTTTTGTAGTCTGAGGGTATTTCGCCTGTCTCATACGTCTTGCTCACCAGATGGTAGAGTTTTGTCAGGACTGGCTCTCCCAAGGCTGTCAATAGTTCTAATGGAATGTTGTCCACTCCCGGGGCCTTGTTTCGACCCAGGTCTTTCAGTGTTCTGTAGAAGAGCTATCTTACATAATATTTTGAGAATTTTTCCTTTAATTGACCACTTAATTAATGTTTATTAATATTCATCGATTTTAATGTTGACAATAATTTTGGGGGAAATTAGAAGTTGATGCACATTTCGTATTCTGTTACCCTGTTTAAAATTAGCTAAATTGGTGTTCTCTATTGACTTTGCAGGCAATATGGTTAGTCAATCGAAGGGTCTGTATGGTAAATAGAAAGAAGAGGATTTAAAAAGTGTTGTTACAGCTGTTTGCAATGGGCAATCTGTGTATGCTGCCGCTAAATTGTGTGGGATTCCGAGAAAAACTCCTGAAGTCCACGTCAAACGTGCTGGTAACAGATCACCAAGGAAGATGTTCGGCAGGCCACCAACTCTTTCAGTGGATCAAGAAAATGGACTTGTTACCCACATCATCAGACTCCAGTCTGTGGGATTTGGGATTACAAAAGAAAAACTACAGACGATGGTATTTGAATATTGTGCCAAGAGAAATATCCCAAACATGTTTAGAAATGACCGTGCAGGGAAATTTTGGTTTCAAGGATTTCGTGCACACCACCCTGAAATAGTTTTCAGAAAAGGAGAAAGTTTGAGTTACAGAAGATTGATACATTTTAACGCTGAAAGAGTATCCCAGTTTTATAATCTTCTGGGAAAAGTTTATGATGCCATGAATCTTTCACCTACCCCACAGCTGATCTACAATGTGGATGAAACAGGATTGCAACTCACTCTTAATCCACAGGAGAAAATTTTAGCTTTGAAAGGTTCAAAGCGTGTTCACGTGGCAACACATGGGGAAAAGGGAGAAACTGTGACAGCCTTGGCTTGTGTCAGTGCCACTGGAACAAATTCCATCCCCCCCATGATTCTATGCAAGTGAAAGAACAGGAAGGATATTTGGGGGTGATGGGTTGCCACCGGGCTCGATATTTGAAATGACACCTAAACGGTACATCACTGTTGATTCATTTTGCAGATTCATGGAACATTTTAAGCGACACCTACTGCCAGGGAATGCACTGCTCATTCTGGATGGACACAAAAGCCATTTGGATGAAGCAGTCTTGAATATAGCGGAAAGATCCAATGTCAAAATTCTCTGTCTGCCTGCTCATTTCTCTCATGAGCTGCAACCCCTGGATAAAAGTTTATTCCGAGCACTCAGAGTTTATTGGAACAAAGCTGTAGACAACTTTAGATGGCAATGCCCTGGACGCCCTGTGTCGAAGATCTATTTTCCTACAATATTTACAGAGGCTTGGTTGAAGATGGCAGTCTCAAGCAAAGCTATTTCCGGTTTTAAGGCAACCGGGACTCACCCTTTTAATCTGGATGCCACACCAAAGCAAGATTTTGCACCAAGCACTGTCTCAGATAATCCAGTTCCTCTCAAACAGGGTTCTGCAAGCACATCTCAAAATGACCTGGAGAGCAAAGACATTCACAACGTTTCTTTTCATGACCTGATGTCAACTCCTAATATCCAGAGGAAAAGGGTAACAAATTCGATGAATTCGTTGTCAGTTTTCATCACTTGGAAGCTCTTTTCTTCCAATGAAGACAGAAATAATTCCACGATGAACACAGATAGCAGTAGGAATGAACAAGTAAGTACGTCGGAACCTGTTCGAAGAAAAAGTAGCCACAGCAAAAACAAAGAGCTGCAGCCTGAGTGCAGTGGAGTAACACTCAGTCCCAAGAAACATAAATGTGCCACATCTTCTACCTGCAAAGATTGCGGAGAAGATTACTATGATCCAAGAGCAAAGCAAGTGGAGTGGTACCAGTGTGTAAGTTGCCAGAACTGGTTTCACGGAGACTTTGACAATCAGTCTGTGAAGAAGTGTAGCTTGTGTACTGTTTGTAATGACTTGGACTCTGATACAGATTAACATGCACGGAAATGTCATAAAAATTATCTAAAAGTGTAGTTGTTTGTTCTGTAGAATTTTCAAGTGTCTTTTCTAAACAGCAGAATTTAAAGTAAACAAAATTTGATTTCAGGTTAAATTCCCTCCCTGGGAGGGAAGTTCGCCAATTGGCTACATTGTAAGGAAAAAATTTCCTATCATTTAATATGTCACTTTCAATAGTTAATGGAGTTTTTATTTCGTATATAGAAGTAAACTTATCATATTAAAAAATATTTCATTATGTTTTCACGAATGAAAACAATTTAAAATATCGTTTTGTAAATTGGTGGTGAACATCCCTCCCTGAACCCTACTAGAACTGACACATGATTACATTTTCACGCAATTTGGGTGCATAGATCCTGAGAAATCAGTACCCAGGACAACCACCTCCGGCCGTAATAAAGGCCTTGATACGCCTGGGCATTGAGTCAAACAGAGCTAGGATGGCGTGTACAGGTACAGCTGCCCATGCAGCTTCAACACGATACCACAGTTCATCAAGAGGATTGACTGGGGTATTGTGACGAGCCAGACATTTTCAGTTGGTGATAGATCTGGAGAATGTGCTGGCCAGGGCAGCAGATGAACATTTTCTGTATCCAGAAAGGTCCGTACAGGACCTACAACATGCGGTCGTGATTTATCCTTCTGAAATGTAGGGTTTCGCACACTTCCAATGTGCATTCACCATGATGCTGTAAACAGAACCTGGATTCATCCAAAAAAATGATGTTTTGCCATTTGTGCACCCAGGTTCGTCGTTGAGTACACCATTGCAGGCACTCCTGTCTGTGATGCAGCGTCAAGGGTAACCGCAACCGTGGTCTCTGAGCTGATAGTCCATGCTGCTGCAAACGTCGTTGAACTGTTCCTGCAAATGGTTGTTGTGTTGCAAACGTCCCCATCTGTTGACTCAGGGGTAAAGACGTGGCTGCACAATCCATTGCAGCCATGCGGATAAGATGCCTGTCATCTTGACTGCTAGTGATACGAGGCCGTTGGGATCCAGCGCGGCATTCCGTATTACCCTCCTGAACCCACTGATTCCATATTCTGTCATTGGATCTTGACCAACGCTAACAGTAATGTCATGATATAATAAACCGTAATTGCGATAGGCTACTATCTGACCTTTATCAAAGTCAGAAACGTGATGGTACGCATTTCTCCTCCTTACACGAGGCATCACAACAACATTTCATCAGGCAACACTTGTCAACTGCTGTTTGTGTATGAGAAATCGGTTGGAAACTTTCCTCATGTCAGCACGTTGTAGTGTCGCCACCGGCACCAACCTTGTGTGAATGCTCTGAAAAGCTAATCATTTGCGTATCACAGCATCTTCTTCCTGTCAGTTAAATTTCGCATCTGTAGCACGTCATCTTCGTGGTGTAGCAGTTTTAATGGCTGGTAGTGTACTTCTGACAAAACTGGTAATTATTTTGCAATTAATTTAGGGCTGGCTTTACTAATTTTTTTTTTTTTTTTTTGAATAGAGCCAAATAAATACTTTAAGACTCCTAGTAGTTCTTCTTCCTAATGTTTATAATTAGTACACAATTTATATTTGTTCATAAGACAAAAATAGAACCTAAGTCATGAAACAATTACTGATTTCACCCTATAACAAAGGTATTACCTAGGAATGATCAAAAGAAATTCAGATATTAATTACATAAACAAAAATAAGTACAAAATTAGAACTAGTGCTATAATCTTCAACACTGAGGGCCAAACTTTCTCTTTTATGGATATGCAGATTATACACATGCATGTCAATGGTAATTAGGCAAAAATGAAAATAAAATGAATTTAAAGAAGCAGATGACAAAACAAGAGAGGAAGTAAAGAGATCCCAGCTTGCTTCATCACAGGCTGTCCATAAATACAAGGGGTTGGAGATCTCTTCTGAACAGCACATTGCCCAGCATCCCAGAAATACTCAATAATGTTCATGTCTGGGGAGTCCGGTGGCCAGCAGAAGTGTTTAAACTCAGAAGAGTGTACCTGGAGCCACTCTGTAGCAGTTCTGGGTGTGTTGGGTGTTGCAGTGTCTTCCTGGAATTGCCCAATTCCATTGGAATTCACAATGGACATGAATGAATGCAGGTGATCAGCTAGGATGCTTATGTATGTGTCACCTGTCGGAGTCATATCTAGACGTATTAGGGGTCCTATATCACTCCAACTGCACATGCTCCACACCATTAAAGAGCCTCCACCAGCTCAAACAGTCCTCTGCTGACATGCAGGGTCCATGGGTTCATGAGGTTGTTTCCATACCCGTACATGCCCATCCGCTTGATACAATTTGAAACGAGACTTGTCTGACCAGGCAACATGTTTTCAGTCATCAACAGTCCAATGTTGGTGTAGACAGGCCCAGGTGAGGCATAAAGTTTTGTGTCATGCAGTCATCAAGGGTACACAAGTGGGCCTTTGGCTCCGAAAGCCCACGTCGATGATGTTTCAGAGAACGCTCACATGCTGACACTTGTTGATGGCCCAGCACTGAAATCTGTAGCAATTTGCTGAAGGACTGCACTTCTATCATACTGAATAATTCGCTTCAGTTGTCATTGGTCCTGTTATTGCAAGATCTTTTTCTAGCTTCAGCGATGTCAGAGATTTGATGATTTACCAGATTCCTGATATTCACAGTACACTCATGAAAAGGTCATACGGGAAAATCCCCACTTCATCACTATGTAGAAGATGCTGTGTCCCATTGTTCATGTGCCGACCGTAACACCACTTTCAAACACACTTAAATCATGATAACCTGCCACTGTAGCAGGAAGAATCAATCTAACAACTGCGCCAGGCACTTGTTGTCTTTGCCGACTGCAGTGCTGTATTCTACCTGTTTATGTATCTGTGTATTTGGATACGCATGCCTATACCAGTTTCTTTGGCACTTAAGTGTATAATGCATGATGTATAAGATATTAATTGCAAAATTCATATAATGATCAGATGTTTATGAAGTGGTTTAACAACTGTATATTTTAACCTGTCTGGAAAAACTCTCTGTGTCGGTGATGCATTGCATATATCACTAAAGACATTATTTATCAAGTTTGAGCAACTTTTCAGAACTTTGTTTGAAATTCCACCAACCCCACATGAGCTTTTGTTTTCTAGAATTTTCATAATAGTATTAATTTCAGTAAAGGATTCTGGTGCTTACTTTTAGTTGCTTCATGTTTTGTGGAATGACATTTTTAATATATTATCTTACTTCTGCAACAGAACCATTTAATCCTATATTTGCTGCCATGTTTAGAAAGTGATCATCATACATCATGGAACTGTGGTTTATTCATCTCATAACATAGATTTTCAATCCATCTGGTTTTTGTATGGAAGACATGTCAAAAATTTATAATATGGTTACAATGATTTTTACACTGATTAAATAATAGCACTAAAAATAATAGCAGTATAATGGTTTTTCTTGGGATATGTAACACATTGTATCCAGCTCAAATTTCCAGTTTGTGTTGCATGCCTCATATGGCTGTTTTCTAAGTAGACCTAAATTCATCTGCCTTAACTTTTTCCCTTTTAATTTATTATAAATTTTCATTCATATGTATTGAGCCCTGCGCATTCAGTTTGAGGTGATTGGTGGGGAGCATAAAATTTTCTTTGTGTTGTGTCTCATGTGAATGAACAAAATGGTTTTGTAAAAATAATTCATGTCTGGTGTACAAAAAGATAATAATCTATAGGGTTGGAAGAGTTAATAATTTAAGTTTTCTAGATAATGGATGACATTGTTCTTCATGATTTACAGTGCACATATTTTGAATGTTTTTTTCTGTATTTTTAGTACCCACGCTATGCTTGCTGAGTTATCCCAAAAGAAATACCATATCTAATAATGGATTGAATGTATTTTGTGCATACTACTTTTCATGTGTCCATGTCAGTGATAAAATTTGCATTACAAATGCAAAACTGCTCTATTTGTTTAAGTACTCAGTGTGTGCCTGCCAGCTCAAATTTTTATCCAAATTTAAACCTGAGAATTTGACTGAGTCAGCTTCTTATATATCTTCGTTGCTGTGAACACTCTTAATCTGCTCACATTTTGACTCTTTAGTTTTGAATTGCAACGAGTGAGTCTTAGATATGTTTAGATTCAATCCATTTAGCTGAAACCAATTTTTTCAAATCCTTATTTTCAACTAAGTTAGAAGTGTCTTCTGTGAATAGAACTATCTACCATTTATCAATGTCCCATAGAGTTGTAATCTTATTATCTGTATTATTTGTGCCTGTCAGGACATGCATACTTCTGGACACTTTAATGACTTTCCTTAATATGTTTTGTAGTGTGCAAGTAATGTCCGATCTTGCTTTACTCTTTCCTTTACATAAATTTCCTTCTTTCTCTTTTGTGAGATTTTAATTATTTCTGTAATGAATCTTCTGTGTAATTTTTTGGGAACAGCAACTTTCAAATATTGACACAAATTTACTATGGAGTAAATTGAATTTAATATTACCACCTCTTTCCACATATACTTCATCCCACACCATCTCTGCTGGCTTACTCTTAAAATATTGTATCTTGTTCTCATTAACAACTCACTGCTTTGTATGAACCTGCTGCAGGGTTGTAAGGTGCCACTCTGTTTATTTCCATCAGTTGCGCTTTGTGATCAGATAGTCCATTAGCAATTAGGTACTGACTAATTGTTTCAGCCTCAGCACTCTCTATTAAAATTTTGTCAATCAGTGTCCTATTATTTTGTTGTGTCTGAATTGGAAAATTGAGTACTGAAATTAGATTGAAACACTCAAATAATAATTCTAGTACATTCTTCCTTTCCATATCTTTTAAGAAATCTACACTGAAATCTCCTTAAACTACTGTTTCTCTTTTTTTTGACAGATAGCTAATATTACCTCACATGATCCTACAGATAGCATTGCTAGCTGCAATAGGCAGAAGACTTGCTTTGTTAGTGCTGCACATTGTAGTGATTTTGATTGAGATGAACTCACACTGCAATGTTCTTCAATGGCACGCCAGTATAGAAGTTCACACAGAAACAGCTAAGCAAAAAATCTGTGCAATTTGTGATTTATTTATGTATAAAAGCTAACTTTGGAATTTTCCTTTGTGTGGGACCATGTGTACTACACATGAAACTGAGCTGACACTCAGTGTGGCGATTGATGGGAGTGACCGTATAGAAATTTCTCACTTACAGTTGCTTCCATCAGCCATCGCATTGAGTGTCAACTTATTTGCACGTACATTACAAGATTCATGTGGCAATTTGAAATTCTAGATTTGCATATTTTATTGTTCATGGCACTTCTGTATAATCTTTCATTGACTGTATAAATACCCATTTCTATTGTGATATACTTTGAAATTCCAAACATTTGCAAATGCCTCAATAAACTCTTACTGTTGTCAATTTAGGCTTACGTTTATTTGCGTTCTCTTAAATTTTTTTAGAACAGTAGGCCTATCATTCTTCAAAACAATTGTTCTCTAATTTTATTGTATAATTATATGAGAAACAGATATTTTTCAGAATTTTTGGTCACTTATAAAACTATATTTTTGTCATTTACCAGTATGAGTGTTTTGGATATGTAACTTATTTCATAGCAGATCAGCATTTGTGGCTCACGGTTAGTGCCGAAGAATAGCTCACCCCTTAATTTCAATTTATGTACGTAGCCCTATGTACACACATCAAAAAAAGTTTTGCACCACCTTGGTTCCGTGAGTTCTGGAACCTCTACAGAAAATTGGAATAGAGATCAACATAAACATAATTTCCACCCTTTTTATTGCTCATGAAAACCACATATTATATGTTGTACCACCACACAGTGAGACTTTCAGAGGTGGTGGTCCAGATTGCTGTACACACCAGTACCTCTAATACCCAGTGGCACATCCTCTTGCATTGATGCATACCTGTATTCGTCATGGCATACTATCCACAAGTTCATCAAGGCACTGTTGGCCCAGATGTTCCCACTCCTCCATGCCAATTTGGTGTAGATCCCTCAGAGTGGTTGATGGGTCACCTCATCCATAAACAGCCCTTTCAATCTATCCCAGGCATGTTCAATAGGGTTCATGTCTGGAGAACATGCTGGCCACTCTAGTTGAGCAATGTTGTTATCCTGAAAGAAGTCATTTACAAGATGTGTACGATGGGGGTGCAAATTGTCATCCCTGAAGACGAATGCCTTGCCAATATGCTGCCGATATGGTTGTACTATCGTTCGGAGGATGGTATTCACATATCGTACAGCTGTTACGATGCCTTCCATGACCATCAGCAGCATATGTTGGCCCCACATAATGCCACCCCAAAGCTGCAGGGAACCTCCACCTTGCTGCACTCTCTGGACAGTATGTCTAAGGCGTTCAGCCTGACCGTGTTGCCTCTTTTGTGTTAGCAGAAGAGCCAACACCGTGTTACGAATGGATGCCGAAATGCACGCGTTTTAGCTCACGCAGGCTGGTGTGAGGAGGGAAGAACTATACTGATATGTGGTCTGGAACATGACAGGAAATGAGAATTCAGAAAGCAGACGTAATTAGTTTGATACTTAACTTTAATCCATTAATGATGAACGTCGCTCTTGACGGTACATGAGTCACAATATTATCTGTTCAGAAGACATTCTTGAAGATAGTACTTATAGTAACTGAATAAGGCGCCTTGCTAGGTCATAGCAAATGATGTAGCTGATGGCTATGCTAAACTGTTGTCTCTGCAATTGAGAGCGTCTGTAGACAGTGAACCATCACTAGCAAAGTCAGCTGTACTACTGGGGCGAGTGCTAGGGGGTCTCTCTAGACTAGACCTGCTGTGTGGCGGCGCTTGGTCTGCAATCACTGATAGTGGTGACACGCGGGTCCGACGTATACTAACGGACCGCGGCCGATTTAAAGGCTACCACCTAGCAAGTGTGGTGACACCACAGCCTCCAAACATGTCTCTGACGATTGTCCGGTTGAAGGCACATGCGACACTCACTGGTGAAGAGAACGTGATGCCAATCCTGAGCGGTCCATTCGGCATGTTGTTGGGCCCACCTGTACCGCATTGCATGGTGTTGTCGTTGCAAAGATGGACATCACCATGGATGTCGGGAGTGAAGTTGCACATCATGCAGCCTATTGCGCACAGTTTGAGTCATCACGTGACGTCCTGTGGCTGCACAAAAAGCATTATTCAACATGGTGGCATTGCTGTCAGGGTTCCTCCAAGCCATAATCCATAGGTAGCAGTCATCCACTGCATCCCTTGGGTGGCCTGAGTAAGGCATGTCATCGACAGTTCTTGTCTCTCTCTGTATCTCCTACGTGTCCGAACAACATTGTGGACACTTCCCTTGTTGAGAGCCCTTCCTGGCACAAAGTAACAATGCAGATGCAATTGAACTGTGGTAGCGCCTTGACCAGCCCTGGGTTAATACGGCTGTCAACCGTCTTAACAGAGTGATTTTTTGGGGGGGGGGGGGGGGGGGGGGTACGTATCTGTGCTGTGCCTGTTGATGCAATTGGGAGATGGGTTTACACTAGTCATGGCCTGTACTTGTATAGGAGGGGGAAGGATAGATTAGTTGATCTTCTTGCAGAAAATGTAAGGGGGGACCACATGCACACAAGACAATATACCTGTGATTACTGCTGTGATTACTGGAGTCAGAGGGATACATTTTTTAGATTAGAGTCAGGTTACAGACAGAGAGTATTGAAAGAGATTAAAACAGAACAGTGCCGTAATGTCTGTTGCAGTATCCAAAAAATAAAATTTGTGTGTTTCATCAGAACGTTAGAGGACTGAAAAATAAGATAGACGAGCTTCTTGTATGCCTATAAAATGGTGTAAATTCTGAAGGCATAGATGTTTTGTGTCTCTCTGAACACCACGTAACCGCAGCAACGTAGAAGTTAAATTTAAGGGATTACAGATTAGTATCTTATTCATGTAGAGTCAGCATGGAAAAGGAGGAGTAGCTATTCATATAAAAACTGGACACAAAGTCAAAAACATTGAAACAAACAGTTTTTGTGTAGAACAGATCCTTGAAGCATGTGCTTGTGAGTTGCTACTACAATATACTTCTATAGTAATTGTAACAATCTACAGATCCCCTCTAGGTAACTTTCAGCTATTCATGAAAAATCTTGAGGCATTATTGAGCTACCTGTCAGACAAAAAGAAGCAGTTAGTGGTTTGTGGTAATTTTAATGTAGATTTCTTAAAAGATACGGATAGGAAAAATGTTTCAATCTAGTATCTGTTGTAAATTTTCCAACTTGTGTGCAGCAGGATAGTAGGTCACTTATCGATAACATTTTCATAGACAGTGTTCAGAAGAACTTAGAATTTTCAGACAGCCTTCACGGTCAGGGGTTGATACAGAGTTGCTGCACGGCAGAAGTCGGCGCCTACATCATCAGAACGCTGCCTACCGACGACGTGCTGCAGATTTCAGTACTGGTACAGTATTTTGCGGCTCCGGCAGTGTAGGGCCTTATCAGTTTTATACTGAATCCCTCAGCAGCATGCGCGTTCACTTTGCTACAAGTCCGCCTTGCTTGTTTCTCCATGTGATCGCATTTGAGCTCTCACTACTAATTTCAATACTGCTATATAGTCGGTAGATTAATATTTGATTCATTAGGGCCTCCAGTCATTATCGTCAATCGTTTGCATCACAGAGAGTAGGAGCCCCTTGTTCTCGAGCCAACTCATATTCTCATAATATTTGAGTATACCCTGTACTTTAACCCACTGTTTGTGTCGATAATCATGTATATTTATGTTGTGATGCATAATAAATATCATTGTAATATTTAATCCGCATATCATTTAGTAGATATATGCAGAATCCCATTTAATGTTGTTTATTATTTTAAAGTCCTCTTTTTTTCTGAGTAGATTACGATTTTTATTACATTATTGTGAGTGTGTACTCCATATTTTACCAACTAACAGGATCGACCATCGTTTTCTTCCGTTACCGTTGTGCACATAATCAATTAGGTGGTATGTAGGGAGGGGGTCGAGTGCATGTCCAGTTCTCATGCAAAAATTCGTCTGAATTAAAGAGGTACAAACTCTTCTCCACCCCGGCACCTCGCAAAGCTGGACGTGCAGACCGCGTGAGACGACGCTTCATCCAGTCCCAAACATGCTCAATGGGGGACAGATCCGGAGATCTTGCTGGCCAGGGTAGTTGACTTACACCTTCTAGAGCACGTTGGGTGGCACGGGATACATGCGGACGTGCATTGTCCTGTTGGAACAGCAAGTTCCCTTGCCGGTCTAGGAATGGTAGAACGATGGGTTCGATGACGGTTTGGATGTACCGTGCACTATTCAGTGTCCCCTCGACGATCACCAGTGGTGTACGGCCAGTGTAGGAGATCGCTCCCCACACCATGATGCCGGGTGTTGGCCCTGTGTGCCTCGGTCGTATGCAGTCCTGATTGTGGCACTCACCTGCACGGCGCCAAACACGCATACGACCATCATTGGCACCAAGGCAGAAGCGACTCTCATCGCTGAAGACGACACGTCTCCATTCGTCCCTCCATTCACGCCTGTCGTGACACCACTGGAGGCGGGCTGCACGATGTTGGGGCGTGAGCGGAAGACGGCCTAACGGTGTGCGGGACCGTAGCCCAGCTTCATGGAGACGGTTGCGAATGGTCCTCGCCGATACCCCAGGAGCAACAGTGTACCTAATTTGCTGGGAAGTGGCGGTGCAGTCCCCTACGGCACTGCGTAGGATCCTACGGTCTTGGCGTGCATCCGTGCGTCGCTGCGGTCCGGTCCCAGGTCGACGGGCACGTGCACCTTCCGCCGACCACTGGCGACAACATCGATGTACTGTGGAGACCTCACGCCCCACGTGTTGAGCAATTCGGCGGTACGTCCACCCGGCCTCCCGCATGCCCACTATACGCCCTCGCTCAAAGTCCGTCAACTGCACATACGGTTCACGTCCACGCTGTCGCGGCATGCTACCAGTGTTAAAGACTGCGATGGAGCTCCGTATGCCATGGCAAACTGGCTGACACTGACGGCGGCGGTGCACAAATGCTGCGCAGCTAGCGCCATTCGACGGCCAACACCGCGGTTCCTGGTGTGTCCGCTGTGCCGTGCGTGTGATCATTGCTTGTACAGCCCTCTCGCAGTGTCCGGAGCAAGTATGGTGGGTCTGACACACCGGTGTCAATGTGTTCTTTTTTCCATTTCCAGGAGTGTATGTTAAAAATGTCATTCCCCAGGACTTTAGGCCTTTAGAAATAGCACCAACATCCCGCACTGAAATTAAGGGAATTATAAATATACTAAAAAACAAGATCTCATGTGGTGTTGATAGAGTCTCTAACAGAATTTTGAAGTGTTGTTCTAATTTAATAGGTGGAGTCCTTAGCGATATACGTAATGCTTCGCTGGCACAGGCAATTTTTCCAGACAGATTGAAATACACAATTGCCAAACCTATTCATAAGAAAGGGGACAAGAGTGACTTAAATAATTATAGACCAATCTCATTTCTGACTTCATTTTCTAAAATATTCGAAAAAGTTGTGTATTCAAGAGTAGTCTCATGTTTAAGAGAAAATAATTTACTCAGCATGTCACAGTTCGGATTCCGGAAGGGTTACTCGACTGAGAATGCTATCTACACATTACCCATGAAATAATACAAGCCCTAAATAGCAAATTATCGCCATTTGGTATCTTTTTGTGTCTCCAAGGCATTTGACTGTGTGGATCATGTCACACTCTTAGAAAAACTCAGGTTTTATGGAATTGAAGGCTATACACATATCTGGTTTGAATCATACTTAATGAACAGAAAGCAAAAAGTTGTGCTGAATATCACAAATAATGTTGGGAGGGTGGTAAATTATAGTGAATGGGGAGTTATCACAAAGTGAGTCCGACAGGGTTCAATTCTAGGTCCTCTGCTGTTCCTGATTAATGTGAATGACCTCCCACTTAATGTTCAGCAAGCAGAACTAGTACTTTTTGCAGATGACACGAATGTTATAATAAATCCCATTTCAGAAAAAGCAGCTGAATATATTGTTAAGGATGTCTTTCAAAGAATTATTAAGTGGTTCTCAGAAAATGGACTCTCCCTTAATTTTGAAAAAACTCACTATATCCATTTCTGTACACCGAATAGAGTCATACTGACAATTGATGTAGCATATGAACAGGGGTCAGTTAACAGGGTAGATTTCTCCAAATTTTTGGGTGTTCACATTGATGACAACTTGAACTGGAAGAGCTTCTCAAACAACTAAGTTCAGCTTCTTTCGCTCTTCGTATAATCGCTAGTCTTGGTAATAAATAGATCAGCCTCCTAACGTACTTTGCATATTTCCACTCAATAATGTCTTATGGAATAGTTTTCTGGGGTAACTCACCTCTTAGACATTAAGTATTGATTGCACAAAAGAGAGCAGTGAGAATAATTAGTGGTGTTCACCCAAGGATGTCATGTGGGCATCTTTTCAAGAAGTTAGGTATTTTAACTGCACTGTCAGAGTACATATATTCGCTAATAAAATTTGTTATAAATGATCCATCTCAATTTGCAAAAAACAGTGATCATCATATGTACAACACTAGAGGGAAAATTGACCTTTCCTATCCGTTATTGAAGCTGTCAGTTGTTCAAAAATGAGTGCATTATTCAGCAACAAAAATCTTTGATCATTTGCAAATATAAATTGTCTGGCAGGTAGCAGATCGAGTTTTAAGTCTAGCTCAAAATCATTTCTTTTGGACAACTCCTTCTACCCCAAGGATGAGTTTCTGTTTCATAAATGGTAAAAAAAAATTGTACCTCTAAATGTTGTTGCATGTGTAGTACTAAAAATTTCAGTAATATTAATATTAGCACTATTCATGTTTGTATATATATCTTGTAATCTGACTTGTTCCACATCATATCGATAAAATGATCGGGAAAATAATCTACAGTACATGACATAACTAAAACTAAATCATCTAGGCATGGTTGAACTACAGACAACACGAGCCATGTACCTCCTTCCTGGTGGAAAGACTGGAACTGATCGGCTGTCGGCCCCCCTCCGTCTAATAGGCGCTGCTCATGCATAGTTGTTTACATCTTTGGGTGGGTTCAGTGACATCTCTGAAGAGTCAAAGGGACTGTGTCTGTGATACAATACCCACAGTCAATGTCTATCTTCAGGAGTTCTGGGATCTTGGGTGATGCAAAACTTTTTTTTGATGTGTGTTTTATATACATTTATTGTAAATTAACTCTGTTTTCAAGATTGGTAACAACTACAATTAACCTCAAAAAGTTTTAGGAAACTAATAACTGTTCTATTGCCTTATTAGAAATCCAGTTTGTATATTTGCTTCATTCTTTTTATGGAATTAGAAACTTCTTAGCTCAACACATTACAAGATAATCAGCAGGGTTAATCTAAAGTTATTTGTTCACTGTCCTGTAATATATAGCACCAGTTAAAACACAGCCCCACTGTGAATATTGTTCTTGAACATGAAATCAGTTGGTTGACATTCATAAGCAGCTGGAAATTACCCTGACTACTGACAAACAATTGGCAGCTGCTGTGAGTTGTTGTGCTGGAAGAGCTCCCTTGAGTCATGTGTCTGTGGTACAGTACCAAAGATACTGCAAGTACTCTCCACTTCTGTGGATCCTGTCTCCACTGCAGAAAGTACAGGAATCTGTCATTATTCTTCCACTTGACTGTGAGTGGCGTTTAAGTGATAGGCATCCTGTACAGGGTGGATGGGGACCAGGGACAACTCAGGGTGTTGCACTGAGCCACCTAACTAACGAGTTGGAGGATCTGACTTCCACTGAAACTGAAACTGAGCCAGTGGGATTCACTTCACCTGTTTTGGAGAAACCTGTTTGTCTGGTGTCAAGAGGAGGAAAACACAAAAGGGTAGGGCAGTTCAAACATGTAGCAAATGATGGTAACCCTTAGGGACATTGCAGCAAGGGACAAGAAAGGACACTAGACACACACAGTGTGTATGTCTGGGGGCTCATTCAACATGTTGAAGAGGCTACTCCAGCAGCCCTGGAGGGAACAGGGTGCAACCAACTGCAGATTGTAACAGACATTGGAACATATGATACCTATCGAATGGACTCCGAGGTCATACTCGGGTCATTCCAGTGACTGGCAGAGAAGGTTGAGAAAACAAGCCTTGTGCATGGAGTTTCAACAAAGCTCACAGTCTGCAGCATTGTCCCCAGAACTGATTGTGGCCCTTTGGTTCTGT
Source organism: Schistocerca americana (assembly GCF_021461395.2). Lineage (NCBI taxonomy): Eukaryota > Metazoa > Arthropoda > Insecta > Orthoptera > Acrididae > Schistocerca > Schistocerca americana. Next base: position 149,496,843 of record NC_060123.1, read on the forward strand.
ATCAAACAGAAGAAGTGAACCAGAAACTGTGAAGGTTCTGTGACCGCTAGGCTGCTACTTCCTGGACTTGTGCCATAGGGTTGAGAACTGTAGGGTCCCCCTAAATGGGTCAGGTGTGCACTACACATCAGAGGCTGCTACTCAGGTAGCTGACTGTGCGTGAGGCGCATACAAGGGTTTTTTAGATTAGGTGACTCTGTATCCAGTCCACATAATGATAGTTGTAGAAATGTGGAAGTATCAGTGTGAGATTGAAAGAAATGCCTCTCACAAGTGAGAGTATTAAAACCCTAATGGTCAACTGCTGAAGCATGTGCAACAAAGTGCCAGAGTTTGAAGCACTCATGAAAAGCAATGAAGCTCACATAATACTACGTACTGAAAACTGGTTGAAACCTGAAACTGTTAGCAATGAGATTTTTTGGGGAAAATTTAGGTGTGTATCAAAAGGAAAGGCAAATGGGAAAAGGTGATGATATATTTGTCACAGTAGACAAGAAATTCATATCCACAAAGATAGAAACTGAAGCTGTATATGCCGGCCGAAGTGGCCGTGCGGTTAAAGGCGCTGCAGTCTGGAACCGCAAGACCGCTACGGTCGCAGGTTCGAATCCTGCCTCGGGCATGGATGTTTGTGATGTCCTTAGGTTAGTTAGGTTTAACTAGTTCTAAGTTCTAGGGGACTAATGACCTCAGCAGTTGAGTCCCATAGTGCTCAGAGCCATTTGAACCATTTTTTTTTTGAAGCTGTATGTGAGATTGTTTGGGCAAGACTCAGTATCAGGAGTGGCCATAAAATGGTAATTGGATCCTTCTATCACCCACCAGACTCATCTCCTGATGTAACTGAAAACTTTAGAGAAAACCTCAGGTCACTTATATGTAAGTTCCTCAGTCATACTCAGTCATACTGTAATCATCAGTGGAGACTTTAATCATCCAACCATCAGTTGGGAAAATTACAGTTTTGTTAGTGGTGGACGTGATAAGACATCCTTTGAAACATTACTAAATGCCTTCTCTGAAAATTACCTAGAACAGATAGTTTGGAACCCAACTCAAGATATAAATGTATAGCATCTAATGGCAACAAATAGACCTGACTTCTTTGAGGACATCCATATCGAAACTGATATCAGTGATCATGATGCAGTCGTGGTAACAATGATACCAATATACAAAGGATAACTAAAACAAGAAGAAATATATGTATATTCCGTAAATTAGATAAAAAGTTAGTGGAGTCGTATCTAAATGAGGAACTTAAAACTTCCAGCACAGGGCTGGAGCACGTACAGGAACCATGGCTCAACTTTAAAAGAATAATTGACAGTGCACTGGTTAGAAACATAATATGATAATGGATGGGACTCTCCATGGTATACAGTCAGTGTAAAGAAAATTCTAAAGAAACAGAGATTATTACATAATACATGTAAAACATAGCAGAGAGCTATAGATAGACCGATGCTGAATGAAACGTGTTTAACTGTTAAGAGAGCAAAACATGAAGCCTTCAGTGACTACTGTAGCTGAATATTGTCAAATAATGTTTCACAAAACCCAAAGAAATTCTGGCCATGTGTAACGGCTGTTAGTGGCACCAAAGTTAGTTCCTATCCATAGCTAATGAGACAGGAGCTGCAATTGAGGGTAGCGAAGCAAATGCCAAAATGCTTGACTCCATTTTCAAATATTCCTTTACAAAGGAAAACCTAGGAGAACTGCCCCCATTTAATCTTCGTACGACTGAAAAGGTGGGTGATAGGTGAGTGTAATAAGTATTAGTGTCAGTGCTGTTGATAAACAGCTGAAATCATTAAAATTGAACAAAGGTCCAGGACACTATTGAATTTGCTGCTGAGTCAGCTGCTTTTCTAACTATTCTCTATCATAGATCTCTCAAACAAAATACAGTGACCAGTTCTAGGAAAAAGAGCACAGGTCACACCTGTCTGCAAGAAGGGTAGTAGAAGCGATCCACAAAACTACCGTCCAGTATCTTTGACTTCGATTTGTCATAAAATCTTAGAATATTTTCTGAGCTCAAACATAATGAAGTATCTCAAACAGAATGACCTCCTCCATGCTAACCAGCATGGATTCTGAAAATATCAGTCATGTGAAACCCAACTTGTACTTTTCTCATATGACATACTGAAACCCGTGGATCGAGATATTCAGGTACATGCAGTACTTCTTGATTTCTGAAAAGCATTTGGCTCAATGCCACACCTAAGCTTATTGTCAAAAATATGATCATATGGGTTCTCAATTGATTTCTGGCAAGATGTAGGGTATTTTGGTTGGGAGGATGCAGCATGTTATTTTGGATGGAGAGGCACTGTTAGAGGTAGAAGTAACTTCGGATGTGTCCCAGGGAAGTGTGTTGGGACCCTTGCTGTTCATGTTGTATAATAGTGACTTTGTGGACAATATAAATTGTACCCTCAGTCTTTTAGATGATGCCATGATTTATAAAGAAGTAATGTCTAGAAGAAGTTGCATAACTATTCAATCAGATCTTGATAAGATTTCAAAGTGGTGCAAAGATTTGGAAATCGCTTTACATGTTCAAAAATGTAAAATTGTACACTTCACTATATGAAAAAAATGTAGTATCTCATGACAATAATATCAAAGAGTCACAGATGGAATTGGCCAACTCATACAAATTCCGGCATGTAACACTTTGTAGAGATATGAAATGGAGTAATCACATAGGCTCAGTCATGAGTAAAACAGGTAGTAGACTACAGTTTATTGGTAGAATGCTAGGGAAGTACAATGAGTCTACAAAGGAGACTGCTTACAAATCACTTGTGCATCTGGTTCTAGAAAATTGCTCAAATGTGTGGGACCTGTACCAAGTAGGACTAACAGGGAATATTGAACGTATACAGAGAAGGGCAGCATGAATGGTCACAAGTTTGCCTGATACATTGGAGAGTGTCACAGAAGCACTGAAGAAACTAAACTTGCAGAGTCTTGAAGATAGACATAAACTATCCTGAGAAAGTCTACTAACGAAGTTTCAAGAACCAGCTTTAAATGATAACTCTAGAAATATGCTACAACCCTCTACATATTGCTCACATAGGGATTGTGAGGATAAAATCTGAATAATTACAGCACACACAAAGGCATTCAGACAGCTGTTCTTCCCATGCTCCATACATGAATGGAATGGGAAGAAACCTTTATAACTGGTACAATGGGAAGTACCCTCTTGTCAAGCACTTCACAGCAGTTTGCAGAGTATAGATGTTGAAGTAGATATAGAATCCAACTCAGTATTCCCTGAAATCAACTTCTACCAGTTTTTTCATTCTTCTATAAATAATCTAGGTCAATATCCTGCATCTATGATTTATTAAACTAATGGTTTGGTAGTATTCATATCTGTCAGCCTTGTCTGGAATTTCGATTATTACTTTCTAGAACGTGAGGATACTTCCTCTATCTCATATATCTTGCACACCAGGTGGTATAGTTTTGCCATTCCCGACTGTCACAGATATTTCAAAAATTCTGACAAAATGTTGTCTACTCCAGCAGTCTTGTTTGAACTTCAGTGTTCTGTAAATTCATCTTGATGTATCATACCTCCTATCTCATCCTTAACTACTTCCTCTTTTCTTCCTGTAATAGTGTGCACTAGCTTGTCTTTCCTACATACAAGTAGACCCTCCATATATTCCATCCACTTTGTAACTCTTCCTTGTTTGCTTAGTTCGGTTTGGCACCTGAGCTCTTGATATTCAAACAGTTTCTTCTTTTATCTCCAAAGCTCTCCTTAAGTGGCATCTATCTTTCCCCTAGTCCTGCATGTTTCTACAGCCTTCCTTTGTCTTCCAACCATTCCTGCTTAATCAGTTTCATTTCCTGTCAGTGCCATTGTATCTCCTGTGTTATCTAAGAATTTCTATTGGGAGCTTGAATTAATTCTCACTGTTGATGAAGAGTGGGCAGTAGTTGTATTAGCACAGTGCAGCAGACAATGACATGAGATCTATTTAACAGTAGAAACAATAGGTTTTCCAACATGTGTGTGATTTTGTGTGGAGTGAAAAGAAGATACCTTTTTAGTGCCTTGAACATGTTGGGTTACAGTAGGTAGTATTCTTTTCCTTTAACCTCAAGAAATCTGCTGTGGAAAACCATTATTTGCTAATGGAAGCATGTGTAAAAATTGCTCTGTCAGAAACAACTTGTAGAGACTGGTTTCAATGATTCAAAGACAATAATGTGGAGGTGAGTGATGAAATGCATTCTGGTCAGTGTGGTGTACCATGAGCCACTAGACAAATGCCTGGAATATGCTCAGAGACATGACAAAGTCATTCTGTATCATTACAATGCTAAATCACTTGTTGCAAACCGAGTGAAGGAAACATTGGAGGGACTTTAGTGGTATGTCTTACCCCACCTGCCATATTCACCAGACATTACCCCTTCTGATTTTGATTTGTTTCAGTCCATGCAGCATGGCTTTCATGAATAACACCATTTTAATTATCTTGAAAACTGGCAGGATGAGTGGATAACCTGAAAAGAACTTGAATTTTTTTGTCACAGAATCCCGTTGTCACCCAAAATGATGGAAAAGATTGTACATACCGAGAAACATTACTTTCAGTAAATATATCCTTCTACTAAAATAAATATGTGTCCAACAAATAGTGAGAACTGATTCAAGTACCCAACATGAGGCACTGTCTTTTTGTCTATGAGATCCTTTGCTGCCTTCACTATTTCATCCCTGAAAGCTACCCATCCATCTTCTATTGCATTCCTTTCTTTTGTTTCAGTACAATATTGCCTGATGCTCTGCCTGAAACTCTCAACAACCTTTGGTTCCTTCAGTTTATCCACATCCCATATCTCTAAATTCTCACCTTTTTGCAATTTCTTCAGTTCATAACCAATAAATTAAATTAGAATCACCTCTGAAAACACCTTACAGTTTAAAATCTGGTTTTGAAATCTTTGCCTTACAATTCTACAATCAATCTGAAACCTTCCAGTGCCCTAGGTCTCAATTCACATATGCATCCTTCATTTATGATTGTTAAGACAAATTTTAGCCATGATTAAATTATGTTCTGTGCAAATTTCTAACAGATGACTTCCTCTCATTCCTTTCTCATGGTTCACGTTCTCCTATGACTACTTTTTTCCTTCCTTGTCCTACTGACAATTTTTCGCCCATTATAATTAAACTTTAGTCTCCATTAAAGTATCTCAATAACTTCTTCTATCTCATCATACATTCTTTCAATATCTTCATTATCTGCAAAGCTAGTGGGAATATAAACTTGTACTACCATAGTGGGTGTTGGCTTTGTGTATCTTGGCTATGATAATGCCATTCTCTGTGCTGTTCACAATAGCTTCCTTGCATTCCTATTTTCTTATTCATTATCAGACCCACTCCTTTATTACTCTTACATGTTTCTCTATTTATTACCCTGTACTGATCTGACTTGAAATCCTGTTATTCCTGCCATTGCATTTCACTAATTCCAACCGTATCTAACTTCAACCTATCCATTTCCCTTCAGTTCTCCAGCCTGGTTAATGGATGTAACTTCCTATGCTCCAATCCATAGAATGACAGTTTTGTTTTACCTGAACACATTACCCTTCTGAGTAGTCCACACCCAGAGATCCAAATGGGTGGCCTCCAGAATGTTTTTCCCGAGAGGATGCCATCGTCGTTACGCCATACAGAAAAGCTGCATGTCATTGGGAAATATAACAGCTGTAGTTTTCCCTTACTTCCAGCTGTTCACAGATCAGTCAATAATCCAAACTGTGCCCTGCAACTACTGAAAAGGCTGCTGTCCCTTTTTAGGAATGACAGATTACTCACTCACCCCTCCATTACAGTTGCACCCACTGTACAGCTACCCATATCATTGAGGTACACAAATCAAACCATCTTACTAACATGTGTGGTTCACGGGGGAAGTTGGGTAATAGTTAATCATTAATACAGAACATGTAATTACTTTATAACAGCCACTTCTCTTTTGTTAAAGTGCATGTTGACTTGTTCCGCATTCAACATTCCTGAGTGCTGCTTGGTACATTCTACAGTATGTAACAAATGATTTAATGAATTCCATATGTGAGTAATTGAGGAGGAGTTTTGTGACCACGTTTCTTGCCAAACTGTCAAAGATTCTCATGAATATGTACATCAATATGCACTTAACTCCTTTCTGCAGCAAACTTAAGATTCCATAGTCCACTATGTAGATCAGTTTCCTTCTAGCACAGAGTTAGTGATGATGAGAAACAATGTTTGGTGCCAAAAGTCTATTAAATTGTTTTCATTTCACTTAGTGATTTAGTAAATCATAATCTGTATAACAGTCTTAACAAATTTTTATTGCAAAAGGCAACTATCATTCATTAAGTACATGACATTACAACAGGTGCATTCCACATGGTCTGTAAGTATTTAGTACTTTTGACCACCTTTACAGAGAGATAGTGTGTGTGTGTGTGTGTGTGTGTGTGTGTGAGAGAGAGAGAGAGAGAGAGAGAGGATGATATGTACTTATTAAAAAAACGAGGGTAAATTCTGCTATAACTGAATGGTTGCCTTTCCTGATTTTTGTGCCTGCCATTCCCATTACTAGAGTGTTAACCTTCATCATTTTCATTGACATACCGTGTAATACCTATATATCAAATCACAAACCTTACCTAGTTTGTAACTATCCACCTTTGTGTTATTTGTTCACTTTATGTTCAGTTCTGTGTCCTGCATCAAAATACAGAGATATAGTAAGCCTTTGGGTAATAAGTGCCTTGTCTTAGGTTTTGCTGACCTTTGTGAGCAGACAGTGTGATGGCCCAGTGGCAGCCTTACTGCACTTATTTTAAATGTTTTCCTTTACACCCTAGTGGTTTGTCCGAGTATTCTTGTGTTTCCCTCTTCAGCTTTTCCTGATGGATATATTCACTATATGGCTCTCATGTCTGCTGCCATATCATGTTTTGTGTATCCCACAATGGCTCTTCAAGGCAACTGCTCAGAATCATCAAGAGGTGGCCATTTGTTACTGGTGTCAAGTAGCAACTCTCAATGTCCACATTGTGACAGTCCTGATGGAGTCCGCATTTGAAAGTAGTGCATTTTCTATTGAGTTGCTTGCTTGCCACTGATGATATCAGGTTCCTTGCTTGTTGCTGATGATATTGAACAGTTACCTTGAGGAAATATTATGAGATGCTGAGTTGTGGATAGGCACCACAAAAAGACTTTCTCAATTAAAGCTTTTGGCCACTGGCCTTCATCAGTAACAGACACACAAACGCACACTCACACATTCATGCAAATGCAACTCACACACTCGACTGCAGTCTCAGGCAACTGGAACCACACTGCCCACACACTGGCAATGTGCTTTCAGTTGCCTGAGACTGCAGTTGTGTGTGTGAGGAGTTGCGTGTGTGAGTGTGTGTGTGTGTGTGTGTGTGTGTGTGAGAGAGAGAGAGAGAGAGAGAGCATTGTTGGTGAAGTGAAAGTCTTTTTGTTGTGCCCATCTGCAACTCAGCATCTCCACTATATGGCGAGTAGCAACTTTCTGTCTCATAATAGTGTTACATTCCATCCTGGCTTTTCCATTGTTTGTTTGTTCACACAAAATACATAAGCAGTCAATATCTCTGGAGCTCAGTTTTAAACTGATAGTTGATAGTTGTTCCAAACACATAGCAAAACAGATTTAACTTTATTCACTGACAGGTTTCCTTTGTAGTGTATCATGACTGTAACACAAGATTAGGATATTTCATCCAATATTCAGTACCTGGTCACAGTATGTTTATTGTTCCTACTATGTCCAAAGCACTTAGGAGTTATTCTCAGTTTTGAAATACTTCAATTCAGCTTTTTCACTTTATTTCTCCTTTAGTTTTCTTTCCAGCAATAAACAATATGAGACAGCTATTACTTTCAGGACAGCAGTGACAGATGAAATTTAAGGGAAAAATAATTGTGAATACGAATTTATGACATCTGTCTTCTGCTGTCTTTGAACATTTGCTGTATGCTTCAATGAAAAACCTCTTTCATTTTCAGTCACACTTTAACATACAGATGGTGCAAAAGTAGCTTTATTGCTTATGCGGACAGCAAACATCCTATCACAGAAGGAAAGTAAGTATTTAAAATTCATATTCACAATTATTTTAGTGTTAAACTTCATCCTAGTTGTCATTCTCACAAAATTAACAACTGTCTCAATCTTGTGAATCCTTATGCGAAAAACTGAATCAAACAGAAGGTGAACACCTGAGATGAAATAATTGGAAATGGACTTGAACTATTAAATATGTCAGTTACAGAATGAATAATAAACATATCAACTGGAAACAATTTGTTGCTAAATACTGTAATAGAAAACAGCTGTCATGCAGTGGTAGAAATCATGTGAGAAATAAAAAGATGTTTTGTGATGTGAATGGTTCCAGCATTCCCAATGTAGAGGAAATTTTGGATATGATTTTGCTTGCTAATGAGTTACATCTTAATTTATCTAACTGTGTTAATTTACATAACATGCATGTAGGAATTCAGTAACCAGTCTGTTATTCACAAATAATATTTTCATGATTGAAAGGTTGATACCTCCTGAAATGTACAGTAGGCATGCATTTTGACCTATATTATTGAAGGAAAATGGCGAGTGAGCATGTATAGTTTCTAATCTGTGGGTTAGAACACACAATGCAGAGGGTTATTTCTAACAAGATGCTCCATCTAGATAAGAGTCGAGTGTCTTATTTGTTGTGTCACCATCCCCCCCCCCCCCCCCCCCCCCTCTCTCTCTCTCTCTCTCTCTGCAAGCTATGTAATTTTCATGTTGTATCCTCGATATAAGGTCTGCCCCACCAGGACTTTTCTACCTAGTATACTGACAGGGTGTGTAAAGCATATTAATTCTCTTAAAGTGGAGCATCTGAAGCAAAATGCTAAAGAGATATTGCTGTGATACTTGTGCAATTGATGATACTTGTATCATAAGGAAAGTGTACTCGTCCAAATTGTGCTCTGGTATCTCATTTTTTGCATTGTTACATGTACTGTTAGGGACACTGGCATGGCCCCAGTGATGGATAGGGGAATCCCTGGCAGATATGCAGGGTAGGTGGGAAATAAAATATCATCTGCAGACCAAAATGACAACCAAAATCCATGCTACCTCTGACTTGGAGCAAGCGGCAGTATGGTCAGCGTCTCTTCACCAAGAGCTGCGGCTGTGACAATCCCTGGTTCTAACAAGCCTAGTGGGCAACCACTGGACACCATTGCTTACAAGCAACTGTGGCTCATGGAAGTAATAACAGCAACACTCCAGGTGGTAATCAATTCATCCTCCAAGAGACAGCAGCAAGGCATTCCAATTCTGGGGGATCCGGGCTTCTGTGAATACAGAGAAAATCAGAGTTCTCTGGCAACCTCCCACTCAAGACAACAACATACTTAGGGACTCTCAACATTAACACTCTCATACAGCCTGGAAAGCTGCAAAACCTAGTGGCAGACCTCGATAGACAGAACATTCTAATCCTTGCGCTCCAGGAGACTCGCATCACAGATGAAGACACCAAGGACTACAGCAAATACAGCATCTTCAAAAGCAAAACTAACAGGTGCATTGCTCCACTACTAGCGATGGCCTTCATGGTTCACAAGAGCATAGTCAAATCCATAAAAGAAGTTACACAAGTACACAACTGACTGATGACTATGTGGGTTCAGTGCACTATCGAAAAGCACACACTTTTCAACACACACACCCCCAATAACCAGAGTAACAAGAAAGACCCATAGGCCACCGAAAAATTCAGGTTGACCCCCAAGAAAGTGATGTCCAAAGTCCCCAGAGATGATGTCAAACTCTTCCTGCGTGACTTTATTGCACAGACTGACAGAGAAAAATAACACAGGAAAACAGACAGAAATTATCCAGTGCATAAATTTACTGAAGAATGCCACGTGACTCATAGAACTCTGCCAACAGAGCAACCTCAAGCTCATGTTGACATCCTTCAAAAAAGGCCACAGAAAGAAAAAAAAAAAAACCTGGCGCTGAGTTCCACATTGACCATGTGGCAATCTCACACCCAGTACAAAAAGAGATCCACAATATGCAGGTGTGCAACGGGGCCAACATCAACTCAAATTATTACCTCACATGTGTGAAAGTCAGATTCACCCCAAAGAGAAGTTTCAATAAGAAAACCCCTTTACCAAAATTTGACACAAAGAAGATCACAGAATCTGGACTGAAAGAAGCTTGGGAAAAAGAACATGTAAATTTCCACCGAAAAATCACAGAAAAAGCACAAGCCCTCATTTCTCTGGACAAGAACATCAAACAGCCTTGGTGGGACACCGATTGTGAGAATGCACTCATCACTAGGAAATTTGCATACCAGAAATATAATAGCAAAAGATTCTCAGAAAATTTACAGGCTTTCAATGAAACATGAAAAACAACTGCAAAAATTATCAGACAAGCCAAGAGAAAATTCATGAAGAAAAGTTGGGCTTCTGAAACTGCAACACAAGGGATTCCTACAGGATGCTTGCTGGGCAAATCTGAGGATACACACCACTGAACCTCTGCTTCAGGAAAAGTGATGGAAAATTGACACTGGCAAATAAGCATAACTGCAAGGTGCTGGCACAGTATTTCTCAGAACTTCTGGATTGCCCAGAACCCACAGAGATATTCCCAGAGGAAGAACCAACAGAGAAGCACACAGACTCACTACCCCCAACACTAGTGGAGGTCCACAGACGCATCCTCAAACTCAAAAACAACAGAACATCTGGTGAAGAAAGTATAGTGGTCGAACTACGGAAAAACTTCAGACCAAACTCACTTAGAGAACTCTCACAGATTATCACAGACATGAGGACATCACAAAAGCTACCAGATGACTGGAAATGTGCACTGATTCATCCATTACATAACAAAGGCGACCACACAGACGTAAACAATTACAGGGGCGATTCCCTACTACAAGTCACACACAATATCCTTTCAGCATGCCCTCTCAAAAGGACACAGTACCAGCTGGAACACAAGATTGGGGAGTACCAGACGGGCTCCTGTGCAGAGCAAATCTTCAATCTGAAGACTACACTAAAAATCAGAACCCTCAGAAATATAACACTCATTTGCACTTTCGTTGACTTTAAGAAAGCGTATGACTCTGTTGACTGCTAGTCATTATTCAGCATCCTATACGAACAAGGTTTGGACAACAAGACACTGTGAATGATCAAACAGACACTGACAAACATGACATCAAAAGTGAAATTTATGGGGGAAATCTCTGAACTCTTTGAGATCAGGACAGGCATGCATCAAGGTGATGGTCTCTCACCACTCCTCTTCAACCTAGTGTTGGACAAAGCCATTAAGGAATGGGTGAATGAGCTGAAATTACAAGGATACTGGAAACCAGAGTGACCAGAACGACCCAAGGATGAACTGGAAGTTGGCTGTTAAGCCTTTGCAAATGACCTGGCACTACTTGCAGACAACGAAACCACAGCAATCAGACAGGTAGAAGTACTGAAAGAGTCCACAGAAAAGGTAGGGTTAGAGATCTACTTCCAAAAACAGTTCTTCTGCATGAAATTCGACGTTCTGAATTTAAACACAAAATATGGCAAAATCAACAGAGTAACACATTTTAAATACCTAGGGGAAGTACTTGAACCAACAGGAAAGGAGAAAATCACCAGATCACTAGGTTACTGAAGATGAAGAGAGTGTTATACAAAACACATGGTATCTACAACAAAAAACGTCTGTCCACCTCCATCAAAATTAGTCACTGCAATACTGTAATCAAGCCTGAGGTGCCATACACCTGCGAGATACAGACGCTACACACCAAGGGCAATCTAGAGAAGATCCTCACGGAGGAAAGAAAAATTATGAGGAAAATTGTTAGACCAAAAATCACAGGTGAAGGATAGAGGCTTCACTCCAGAGACACCACAGAGAAGTTGTCCAACCTCGCAGCAGACATCAGAAAAAAGCAACTAAAATTTTACGGCCACATCAGCAGACTCCCACAGACCACACTCACCAAGAGAATACTCAGATACATACAGAGACTCAAAACCACTACACCTTGGATAGCACAAGACAAAATTGATCAGGAAAAAGCACAGGTAGAGTCAGCAGACATCACAGACAAAAGCATCTACAGACACAAAATACACAAGTAGGAATAATATCAGAGGAGACAGCACACAAAGACCAAAGTGGACCAAAGAAAGGAAGAGGGCCTTCAGTGAATGAATGAAAGATTACTGGAAGAATAGGAAGAGCAAGTAGTCATAAATGCTTTGTGTTGTCTGATAACTACACACTTAAAGCTGTCATGCTTTCTCATTTCTGTGTAATCTGTATCTAGTGTAGCAATATATTTACTCAAGGCGACACTTTATTTCCTAGTTGTAGTGTTGCAATTTTATAATTAATGTTCTACTACATTTATTTGTACATGTACTATGTCTTCTGAGCTGAGTATTATAATGTGACTTGCAACATATTTTGAAGTCCTTGTTGTACTGTAAGGTTATAGTTACATTTTTTCACTCTTTTCACACATTATCTCAGACATCAGTTAGGTAAGGGAATTAAATAAAGAAAAGGTGAGATTAGAATTTCTCATTTTCCTTTCTTTGGAACACATTTTTACATTAGGTAACAATTTATACAGCTCCATAAGGATAAGAGTATATGGTCCTGGTCTATACCTTTGTTGGTAAACTCTTTCTAGCACAGAACATCACTCTTCAAGCCAAACTATAATTTGATCCTTTTTCAACAGATATAAGAATATAGTAAGATAAATTATCACATAATTAGTTACTTTGCATTAATAACAAGATATTATTAGCAAATTCTTCAAATCACTTCACAGCAATAAATTACACCAACTGCTTAACTGGTCTTAAACATCACTTTCCTTGTTTTCTCCATAAACAAGGAACAGAGAGATATGTAACAGTTTTAACAAAATTATAAGTGACAGGAACACTTGTGTAAAAGTGACTAATGTTACACCATGTAAGTAAGGAAATAAATTGTCCAAATAAATAAAACTTCACCAATTTAAAATTAATCACACGTTCAAATTGTTTTAAGGAAACTCTGAAACATGCAAAAATAGGAGAGGGGAAATTCATTTTCTTCATGATAAAAACTTTAACAAAATTATAGCTGCAGGTGCAGTGCACTGCTTACACTAAAAAATATTCTTAGATGAGAAAAAAAACAGTGACAGCAATACATTACACATTAAATTTTAGTTCAAAATTAAATATATACCCAGGTGAGGAGAAGAAACAGTGACAGCAATACTTTTTCCTTTGTGCACACTATAGTTTTTGGTGTAATGATAGTACAGCAAGCATGCTTTATAGACAAGTTGTACACAACCATTCATGGAAATAATAATCCAAATGAAATTATTATTTCAGTACCAGATACAATTTCAGTTACAAATGTTAACTTTCAGATAAGTTAAATGTTTGTTTCTGACATTCAGTTAGAAGCATTATTATTATCATTTTAGCAATGGCCTTGCAGCTGACATCAGTGGAAATGCAACCATGGGAGTATAAAAAGAAAATGTTTTGTGAAGTGGCATGCCAAAGATTAGTTTAGAATTCCATCTTCAAAATGAATTCATGTCTGTTACAAAAATTCTAAAAGTGAAGTGTTTGGAATTTTTTTCAATAATATTTCCTTTTACTGAAAAAAATTGTGAGAATCCACCAGAAATAAGATTTGTGAGGGCTTGCAGTTTCTGAATCAGCTGATATTCTTGGTTGTCGAAATAAACATACCTTACCACAACTATTAAAGTGTCTTCATACACAAATAGACATTCAAGAGTAATTTGAAATAAGAAAGATATCATGCTATAAAGTGCTGTATACACTACCTATCACTGTGATCAGTTAAACAATGCAATTTCTAGAAAAGGCCTTTTGTCTGCTAAAGTTCATGTAGGTGGTCTGTGCTATGAAGTAACTTTAATATGTGCTAAGGGACAATCCAAATATGTGGAACATGAAACTTGGTCTAAAACTGAAAAATAAAAAACAATTATGAATATTATAGATGGAACACGGTCCAGTAAACTGCTGCAACAGAATTGCAATACAATATCTTCCTGGTATCATTTACAAGGATACTGTCAGAGAGCAACAAACAAACAGTGAAACACAGCAAGTATAACCAAATTTCTTTACAAGTGTCAATGCCTATGGCACCATAAAACTTATTATTCTAAACATACTTACTTAAAAATTCTACATAAGTGCTCTCACGGACAGTGACACAAGCAAAATTCACACATAAACAAGTTCGGTTATAACCAGAATTAAGAAGACAAGGTAACATGAAATCAGACAAGCAACAAATGGCAAAGAAGCTGCCACTGAAATAACTTTCCTGATATTCGTTAAGAGTGATCAACATGAACATGTAATAAGAATAGAGAACATAATATGGAGTTAAAAACAATCATACAAAGAACTTACAGAAAAACACCAATGCAACATGGGGGGGGGGGGGGGGGGGGGGGAACAGAAACTATTAGTTGGAAATGGTTGAAAGAATTTCAACGAAATCTATCATGTACTTTCAAAAAGAGTGGATGGGAATTTTTGTACATCAGCTTAGTGTGATTCTTGAAAGAAACACTTGCAAGGCAAATTGTGTATCTGTATGTGACACTTTTCTAATTAGCAAAAGGCACCTTTTGGGAGCAGTGATTCCCTGATCATGTTTCACAACTAAAGCAGACTGCAGTGGGTGCCACCAGACTCAGCCCTAACCTTTCACTCAGTATTATTCTTATACTGCCTGCCAACAGATGCTATTCTTACATATCTCAACTTCTAGAGTGCCATGTATAAGTGATAGCTGACAGGACAGTCAGGTACTGCATACAACTCAAAACTGTGAGCTATACAGTTAAATCCTATAAACACTGGGGGCAGACATCTTTTTAACAATGAAAGTCCTCATACACAGAAGGTTGGGAACCTCATACAGTGTGTATCATCACATTGCCAGAGATATTATCCAACATGTAACGCTGTAGCCACATAGAATGTTCCCCAGTTTGGGAAAATTAAGGTACACCAAGTTTTACGGAGGTTACAACAAGCTTACTGAACGAAGGTGACTCACAGTCATCATATCGTTAGTGTAGTAGGCCTACTTCCATACTTCGTCAGTGCAGTACTGTCTGAGAATCCAAAAGCTATGAACAATATGGTTCCTGTAACTCGTACCAGCAAAAGGATAATGTTTTTAGAAAGAATTCAGCAGTAAATAGGACTGGAATGCTTTCTTATTATGCTGTTTCATGCTTTGCAAATGTAATAAATATTGCTGAGACTTTCAGACATGGTGTCAAATAAAATACTCAGTAATATTTCAATAATGAACATGCTTGTCATTTTCAGGCAGTTTTGTCAGCTGATGAAGGCCTTGCAGTGCTCTTCTTCTGACAGTCAACATCCTTCACTGAACTAACAGAGTTTTTAACAACATCTCATCTGAGTCAACACCCAATCCAGCAACAAAGGCAATTTCCATTTAACTGGCCTTGACCTTTGCTTTTGTGGTGCCCAGACCCCCTCTCAGATGAAAAGTCTAACTTCTTAACAAAGTATGATGCCTCCATAAGAAGAGTCATACTTATTCCTTCTGGTTGTAGCAGTTCTGACAGAAGTGAAAAAATTCATTATACATAAGTGACCACAAAGTATTCAGTTCAGAAAGAGAGACAAAGTTGAGTTGCAGATGAACTGAACTCAACCAAGCACTTATGGACAAGAATGAATGCTTTACTGGTGGGAACTTCAAATTCTCGTTTGGTAAGTTTGTACGGAATTCAAATCTCTTACTGTTGCAAACTGTAAAGAGCAAGTAACTCAGCAAAACATTCTAGTGAATTATCTGTACCAACACAAAAAGTAGCTGCTTAAGTACTGAGAGAAGAGATACCTTTGGCATGTAAAGACTGAATGATCATATACCAATTAAGAACACTCCCAAACTGCTGTGTAGAAGTCACTACCAAGAGGAGTACAAAATGCCATTTTATTTCTTTTTCCATTGATGCACTTTGTTTCTGAAAGGCATTGGCTGAGTTAGCTGAGGTTCATCAAATAATTTTATATGTTTACCCTGCCACTTTTTTTTATCTTTAGACAAGGACAGAACATGATAAAACCATTCAGTTCAAGGAAAGCAATATAATACCTATGGAAGCAAGCTACTGGCTGATGTTCATGAACTAAACTATCTGAGCAACAGGGTTAAGTAGAAAAAAGTATTAAATAATAAGAACATGGAAGTTGCATGCCATCAAACAAGGAGAAAATACTTGTCCAGATTGGAGGACCAATTCTTAAATGATGTATTCTGTGGAAGCAGCTTGAACTACAATATGACATCTATCTTGCAAATTCGTACATGATCTTCAGTATCTGTTCATTTACAGTTGGACTCTTACTGAAAAGATATTTTATATCCAAACTGCACAGAGATACAAACACAGAGAATAGTTTCCTCACTTATCACCTTTGAAGTGCTGATCCACATAAAAATTTGTCCAGCGCAATAGAAATCTCCAAAATGAATTACTATGTCAGACAATTTCTCATAATTGTAATGTTTTATTACTTGTTTCAACTTGCTCTGTATGATAGGGACTCCAAAGTAAAAATAGGTAAATAACAAAAACATCCATAATGTTTTGTGTATTGGTGATAGCTGTCATTTTAGACCCACTGGAAGTCTCCCAGCACCATTTTCATTTTTGAGGAACACAGTGAGAAGATGCATGAATAATTTTGAATTGAGTAAGAAGCACATTGTACTGCATATTAGAAGGCATTAACATGCTGAATCCTAAGATGTAATCTGGAATTAGTTGACAATGTGCATTTACGGAAGAGAATTTTTTCACTGTAACTCATGCCACAGCCTGTTAGTGTTCATCCAGGAACTAAAGAAATATATTTAAATCCAGCAATGTGCTTGAAAACTAGTGAAAAACTCTTCAGTTTATAATACTTCTTTTCAGAAAAAGCTTCAGTCACAAAGATTTTGTATGCAGATAGTGGAGATACACAGAAGTAGGGAATAGTTTACCCACAAATGATAACTGAAGTACTAATACAAACAAAAAGGATTCAGTTTAAATAAAAGTCTTCATAAAGAATTATCATGTCACTCTGGTTTTTGTAACTGTAGTATTTTATTACTCATTTCAACTTACTGTGCATTATATGGGCTCCAAATACACAAACTGATTCACATGTTTTACTTACACTCTGTGATGTACAACAATTTCAGTCGCTAGTTCATAAGAACTTTGAGGGAGACAGAAACAATAAATTGTATCTTAGGATGCCAATACAGTAACTCAGTTGTTATTTAAAACTTCGGGGGAATGTTAAGGTGAAATGTATTTACAACCATACGTTACAATGGTAATCAAATTTGTAAAAAATGTGACAGAGCTTGCTTAGGTAATACTCCCTGACCTAGATGAACACACAGGAAACTATAGAGTAAACAAGATTCAGAAGCCTGCTGTGTAAAAAGAATCTTATGCCATTTATTAGATACTTCCGTAAACCTACTGACAATCAGTGCAATTTTAGGTTACTGAACCCATTTGATAAAGCTGTTGCGGGTGACAGCTTTCACTCATGACTGCCATTGTAGGATTCTGTAATAGTTTAAGAAATGCCAATGAGTGAGTAAAAGAATTATGGAATTGGAATAAATACTCAGCCTAAATATTTGTCTACTGGAAGTGATTAAGCTTCATTAGTTATTTTTAAGTTATACAACTACTGGCTGTTTAATGCAAATAAATTTTACAGTATTCATTGTTTATTGGAATAGTGTCAACACGTGTGCATGGATACATCACTATCATGTAGCATGCTCATAAAACAATCTTGAAAAATTAGTAATAAAAATTTCAGAAAGGTCTCTCACATATTCTGAGCTCTGGCAAAGTCTTAAGCATTGTTTACACTGATAAACAGTTGCTAAGAATCCTCTTGATATTAAACTCTTTTTTTGAAGTATAAGAATGTCCCTCTTCTTTTTAAATCAATTGCTTATCAAATGCATGGCTGGCAGAAAATTCTGATGATAACATGCAAAACAGCCTGCTATGCTGTTGTCATATTTTTATCCAGTAATGTAAATGTATCTTCAAATGGTAAACAGTTCCATTTACCATCTGCAAGAGTAAGGTAAAAGTTTCTCCTTTATTTTTATGAAACAAAGTCCTTGACTAATATTATGTCAATGTAAATTTGTTTTTAATTTCATGATATCTTGTTTCTAAAGGCTTTGAATGCTTTGAAATATGCTGCAATATCTATTATGTATGTTATGATTTCTGTACCTTTACTGAATAACTTTCTTTATTCTCACTGTTCCAAAAAGAAAAGTAAGAGAACTTCAATTACACACCATACCTACAAAATGAGAGCAGGAGACCTTGGAATAGAAAAAGTATTCAGATTTTGACCACTTGTAGTTAATTTTCTCACACAATGGATGTAGTGCTGTACAACCACCTAGCAACTGCTTGCTGTGCTAGAGACAGAAACTATTAAATCACTTGAAGTTATCCATTTAAAGAGATAAACAATGTTCACATTTGTTGGAAATTATGTACATGGATCTTTCTAATCATAGCATAACTAAAAAAAAAGTCCTTTTGTAAAAGCTGGCCTGCTGTTTTAGGTATGCTGTATGCTACACCTACCATTTTCTTAAAATGCTGAGATGTTAGAAGAGTGTGCACAGAGAGCTGAAATGTTTAATTTCAACTCTGTCACCTGTCACTGTTTATGATAACCAACAATGATTTTGAATTTGTACTATGGTTTACTTGAAAGAAAACTTATAGAAGATTTAGACAATGGACTGGATGAAATGCATCAAAAAAGAAATCATAGAAGCTACTGAACAACTTTACATCTGATGTTCCTTTTACACACCATTTACATTATTATTCTTATTGATATTTGGTGTTGTGAGCTTTTAACAGCCACAGAAATTAATTTAAACTCTACATACACATACATTTTACATTTTCCACATTAAAGAGTCAATTTGTATTTACACAACTGAAAATGGCATTCAACCATGGACTTCATTTGTAAACCCACTCGGATTTGTGCTTTACAACTTTAAAATATTTTAAGATTACATGGAAGATGAAATCATTTGTAGAAAACTATTTCTTGAAATGAGTTTGTTGCATATTAATTCTTTACAAAAAATATTATACTGTTATTAAATTGAAAATCAAATACAATTAGCCATTAGGCTCTAGATACTACTACACATGGAATAGTGCAGTCTTTGGAACATTAAAACATTGCAACTTATTCCTCAGATATTATCATCAGTTTACTGAAACAGTAATTAAAATTTTGTAACAATATTTCCTTAAAAGGCTGGCGACAGAGAAACAGTTTTCTTAAAATGAAACAGAATGTAACAAATGGAAGATATGATTAAAAACAGCAATGAAGCTGTTAAATTTTTGAAATCAAATTTAAAGAATCTCATTCATTACAGTATCACATATTTACCTGTTTAAGCAATTGTCCTTGAACACACATTTCATAAACAACACAAGGTCATATGGAATTAAAAGATATTTTCACACAAACCATTTCCTGAATATACACTCCACAACCTTGGCAGCTCCATCATCCTACAACATTAATACTGGTACAACCATCAAATAAGTAGTGTAGTACATATGAATATAGTTATATTTATATAATGGCACAGGTAATGGCAGTATAGCTTTGACAATCTTGCCACTCCAACTCCTACTGATTTCCAAACAAGCCAACAACAATTCTTTTGCATCGAGCATATATGAATATGTTACAAATGGATGGTCAGCTATAGAGATACAAATTAATGTTTATCTAGGGACCAAAGCTTAATTTTGACTGTTTTGTGATGTATTCTTTAGTTACATGTCAGGATAGCCTGTACGAACAAGTAGTATTCTGCATGGTTGTGACATTAAAGTGTTTCTTCTATAGATTAAAATGAATTTTACCATCTATGAATATTTAATACCACTGAATGTCAAGACTCCCAAAATTTAAGCTTTTCACATATTTTAAAAGATATTCCCTTGTTTTTATCAGAGTTTTTAAATTTATATAAATACATGTTCAAACCTCTTAGTTATCTTTTACATGACCTTGAAACTCACATGGCTACATGGAAGGTTAGAGAAGTACATACTTCAAATGTTCAAAAAGCACTATACAGGAAGAGAATAGGTTGCAATGAAATAAATTTTTGCATTTTGGAGTTCAGTACTGATAGAGTTGCTTAAACTCTGGGAATCCACCCAGACGGATGTATTTAATTCTCTAAAGAAATAATCCATACTTTACTTGCCAAAAGCATATTCCTCTAAACATTATAGGCAGCTTTTGATTAGTTTCAGCAAGTACTGGAATATCTTGTTAACAACAGATCCGTACATTTCTCTGCTGATCAAAGCACGAACACAGTTCATTCTTTCCTTGACCACTAACTTTTTATACCTTATGCACCTTCATTTACAAGAAATAGTGCCACATTACATACAACAGATTTTCTTTAAAGTCAGTCAACGTCATATAGTAATATGTACAAAGAATGACTTTTATTCAATCCATAAATGACTGCAGTGTTCCCATAGTGACATTTGTTGTGTAGTGACACTAACCAAATTTCTTTATTTCACAAATACTTTGGTGTTTATAAATAATATCGGCATCGGCCTTATCATATGGGAAAATGCAATCAAATATGGCCAGTATTTATTCTATAACAGTAATCATGCCACTGCATATTCAATTTTTATACAGTCAACTATTATCAACAAAAAATATTTTTGAACACTTTTTGTTCTGTTGGAAAAATTATATCTATTATCTGTCATTATACATTTAATCAATGTGGCTACAGCACACAATATGTTGGAAATATTTAGTAATAAAATTGTGCAATTTGACATTCCTTCTAAAATTAATTTCACTCAGATATTAAAAAAAAAACTGAGAGAGCAATGACTTAATTCACAAAATCTCATGCACTAGAAAATTTCCTGTTTTATTTCATTGAATGATATCTAACATTGTGTAACAGTTCTACTGAAATACAGAACTACTATGAAATCTACATAAATGTTGAAAATCAAAACAGAGCACACACATTGTTATTTTGAAAAAGAAATGAAAATAGTCTACCCGAGAAAAGAAGGCATTTTGAAGTGAAAGTCATTTTAAAAAAAACACATTAATATGACTTTCTCTTGTGTTTTTATTCTTCCAAATCACTACCCAGCTTGTGCTTTCTTAAAGCACTCTCCACCATAGGAAGACATGGTTCAGTGAGTTGCTTTATTTATTGTCAACACCTCCCCACATTTCACATTTCCTTTCCTTTTTCACAGTACAGTAACAAGGCTAAAAAATATTGTAGACACTGCTTTCTGCATTTAAGTGGCATGCGTGTATTATTGCTATAATAAGCAGGAGATGTCAGAAACTCATTTTTTCTTCACACGTCATTTTCTCACTCACAGCACAAATAGTCATTTTGCAAAGTAGTTAGTTGTCATTTCACACACACTTCACTCACATGTTTGTATCAAAATGTTACGGCATCACTTAACTAAATACGCGGTTGTAAAATACACACATACCGTGTGCTAGCAATGTCTTTAGAGTGAATATCACCATTTCAACAACTGTGATGCACTTAATTCAACCTGTCAGCTGAAGGCCAGACTCCCATAGTTTGTGGGCCATTAATGGCAGTGCATTTATAGACAGGGAGGAACTTATTGTGCAAAATAAGTGCAGCACATTTTATTATGAAATCTTCATGTTTATATCTTGATTTGGGCACAAAATTGTTTCAGAAGATACGCACAGACATCCTGCATATGGAAATGTTCAGGTATAAGGGATGCACAGCACCTTTTTGAAACTACTTCTTCTTTGCTTGTGAAGATCGATGATAACCAAAAACATTTCACATACCTAAGGTAGAATCTGGGCTCAAGGGTTCCAAACTGTCTTGATCAATCTATAAAAGGAGAAAAAATTGTATACTATAACAATGACATGTTTTTCTGGTTGTAAATTTAATGTAAACATAATCATTACAAATTGGAAATTAAAGTATTGCAAGCTATATCTATCCAAATAATATCTCTAAGCTTTCAGTGTGAAAATGGAAAACCTTGGCTGAAATGTAAAGAACAGCAAGAGAAAAGACAGCCACTGCATTTTTAAGAGAGAGGAGAGAGTTTAGATTAGATTAGTTTTACTTTCATTCCAATTGATGCATTGCGAGGAGGTCCTCCAGGATGTAAAACATGTCATAAAAACAATAATGCATGACAAATATTTACAACTAAAAAAATAAGTTAATGTACCTTCCACAGGTCCCAAGTGAATATAAAATTAAAAAAAAAAAATTTTAATTTATAAGGTAATAAACATACAATGGAACTACTACAATACTTACTTACAATGAACACATTACTGCACTAAAATGGTACAGAAGTTAGATCGTACTTTACACACACACACACACACACACACACACGTACATACAAATTCAGGTGATTCTAGTGAGAAATTCATCAATGGAGTAGAAGTTGGCCACCAATAAATCATTTAGGCTTCTCTTAAACTGAATTTCATTGGTTTTTAAGCTTTTTATGGCTGCTGGCAAGTTATTGATAATGTGTATTCCTGAAAAATGCACACGTTTTTGCGCAAGAGTACGCATTATTCAGGAACACACATTTTCAATAACTTGTGTAATTCTGTGTATGTGTTCTACAGTGCACTCTGAACAACACAACTTTGACATCAAAGTTACAATATACATTTGTCTACCCATAGATATTTGAGCTTTCAAAAGCTTGCAATGCCATCTTCATCATAAGCAGGAATAAACTACTGATGTATAGGATTGTAATGTAATTTCCATTACAGGGAAACTGCGAACTTCTTTGAGATAGTTTCAAAGTATGTCTGTGACGAAAGGTGAGTCAAGATGGCACTGTCACAAGAATAGAGCTGTCAAAAGCATGGATGATTGACACAATCATTGATGCTGTTCCCTACCATGGGACAGCACTTTACTGAAGACACCTTCACCGCCATGCAGGGCAGTTTGTGTGCTTCAGAGAAGCTGAGGGCTATGCTGGCAGTAGCTCAGATACCAGCAGGGCCTCTCAAGCCCAGCAGGCCTTGACAGAGGAGCCAGATGAAGTGTGTCCCACACCATAGTACAGGGAGAACTCAAAAGGCATAGAGAAGCCAACTTTCCTATGGGAGTAAATGCTAAAAAACCCAAGTCCACCAGGATGTGGTCATGTTATGGAACAACCACAAGGGCCTCGAATAATGGAGAGACATACAGCACATGACTTCAGCAAAGGAAAAGGATGAAAGATTGGCCAATAGTAACTTAGAATATTTGAATAACCTTGAAACCTGGTAAAATTAAAGAAAGGCTGGAAGAGGTCATGAAATTTACGTACAATATTGTGGCACTACAAGAAGTGAGACGGCAAGAGCAAGGACAGATATTCCTCCATATTCTTAATTGGAAAATTAATATTTTGGATCTTCTAAAGTGACTAGGTTCAGCAACTTTTGCAATCAGAATAATTGCCAATTTTGAGGATATAGATATTAGTAAGCTAACATACTTTGCATACTTTCACTCTCTGATGTCATATGGAATAATATGTTGGGGTAACTCAATACTTAGACATAGAAAGTGGTTAGAATAATGTGTGGGGTTCATAGTTGCATATCTTGTAGGCATATTTTTAAAAGATTGGGAATTCTTACAACAGCCTCACAGTACATTTGCTCACTAATGAAATTTGTTCTTAACAACATGGGCCAGTTTAAAAACAACAGTGACACTCATGATTATAATACCAGAAAAAAAACTTACACTATCCTTTACTCAACCTATCTTTGGCATAGAAAGGGGTAAAATATGCTGCTATAAAAATTATTGACAAATTACCAGATGAAATGCAATGTCTGACAGACAGCAGTAATAGCTTCAAAAATAAACTGAAATCATATCTCCTCGACAACTCCTTCTATACCATAGATGAATAAAAAATCAAGTATCACATGTGCATTTCTTGTGCACTTGACACATTCCACATCATAATGGCTTCCATACCATGCAATTGATCAATGTAACATGCAACCAACTAACTAACTAACTCTGCTCTATTGTGGACCATAAAGAAGAACAGGTCTATATGGGACAGGATTTATAATAACAAGAGAGATTAGGAAAAGTCTTTTGGAATTTGAACTTATAAACAAAACACTCTGCAGACTGTGAATAAAAGGGAAATTCAGGAATATAATGATAATAACTGCATATACACCAACAGAGGGAAGCAGAAGAAGGAATAAAAGAATAGTTTTATGAAGACTTTAAAAGTGCATATAGTAAAGTACAAAACTATGACCTGTTGCTAGTTTTGGGAGACTTTAATGCACATGTTGGGCAAAATGAATGAGGAAAACATCAGAGAGATACACTTTACATGAAGAAAGTAATGAGAATGGAGCCATGTTATGTCAGTTCACTGCTAGAAATAATTTACTCATCAAGAATACCTGTTTTCTACACAAAAGAATACTCCTCAAAACATGGAAATCAAGTGTAAGTGAAGTAGTTAACCAAATGAACCACATGTTAGTAAAACCATGATATGCCTTGACAGTCATCTAGGTATGGGGCTGTAGGGATCCAAACTGTGATTCAGACCAATATGTTGTAAAAGCCATAGCGAGAAATAAGTTAAATGTAATACATAAAACTGTAATGGAAAGAAAAGCAAATTTGAATCTAGAAAAACTGGATGATTCCCAAACTGTAAAAATATACCCAATAAAAATTAAATGATAGAAAATCCAGGGTGGAATAATGACAACATAATGAAAAGCACAGACTGCTGCTCACCATATTGTGGAGATATTGGGTTACAGACAGGTGCAAAAAAAGAACACTAAGCAATTATGTGTTTGGCCAAAAGGATTTCATTGAATTTGACAATATACACACTTTCATGCAAAAACAACACACACACTGTCTCTGTGTGCCAAGGCCAGACTGGCAGTCTGGACTCGGTAGCCAGAGATAGTGGTCATGTGTGTGTGTAAGTTTCATTTGCATGTATGTGTGTGTATCTTGTCTAATTCAGAAGGGCTTTTGACCAAAAGCTTACTTGTTTATCAGTCTTTTTGTTGTGCCTGTCTGCGACTCAACATTTCCTCTATGTGGTGAACGGCAGTCTATCTTTTTCATAATATTGTCTTAAATAAACATTAAAGGTATCCTAACAGTGAGGAAGCAATTGGAAATCTAGGTAGATGGAAGAGGATACAAAGAAACAGTTGGGTTAGGAAGAAAGGAAGGAAATGAGTGATGTAATGACAAATGTAGACTAACAATACAACATAAAAATGTAGCAAGACTGGGAATGCTACAGAGAAAAACGAGAAGAAATGTTGTTGAGGTTTTCTGTCTGAAGACCAGTTTGATGCAACTCTCCATGTTACTCTGTCCTGTGCAAGCCACTTCATCTCTGAAAATTACTGCAACTTAATCCTTTTTAAGCTGCTTACTGTACTCGTCCATTGGTTTCCCTCTAAAACTTTTACCCCCCACACTCCCCTCCAGTACTTAATTAGTGATCCCTTGATCTCTCAGTTAGTGTCCTATCAACCAGTTGCTTCTTTTAGCCAAGTTCTGCCACAAATTTCTTTTCTCCCCAATTCTGTTCAGTATCTCCTCATTGGTTACGCACTTCACACATCTAATCTTCAGAATTTTCTGTAGCACCACATTTCAAAAGCTTCTGTTCTTGTCTTGTTTTAACTGTTGTCGCCCATGTCTCACTTCCTTCCATAGCTACATTCCAGACAAGTACCTTCAGAAAAGACTTTCTAATGCTTAAATCTATCATTTTAATTGAATCATCTGTCAGTTCTTGATGAAACATATAAATTAACTAAACAATCGCTATTTTTAGCCTTGTGTCAAAATTTATTAGTAACGTTATTGCACAACCTAGGTTTCGAGTTATAAGCCTGATTTCAAGTACATTACTGATTCCCAAAGGTGAGAATGTACACATAAACATGATGACAAGGCAAAGATAATCTCAACTTTTTAAGGTATTGATCCACAGTTTAATGTACAATTACAACAATTACTATTTTTTAACAAATTACACACATTATTACACATTCACCAATTATACTACAGTGACCGTACTAAAGTTATGCATCAGCCGAGATATTTTTAACTACAATGGACTGGGGCCCAAAGTTTTGCTTCTATCCTGGGGTTGTGATCTCATGTAAAAGAGATGAATAACTGAATTGGGTTTGCTCATTTAATAATAGGTGTGGGGATATACCCACCTGTTTTTTTTAATTTCTAAGATTTATAATTGGTCAAATTTGGCCCCCTTTTCCTCTGTGTGTAGGACTTGTGCATCTATTGTGTATTTATGATTAGTGTTCAGGCAATGTTCTGCAAAGGCCGAACCAGGCTTCCTCATTCTCCAGCTTCTGTGGTGTTCCTTAAGTTACAGATTGCCCTCCCCATCTGCCCAATGTAACAAGACTGACTCTCATGGCATGTGATTTTATAAACCCCACTTTTTGTGATAGCTGGTTGTTTGTCTTTTGCATTGAACAAAAAACTACCTATTGTCCAAGAGACATAGAAAAACACTGAGAAACCCTTCGCCTACAAGATGTTACTTATGCTATGTGACATTTTCCATATAAAAGGTAATCTGCACCATTTCTTTTCCTGTTTGTCTGTGTTTTTCATTGGGGACAGTAGGGACATGGCTTGCTTCTTCATCTTTTTAGCTAAAATTTTGTAATTGGTGTTGGGGTCAAATTCATTATTTATGGCTACTGTTTTTATTGTATTAAGTTCCTGGTCAAAGTCTTCTTGGGACATAGGGACAGAAAGGAGACGGTGGATCATGTGATGGAATGCTGCTTGTTTTTAGGTTGTTAGATTTTGGGAGGAAGCTGGGATGAAAGTGTCAGTGAAAGACTCTTTTCAGTAAATTTTAAATTTATGGTTACTGTCTTCTATCTTCAAGCTAATGTCCAGGAAATTTATGTTGCCCTTATTCCCTCAACATCACCTATTTTAATCTGACTACATTCCATTACCCTTGTTTTGCTTAATAATGTTCATCTCATGTCCTCCTTTCAAGACACTCATCATTCCATTCAGATGCTCCTCCAGGTCCTTTGCTGTCTCTGGCAGAATTACAACGCCATCAGCAAACCTCAAAGTTTTTATTCTTTCTCTCTGAACTTTAATTATTTCTCCATATTTTTCTTTTGTTTCCACTGCTGCTCAATGTACAGATTGAATAACATCAGAGATATGCTACAACACTGTCCTGCTTCCCTCCAGTGTAATGCCCCAGTTTAGAAGACAATTAAAGGATTAGCTTCTGGAAAAATCTTTTTCACTCTCTTAATGAATTCTTTAATGCATAACTTAGATGTGACACATTGTACTTGTAATATTTGCTATTACCACTTTGTAATGGAACACAATAACGTATGTTAGAACAGAAATTTTTGCTCGGGCTAATGTTGTTGTTGTTGTGGTCTTCAGTCCTGAGACTGGTGTGATGCAGCTCTCCATGCTACTCTATCCTGTGCAAGCTTCTTCATCTCCCAGTACTTACTGCAACCTACATCCTTCTGAATCTGCTCAGTGTATTGATCTCTTGGTCTCCCTCTACGATTTTTACCCTCCACGCTGCCCTCCAGTGCTAAATTTGTGATCCCTTGATGCCTCAAAACATGTCCTTGGAAAAATCTTTTTCACTCTCTTAATGAATTCTTCTAGAGTCAGAACTTATAAAATTTCAAACAATGGATAATCCAGGATGGAATGTAACAGTATTATGAAAAGGATGTTGCTACTCATCATATAGCAGAGATGCTGAGTCGCAGACATGCACAACAAAAAGACTGTCACAAAATAAGCTTTTGTTGGCCTATCTGCGACTCAGCATCTCTGCTACATGGTGAGTAGCAACTATCCTTTTCACAACTTATAAAATTTGGCAGTCAACCTATAATATGTGAAATATATGCACTAATAAAGAAAAGCATGCCTGAGGACTGGAAAACTTGAATAACGTGCCCTATATGCAAGAAAGAAGAAAACTTAGCTTGTGAAATTGAATACAGGAGAAAGATACTCAGAGAAATACCAATATAGCTTCCAGTCAGATAGAGGTACTTCTGATCAGTTGTTTATTATTAGACATATAATGGACAAATTTTATGTACGTGAAATTGATCACTTTCTGTTAGTTGATTTTAGAAAAGCTTTTGATAGTGTTAACCTGTCAGCTATACATATAGCACTAAAAGAATTAGGCATCTGTAAGAAGCTAAGAAGATTACCTGAATACCAATGAAAGACACAAAGGCAAAAGTAAAGGTGAATAACAAAATGATTTACAAATGGAATGAAGCATCATGATGGTGTCTCCTACAGTCCTGATTAATTTAGCACTGCATAGTTTAATACACTAAACAGACAAGAGAGGGACAAGTGACTAAAATATATATAGTAAATATTGAATTATAAAGTTGAACTGAAAATATTCATTTAAAGCCTGATGTGAAAATAACTGAAACTGAAACCTTGCACCATGCTATCACAAACTACAGATAATATTGATGCAGTTTTCTTGGTTTATCTTCAGAGTGATAGCCTCATCTTGAAGCAATATTTCAACAAATTTCCTACATGTCATTCGTATCTTTAAATGGTGAATATGAAATTTTCAAAGCTTTGCTGTTACTCAGCTGACAACATGGGAATATTTAATCAGTGAACTTTGCAATAAGAGCACACATTCTCAAACATAGTTAATATACATATTCACATAAGAGCTTCATGAAATGAGGCCATTTGGACATGGTGAGGTAACTGATGGCCTTTGTATCAGATTATATTATATTATATTGCTTAAGAGCTTAACAACAAATCTGAAACAATGTATATAAATAAATTATAACAAGACTGAAATAACAGAAAAACAACATACAGAAAAGAAAATAGTAACAATTAACATTGAAATCATAGAACCAACAGATTTATTGTTTGTTTCATCCTCATAATTAGATTAGCATAATTACCTCTTCCTCGTGATGTGAATGACCATTATGATTACTGGAGGTGGTTTCTTTCTCTTTATCTTCTGCTTCAATGAGATTTGTTACAGATGATGTGAACTGCTCTACATCTGGCAGGGAATACTCTTGCAGCAGCCGAACACTCTGTTCATTCTATACAAGAGAAGCAATAAAAGAGTAGTTATTCACCATGCGAGCAGAACTAAACAATATTTTTTACTGCTTAGAAATGTGGGAGATGAATAAAAAGCAAGACTGGACAAAAGGGGTAAACTGATTGTGTGATAAAACTGAAATGAAGGTAATCAAATGTGAATGCTAAAATCATATTATCTCTGAATGAAGCAGCTGTGAATAAAGAATCATTAACATGAACGGGATCAACAATATTACACAAAACGTGAAACAATTTTGAACTTTTAAGAAGGAACTTTTCTTCACATATGATCAACAATCCTGTGCAATACATTCCAACCTAAAGTATAACCTCCAGGAATGACGAACAAATCAAGGACAGAAGTTAATAGATTGACAAAATGCTTACAAACTGCTTCTACAGGCTGTGTGAGCTATTAGGTTTGTGCATAAGTTCATAGAGTTTTTTTGTTTTGCATGTTGATATTCTGAGTTGCTATGGGTTCGTGGCAGCTATCAACCAAGTCGTGTATCAACATCTTTGTTTTTCAAGCTCTTTGTGAGCAGCCTGTAGTCACACACAGAATGGTACACACATGTGTATGGAGAATCAACAAGATGTGTATATCTCTTTATATGAGCTTCAGACCAATAAAATAGTGCTTATTACATGTGGAATAGTATACATCATTGGATCTGGCAATCCTACAACACTAAACTCATATTGGTGACCCCGAATTTATTCACGAGTGCTACATTGAACTCTCATTCCATTGTGCAGTACACAATGGATCACTTGCCACCCACTGCACAGCACATGAGCCAACTAGATTTTCCAATAGATGCTCCGGCATCATTTTCCTATCATCCACTTTGTGTTCAGAATAGTTCGATGCAGAAAATCATATTATCTCTGAATGAAGCAGCTGTGAATAAAGAATCATTAACATGAACGGGATCAACAATATTACACAAAACGTGAAACAATTTTGAACTTTTAAGAAGGAACTTTTCTTCACATATGATCAACAATCCTGTGCAATACATTCCAACCTAAAGTATAACCTCCAGGAATGACAAACAAATCAAGGACAGAAGTTAATAGATTGACAAAATGCTTACAAACTGCTTCTACAGGCTGTGTGAGCTATTAGGTTTGTGCATAAGTTCATAGAGTTTTTTTGTTTTGCATGTTGATATTCTGAGTTGCTATGGGTTCGTGGCAGCTATCAACCAAGTCGTGTATCAACATCTTTGTTTTTCAAGCTCTTTGTGAGCAGCCTGTAGTCACACACAGAATGGTACACACATGTGTATGGAGAATCAACAAGATGTGTATATCTCTTTATATGAGCTTCAGACCAATAAAATAGTGCTTATTACATGTGGAATAGTATACATCATTGGATCTGGCAATCCTACAACACTAAACTCATATTGGTGACCCCGAATTTATTCACGAGTGCTACATTGAACTCTCATTCCATTGTGCAGTACACAATGGATCACTTGCCACCCACTGCACAGCACATGAGCCAACTAGATTTTCCAATAGATGCTCCGGCATCATTTTCCTATCATCCACTTTGTGTTCAGAATAGTTCGATGCAGTTTACAAATACACCAGCTAGCTGTACTCAACAGGACAGTGCTTCTACATTCCCACAGCCATGTGTGATGGCATCAAGTATGAACAATAACTTTTAATTATCCTACATGAATGAGCCATTGTGTGGCAGTGTCCCATACCAATAGAACATTTTTCATACACAAAACTTCAGATGCGAACATTTTATGTTGAATATGAACTTTTTATATGTTCTGAGTGCTCAACAATGGCCGACACAATGTGCTCAAACACCAATGACTATGTTTACAAATTTCCCAAGTGCCAGTGTGAACTTTCCACCCGTGTCAGTGGTGATACAAATTGAGCCGGACATTCAGGACAGGAAACTTCATGTTTATCCTGGATCTCCGGATTTTGCACCAGCCCCCATTACCCCCCCCCCCCCCCCTCTCCCCCACCACGCTACCAGCATCTGCTTTACGAGTGTTTCTGATGCCTCATTTGTCATGTGTGTTCCAAAAATGATATGTGATTTTAACAATTTCAATGCACCTCTAGTGGAGGTGCCCGGAAACTGCACTCTGTCGTTTTCTGCACATTGTTCGACTATGGTCGACTCTTCCTCTACACCTGTTGGCGTTACTCTGTTGAATGCCTGACTCATTGGTTTCTCGACCGTGGTTGAGCCAGCTGCTCCTACCATGTCGCTGACAGAGTCATGATCTGGTACACCACTACTGCACCTGAGCCAGTTATGCTGCTGAGCTACAGACAAGGAGTGACAGTTTCTGACAAACCATTATGCTAAGACTTTCCCATCTGTTGGCCTAATCTACCACCCATTCACAAGGAACACTCACACACATGGTTTGCCTTGGTCGGCCATGTCCTGTAGCTACATGGCGTCGCTGACGACAACTCTAAATCCCTTTGCTTACTATGTCACCTCCACGATGAACCGCATCTCATCTGCGATATTATGGCTTCACCTCCCGCTACAGACAAATATGCTTTTGCCTGACACACCATCCTCGAGTGCCTAACCAGATCTACAGAGGAAGCTATCCACCTCATCATCAGTCACGAGTCACTAGGTTCTACATCCCCATCACACCTCTGGTGTCATCTCCATGCTACGATTGACACACATCATATGCCGGACACTACACTTCAGACCATCTGGTTGCTCAAACTTCCTCGGGAAGTTCAAATTCACCTTGTCCATCTAACTTCGGCTCCACTGGATGCTAAACTGAAGATTGCAGACCAGGTTTACAACATCTTGCCACCCCCACATACCCCCTCGTGGGGACCTTCAGGCCTCAGGAGATGGCACATCTGTGCTGCAGTTTCCATCATTCGGTAAAGAGTGCACATGACTCACTCCACGCATGCGCACGGACCCAATGCTGCCTGGCAACCACTGCCGTAACTCCTCTCCTACCAGCTCTACTGCAGCACTGCCATCGGAGGAATCTACAAACATGAACCACTCCACTTACGCTTCAGCCTCAGGCAGCTTGACGCATGATGCTAAGCACCATTCTGCTCAGTGTTATTTCCATTCCTGCTTCGGCAACGCAGCTAAGAAATGTCATTCCCCATGCATGTTTCCAAACTAATATTGTGACCCCACTCAGGAGCTATGGGGCACGTTGCATCACACAGATGCCTGTCTCTTAATACATGTACATGAAAGACACAGTGTCTTGTCTTTCATTTCTAGTCAACATGGGGTCAGTGTCATACCTTTGTCTGCAGGTATTAAATTTGAGCATCAACCTTGCCCCCCCCCCCCCCCCCACTTTGAGCTATCAATAACTCCTTGATCCAATCCCAAGGCATAACTAATTTAAACCTTCAACTGCAGGACATTAATACTCCCTTACAGTGGACATCCATTATTACTGATGTGGATGAACCCATGTTCGGGGTAGATTTTCTCTTAGCCCATGCTCTTTCACCTATCCTATAATGAGGTACACCAATCTTTAACTCAGTAGACCATACCACCGGTTACGGTATTTCTTCCCTCTCATCTGAGAGCGCCACTCTATTGTGTGACCTAGCTGAAGCCACCGTTGCAGTGCTCTCTCTTAAATCACACAACAATGAGCTTCAGGACAGCAATGAAGCCCTCCGCTTACACATCGCTGCCATGCAAGCCAAGCTCACAGACGCTCATTAGCAAGTCACCAGCAGTCACACATGGCCACAGCCCCAGCCCCCACTCCGCCTCCTCGCACGCACTGCCGATGTCGCGTGACTTTTCTACTTCCTGACAGAAACTGTGTTCGCAACACCACCAAGTACCCCACTGAGATCCATGACAAGGACTACCAGTGGATCACTGCCACTGCTGCTGATCCATCAGCCTGGGACATACAAGTGTGTGCATTACATTACTTCATCAGGTGTGGATCCATCCTCCCTGTCGGTGTTTGCAATCAACAACGGTACTGTCCATAGAATCAGTACCATGGAAGGTCCATTGGTGTGCGCAAAGGCTAGGCATTTAAACCGGGAAAATCTTAAACACATCAATGCAGTTATTCAGGAACTTTCAGACAGTAAGACTATTCGCTCTTCTTCTAGTAGTTGGTCGTCACCCATTCATTTGGTGCCTATGAAAGATGACAATTTCCACCTCTGCAGTGACTGTCAGGCGCTTAGCACCAGAAAAATTTTAGATAATTATCCAATCCCAAATATTCAAGATTTTGCTTCCCAACTGCACAGGGCAAAAATTTTCAGTGTAATCGACTGTCACAAGGTGTACTTGATACAACATAAAAGACAACTAGAGAGGCAGATAAAATGATCCAGCAATCCTCACTTGAGACAAACACAGGACAGACTGGACGATCACATAAAATGTATCATCTCAACCTTCCAACAATGAGAATGTGACAAAACTTACTCTCGACTCAAATACACATACAGAGGCAAGTTCTGGAATCAGTTTAAAACACTGACAGGATAAAAACAGACCACCACCAATACACTAATAATGAACAGTCAGCTGACGAAGGAGAAACAGCAACAGGCAGACATTTTTAAAGAGGTCTTGCAACAGGAAGTTTTCTCATTTCTAGAGAATAACAACTTCGACAAGGTGTTTAGACAGTCTACAAATCTTCTGCTGGCGCAAGTACTCACAACACTTAGAGCAGACACAGAAAGCAACCATCCCTTCGCCAAACCAATAACTGATGATGAAATAATAGATGAAATCCTAACAGGATGAAACTCTGCTCCCAGACAAAATGACATAAGATGAAGCCATTTGAGGAAGCACCCCTCCCTGCCCTTATTCCCATCCTCTCCTTACTATTTAACTACTGCCTTGACACCAAGATCCTCCAAACCAGCTGGAAGATGAGCAGAACCATTACAATAAGCCTGACATGCCATGAACTGATTTGTGATCTTACAGGCCAATTTCTCTTCAAGACATGTTAGGGAAAACCTCGGAAAGAATAATAACAGTCATATTAAGGACATATGTAGAGACTAAAGACTTCCTAAGGCTACCATAGCAGGAATTCCACCAATAACTCCCTATTCAAGCTACCCAATGGAGTCACTTAGGGCTTTAAGATTGGGAAGTGCATATTTGCAGTCTTCCTAGATATCAAATGTGCTTTCAATCAACTGTCGCACAATGGCCTACTCTGTAAGCTGTGCCAACTGGAGATTACAACAAAAATGGGCTCCATTATCAAAAAATACTTAACATATAGGGTTGTAGGGTCAATTTTTCGACCTTGGTATCACATTTATTCACCCCACAAGCAGGTGACCCCCGATGTGGCATCCTGTCACTGCTACTGTACGTGCTGTACGCAGTAGGCATCCACCACCTGTCCCCATCCCCACAATAGCCCCAGATAAGACAGATGTGCTATATGTAGATGATACCACATACTGGTGCACCTCTCTAAGAATGACCATAACAAAGAGAAAGACGGAGATATACCTAAGATGACTGGAAGGCTGGGTGCAGAAATGGAGAATCAGGCCAAACCTAACAAAAACACATATAACACTCTTCTGGCACAGACATATGACCAAGAAAAGACAGCAAAATGATGCAGTCATACAACTGACATTCTGGGACTCATCACTGAGGCTTGCCAGCATTACCAGGACTATCAGCATGATCCTTGACAGACATATGAACAGGAGCACGTATCTAAACTACCTTCTAGACAAGACAAGGAAATGACAAGGACTATTATGACAAGTACAGGGACACTTTCACTGCCTAGTGTTGAAACAACAATTCACACAAATCCTTCATCAGACCTGTTCTATGATATGCCAGCACCCCCCTAGGAGGAATATCAAATGCAGTGGTTAAGCAACTGTATCAGACAGAAAGAAAATGGCTCCATAATTTCTCATGACTACCACAAATGACACCAAGCAACACACTTTATGATTTAGTGAATGTAAAAACACTACCAATCGAACAATGAAATTAAGTGTGAATTACAAAAGACACATGCTAACAAAATGACCAGACATGGAAGACCTAGAATTCTTCCTCCTCAATCCTTGGGCACATCTAATCACGTATGTCACTCATTTCTGATTATTTTAATTGGTTTTAATTATGCCTCAAACCTCTTTTGGTTTCCTCCCATGTTTCCATAAAACCTTTTTTAACTGCTGTTAACTCATCCAATACTTACGGTTACAACAACAATTTTGCTACCTATCATCATTTTCCCCTCATGAACCAAGGACGTT
This sequence comes from Schistocerca americana, assembly GCF_021461395.2. Taxonomy (NCBI): domain Eukaryota; kingdom Metazoa; phylum Arthropoda; class Insecta; order Orthoptera; family Acrididae; genus Schistocerca; species Schistocerca americana. The sequence goes on from NC_060123.1 coordinate 149,532,695, forward strand.
GCCTTTGGTGGGGAGGCTTGTGTACCTCAGTGATACAGATAGCTGTTCCATAGGTGCAACCACAACAAGGGGGTATCTGTTAAGAGGCCAGACAAATGTGTGGATTCTGAAGAGGGGCAGCAGTCTTTTCAGTAGTTTCAGGGGCAACAGTCTGAATGACTGACTGATCTGGCCTTGTATCATTAACCAAAATAGCCTTGCTGTGCTGGTACTGCGAACAGCTGAAACCAAGGGGAAACTACAGCCGTAATTTTTCCCAAGGGCATGCAGCTTTACTGTATGATTAAATGATGATGGCATCCTCTTGAGAAAAATATTCCAGAGGTAAAATAGTCCCCAATCGGATCTCTGGGTGGGGACTACTCAGGAGGACTGTGCTATAAATACAAAATCAAATATGGGTAACGCAGGGGTAGATTTAATAATGAATAAAAAAATAGGAGCATGGGTAAGCTACTATGAACAGTGCAGTGAACACATTAGTGTAGCCAAGATAGAAGCAAATCCCATGCCTACCACAGTAGTACAAGTTTATATGCCAACTAGCTCAGCAGATGATGAAGAGATTGAAGAAATGTATGATGAGATAAAAGAAGTTATTCAGATAGTGAACGAAGACGAAAATTTAATAGTCATGGGGGTCTGGAATTCGATAGCAGAAAAAGGAAGAGAAGGAAAAATAGTAGGTGAATTTGGAATGGGGGTGAGGAATGAAAGAGGAAGCCACCTGGTAGAATTTTGCAAAGCGTATAACTTAATCATAGCTAACACTTGGTTTAAGAATCATGAAAGAAGGTTGTACACTCCTGGAAATTGAAATAAGAACACCGTGAATTCATTGTCCCAGGAAGGGGAAACTTTATTGACACATTCCTGGGGTCAGATACATCACATGATCACACTGACAGAACCACAGGCACATAGACACAGGCAACAGAGCATGCACAATGTCGGCACTAGTACAGTGTATATCCACCTTTCGCAGCAATGCAGGCTGCTATTCTCCCATGGAGACGATCGTAGAGATGCTGGATGTAGTCCTGTGGAACGGCTTGCCATGCCATTTCCACCTGGCGCCTCAGTTGGACCAGCGTTCATGCTGGACGTGCAGACCGCGTGAGACGACGCTTCATCCAGTCCCAAACATGCTCAATGGGTGACAGATCCGGAGATCTTGCTGGCCAGGTTAGTTGACTTACACCTTCTAGAGCACGTTGGGTGGCACGGGATACATGCGGACATGCATTGTCCTGTTGGAACAGCAAGTTCCCTTGCCGGTCTAGGAATGGTAGAACGATGGGTTCGATGACGGTTTGGATGTACCGTGCACTATTCAGTGTCCCCTCGATGATCACCAGTGGTGTACGGCCAGTGTAGGAGATCGCTCCCCACACCATGATGCCGGGTGTTGGCCCTGTGTGCCTCGGTCATATGCAGTCCTGATTGTGGCGCTCACCTGCACGGCGCCAAACACGCATACGACCATCATTGGCACCAAGGCAAAAGCGACTCTCATCGCTGAAGACGACACGTCTCCAGTCGTCCCTCCATTCACGCCTGTCGCGACACCACTTGAGGCGGGCTGCACGATGTTGGGGCATGAGCGGAAGACGACCTAACGGTGTGCGGGACCGTAGCCCAGCTTCATGGAGATGGTTGCGAATGGTCCTCGCCGATACCCCAGGAGCAACAGTGTCCCTAATTTGCGGGGAAGTGGCGGTGCAGTCCCCTACAGCACTGCGTCGGATCCTACGGTCTTGGCGTGCATCCGTGCGTCGCTGCGGTCCTGTTCCAGGTCGACGGGCACGTGCACCTTCCGCCGACCACTGGCGACAACATCAATGTACTGTGGAGACCTCACGCCCCACGTGTTGAGCAAATCGGCGGTACGTCCACCCGGCCTCCCGCATGCCCACTATACGCCCTCGCTCAAAGTCCGTCAACTGCACATACGGTTCACGTCCACGCTGTCGCGGCATGCTACCAGTGTTAAAGACTGCGATGGAGCTCCGTATGCCATGGCAAACTGGCTGACACTGACGGCGGCGGTGCACAAATGCTGTGCAGCTAGCGCCATTCGACGGCCAACACCGCGGTTCCTGGTGTGTCCGCTGTGCCGTGCGTGTGATCATTGCTTGTACAGCCCTCTCGCAGTGTCCGGAGCAAGTATGGTGGGTCTGACACACCGGTGTCAATGTGTTCTTTTTTCCATTTCCAGGAGTGTATATGTGGAAGAGGCCTGGAGACAGTGGAAGGTTTCAGATAGATTATATAATGGTAAGACAGAGATTTAGGAACCAGGTTTTAAATTGTAAGACATTTCCACGGGGCAGATGTGGACTCTGACCACAATCTATTGGTTAAGAACTGTAGATTAAAGCTGGAGAAACTGCAAAAAGTTGGAAATCTAAGGATATGGGAGCTGGATGAACTGAAAGAACCAGAGGTTGTAGAGAGTTTCAGAGAGAGCATTAGGAAACAATCGACAAGAACAGGAAAGAAATACAGCAGAAGAAGAATGGGTAGCTTTGAGAGATGAAATAGGGATCAAGTAGGTAAAGAAAATGAGGGCTAGTAGAAATCCTTGGGTACCAGAAGAGATATTGAATTTAATTGATGAGAGGAGAAAATATAAAAATGCAGTAAATGAATCAGGCAAAAAGGAATACAAATGTCTCAAAAATGAGATCGACAGGAAGAGCAAAATGGCTAGGCATGGATGGCTAGAGGACAAATGTAAGGATGTAGAGGCATATATCACTAGGGGTAAGATAGATACTGTCAACAGGAAAATTAAAGAAACCTTTGGAGAAAAGAGAACCACTTCTGTGGATATTAAGAGCTCAGATGGAAAATCAGTTCTAAGCAAAGAAGGGAAAGCAGAAAGGTGGAAGAAGTATATAAAGGGTCTATACAAGGGCAATGTACTTGAGGGCAGTATTATGGAAATAGAAGAGGATGTAGGTGAAGATGAAGTGGGATATATGATACTGCGCGAAGAATTTGACAGAGCACTGAAAGACCTAAGTCAAAACAAGATCCCAGGAGTAGACAACATTCCATTGGAACTACTGGTAGCCTTCGGAGAGCCAGTCCTGACAAAACTCTACCATCTGGCGAGCAAGATGTATGAGACAGGCAAAATACCCTCAGACTTCAAAAAGAATATAATGATTTCAATCCCAAAGAAAGCAGGCGTTGACAGATGTGAAAATTACCAAACTATCAGTTTAATAAGTCACGGCTACAAAATACTGACACAAATTCTTTACAGACGAATGGAAAAACTGGTAGAAGCCGACCTTGGGGAACATCAGTTTGGATTCCATAGAAATGTTGGAACACGTGAGGCAGTACTGGCACTATGACTTATCTTAGAAGATAGATTAAGGAATGGCAAGCCTACGTTTGTAGCATTTGTAGACTTGGAGAAAGCTTTTGACAATGTTATCTGGAATACTCTCTTTCAAATTCTGAAAGTGGTAAGGGCCAAAATACTGGGACCGAAAGGCTATTGACAATTTGAACAGAAACCAGATGGCAGTTTATAAGAGTAGATTGGCATGAAAGGGAATCAGTCATTGGGAATGGAGTGAGACAGGATTGTGGCCTATCCCCAATGTTATTCAATCTATACAATGAGCAAGCAGTAAAGGAAACAACAGAAAAATTTGGAGTAGGAAGTAAAATCCTTGAAGAAGAAATAAAAAACTGTGAGGTTTGCCGATGACATTGTAATTCTGTTAGAGACAGCAAAGGACCTTGAACAGTATTTGAATGGAATGAACAGTGTCTTGAAAGGAGTATATAAGAGGAACATTCCCAAAAGCAAATCGAGGATAATGGAATGTATTCTAACTACATCAGGTGATGCTGAGGGAATTAGGTTAGGAAATGAGACACTTAAAGTAGTAGATGAGTTTTGCTATTTGGGGAGCAAAATAAATGATGATGGTCAAAGTAGGGAGGATATAAAATGTAGACTGGCAGTGGCAAGGAAAGGGTTTCTGAAGAAGAGGAGTTTGTTAACATCGAATATAGATTTAAGTGTCAGGAAGTCTTTTCTCAAAGTATTTGTATGGAGTGTAGCCATGTATGGAAGTGTAACATGGACAATAAATATTTTAGATGAGAAGAGAATAGAATCTTTCAAATGTGGTGCTACAGAACAATTCTGAAGATTATATGGGTGTATCATGTAACTAATGAGGAGGTACTGAATAGAATTGGAGAGAAGAGGAATTTGTGGCACAACTTGTCTACAAGAAGGGACACTAGGTTAGTAGGCCATGTTCCGATGCATCAGGGTGTCACCAATTTAGTATTGGAGGGCAGTGTGGAGGGTAAAAATCGTAGAGGGAGACCAAGAGATGAATACATTAAGCAGATTCAGAAGGATGTAGGGTGCAGAAGTTACTTGGAGATGAAGAAGCTCGCGCAGGATAGAGTAGCAAGGAGACTGCATCAAACCAGTCTCTGGGCTAAAGACCACAAAAACAACAACTCATCACTTATTATATGAAGGGCTTATTTCAATAGTGGTACAAGTCCATTTTTGTTCATATTGAGATACAGTGTCCTAAAGTTAAATGAGCACTGAAAAATCTGCAGTTGAGATACCAGAAATATTCAAGCATATGGCTTATTGCTAGAGATGAACCTTTCTTTCTGTTTGTTTGGCTCATTCATTTCAGAAGCATTACAGACAGAAAAGTGGAGGTAATGGACTTGTACCACTATTGAAATAAGTGTTCTATGTTCTTTGTGTTGATTTTATTTCCTATTTTCCTTATTAACATCACACCTTTGATGATTTATTATTTCAAAATATTCCGTATCTATAATTGTACTCTCATTACATTAACAATGAAGATGAAATTAATGTTAAGCTGCTCAAAATGAATCAAGAGCACTATTTTTAAAGAAATTGTATTAAAGAAATAACAGTTGTTAAACTCCTATTGGCTAAGAAGTGCTGAGCAATCATGGGTAGTAGTCTGCCATCCCCCCCCCCTCCCCCGCCCACAAAGGTTCCGAATGAAAAGTGCTAAAAAATAATAATAATAATAATTTATTATTATTTGATGTTGATGTTTCATTGATGGTTCACACGCTGACACTTGTTGATGGCCCAGCAATCTGCAGAAGGGTTGCACTTCTGTCATATTGGACAATTCTTGTCTGTCATCATTGGTCCCATTCTTGCAGGATATTTTTCCAGCCACAGCAATGTCAGAGATTTGATGTTTTAGCAGATTCCTAATATTCACAGTACACCCATGATATGATCATATGGGAAATCACCACTTCATCACTACCTCAGAGATTCTGTGTCCCATTGCTCATGCACTGACTATCACACCACACTCAAACACACTTAAATCTTGATAACCTTCCATTGTAGTAGCAATTACTGATCTAAAAAATGCGCCAGACACTTGTTGTCTTATATAGGTGAGCTAAACTTAGCTCAAAGATTTTTGCACTAAGAGCCATTTCTCATTTTTGAATGAGAAATAATGCTACTGTCATATTTTGTGTATTTCCATTCTACACTCTCATGCAGTATAATATTCTGGGGAAACACTGCTAGAGTTGAAAAAGTCTTCAAACTTGAGAAATGAGCAGTGAGACCAATATGTGGGGTCTCTAACATGATGCCCTGCAGGGACCTCTTCAGGTCTCTTAGTATATTTACTGATACTCACTGATTATGTTTCCAGACAATAAAAAGGTATAATTTTGGTATAATTGTGACATTCACAACTACAGCACAAGACAGATGAAAAATTTCCACTAAAGCTCTACTACTCTGACGAGGATACACACAGGTGTTGAAGAATCAGGTATAAATGTATACAATAAGCTGCTGATTAATATAAAAAAGCAAATTAATAATGTACATATATTCAAAAGGAAATAAAAAAAATTCCTCATAGAACAAGCTTTTTATAAAATAAATGAATTCATAGAGTTATAAGGCACCTTTTAACGTAAGAGTAGAGAAAACCACTTAGCTAAAACCACAGTTGTAAAAGAGAAAATGTGATACTTAATGTCATGAACATAGCATTTTGAATTTTAATTCAAGTTATAATGATAAAACGTTGTTGTTGTTGTGGTCTTCAGTCCTGAGACTGGTTTGATGCAGCTCTCCATGCTACTCTATCCTGTGGAAGCTTCTTCATCTCCCAGTACCTAATGCAACCTACATCCTTCTGAATCTGCTTGGTGTATTCATCCCTTGGTCTCCCTCTACGATTTTTACCCTCCACACTGCCCTCCAATACTAAATTAGTGATCCCTTGATGCCTCAGAACATGTCCTACCAACCGATCCCTTCTTCTAGTCAAGTTGTGCCACAAACTTCTCTTCTCTCCAATTCTATTCAACACCTCCTCATTAGTTATGTGATCTACCCATCTAATCTTCAGCATTCTTCTGTAGCACCACATTTCAAAGGCTCCTATTCTCTTCTTGTCCAAACTATTTATCATCCATGTTACACTTCCATACATGGCTACACTCCATACAAATACTTTCAGAAACGACTTCCTGGCACTTAAATCTATACTCGATGTTAACAAATTTCTCTTCTTCAGAAACACTTTTCTTCCCATTGCCAGTCTACATTTTATATCCACTCTACTTAGATCATCATCAGTTATTTTGCTCCGCAAATAGCAAAACTCCTTTACTTCTTTAAGTGTCTCATTTCCTAATCTAATAACCTCAGCATCACCCGACTTAATTCTACTACATTCCATTATCCTCGTTTTGCTTTTGTTTATGTTTATCTTATATCCTCCTTTCAAGACACTATCCATTCCGTTCAACTGCTCTTCCAAGTCCTTTGCTGTCTCTGACAGAATTACAATGTCATCGGCGAACCTCAAAGTTTTTATTCCTTCTCCATGAAATTTAATACCTACTCAAAATTTTTCTTTTGTTTCCTTCACTGCTTGCTCAATATACAGATTGAATAACATCGGGGAGAGGCTACAACCCTGTCTCACTCCCTTCCCAACCACTGCTTCCCTTTCATGCCCCTCGACTCTTGTAACTGTCATTTGGTTTCTATACAAATTGTAAATAGCCTTTCACTCCCTGTATTTTACCCCTGCCACCTTTAGAATTTGAAAGAATTTTCCTGTAGGCAGTATCTATCTTACCCCTAGTGAGATAAGCCTCTACATACTTATATTTATCCTCTAGCCATCCATGCTTAGCCATTTTGCACTTCCTGTTGATCTCATTTTTGAGACGTTGGCATTCCTTTTTGCCTGATTCATTTACTGCATTTTTATATTTTCTCCTTTCATCAATTAAATTCAATATTTCTTCTGTTACCCAAGGATTTCTACTGGCCCTCGTCTTTTTACCTACTTGATCCTCTGCTGCCTTCACTACTTCATGCCTCAAAGCTACCCATTCTTCTTCTACTGTATTTCTTTCCCCCATTCCTGCCATTTGTTCCCTTACGCTCTCCTTGAAACTCTGTACAACCTCTGGTTTAGTCAGTTTATCCAGGTCCATCTCCTTAAATTCCCACCTTTTTGCAGTTTCTTCAGTTTTAATCTACAGTTCATAGCCAATAGATTGTGGTCAGAGTCCACATCTGCCCCTGGAAATGTCTTACAATTTAAAACCTGATTTCTAAATCTCTGTCTTACCATTATGTAATCTATCTGAAATCTATCAGTATCTCCAGGCTTCTTCCATGTATACAACCTTCTTTTATGATTCTTGAACCAAGTGTTAGCTATGGTTAAGTTGTGCTCTGTGCAAAATTCTACCAGGCGGCTTCCTCTTTCATTTCTTAGCCCCAATCCATATTCATCTACTACGTTTCCTTCTCTCCCTTTTCCTACTACTGAATTCCAGTCACCCATGACTATTAAATTTTCGTCTCCCTTCACTATCTGAATAATTTATTTTGCTTCATCATACATTTCTTCAATTTCTTCGTCATCTGCAGAGGTAGTTGGCATATAAACTTGTACTACTGTAGTAGGCGTGGGCTTCGTGTCTACCTTGGCCACAGTAATGCGTTCACTATGCTCTTTGTAGTAGCTTACCCGCATTCCTATTTTTTTATTCATTATTAAACCTACTCCTGCATTACCCCTATTTGACTTTGTATTTATAACCCTGTATTCACCTGCCCAAAAGTCTTGTTCCTCATGCCACCGAACTTCACTAATTCCCACTGTATCTAACTTTAACCTATCCATTTCCCTTTTTAAATTTTCTAACCTACCTGCCCGATTAAGGGATCTGACATTCCACGCTCCGCTCTGTAGAACGCCAGTTTTCTTTCTCCTGATAACGACGTCCTCTTGAGTAGTCCCCGCCCGGAGATCCAAGTGGGTGACTATTTTAGCTCTGGAATATTTTACCCAAGAGGACGCCATCATCATTAACCATACAGTAAAGCTGCATGCCCTCGGGAAAAATTACGGCTGTAGTTTCCCCTTGCTTTCAACCGTTCGCAGTACCAGCACAACAAGGCCGCTTTGGTTAGTGTTACAATGCCAGATCAGTTGATCATCCAGGCTGTTGCCCCTGCAACTACTGAAAAGGCTGCTGCCCCTCTTCAGGAACCACGCGTTTGTCTGGCCTCTCAACAGATACCCCTCCGTTGTGGTTGCACCTACGGTACGGCTATCTGTATCGCTGAGGCACGCAAGCCTCCCCACCAACGGCAAGGTCCATGGTTCATTGTCAATATCATTAGGATAAAGATATGTACCCTCAGGAGAAATTTTATATTTTAATTTGAGAAATGTAAATTTATTTATTTATATGTGTTATTATCATAAAAATGTGTACTTTTATTTCTTTTACTATTTTAACCATTCACTTAAATTCATGCCAGTAGGTTCTAATGTTATAAGCAATCAACTGTTCTTAAAAACATAAGTGAAATAGAATATATTTTATCATTCTCAATTTCTCTTACTGCTTGCTCATTGTACAGATTGAGTGACATTGGGGATAGGCAACAACCTTGTCTCATGCCCTTCTTGACCACTGCTTCCCTTGCATGTCCTTCAACTCTTATAACTGCAGTCTGGTTTTGTACATGCTGTAAATAATCTTTTGCTCCCTTATTTTATCCCAGTTGTCTTCACAATTTTAAAGTGCATATTCCAGTAAACAATATCAAAAGCATTCTTTGAATCTACAAAAGCTATAGTCATGGGTTTGCCTTTCTTCAGTCTGTCTTTGATGACAAGTCAAAGTGTCAGTACTTCCATGCATGTTCTTACTTTATTTCCATAACCCAAACTGATCTTCTCTGAGATCAGCTTCCCACAGTTTTCATTCTTCTATAAATAATCCATGTCAGTATTTTGTGACCATGAGTTATTAAAACTGAAGGTTTGATAACAGACACACGTTTCAGCACATGCCTTCTTTTAAACTGGAATTACAGCATTCTGTTTGAAGTCTGGTGGTATTTTGCCTGCCCCATGGGTATTGCACACCAGGTGGAATAGTGCGGCCATGGCTAGCTCTCCCAAGAATATTAACGATGCTGACAGGATGTTGTCTACTCTAGGGGCCTTGTTTCATTCTAGGTCTTTCAGTGCTCTGTCAAATTCTTCTCAATACAAGCCTCTGACCACCAATCCATCCTGCGGAAACCACACATCAGTAGCACTTTCATTTCCACAATATATGCAGTGCAAGTTTTAGGTGATTCACACTGTATATATATCCCTTATGGTAGAGTAAGCCACAGACCTCCCTGACTCTATTCCCACAAGAGCTTCTGGTAATAGTATTCAGTAATCACAGGTGAAAACATCAATGACAATGAAAGTTTAAGTTATGGCTGAAAGTTTAAGCTAGTCCTGAAGACATCCACAGATAGCCTAGTGATAAAGGCAACTGCATTCAAAAAGCAAGAAATCTGGGATCAGTTCCCAGCCTCACAAAAATTTTTTTGTTTTCAAGACATATTCATTACACTGCCGGTTCAGCAGGGTTTGCACTGATCATTTCATGTTATGGAATCTTCATTGATTTTATCCCCATTTATCCATTCATGTCATTTCAGTGCATTAAATTCATTTCATAATACTACTATATCATGTAGCTAGTGATACGGAAATGACTTTGACTTACCTCTTCTCGGAGTTTTTCCATAAGCCTTTTTCGATCAGCACGTAATTGCTCTGCCTCTTCTGCTTGTCTTGCTGTTCTGATGCCTGACACTTCCAGTAAGGCTAAATGTGCATCCTTTTCACTGAGTGCTGCTTCAAGAGCTTCTTGCCTGTTATGTGAAAACAGTGCCCGATACTACAATAACTGCCACAGAATTGTGAGGACAACATTTATTTTTTAAGTATATGAGTCATTACATAGTCAAAAATGCAGTTTTCTAACTCAGTGACTCATTTAACAATGAGAACAATCAATTTTTGACCAAATAATTTAATTGAATAGATAAAAAAACTGCTCATTAAGCAGCAGCAGAACACACGCATTAAAGACAGTTGTAATTAGGCAAGCTTTCGGAGCCAGTGGCTCCTTCTGCAGAAAAGTCACCCAGAACAGTCAGGAAAGACTTACTGCATGGGATGAGAAGGAAAGACTGACTGCTGGGGACTGTTCCCAACAAGCAGTCTTTCGTTCTCATGCTGTGCAGTAAGTCTCCCCTGACATGTGATTCTGGGTGACTTTCCCAAAGTTTAACCTTTTTCCTAGACCTCTCTAGTCCCTTTCTATTGTCCCTGTTCCTTCCCTTTCAACCCTTCTGACTGAAGAAAGAGCCACTGGCTCCAAAAGCTTGCCTAATTAGAACCCTCTTTTATGAGCAGATTTTTTATCAGTGATTCATTTGTAGCTCCTTTCAATCTATAAAGCTAAAATCACAATATTAGTGTATCAAAAGCAAACATAAATAAATAAAAATAAAAAATGATCATGGCAACCTGACAAGCTGTCACTATTGTTGTGTCAGTCTGATAAAGTATGATCTGCTCTAAGTAGTTGTCTTTCCTCATATGACTGTTTAAACAGGATTTTCCTTTTTCATACTAATATGCATAATGTTCTATAAGTAATGCTTGCACTGTAGAATAAGCAAAGGTATTGGAAAAAGACACCTCCACTAACAAAATTCAGAATCACTGTTTTCAACACTTCCAGGTCAAGACAAAGGGCTACAGGATGTAATCTGTAATAATGTGAGAAAAGAGCATACCCAAGATCTGAGTGGGGAAGAGGGTGGTGTATCACTTATAAATTTGGGTGCACAGCTAAATTTTTTTTTGGAAATTTGTGGTAAGTTCCTATGGGACCAAACTGCTGAGGTCATCGGTCCCTAAGCTTACACACTACTTAATGTAACTTAAACTAACCTACACTAAGGGCAACACACACACTCCTGCCGGAGGGAGGATTTGAACCTCTGATGGGGGGAACTGCGCGAACCATGACAAGGCACCTCATATCACACGGCTACCCTGTGTGGCATACAGCTAAAGATGAGGCCTTTGGATAGGATTGAAACTTCTCTGGAGCTGAGGCTTTTGGTGGAAAGTTTAACAACAGTGTTAGGGGAATGATCAAGCTCTGGATTTGGTGGAGTATTGGGAAGGAGTTTTGAAGGATGTGGCAAGCTGGAAAGGTCAGCTAGGCAGGGCCTGAGTGCTATGAGAAGTTGACAAGGAGGAAAGTTGGATAGCAGTGCCCCAAGATGGCAGTAGGATGTCTGCAGGTTGGGTAACTTATGACGGCAGTGTTTGGAATGCTCTTCCAGGTGCTGGAGAGTAAGGGATTTGATTTCGGAGATGTGATATATTAGCAGGGATTGCACAGCAGCAGTATCCTGTGGAGAGGGCAGAGGTGGTACTGGGTGCCTGTGTCATGGAGATGTGTTTCTGCAGTACCAGGTTTGTGAGGGCCAGAGACTGGTGGAATCTGAAAAGTTGAAGGTCATTTTGAAAGAAGTGATGGGATCCAGAGAAAAGCAGTTTTATGGTTAGGCTGTTGGGGTGGACTCCATGGTTTAGGCAGCATTTAAGAAACAGGGTGTAGGACTGGGTTTTAGCCAGGGAAAGGAATACTTTTCTGAATTGGTGCAGAAAGATGGAGCAGTGGTCAACTGAGGCAGGTATCATGTAGGAGAAATGGGAATGAAGTGGAAATAGGAAAATCATGGTGTTAGATGGTTGTGAGGGGAGCTGGATAAGAGACAAGTCACATAACAAATATGTAATAACACACATAAAAATGCACAGATACATAAAAATATGCACAAATGTGTGAAACCATACAAAAATGTGTTAAAAATGTACAGAAACATGGGGGAAAAGGAATTGAGTTATAGGAACATGCTTGTGTTGGGATATGGTAAAAGAAGGGGGAGGGGAGTTGGTTAAGTCCAGGATTAAAAGTTCATATGGCATGTGTAGGTGTGGAAAAATAAAATCCTGAACTTTGTGAGGATGAGAGAGGATATGGGATCAATGGGAATAAATAAAATGATCAGTGGGAAGAATCTGGGGCATCAGATGCTGCATCAACAATCTGCATGATTATGTAGGTGCGTGTTGTGGACAGACAAGATCATTGATACAGAGTGGCTCAGAAGTGTATGTGGCTTGGAAAGCAATGAATAAACCCAGGAAAGAAGAGAAAGAATGGACACTAAGGAAAGGAATACCATGCTATTCCTTCCCCTGCCGCTTTCCCATCCCCTCCAGACTACTGCTTCTGTTCTGTGTGGCAGTTGCATACCAGTCCAAGCTGCCACAGATGTCAGTCATGTGTGTGTAAGGTGTGCTTGCTTCTGCAAATGTATGTGTGTGTGTGTGTGTGTGTGTGTGTGTGTGTGTGTGTGTGCGTGTGTGTGTGTGTGTGCGTGAGAGAGAGAGAGAGAGAGAGAGAGAGAGAGAGAGAGAGAGAGAGGACGCACACTCACACACTTCCTTTCCTGATGAAGACTTTAGCCAAAAGCCAATGTGCAAATGTCTTTTCATTCTGCCTCTTTGCAAATTAACATGTCATCTTTATGGTAAGTAGCAATCTATCTTTTCCTTATATTGTTGATGTTCCAACCTGGAGATTCTGTTGTTTGATTCTGGGCTAAAAGCTTTTCTTCCATCCCACAACACTTTGATGTTTTCCTTTGTTACTCTCCTCTATAGCGTTACTCTTCTCAGTGTCCATTCTTTCTCTTATTTCCTGTATTTATTCTCAGTCATCCAAACCACATACACTTCTGAGCGACACTGTGTTATCATTGGTCTTGTCTGTCTATGACATATGGCTACATGACGGTGTGATTTGTTGATGCAACATCTGATGCCCCAAATTCTTCCCAGTGATAATTATATTTATTCCTATTGATCCCACATTCTCCCTCAACCTCATGTATTTTAGTGTTTTATTTTCCACACAAACCCATGCCACATGAACTTGTGATCCTGGATCTAACTGATCCCCCTGCCCCTCTCTTTCCTTATACCAACACATGCATGCTCCTATACCTCATTAATTCATTTTTCTCCCACATTTCTGGACATTTTTAACATATTTGTGTGTATTTTTAAGTGGTTTCACCAATTTGTGTGTATTTTTACGTATTTGTTCATGTTTCTGCATGTCATTATGTATTTTGTAAGCGTCTTTTATCTTATCCAGCTACCCACACAACCATGTAAGACTTTCATTTTCCCATTTCTATGTCATTCCCATTTCCCCTATGCCATCCCTGCCACAATGGACCCCTGCTTCATCTTTCTGCACCAGTTCAGGAGAGTATCCCTTTCCCTGGCTAAAACACTGCCCAACATCCTTTTTCTTAAATGCTGCATAAACCATGGAATCCTCCTCCCCAATGGCCTAACCACAAGAAACCTGTCTCTAGATCCCATCCTTCTTTTCAGAATGATCTTCACCTTTCCTGACTCTGCCAGTCCCTGACACCAGGTACTTCAGAATTAGATGAATTTTTGGATATAGTAAGTGGGTAATTTCTCAACCCCCACAAAAAAAAGTGTCATGTAATATTTTGTCTAATGTAATATCTTGTATAGACACCTTTTATTAACCTGACACATTCCACATCATTACAAAGTGTCGTATTCATGATCTATGGAACAAGTACTAAACTACCTAACTAACTAACTAACAAACTAACCACCATGGACAGATATCTCAGAACCAGCTCTGTTCCCTTCACAAGTTACTGCTACAGTGCAATCCCTCAATCCCTGCTAACACACCACATCTCTGAAATTGAATCCCTTGCTCTCCAGAGCATTCAGGACACCACCTCCATAAGTTACCCAACCTGCTGATATCCTTCTGCCACCCTTGGGCACCACTATCCAAGACCTATCTTACTCATAGTGTTCCTCCTTGTCAATCCCTCATACCCTGCCTAGCTGACCTTTTCAGCTTGCTACATCCCCCAAAACTCCCTATAAACATTTCACCAAATCCAGAGCTGAAACATTCTCTAACACCGTTGTTAAACTTTCACCAAAAGCCTCAACTCCACAGAAATTTCAGTCCATCCAAAGGCCTCACCTTTAGCCCTACACCAAAATTTAACCATATTGAACTTTTCAATGACCTACTCTCCTTCTTCCAAACACTGCAGTGTGAACACTTCTTTTCCACTAATCCTACCAACCACAGCCAACCCAACCTAATGCTGAACCCTGCCTCTCTCAGTTCATAGCAAGATCCAACTGTCATCCTCTCCCCCTGGTCACCTAGCAGGAATACCTGACCTCCCACTTGACCTCACCATCCTTGCCCAGGTACCTTCCTCAGAACACCAACCTTTCAGCAGAAGAAGCGACAGCCAAACACAGCTTCAAAACAAATCCTGACCTAATCATCCTCACTGCAGACAAAGGTTCCACCACTGTTGTAATGAATCACAGTGACTGCCTAGTGGAAGGCTCTGCCAATCATCTGACTCCCCCACCTATAAACTCTGCCAAAGTGAACCTGTCCCAGAAGTCCGACACAACCTCCAATCCCTGATTAAAAACTTAGGTCCTTCCCAAAACCTCTCCCTTTAATCCATTTCCCTCCTCAGCCCTATGACACCATGCACACCCACACTCTATATGCTTTCAAAATCCACAAACCCAACAAACTTGGGCACACCATTGTGGCTGGTTATTGTGCCTCCACTGAAAGAATTTTGTCCCTCATTGACCAACACATTCAACCAATTGTGTCACTGTTGACGCCACCTCCCTATTCACTAACATCCCTCATGTAAATAGTTTTACTGCTACTTAACACTACCTTTCCCAGATCCTTCACACTCCAAATCCACTAGCTCATTCCTTATACACCTTACTAACTCTATCCTAACTTACAACTATTTCTCCTCTGGAGGGAAGGGATACAAACAAATCCGCAGCACAGCCAAGAGCACTTGCATAGCACTTTCCCATGCCAACCTGTTTATGAGCCATCTAGAGGAGATCTTCCTAACCTCCCAAAATTCCAAATTCCTAGTCTGGTTCCAGTTCACTGATGTATCTTCATGTTAATACTCAGGCTATGACACCCTACCTTCACAACTGTAACACCTTTCTTCCCATCCGCTTCACCTGGTCCTCCCCAACCCAGTGTGCCATCTTCCTGGATGTTGACCTTCTCCTCTCTGATGGCTCTATCCACAGCTCTGTGCACATTAAACCCACCAACCACCAACAGTACCTGCATTTCAACAGCTGTCATCCTTTGCACACCAAAAACTCCCTCCCCTACAGCCTGGTCAGCCAGGGAAAGGGTACCTGTAGTGACAAGAACTTCCTCCCAGTATGTTGAGGGTCTCCCTAAAGCCTCCACAGACAGGCACTACCCCTCCCCCACCCCCACCTCCCCAACATAGTCTAGTCTGCAAACAGGTGTCCTATGCCATTTCCCCTCATACTCCCAATCCTCCCACAACCCCTAAGAACCAGATACAAAGGAGTGCACCCCTCATTGTCCAATACCATCCCCCAGTGGAACAGCTGAATCACATTCTTTGCCAGGGATGTGATTACCTTTCATCATGCCCTGAAATGAGAAACATCCTACCCAAGATCCTTCCCAACCCTGCTAAAGTGGTGTTTCATTGCTCACCTAACCCCAACATCCTAGTCCATCGCTATGCCACTCCCAATCCCAACCCCTTGGCCAAGGGATACCTGCCCAGTCCATCCACACAGCACTTCCTATTCTAATCCTGTCCCAGGGCCACCTGTAAATGCAGCCATGTCAAGTACCATTTCTTGCACCTCTTTTTATATTGGTATGACTACCAATCAGCTATCCTCCAGGCTCAAACTATGGTCAAGAGCAAAATACACATGACAGTTGTATTCCCATCTAAGCTGCCAGGGATGGCAGTTGTAAGTGCATGAGATGAGCTTGCTTGTTTGAATGAATGTGTGTGTGCTTCCTTTTCTGATGAAGGCTTTGGCCAGAAGCTAATGCGTAAGTGTCTTTTCATTGTGCCAGTCTGCAACTTAACATGTCATCTTTATAGTAAGTGCAATTTATCTTTTCCTTATAATGTTAATTTTATGGTTAACTACAGAGAGGAGACTTGACTAACTGTCCATGTCAGCCATGTTGATATGTTTTTCCTTTTGATGTTGATGATTACTAACTGACTTGTACAAACTGATGGACAAGACTTAAGATGTGTTCATCCAGATATAAATGCTCTCTCTAGCTTCTTATAAAGTATAGGTATGATGTATTGACATCCATAGTTCTAAATATTCAAGTCATATCCTTCAAAACCACAGGCTACAAAACTGCTTTCTGGTGCCAACAGAAATCTTCCTCAGAGGATGAAGAACATCTCCAAATAAGTCAGACAGCAGCTACAATTATTGCCAAAGACATATGGTTCCAGGCTTTCATTAATACACAATACTTATCTTTAGTTTGGAAGGAGATTCTTCATATTTTCATTGATACTGTTATGCTATAGAAAAGCATCAAGACATTGTCAGATAACATGTTCTAAATGTGATTATTTCCAATAGGAGATTGCATGTCTTTGACACTTGAACTCTTTTGTTGGCAAGTGCAAAGAAGTGAGCCTTACCTCACCGTATTTTTTGTTGTTGTTACATGAATTTTCCGGTGGCTGGAGCACTGTCATGACACCCTGACAGTGCTTGCAGTAATGAGAATAGTGGTTTTGCAGTGAGATGAGATTGTCTGAGTTAACATCTGGACAGTGTCCTGGGAAGTGGACACAGAGTTGTGGGAAGTGGACACATGGAAGTTGAGGTGGGAAGTAATTAAGCAGTTATATCAAGAGGTATATTACTTTGTATTGAAGGTTAATTACATAATATAAATTGGAAAATCCTTGGTTAGAATGGTCACTGACATGTGGAACCATTTTTTTTTGGGTGACTTTACCATATTTCTAATAATATTTATATATGGCTAGCACTAACAAATGGTGGCTTCTCTGGAATAAATACAGGGTGTTTATAGCTGAATACCAGGGTTTTAACGCTTTATAATATTTATTACATAAAACTTGCAGTTATAAATGATATGTCAAACTAATGAGCAACTCAAATAGTTGTGTTTGGCACCAGTGCACATGCGCAGTGCGCAATGTTTCCACCACAGTCCGCTAGATTGTTTAAACTTCACTGTACCCAAGTGCTGGATAGGCCACAAGGGGCCCAATGAGAGGGCTTGCTTTGCATGGCCTCCACCTTCACCCGACCTAACGCCATGTGATTTTTTCCTTTGGGGCTTCATCGAGGATCGTGTGTATGTGCCTCCACTACCAGCAGACCTCCCTGAATTAAGGAACTGGATTGAAGCAGCTTTTGCTACAGTTACTGAAGACACACTTATCAACTTTTGGGAAGAACTCGGCTATAGACTTGACATGTGCCATGTGACAAATGGTGCTCACATTGAACATTTGTAAGATTCTTGGTAAAACTATTTGAGTTGCTCTTTCATTTGACATATCATTTATAACTGTAAGTTTAATATAATAAATATTATAAAGTGTTAAAACCCTGATATTCATTTATAATCACCCTGTAGATTTGGATTTGTGAATCACATCAGCATGAATGAGCATGGCATAGTTAGGTTTGTTCTGTTGTTTGAAGATTAATAAATTAAGTCAGTCTTCTTCTTCTTTTTCCTGGCCTTATCCTGTATCTTTATATTTTTGGCAATGCTAATGATAGAGGGTGACTTGATACCCTTCCTGCCTCCACACCTTCCTCCCCAGTCTGTGTTTAGTTTTATCCACGTGAAAATGTGAGAATATTTTTGAAATGTTTGTGGATCAGGTAACTGAGGTTGAATGTGCATACCAGCACAGTGTTCACCTAGTCAGATTTGGGAAACTGCATAAGAACCACATCCAAGGTGGCTCTTGTTGTTAACTTGCCAGGGGGATTCAATCTGGGACTGGTGTTCTCCCCAAATCATGGAAGTGGTGTGCTAATGCACATGCCTATCTGGGCATGTCTAATAAACTAACTCAACAGACATTGTTTCTTATTGCAGAGGATCCAGTTTCATGCCAATCTATATATTCTCTAATGGTTTTTGTAGTTAGTAGTAAGAGTGAGTTTAGGATGAACTTGAAGTAAAAATAATTTCCATGTAGACTGTACACTGCTACCTATAATTCAGAATAGAGTTTTATATTCTGGTGCAAAGGACTGTAACAGTTTTCCAGTTGGCATCGGGTATGATCTTGCTATTAATTGTGTGGGGAAGTTACAGATACATTACAAGCAGTATGCACATGGTTTCATTCTTTGCTGTGCATGATGTATTTGTAAGTTGTTGCCTGTCAAAAAATCTGATTACCTCTAAATTAAATGAGCTGTAACATTTCAAAAAAATGAAGAAAACTTACAACTGATGACCAGCGTGACAAGATACAGTTTTCAAATTCGAAAATTACAGAACAGAACTGTAAAATTTTGAACCATACAAACCAACAATAAAGAGTTAAGCTTATGCGTGAACTACAACAGTTATTTATCTATGCAGAAAAAAAATGACTTTCAAGTAATCAGTTAACATCGCATCAGAAACAAACAGAAAAAATTATGTTCCCACGCAGAAAAATGTGTCAGAGTTTCAAAAAACACAACTGGCATAGCTTTTTTCCTATTATTATTTTATTTTAGGCATGTGGCCTTGCTGCTGTGGGCATTGCTTGCTAGAGGTGGAAATTTGTAGCTACACAAGTTGTGACAAAGCAGGCTGGGATATTTTTACTTCCCCTCTTGTTTTGCCATATGCCTCCTTAAAATTCATTTTTTCACTTCTGACTAATTACCATTAACATATGTGATTATAATCTGCATTTTCATAAAAGAGAAAGGTTGGCCCTCAGTTTTAAAGAATATAACACCAGATCTAATTTTGTGCTTAGTTTTATGTATGTAATAGATTTTCTAATTTATTTTGACTATTACTAGTTAGTATCTTTTGTTATAAGGTGAAATCGTTGATTGTTTTGTAACTTAAATTCTATCATTGACTTATAAACAAATATAAAATCTGTACTAATTATAAACATTTGGAAGATGAAACACTAGCATTCTATAAGTATTTATATGGTTCTATTCGAAAACATGTTAACAAAGCCAGTCCTCAATTAATTCCCAAGTACTTTTCAGTTTTATCAAAAGTATTGTTTGCATAATTATATTTGTTAATTTCATGATTCAGTCAAATAATTCGGCCTAAACCTTGTAGTAGTAGAAACTGTTAAAAAGAACGAATTTTTCGATATATTCAGTTACTTTAAAGAGTTAAGTTTTAATTGTAATTTCTGTAAACTTAACTTTCAACAATGTCTAGTTTCAGCATCTATTATTGTGAGGATATATAAGGGCCTGATTTTTGGTCCTGAGACTGTCATTCCATGGCCAAGTTTCAGATGAGAAACCTGTGTGGTTAGAACAACAACAATGCTTCAACCTAACTGTGAAATAAGTGTTACACAATTAGGCCCTGTGTTAAAACAATGACAGTGTCTGCTCCATATGTACCTTTCTATTCTTCAAGAACTGTGAACTTTGTGGTTAGGTTTTTACTGCTCATAGATGTTCAACAGCAAACTATTGCAGTACATGTGGATGTTTGCCTGCTACCTATTAAGGAGGTTTATCAAAAGTTAAACAATAGTGCAATGGCCATATATAACTGTGTATTATTGGAGGGTTGTGAACAGTGAAAGTAAAACACTGTGAAACACAACTGTGCATCTGTCGGCTACATCATTTACAGTAGACAGTAGTTGCACTTCCATCCCTATTTTTTCAGCCAGTATGTCGACACTGAGGACAACAAGTGAAGAATTAAAGTGGGAGAGCCATCACAAAGTGTTGTGAACAACTCAGAGTGCAATGTTATGGAGTGAAAACCCATACAACAAGCTGAAAACAGCGGTGCAGCACCACATTTCTTTGGCATGGCTCAGTAAAATCACTGACAGGGCTAATGCAAGGTGCCATGGAAATGGGTCATATCAGAGCCAGCCAGACACATTTATGTCAAGGTCTATCTGCCCATATGGCAGGTATTGGCTCCAAGGCAACTGGATGATAACTGCAACTGAGCTGAGGCATAAAACCTGCAGGCTGTGTACGACTTAGGTCCTGGGGATGTTGACTTCTCTGAGCATTATCACAACTGATATGGTTTATTGAGTAATAAATGAGTGTGTTTTCATGTTGGTAGGTCAGACAGCTACCAGCCCTCTACTCACTGTCAACTGACACTCCAACCAGGTGGGGTATTACTTGCTTCCTAATGCTAAGAACTCAGCTCCACCACCCACTGTAGAGGGTGGTGGAGCTGGCCATTGCTACACTAAAGACCATGGAGGGGCAAGTTGAGGCTGGCAATGAACAAATTTTTAATGGATATGAGCTGAGAGCGTAAATGAAAACAGAGGGGACTAATTAAGGGAACTAAAAAATGTCAGAACTAGTGGAACAGATTTGTATTCAGTGGACCAAATGGTGGAAGTGAAAGGTCACTGTATGCCAATTTTGTGACCATGCAAGAAAACTTACAAAAGAAATGGAAAAAAGGTAGAACAGGAACCCATATAGATGAGTACTAGAAGGCAAGGGCACTTAGATATACAGACGTTATTTGTAACCATGATTGCAGTAATGAGACCACACCAATGAGAAAGACAGAGGGTAATGCAGCTGAAGTGAGGGAGGCAATTGCCAAAAAAGCAGAACTCCTCACTGAACGAGATCAGCAAATTGGAAAATATGAAGAACTCCTGTGTATTCTTGCCAGTATACGCCTAAAGATGGCCAGAAGACTCTGCCTCCAGAATATTATGGGAGCAAGGTACAGACATCCAGCAGTTAACCTGAAATTTTATGGAACAAAATCATGCACATTACCAAAAATAGTGACTCTAAGATCAAAGTGGTGATAGAGAATCTGGAGAAGACAACACCCCTTTATAAAAGCACAGATAAGCAAGTAATATAGTTATTACAGACCCATCTTCCTCCTTCTTGTGCACTGAGAAATTTTTAAGAAAGTAGCTTGCAATGGAGTAGTAAACCACATCTCTGAGAATAACATTCTGATAAAAACTTAGTTTGGTTTCGATTAAAGCTTCTCTACTGAGAATGCAATATGTTGTTGTTGTTGTGGTCTTCAGTCCTGAGAGTGGTTTGATGCAGCTCTCCATGCTACTCTATCCTGTGCAAGCTTCTTCATCTCCCAGTACCTACTGCAACCTACATCCTTCTGAATCTGCTTAGTGTATTCATCTCTTGGTCTCCCTCTACGATTTTTACCCTCCACGCTGCCCTCCAGTGCTAAATTTGTGATCCCTTGATGCCTCAAAACATGTCCTACCAACCGATCCCTTCTTCTAGTCAAGTTGTACCACAAACTTCTCTTCTCCCCAATCCTATTCAATACCTCCTCATTAGTTACGTGATCTACCCACCTTACCTTCAGCATTCTTCTGTAGCACCACATTTTGAAAGTTTCTATTCTCTTCTTGTCCAAACTAGTTATCGTCCATGTTTCACTTCCATACATGGCTACACTCCATACAAATACTTTCAGAAACGACTTCCTAACACTTAAATCTATACTCGATGTTAAAAAATTTCTCTTCTTCAGAAACGCTTTCCTTGCCATTGCCAGTCTACATTTTATATCCTCCCTACTTCGACCATCATCAGTTATTTTACTCCCTAAATAGCAAAACTCCGTTACTACTTTAAGTGTCTCATTTCCTAATCTAATTCCCTCAGCATCACCCGATTTAATTTGACTACATTCCATTATCCTCGTTTTGCTTTTGTTGATGTTCATCTTATATCCTCCTTTCAAGACACTGTCCATTCCGTTCAACTGCTCTTCCAAGTCCTTTGATGTCTCTGACAGAATTACAATGTCGTCGGTGAACCTCAAAGTTTTTACTTCATCTCTATGAATTTTAATACCTACTCCGAATTTTTCTTTTGTTTCCTTCACTGCTTCCTCAATATACAGATTGAATAACATCGGGGAGAGGCTAAAAACCCTGTCTCACTCCTTTCCTAACCACTGCTTCCCTTTCACGCCCCTCAACTCTTATAACTGCCATCTGGTTTCTGTACAAATTGTAAATAGCCATTCGCTCCCTGTATTTTACCCCTGCCACCTTCAGAATTTGAAAGAGACTATTCCAATCAACATTGTCAAAAGCTTTCTCTAAGTCTACAAATGCTAGAAACGTAGGTTTGCCTTTTCTCAATCTTTCTTCTAAGATAAGTCATAAGGTTAGTATTGCCACACGTGTTCCAACATTTCTACAGAATCCAAACTGATCTTCCCCGAGGTCCGCTTCTACCAGTTTTTCCATTTGTCTGTAAAGAATTCACATTAGTATTTTGCAGCTGTGACTTATTAAACTGATAGTTTGGTAATTTTCACATCTGTCAACACCTGCTTTCTTTGGGATTGGAATTATTATATTCTTCTTGAAGTCTGAGGGTATTTCGCCTGTCTCATACATCTTGCTCACCAGATGGTAGAGTTTTGTCATGACTGGCTCTCCCAAGGCCATCAGTAGTTCTAATGGAATGTTGTCTACTCCCGGGGACTTGTTTTGACTCAGGTCTTTCAGTGCTCTGTCAAACTCTTCACGCAGTATCTTATCTCCCATGTCGTCTTCATCTACATCCTCTTCCATTTCCATAATATTGTCCTCAAGTACATCGCCCTTGTATAAACCCTCTATATACTCCTTCCACCTTTCTGCCTTCCCTTCTTTGCTTAGAACTGGGTTGCCATCTGAGTTCTTGATATTCATAAAAGTGGTTCTCTTCTCTCCAAAGGTCTCTTTAATTTTCCTGTAGGCAGTATCTATCTTACCCCTAGTGAGATAAGCTTCTACATCCTTACATTTGTCCTCTAGCCATCCCTGCTTAGCCATTTTGCACTTCCTGTCGATCTCATTTTTGAGACGTTTGTATTCCTTTTTGCCTGCTTCATTTACTGCATTTTTATATTTTCTCCTTTCATCAATTAAATTCAATATTTCTTCTGTTACCCAAGGATTTCTTCCCTTATGCTCTCCCTGAAACTCTCTACAACCTCTGGTTCTTTCAGTTTATCCAGGTCCCACCTCCTTAAATTCCCACCTTTTTGCAGTTTCTTCAGTTTCAATCTGCAGTTCATAACCAATAGATTGTGGTCAGAATCCACATCTGCCCCTGGAAATGTCTTACAATTTAAAATCTGGTTCCTAAATCTCTGTCTTACCATTATATAATCTATCTGATACCTTTTAGTATCTCCAGGATTCTTCCAGGTATACAACCTTCTTTTATGATTCTTGAACCAAGTGTTAGCTATGATTAAGTTATGCTCTTTCATTTCTTAGCCCCAATCCATATTCACCTACTATGTTTCCTTCTCTCCCTTTTCCTACTGACGAATTCCAGTCACCCATGACTATTAGATTTTCGTCTCCATTCACTACCTGAATAATTTCTTTTATCTCATCATACATTTCATCAATTTCTTCATCATCTGCAGAGCTAGTTGGCATATAAACTTGTACTACTGTAGTAGGCATGGGATTTGTGTCTATCTTGGCCAAAATAATGTGTTCACTATGCTGTTTGTAGTAGCTAACCCACACTCCTATTTTTTATTCATTATTAAACCTACTCCTGCATTACCCCTATTTGATTTTGTATTTATAACCCTGTAATCACCTGACCAAAAGTCTTGTTCCTCCTGCCACCGAACTTCACTAATTCCCACTATATCTAACTTTAACCTATCCATTTCCCTTTTTAAATTTTCTAACCTACCTGCCCGATTAAGGGATCTGACATTCCATGCTCCGATCCGTAGAACGCCAGTTTTCTTTCTCCTGATAACGACGTCCTCTTGAGTAGTCCCTGCCCGGAGATCCGAATGGGGGACTATTTTACCTCCGGAATATTTTACCCAAGAGGACGCCATTATCATTTAATCATACAGTAAAGCTGCATGTCCTCGGGAAAAATTACGGCTGTAGTTTCCCCTTGCTTTCAGCCGTTCGCAGTACCAGCACAGCAAGGCCGTTTTGGTTAATGTTACAAGGCCAGATCAGTCAATCATCCAGACTGTTGCCCCTGCAACTACTGAAAAGGCTGCTGCCCCTCTTCAGGAACCACATGTTTGTCTGGCCTCTCAACAGATACCCCTCCGTTGTGGTGCACCTACGGTACGGCCATCTGTATCGCTGAGGCATGCAAGCCTCCCCACCAACGGCAAGGTCCATGGTTCATGCAATATGTGATTACATAAACTCAGTTCTGATAGAACTTTTTGGCATTTTCTGTCCTCTTTCCAAGCCCTTCAAGTGTATAGACCACAAATTCTACAAGAGAAACTAAAATGGTGTGGTATTACAGGCATTCCCCTTGCACATGTGGAATCGTAATTTAATAACAGTAAACAAAGGGTCACATTAACTAATGATGAAACAGGAATAAGACTAAATTTGGTGTGAAGAAATATTAAATATGGTCTTCTGCAAGGTTCAGTACATGGTCCTTTCCTGTTCTTGGCATATGTAAATGATTTACTTGGAACAATGAAGGACTCTTTAAAACTGTGAAATTTGATGATTATGCCGGTTTACTGATGCAAACAGCAGAACTTTTAACCTGACAAAGATTCATATCATGCTGTTCCAAAATAAATCAAAATGATTTATATGTGTCAAAAGTAGACATCGAAGGGTACATGCTGTATGAAGCTCCATGTGTGAAGTTCACAGGAATCAAGATGGATACTAAAGTAAGGCATGTGTTTATGTTAATGAAAAAGTACAGTTCAGCCAGTTTTGCACTTAGAAATCGCTCTCTTTGCATTGAACTGCAGACAGGATTGCTAACACAATCTGAATAGCTTCACTTTCACTGAATTCTTCTGAGCAATGCAGTTAAGATAAAAAAAGTAATTATTCTCAAGAAGAATTCAGTAAAAATATTGTGTAAAATAGATAACTGAAGAAAATTGTGGAATCTCATTCAGGGACCTAGAGATCCTTAAAGTTTCATGCCAATCTGTATACTCCCAAATGGTATTTATAGTTAGTAATAAACATTAATTTAAGACAAACTGTGAAATTCACCAACTACAATACTTGAAGTAAACATAATTTCCATGTAGACTGTACACTGCCCTCTAGTGTTCAGAATAGAGTTTTATATTCTGGTGCAAAAGACTGTAACAGTTTTCCAGTAGGCATTGGATAGGAAACTGAAAATCCCAGATATTTTTTTTAAAGGGAAAGCATTTCTGTACTGAATGCTGAGTGAGTCATCTCATATATTGTGAAGGAGCAGCCACCTCAGTAGATTGCTGCCCGCCAACCTGTGCTCTTCAAGCATTCTAACTGCTGTCTCTTATAAATAACTTGACAAGGTTCATTAAAAATTTTATCTGGGTACACTTTTGCGTCTATATAAATTTTGTGTTCTCCCAAGATAACCATTTTACACAAAAGGTAGAACATATACAAAATGCAGTGAAAATTCTACATAGTCTACCCAAAGGAACTACAGTTAATGGAATTGAAGCAGTTTTTATAAACTTGACCTACTCACTATAGTAACAATAAGCTATCTTTCTACTGTTTGTTACTATTGTGTTTACACCATCTACAGGTAATCTAGTAAATTACTGTGACTACCAGCAAGTTTGACCACGCACATGCTGAACATGTTGAGAATAACATCATAGATTTCAAAGTGCTTTCAACATCCATTTTATTTGGGCCCCCATCCCCATTTCCCTTGCCTCCACACCATCTCATCTGTACCTAGCCAGTTAGAACTGTCTGTAGTAATCTGTTGGTTACTACATCTACCACCCACAGCGGGCATAAGCAGAGCCAATAGGGCTCACTGACATTCAAATGGCACACCCACACCTACCTGAGGCAGTCACCAGGGGCAGCCCAGTCACTGATCACCATTACCAAGTTTGTCGTGCAAATGCAGCATTACACCTGTGACACCTGACATGGACAGTGCTTTAGCAAGTGCATGCATGGGCCTCCGGGCCCTCAGTTGTTAAATGTGTTCAAGAGGTGTGAAATACTTTCATTGTATTCTCATTGATGTCACTCTGTGACCCAGTAACAAGTATGTCTTTTACAATTATGTTTCCTTGTGTTCCTAGCTAGAACACACGTGGTGACAAAATGGGTCGAATTTTCATGTCTTTCAGACTCTGTGGTTTTTCCTGCCATTTGGCTTTGCCATGGAGGCTTTGCTCTGGTTACTTTCACAACAAGCAGGTGCATACAGCCATGATGGAATGGTTGTTGGCTATGCTGACCAGGCTCAGTCATCAGTTGTTCACCCACCACTGTTCTCCTGCCTACGATGAATCTGTGGAATACTGGTGTGCTTATAAGAAGCAGTATCACCAACACATCATGGGATTCCGGGGGGTCAACAAGGAGATCAGTAAGAGTCTATCCTCATTATGGATACCCCTCATATGTATCATCTACTGTGCCAATTAGCTGTTCTGAAAGAACCACCATCACTTTCTTTTGATAATAAGTGTAGTTTGCTGTGCTCCTATGACCATAAGCATACACATGTGATCACTGCACGTGTTGAATTCTTCCAAGCAGCTGCAGCAATTGTATCGAGATTGGGGAGCCATGGTCACAGCCTCAGTCATAAGAATTTGTTCATGACGACTAAGTCTCAGGAGTCTTACGTAGATTCCATGGTCAGAGACAATACCATCTGTTTACCCCAAATAAGGATGTGGGTCAGTGTATACTTCAGTTTGAGGACCCTACATGAGAAGGGGTTTTGAATATTCCCCAGTTGGTTGAGGTCTGCTGCACTGCAGGCCACTGATTAGAGACTTAGACTGATGCTACCATTGTCAATAGCATGTTGCTCTGGTGCATGGAGCCTAGTGCACTATGGGATGAGGAGGTAGCTACAGTACATACATGGCAACCAGGCCAACATGGACAAACACTCAGAAACAGTTAACATTACTTCCTTTGTACCCCTGACTCACAACCTGTCCTCACAGCTTTGATTCTGCCAGTATCTCATCTCCTACCTTCCAGACTTCACAGAAGCTTTCACACAGGCCTTGCAGAACTAGCGCATCTTGAAGAAAGGGTCTCTGGGAGTAATTACATTGATTTCCTCAAGTGAATGGACTACATCCTTAGTGATTGTAGAGAATCTGCTGGTCAGCTTCGGCTCTGTGGTGACTTCAGGGTCACTATTAATGCTCAGGCAGTCATAGATACTTATCCCTGCCTCACACAGAGAAGTTGCTCACAAAGTTGGATGGGGGTCAATCCCTTTCGAAAACCAACTTGGAGGAAGCCTACCTTCAGATTCAATTGGATGAGGCATCAAAACAGTTGTTTGTGGACACCTTTCAGCAAAGTATCAATGACTAATGCTTGGGGTCACTAGTGCATCTGCCATCTTCCAACATTTTTAGAACACGTTACAATGGTTGTCATTCATTCTATTAACTATGATAACATCGAGATAGGTACTACCATCGAGCATCACCTACATAGCCTAATTCTTTTTTTTACTGTTCTACAGGATGCAGGCCTCAAATGTAATCTCACTAACTCTTACTTTTGCCAGGCTTCTATTGCTTATTTGGGTCAATAAATTTCCTGGCAGGGCATGCACCCCTCAAAACATGTTACCACTTGCACAGCTTTGCCCCATCTATCTATTTTATGAGAATTCCAGGCATTCCTTAGCAAAGTGGCATACCATCGCAAATTTATTTCCAGAGCAGCTACTATTGTCCACCGCTTGCTTCTGTTGCTTTAGAAAAGTGGTCATTTTGTTTGGTCTGCAGCCTGTGAGCAAGCTTTTATACAACTCAAAAATAGTCTTCACTCTGCACCATTTCTTGCAACATTTCTACCCAGCAAGCATCTGGTCATGGCCACAAACACATCCCAGTATGGGGTGAGGACATTCTGGTCAATTGCCATTCAGATGGCACTGAAACAGCCTGTTGCCTTTGCATCAAGAACACTTAACTTGGCTCATCAACAGTATTCTCAGGTGAAAAAAGAAGCTCTTTCTATTGTCAATGTGTCTTGTGTGGTGCAAAGTTTCATTTAATTATCAACCATAAGCCGTTGGTTTCCTTGTTTAGCCCATTGACATATTTACCAGTCAAAGCCACTCATTGTTTTCACCATTGGGCTCTGTTCTTGTCCCAGTACAATTATGAGATCTGCTTTCATCCTATGTCACAACAGGTTGTGTCCCCAGCTCCCCATAAGCTCTGACTCCTCATTTGACCAGGAGAAAATGCTTTGTTCTCAACTGGATACAGAGCCAAGGCACATAGTGGATGGCTCCCCATCATCAGTTCCTGTATTGCCTGCATGGTGGTGGTGGATCCAGTGCTCCAGCAGGTTGTACACATGATACAACGTGGGGGGCCCAGCCATCAACCAGACCGGGCATTGGACCTGCTTCAGAATTTTTATGCGTTAGGTCATCACCTCTCCATATTGGATGGTGTTATTCTCCTGTCAGTGGAAGGGTTTCCCCCCTGCATCATGGTTCCAGAAGTTCTGTGACTGGAGTGCCTCCACTTATTACATCAGGTTCACTGGGGGATCCCTCACTCAAAACTGTTGGTGTGTCACAATGTGTTTTGGCCAGGCATCGATCAGGAGGTGGAATATCTTGTCAGGGTCTGCCACAAGTGTTGTGGTCAGCAGGTGGCACTACACACTGTTTTTCCACCATGGCCGACCCCTACACAGCCTTGGGGAAGAGTCCACATTGCTACTGCTGGTCCTTTTTTAAACACTTGCTGATACTTAGCGACTGATACTTTTTCTCATTTTCCATATGTCATTCATTGTCTATCTGTGACAGCACATGCTGTTGCCAAGGCTCTGTCAAAGATATTTTTCACAGAAAGCTTGTCTTGCGTCCTGGTTTAGTGTAATGGACCTCGCTAAGTTTATGGCACAATCTTCATGGACTTTTGTACACCAATGGCATTCGTCATGTCATGGCACCTCTCTTCCATCTGCAGTTGAAAGGAGAGGCAGAATGCCTTGTCCAAAATTTTAAAACACAGATGTGCAAGAATGTAAAAGATTTCCTAGCCAAAGAGGCTCTTACATTTTCTTAAGCTCTTATAGCATGACACCAGCCGGGGTCAAGAGTCCTGCTGAGCTCTTGCGTTGCTGTCAGCCACAAACACTTTTTCATATCTTGCTCCCAGGCAGGTGTCCAGCAGCAGCAGTGGTTTTGTTATTGCTTACACCAGTCTTGGCCAAGGTATTTGGTCAGTGTCCTCACTGGATTCTGACCATTACCCACAGCCAGCGTGGTTGCCATGTCTTTACGGTTTGCCCCTGAGATCGACTCATGGCACACCACTGCAACCAGTTGCATCCCAGGATGTACGCAGTGCTCCCCCCTCAGGCCATGGGCTTGACACCTCATTCTTTGTCTACCCTCACCACTCTGGAGGTCAAGCAGGTCTGACCATTCCTGCCTACTCCTGTGGTCAGGGATTTATCAGCACTGACAGTGGATTTTCTTCCTGGGACCAATGTCAGTGTCTCCCACTGTGCTGAGCAGACACCTCCATGAGCAGTTATGGAAGCTGAGTCTCTGTCACCAGAGCCTCTCCTATCCAGACTGTCTTCACTTCTGCCCATGCTGGACATCTCTTCAGCCACAGCATCATGGACTTTTGTACCATCCCCCTCCCCTCTCTCCCTACGTTAAGGAGCAGAAGTGTAATAAAACTCTGGTTCCTGTATCTACCACCCACAGCAGATGTAATTTGGGCTATTATGACAAAAATACTGTGTGCCAACATTCAAATGGTGTACCGGCAACTGCATGAGGTTGCTGCCATGGCTGCCTGGTCACCTACCACACAGCCATGTCTACCATGTGCACACAGCATTACACCAGGAACATCTGATATCAGTAGCATCTTTATAATGGTATGAACAGGTCACCAAGCCCTCAGTAGTTAAATGTGTTTGAGACATATGCTCAATACTTGCAATCCCATTTAGGCTAAACCTACTCTATCTTCTTTTCCACTCTCTTATTACACCAACTTTTTACTCTTCTTTCAGTGTCACTCTTCTATTTCTAAACTTCGTATTCTTCTCACACCTCTCCCTGCCATACACCTATTCCTTACACCTCTGCCACTCCCCCCCCCCACCCCCCCCCCCCCCCACCCTCCCACCCCACCCCCTGCATCAACCCCACTCTCAGTTTAGTAACTGTTACCGTTCTTGATCTTCATTTTGCTTCTGCTACAGAGAACCCCTGTTTCCACCTCTCCTGCCTCCCATTACCTCATCAAACCCTGCTTGCCAATACATTCTACCCTTCCCAGTCATAAAATCCCATATCTTTCCCCGCACTCTTGTGAGCCTTGGTCACCATCAGTGGTGCTGCAGCTGCAGGTTGATGCAGCTGGGTGTATGTGTATCTGGGTGTAGGGGAGTGTACACACATACCAGAGACAAGTGGTAGATGTAAAACTAATAATGTCTGTGCACTGTTATGTGTGTATGCCCCTCTGTGTCAATCTGCTGTAATTTGTGGTTGCCTTTCCTCATTTTTATTATATATTGGGTTTAGGGAAGAATTCTGTGCAGAAACAACCAATGCATTTCTAAAACATAAATTCAAGATGAGTGCCAATCACTTAACTCAGTTTCCAGCTGCTGAAAAAAGCTTCAAAATAAATTGTATAGTTTTAATTTTATGCAATTAGAATTGTTTATTTGCTGCGTGGGAGTTATATTTTCCATTATTAAAAGTTCTAATATCTTCTTGTACATTGACTGTACACGAAAGATTAACTGGATTCATAGGATGGTGGTAACATGAGACAAATAAGAAGTGCATAATTAACTTAGTGTGCTTTAAAATATTGCAGAGATACTAACTTCATGCGTGACAAATCCTGCAGATGCTGCCGCCTTTCAGCTGTAAGTGACCCTAGTCGTTGCTCCAATTCCTGCAAGCGACCAACTAATGGACGGCAAGAGCTGCAGCGTAATGCATGTGCTGTCTGAAGAGACAGTAATCGCTGCTCCAATTTACCCACCTACATAAAATAAATATACAATATATATTTATACATTTATATGTATGTCATGAACAGATTATAACAATATTATGAAAAGGATAGTTGCTACTCACCATATAGTGGAGGTGTTGAGTTGCAGATAGGCACAACAAAAAAATTGTCAGAATGTGAACTTTTGGCCAACAAAGTCTTTGTTGAAAATAAAAAACATATACACACTCATGTAAACACAACACACATACACATGGCCACAGTCTCTGGCAGTCTTTTTGTTGTACCTATCTGCAACTCACCATCTCATTATATGGTGAGTAGCAACTATCTTTTTCATAATATTGTTACATTCCATCCTGGATTTTCCATTTTTTCATGAACAGATTAGATATTTTTAGATGACTAATAAGAAACAAATATGATCAAAACAAAACTGATTTGATTAATAATTCTCTGGGTATTTGGAGTGATGTGAACAACAGGAGTAAAAAGCATTGCACAAAAAGCAGCAGCAATGAACAAAGAATAAGCTATCATTAATGAAAAGAATTCAACCTTGTCACTGCTAATTTCTCTCGTAGAGATAAGCAAAATAATACTTGTGTCCATATACTCCACAATACTTTGTCCTTAGAATTGAATATCAACATAATTGAGGAGCTGTTTGAAATCTCTCTAAAATTTCTGAATAATTCATAATAAACATTAGCACAAATATTTGACAGTAGATAAAATCAGTATAAAAGCAGACAGATAAATAAAAGTTAACTAAAATACAAGAATAAACAGCAAAAAGAAATGAGTATTTTAAGGATAGCTTTAGTTTAAAATAATTTAGTATTCTTCTTTGAAGCTGCCCTTCTGATGGTACTAGCATCAAAGTTGCAAGTGAACAAAACACAGTAAAGTGATGTCATTCATTCCTCATATGTTTTGCCAAGCTTCATACTCCGCAGTAATATGTTAAACTAAATGACTGAAAAAATGCACTGAATCAAAAACCTACAACAGGAAATAAAGAATTTTATTCTCTATGGAGAATCCATGTGAATTATATTTTGGGTACACCAATAAAGGGGTTTGTGAATTCTTAAGCTTATCCCAGCATACTGACAATTCAAATAGTTCACAAAAAATGTGGGTGGCGAAAATCATCAAACATCACCAAAATTTCAACAAGCATTCTCATAAATATTGCACAAAATGCAATACAGCTTGCTTGTGTTCCACAATATGAACCCAAAATGGGCAGGTTTATGCCTGCACATACATTTTAAGAGTGCATGGAGGCAGAAAGCTACACATGTTGGGCAGTAGAAGTACCTGTTAACCAGAGATAAATGCTGCCAAAATGTTACTGACAGTAAACACTAGAGTACAGTGGTAGAGCACTGATCACTCAATCCATTTGTTATCTCACCAAGAAGAAAGTGGAATCCCACATAGGATTTGAACAAAATCTTTGATTCCTATTTATAAGGTCATGGGCTGACGTATCTCTTTAGAAACCCCTTGAAAATTGCTCCAATAGTTAGAAGTGGAGAGCAAAATGATTTAATTGGTTTACTCCAACGAAAGGCAAAGTCAAGGCAGTGTTAAGCAACCACACTTTTGCCTGGCTGTTGTTAATGTGCATGACAGTTATGTTCAGTCGTTTGTGATGGCTCTAAATAGGAGAAACTATAAGTTACTGCAGACAAGAAGAAAAAACAATTCTGTGGTTAATAGTGTGTTTCTGGGTTTTCTGCCAGGTTGTTTCCATTTTCTGCATAATATTTTGATGACCAACAGAGTCACCTGCCTCAGGTACTGCAAGTTTTGTTGTTATGTGCACTCACTGCCTGGACTCCAACCACAACAGCAAAGCTTGCAGCACCTGAACAAGACATTTGGGTTAGTCACCAAAATACCATGCAGGAAATGGAAACAACAACTTCTCAGAACACCCAGAAACATACTATTAATAAGTCATGCTGGGAAAACCTGAGTGATCAAATCTGTAATGTTTGAATACAGTATTAGTGATAAGCTGTCTGATGCTGTCACAAAAATGAAATATCTAGGCATAAATTGCCAAATGACATAAAATGTACTGACCATATAAGGTTGGTTATAGGGAAGGTGAATGGTCAACTTCTGTTTATTGGAAGAATTCTAAGAAAGTGTAGCTCATCTACAAAAGAGACTGCATACAGAACACTTATACAAGCCATTCTTCAGTACCGCTCAAGTGTGTGGGATCTCCTCAGACCACATTAAAGGAAGACATTGAAACAATCCAGGGGAGTGCCAGTAAGTTTGTTACCAGTACATTCAATCAACACATATTACAGCAGTGCACAAGGAACTCAAGTTGGTATCCCTGGTGGGAAAATGACAATCTTTTCATGAAATACATTTAAAAACTTTTAGAGAACTGGCATCTGCAACAGACTACAGAATGATCTTACTTTTACCGACATACACCTCACACAAGAGCCACGAAGGCAAGATAAGGGAAATCAGGACTGATACAGGAAGAAGTGTTTTTTCTCCTTGCACTATTTGTGAGTGGAACAGAAAAGACTCGGACCATGTGCTATATGATGGTCTTGCAGAATATGTATGTAGATTTATATTAGTAGCTGTGACTGTAAGAGATCAGATAGACATTTGCCTTAAATGGATGTAAATAATCTATTGCAATCCAAAAAATAACATCTTCTTGGAATATAGAAACACACTTCCTATTAAATTTCCTCAAAACAGGCGAATTTTGTTTGGAATAGTTCTGCATAGACTAAAGAATCTATCAGTTTGGCTGTGTCCTTCTGTCTCCTGACCCTCAAAATTTACAGCTAGTCATTAGCACAAAGTGCAATTGATTTATTGCTTATTGAAACCATCCTGTTTACCTGAGTTAAACTAATTCAGATGGCAGATTATTGGGATCTGAGATGGCTTGCGGCCTGTGTGCCAAGGTATGAAGTATTCCTTTACAATGAGCTGTATGGTGGCAACTGTCTACATGGAGGTACAAAGCTCTGTGAACTGGCTTCTTACAAACAGCATGCCTGGCATATCACCATTTCACCTCAACAACAACTGAGGAAATGTGGGTAGCCATTATTTCTTACATCGAAATGTTTTGGCATGTGCAGCTGAGATGTAGGAAAATAACCTTTAAGTTACCACTGACATCAAATCAAATCCTTTAAGTTACCACTGACATCAAATCAAATAAACAATGAATTGTCCACCTAAAGAAGACAGAACATTTGAATTTCATAGATTGGGGAGCTTGTTCTACAACATTAAAAAAAAAAAAAGAAAAAGAAAAGATTATTGAGCATAGTGGACTCTCGGCTGCCACACCATCTGCCTATTCAATGACTTGGTCATTAAATAAGAAAGATATTGTTTTAATAGAGGGAAACATTCCACGTGGGAAAAATATACCTAAAAACAAAGATGATGTGACTTACCAAACGAAAGCGCTGGCACGTTGATAGACACACAAACAAACACAAACATACACACAAAATTCAAGCTTTCGCAACAAACTGTTGCCTCATCAGGAAAGAGGGAAGGAGAGGGAAAGACGAAAGGATGTGGGTTTTAAGGGAGAGGGTAAGGAGTCATTCCAATCCCGGGAGCGGAAAGGCTTACCTTAGGGGGAAAAAAGGACAGGTATACACTCGCACACACACTCATATCCATCCGCACATACACAGACACAAGCTTACCCTCTCCCTTAAAACCTACATCCTTTCGTCTTTCCCTCTCCTTCCCTCTTTCCTGATGAGGCAACAGTTTGTTGCGAAAGCTTGAATTTTGTGTGTATGTTTGTGTTCGTTTGTGTGTCTATCGACCTGCCAGCACTTTCGTTCGGTAAGTCACATCATCTGTGTTTTTAGATATATTTTTCCCATGTGGAATGTTTCCCTCTATTATATTCAATCATTTCTAAAGAGTTTGACGTATAAAACATATATGTTCAAGGAAATGTAAGACATGTCATTTGATTTTAAATGTCCAAAAGTGCAGTACCACATCTCTTTGCACAGTATTCTACTACCACATGTCATTGTACTTCACTCTATGAAATAATTCAAACACGTATATTTTGTAGTGGAAACCATCAAAACTATATTAAGAACAGTGGAAATTAAAATGCCCTGTGGTGCCTCTCCTGCAATAGGCGCAGAAACTTGCAGGGCTAGATACCACATGTCCTGGCTTGTGGAAGCCAGCCAGACACTTCACCAGGGAGAAACATTACATTCCTACTCTACAAGGATCAGATGCCCATGCATATTCTGCAAAGGAGAAGGCAGAGATTATGGCCACAACACTTGCAGCATCCTTCACACCAAACCTGGCTCCTTCAGACCCAGTATTAACACTTGAAACAGATCAGGAGGTTACACAACTTGTAGCCCAGCCCACATGCAGTGAAATCAGACATTCTAACACAAATGAAATTACTTGGGCTATCAAGCACACTAACACTAGGGAAGCCCCTAGTCCCAGTGGCATTCAAAACCATGCCCTCCAGGAGTTCATAGAGAGAGCCATAGAATACCTTGCACACATAATGAATGCCATCCTAAAACACCAACACTTCTCTGACTTTTGGAAGGTGGCCAGTCATGATGTTCAGGAAGCCAGGGAAAGACCACTCCCTCCCATACAATTATTGACCCATCAGTCTTCTGTGCTCGCTCAGCATGATTGTTGAGAAGGCATTACTAAAAGACATCATTAGGCACTGCATCACCAATGACACCCTAAGACCAGAGCAATTCAGCTTTAGGAATGACCTCACAACAACACAACAACTCCTCTGCATAGTTGAACATATAAGACATGGCTACAACATGAACAAAGTCACAGGGGCCGTGTTCCTGGACATTGAAAAAGCTTTTGACCATCTCTGACACAACAGCCTTACATGCAAACTAAGTGATGCTGGTTTCCCAATGGACTTGTACATCTCTGACATTCACATCTCATGAACAGATGTTTCAACAATGACGTGCCAGGCAAACAATTGACACAATGTGGTATCCAAGTTGGAGTACCCCAGGGAAGCACTCTGAAGCCCATCTTTTTCAATCTCTACATTAATACTTTCTGGCAACACAAAACAAGATGTTCACCAACTATGTGGATGACACAGCCATCCTTGGGCAAGACTGGAAACCATCAAACGTAAAGTCATGATTACAGATGGCACTCAGGACTGCCGAGCCTTGGTTGGAACAATGGCATATTAAAGTAAATGTGGACAAGTGCGAAGCAGTTCTGTTCACATGCAGACTGAAGCTACTGTACAAATATCAACACTGTAGACAGGTAACACTACATACATGCCCAGTATGTTTCCGAGAGAAAGTCAGGTATCTCAATGTCTGGCTGGACCGGAAACTTACATGGGGGAACCACATAGAATACATTACCAACAGAGCACACGTGAGGCTCAAACAACTCTACCCAATGCTCAAAGGGAAAGTACGCTAAATAGGAGGGTGTCGACGTTCATATTCATGACACTGATTAGATCTCTGATGATGTACACAGCTCCTGTCTGTGGATATGCACCTCCTACACACCTGCACTTCCTGCAAATCATACAGGACAAAGTGCTTTACATCATTAGCAGTTCTTCACCCTACACCTGCACCATGGATCTTCACAATGAATACTGCCTTGAAACACTAAATGAAGTATTAAAAAAACTGCCACATGACTATACAGGTACTTGAGACACTCAAACAATCCTTTCATCCTTACTCTGGGAAAATATTATCACCACCACAGATGGAAGAATAGGCAACCAAAGACACTGCAAGCTAGGGTATAGCCACCTATGGTGAACTAACATACAGTCACAAGTGACAACTTCAGCAAGCCCTTGCACATCAGCAACACTGACTGGCTATGCCAGCCGCTATCACAGCCGACGAAGATGTCACAGCAGAGAAGCCAACAAGCTCACATATTAATGCTCAAACAAACCACTAACACTACCCTACACTGTGAATCCAATATATTACCTATCACACACTAACTGTTGATGAACTCAACTGTTACAGGTGTATGTTGATTCTGATCGAGAAGCTAACACTGGTACCCAGATGCAGCCGCTGAGTAACATCACTCCACAACTTCAAAGGTATCTGCCTGCATGACAACCACTACTAACAAAATCTACCCTTGCATGACCTGTCAGAGGCAGCAAGAAAATTGGTACTACTCTTACAACCTGACCCAAATGACAGAAGTTTTTTCCCTCAGCTCTTTCCTTGGAACTTTTTTTCCTCTCCCCTTCAAACTGGTACCCTTCGGTCAATATTAGACCAAATCTATCTCCAGATGAGCACATATTAATAGTCAATCACAACCAGACGTACACAAACATCGCAGTACTCACATCCTGTGAGATCTCACTTAGTGAAAACTAACCAATATGCAGAGATGGCAGTAGACCATTTGTGTTGGTCATCAGGCCTGTATGAGTGTGGAGGGGCTCCACCCCTATTTTTCTCTACAGCTCCCAGTCAGCTGGTTTGACATCCTACCCTCCCTTTAAAAGAACCTCATAATTAATACTGGGTCAGATTATTTGTGACCGGAAGAATAAGAACTCTTCAGAAAATTTGCGCTCTTTATAGCCTATTAGCTAACAACTTTCTCTTTTGCGTGATATAAAATTACACGTAGGAAACATGAAATCCGTAAAGACAAGAGATCAGCAAGGCAGTACACATTCTTTCAATCCTTTGGCCTCAACACTTTTTCTCTCTAATCTTGCTACAGCCTTACTAAAGACATGTAGAGATGCTACCAGCAAATCAAGATTGATGAGACAGATTGACAAAGAAAGTGGCTCCATAACTCCTCTGGGTCTCTGTGAGTTCAGAGTTATGCACTTGTATGGTGCAACACTCCAGCCACCTTCGAACATATGATGGACAACCTGCTTTGACATCTTAAATGGACAACATGTCTTTGCTATCTGGGTGATGTTTGAAGAACATATAAGCCACCTGACAATCATGTTGAAGTGTGTTCAGACTGGAGAAATGGTGATGAAGTCTGTCCTGAACCAGAGAAAATAACAACATTCACAGATTTTCCAATTCCTCAGCATATAAATAATATGAAAAGTTTTCTGGGAATGGGCTCATATTACTGGCAGTTCATAAAGTACTCCTTTAACAAGGCACATCCCTTGAAAGAACAACTGCAGGGAGAGAGCAGATTTTTCTGGAATGATGGGTAAGAAAAATCTTTTCTTGTCCTTAAGGAAGTGCTAACACCATCTCTAGACCTATCATTGCATGGTGAGAGTGCCAAGGCAGAACTTCACATCACTCCTTATATTATGGGATAGGTGCAGCTCTAGAGTAAATTCAGGAAGTTGCTGGGAAGCTAATAGCTTATTCTTCCAGAGAACTCACAAGTCGAAGTGGAATGACTCTACAACTGAGAAAGAATGCCTTGTAGTTGTCTCAGTGATCAAACAATTTTGCCTTATTTATTTGGCAAACCTTTCACCATTGCAAAAGATGACCATTCTCTAAGCTGGATGACTAGACTGACTGAAAGATCAATCAGGTCAACTGGCAAGATGAGCACTGAGGTTTCAGGCATACAATGTCACAGCGCTATATAAAAGCAGATGCAAAGTTAAGGATGCCAACTGCCTATCAAGGAATCATTTGGCAGAATACAGCAGTGTGGATGAAATCTCAGTCATTGTTGTGTTAAATGACATCGTTTCTGAACAGAGGTAAGACCCAGGACTACTGAAAGTAGTAGTTGTCTTAGAGCAGGAGGAACTGAGAAAAGGAGAATTCTAATTAATAAAGGGAACATTGTATGAAAGGAATTATGGTCAAATGAGGCAGAAATGGTTGCTCGTTGTCCTATTTCATCCACGCCATTTATTCTGAAGCATTTGGTCACGTGAAATTTGTGAAGACTCTACAAAGAATCAGATGCAGTTGTTCTGTAAGATACTATAAGACACTATGTGAGCTGCAATAAGGAATGCTAATGACGGAAGCAATGCTACAATTACCTCCAGAGCATCTGGTACGAAACCCGCCAGCAGCAGCATCATTCAAGCAAATTTGAATCCACCTCTTGGGGGGGGGGGGGGGTTCCAAAGTTGATGAATGGGAATCAGTGAGTAATAGGCTGCACTGACTACCTCATTCACTGTGCTGTCTCCATAGCTGTGCTGACCGTTGAATCTCCGGAAATTTCAAAGTTCCTTATAGAAAACAGAGCATCTATGTTATGATCTGTGATTATGGAAAAGTTTTACTCTTGAGACTAGTATCAGGGGTAATTTCACATGGCAACATCAGTTACTGGAAGACAATTGCTTACCACCCGCAGACAAATGACTTCACAGAAGACATTAGCAGATTATCTATTCATGTACTTTTAGGTCGAACAGACAGAGTAGGACAAAAAATCCAGTGAAGCAAGAGACTACAGACTTCACATCATTCTTTCTGCTCCAAGATTATGAGGCTGAAGCAGCAATGGTTATACTGTTCCACAAAATTTCGGGCGAACTGCCGGATATTTGTAACTGCCTGCCACAATATTTCGGCGAAAAGTCTTCTGGCCATCTTCAGGTGATACTGGCGAAAATACACTGAGTTCTGGTATTTAAGGCTCTGCCAGCACATGCATGGTGGATTCACTTGGTGTTGCATGTGCGCTACTTGATCATATTTGATTCTGCTGCACCACGTGCCCTCTGTGGTGAAAACTCACCACGTCGATATCAATTTGATTGTCTTCCTACAGTTCCATCACAGAACTACACTAGCTACAGAGGTCACAAAGCTTCTCAATGACTGGATTCCATGCCGAACTCAATTGAAATCCATCATCTTGATTAATAAGACACTCACTGTCGGACGGTCTTATTTCCATGGATTCATTAATAACAGAACTCTAAAAGTTAGATGTATGGGCCACAATTTTTGTCTCACTGTAATTCATTACATGGCTAGTGGAAATAAAGTGTTCAGCAATGGCAGACTTACAAGACTAAAGGAGGCGAGTATGCCGCTGATGTTCTACAATGCTATCCTGCACAGTACACATCATTTGCCCTACATAAGATTTGCCACATTCGCACAGAATCGTGTAAACACCTACCTTGCAAAACTCTAGGTCGTCTTTGACAGATCCCATCAGTGATGAAATTTTTGCAGGAGGCTGAAAGATTACTTTCACTTTATATTTTGTTTGTATTCTGCCTATTTGCGCTGAAATATTACCAATATATGGTAAATAGGCAGTCGTTTCAAAGGCCTCTTCCTCTTCTTTGCTCTGTCAATTACAGATCTGCAGTGCTCTCTCCACTTGCTGGAATGAATACCAATTATTCAGAAACACAGTCTGCAGGTGCTCCAGTTCCATTTGCAAACTATCAGTGTCAGAGATGAAATGGACTCGGTGAATCAAGGTCTTCAAAACACCTGTCATTTGTGCCAGATGGTGGCAAATAGCGGCTTGCAAGTAAAGGTTTGTGTGAGTGGACTTTCTATATACTGAATGACCAAGTGTGCCATCGCTCTTATGTCACACCAAGACTTTTAAAAACCGCAGGCAACCCTCCTTCTCCAACTCCACAGTAAATTTTATGTTTCTGTATACAGAGTTCAGATGTTGTAGGAACTCTCGCAGACGATCCAAACCATGAGACCAAACTATGAAGGTGTTGTCAACATATTGCCCAAATACTTTTGGTTTAAAAGTGGCTGAGGTGAGTGCTTGCTCCTCAAAGTCTTCCATAAAAAGACTGGCCACCAGGGGAGATAAAGGACTCCCCATGGCAACACCATCTGATTGCTCATAAAACTCGTTATTAAATAAAAATATGTAGAGTAGAGGCTGTGATCAAACAGCACTGTAATGTCAGCTCCAAACCTATTGCCAATGAGATGTAATGAGTCCACAACAGGTACATTTGTAGGAAGTGAAACCACATCAAAATTGACCAACAAGTCATAACTTTGCAGCTGCAGTAACTTAAGTCTGCTGATGAAATCACTAGAATTCTTTATGTGACGTGGACACTTTCCTACCATTGGTTTGAACAAAGATGCCAAGTACTTTGCTAAGTCGTAGGTGGCTGCTCCAATATTACTCACAATTGGACATAATGGCACATTATCCTTGTGGATCTTTGGCAATCCATAAAGCCTAGGCGGAACTGAACTATTTGGTTTCAGTTTCTTAATTACCTCCTTTGGTAAGGAACTGTTAGTCAGAAGTTCTGCTGTTTTCCATACCACTCGGACAGTAGGATCCTTATCGATTTTGTGATATGTTGAGTCACTTAATAAAACATTGATCTTATTAATATAGTCCTCCCGTAGCATTAAAATAGTAGCATTACCTTTGTCCGAGTTAAGTACCACTGTATCAGGTCTGCTCGCAAGTTCCAGAGAGGTGCCCTCTCTATAGGTGAGGTGTTGCTCTTCCGCAATGTAGCTCTTGTCAACATACGACAAGACTCCCAGTTTACTTCCTCAGCTTCATCTGTAGCAAGATGGCGCACAGCTTCTTTGATGGTGAAACAGGTGTAGGAGCAAAATTGAGACCTCTTGCTAACACAGATGTAGTCGTGTCATCTATAGGTTTCTCCATCAAGTTAATAATGGATCGTCAAGTAGGAACTTCCCGCAGCATCTGTTTTGAAAGTCAGTCAAACTTGGCCATTTGCCTCATTGTAGCCTCGTCATGGCTCTAGTTTGCTTTGGCCCATGTCACACATTGCACCCAGTCCGAAGACAATGTAGACAGTCTTGCTGCCAATTTTAAATGAAGATAATAAATGTCCTTTGATATGGAAGCCAGTTCACGCCGACTGAAATGAATCCTTTCTCTCACTAATGCCATATTTGATTTATGTTTGATGTTATTTGCAGTGGCGCTATTAATAAAATGTACAATTTTTGCAAATTTTGGAATAATACCCTTGTCTCTGCAACTTAATAAAAATATCAGAGTGCTCAGTAGCCACATCTTGGTGCAATGTAAGAGCAATGGCACACTTGGTCATTCAGTATATAGAAAGTCCACTCACACAGACCTTTACTTGCAAGCTGCTAGTTGCCACTATCTGCACAAATAATGGGTGTTTTGAAGACCTTGATTCACCGAGGCCACTTCATCTCTCACACTGATAGTTTGCAAATGGAACTGGAGCACCTGCAGACTGTGGTTCTGAAGAATGGGTATCCGTTCCAGCAAGTGGAGAGAGCGCTGCAGACCTGTAAGTGACAGAGCAAAGAAGAGGAAGAGGCCTTTAAAACGACTGCCTATTTACCATATATTGGTAATATCTCGGTGCAAATAGGCAGAATACTAAGGAAATATAAAGTGAAAGCAATCTTTCAGCCTCCTGCAAAAAATTCATCAGTGTTGGGATTTGTCAAAGGCAACCTAGAGTTGCGCAGGGATTCCGTGCGAATGCAGCAAATCTTATTTAGGGCAAACGATGTGTACTGTGCAGGATAGCATTGTAGAACATCAGTGGCATACTCACCTCCTTCAGCCTTGTAAGTCTGCCATCGCTGAACACTGTGTTTCCACTGGTCACATAATGAATTACAGTGGGACCAAAATTGTGGCCCATACATCTAACTTTTGGTGTTCTGTTATCAATGAATCCATGGAAATAAGACTGTCTGACAGTGAGTCTCTCATTAATCAAGCAGTAGATTTCCATTTAATTCAGCATGGAATCCAATTGTTGAAAAACTTTTGTGGCCTTCAGAGCCAGCGTAGTTCTGTGATGGAAACGTGGGAAGAAAATCAAATTGATATCAATGCAGCGAGTTTTCACCACGGAGGGTGTGATGCATAGCAGAATCGAATGCGCTCAAGTAGCACACATGTGACACTAAGTGAATCCACCATGCATGTGCCAGCAGGGACTTAAATACCAGAGCTCAGTGCATTTTTGCCAGTATCACCTGAAGATGGCCAGAGGACTCTGCACCGAAATATTGTGCAGGAAGTTACAAACATTCAGCAGTTTGCCTGGAATTTTGTGGAACAATATGTACGCTAGGAAAGTTTTAAATCAATGGGTTTCTGTTTCCATTTCAGCTAGATGATACTCTAAATGACTAAGGGGAAACACCTCATGACCAGGAGTGAAGAAGCAAGTCAGCTGGCTTACACATGGACTCTGGACACTGAGACTGAGAGCGATATATGCCAAGCATTGGCCACTGAGGTACAGCATGGGATACTTGGTATGGATATTTATGCCTGTGCAGAAAGTGGGACTATCACAAAAGTTCCGCAAGTGTTTTTTTTTGCCATTGCTTGTTGGAGGTAACATGTGAAGTCAAGGATTATGACCCTTTAACAAGAAGGCAAAAGCACAAAGGCATCATCCATTTCCCCCATATGAAGCCCTTCTATAGCCCTGAGGCACAGGTCAGTGGAGGGAGGTTCGAGGAAACTGAAGATCCACTCCATGATTGTGAAGATTCAATGGGAGGAGCTAATTTTGATGCTCATCATAGTGAAGAAGATGTTCTAAAATCTGCCAGTGCTGCCATACAGAGGACCACAGAGGAGATT
This sequence comes from Schistocerca americana, assembly GCF_021461395.2. Classification (NCBI taxonomy): domain Eukaryota; kingdom Metazoa; phylum Arthropoda; class Insecta; order Orthoptera; family Acrididae; genus Schistocerca; species Schistocerca americana. The sequence continues at coordinate 149,576,945 of NC_060123.1, forward strand.
TAGATCTGGGGAGTGGTAGTCAGCTCTAACAAAAACTTCTGAAACAGTAGGTCACTGTTCCATGAGAGGGAGGAATGTCACAAGGTCTGGTGTATGGAATGTGGCATAGTGGTTAGTGTCACTAACAGTTGTGCTGCAGGTTGTCATTTCAAATCTGATGACAAGCAGTCACTTTGTATCTAGTATTTATCATTTCTGGAAGGTTCTCAAAAAATCTTAGGTTTGTAATGTTTGTATATTCTGGAATATTTGATGTTTGCGTAAATAGTAACACTCTCCACTTAGCAGTTCAGTTCAGTTTTGGCTGTACATTGGTGTTCTTAACAAATGAACATGCCTTCATGGAATTCTAATGAATAAAATGAATTTCCTAATAAAAAAACTGTACAGATTTTTCTTAAGCAGTCTGGCTGGCATACTTTAGGTGTATTTAAAATATATATATATATATATATATATATATATATATATATATATATATATATATATATATATATAGACACACACACACACACACACACACACACACACATTTTAAAACCTTTTGTTGAACAAGCTTCTATGTCATTAGTGTGACAGTTGGTGTTAAGTGGAAATATGCCAGTGAGCTAAATTATCAATAACCATGGTACAAGCAAAGCGTTGTCAGATTTTTGTAGTATTCTGGTTGTCTGAATGTCTCGCATAGGGACCTAGGTCATTTGGTGTGAAAGTGCGTCACCAAACAATTTGTAAACAAGCTTTGTTAACAAACAATATAAACATAGGCATACACCAAAGTTTATCCAAAAGATGGTAATACTCCAAAAACCCTTTTTTTGTAAAACTGATATGGTGAGTTTTTAAGATGTGTCATGCTGTGAGAACTAAGTTTGACAGGAAGTACACAAAACTTGTTGCATCTCAGAAGGCTGTTAAGTGATACGTTTAACATATTTTTGAAAGGTGATTACTTTGATACATAAACGGAAAGCATATTATGTTACCCTTATAAACTGGCACACTGTGTTATAATGTTAATAGCGGGACAGGATGTTGGAAACGCTCCAAGGCTTAAGAGTCCAAATAATGTTCTAGTGCAAGAAATCTATGTTGTAATATTATTGTACTGAAATCTTAAACTCATCCACAGTTTTACACATTTTATACACTTTGGCAATATTAATTTAAAAATTAACATTACACATACTAATAAGAAATAGTAATATTTCTTTCTTCACTTGTGGAGTCTTTTGCAATTGACTCCACCACCAGCCAGATCACTAGCAGAGATTGGCAGCCTAAGCCATGTGAGGTGCTGCCAATCTGCATCCTCCAACAGGGAGAGCCTCTGCAGGCAGGGACTGCAACACCCCGTCAGAAGGGTTAAATAGGCGTGGACCGGTCACCTTGATGGCAGTCTGGGTTCAGTCTTGGGGTTGCTCATTTTCTGTTAACGCGGCCTGCTTGTCAGTCATCATTACTTGGTCTTTTGTGACTTCCACATGAACGGACCACCATCTCTAATGACCTCACTGTCGATAAGACATTAACCACTAATGTCCTCCTCCCCTCTGAATGGATTGGATTGGAGTGGCATTATGGAACACTTTGCTTTTATTATGGTCTGTTGTGTATCTGTATGCTTCATCTAATAGAGTTAAGTAATATCAAACTGTTGCTTACTAAGTTTTGTTCGCCTCATTGCTCTTTTGTGTTTGAGTGCCACCTCATCCTCATCATTTAGCCTTGGGACAATACAACAGATATACGGGGTGGTCCATTGATAGTGACTGGGCCAAATATCTCACGAAATAAGTATCAAACTAAAAAACTACGAAGAACGAAACTCGTCTAGCTTGAAGGGGGAAACCAGATGGCGCTATGGTTGGCCCACTAGATGGCACTGCCATAGGTCAAATGGATATCAACTGCGTATTTTTTAAAATAGGAACCCCCATTTTTTATTACATATTTGTGTAGTACAGAAAGAAATATGAATGTTTTAGTTGGACCACTTTTTTCGCTTTGTGATAGATGGTGCTGTAATAGTCACAAACGTATAAGTAAGTGGTATCATGCAACATTCCGCCAGTGCAGACGGTATTTGCTTCGTGATACATTACCCATGTTAAAATGGACCGTTTACCAATTGTGGAAAAGGTCGATATCGTGTTGATGTATGGCTATTGTGATCAAAATGCCCAACGGGCGTGTGCTATGTATGCTGCTCGGTATCCTGGACGACATCATCCAAGTATCCGGACCGTTCGCCTGATAGTTACATTATTTAAGGAAACAGGAAGTGAATTGCCAACCATGACCTGCAACAAATGATGATGCCCAAGTAGGTGTTTTAGCTGCTGCCACGGCTAATCTGCACATCAGTAGAAGACAAACTGCACGAGAATCGGGAATCTAAAAAACGTCGGTGTTGAGAATGCTACATCAACATTGACTGCACCTGTACCATATTTCTATGCACCAGGAACTGCATGGTGATGACTTTGAACATCATGTACAGTTTGCCACTGGGCACAAGAGAAATTACGGGACGATGACAGATTTTGTGCACGCGTTCTATTTAGCGACGAAGTGTCATTCACCAACAGTGGTAGTGTAAACCGGCATAATATGCGCTATTGGGCAACAGAAAATCCACGATGGCTGCGACAAGTGGAACATCAGTGACCTTGGTGGGTTCATATATGGTGCAGCATTATGGGAGGAAGGATAATCAGCCTCCATTTTATCGATGGCAATCTAAATGGTGCAATGTATGCTGATTTCCTATGTAATGTTCTACCGATGTTACTACAAGATGTTTCACTGCATGACAGAATGGCGATGTACTTCCAGCATATAGCTCACTTGCGGTTGAAGCAGTATTGAATAGCATATTTCATGACAGGTGGATTGTTCGTCGAAGCATTCACCAGATCTGACGTCTCCGGATTTCTTTCTGTGGGGAAAGTTGAAGGATATTTGCTATCGTGATCCACCGACAATGCCTGACAACATGCGTCAGCGCATTGTCAATGCATGTGCGAACATTACGGAAGGCAAACTACTCACTGTTGAGAGGAATGTCATTACATGTATTGCCACATCCACTGAGGTTGATGGACATCATTTTGAGCATTTATTGCATTAATTTGGTATTTACAGGTAATCACACTGTAACAGCATGCGTTCTCAGAAATGCTAAGTTCACAAAGGTACATTCATCACTTTAGAACAACTGAAATAAAATGTTCAAACGTACCTACGTTCTGTATTTTAATTTAAAAAACCTACTTGTTACCAACTGTTCATCTAAAATTGTGAGCCCTATGTTTGTTACTATTACAGCGCCATCTCTCACAAAGCAAAAAAATTGGTCCAACTAAAACATTCATATTTCTTTACGTACTACATGAATATGTAATAAAAAATGGGTGTTCCTATTTAAAAAAAACCAGTTGATATCCGTTTGACCTGTGGCAGCACCATCTAGCAGGCCAACCACAGCGCCATCTGGTTTCGCCCTTCAAGCTAGACAAGCTTCGTTCTTTGTAGTTTTTTGTTTGACGCTTATTTCGTGAGATATTTGGCCCGGTCACGATCAATGGACCACCTTGTATTATCTATTACTTCTTCAAGTTTCAACATTTTCTACATCATTTTATGTCTCATTCTAAAATGAGCAATATGTTCTTTATCAAAATAAATATTAAATATTCTAACCATATGACAGACACTTTTTTATGGCCTTCACACAGAAACTTTTTGTTTTTGCATCTTTATTTCTTGGAAACTTTGTATGTCCTCTCTTCTTGTTTCTTTCACTGTCCACATTTCTGCTTGCAAGCCCTGTCCTTTCTGCTGAAGGTCCATGGTTTTCATCTTCTTGTGTTGTCATCTTAGCCACTTTCTGTTTGATGGTTTTGAGTAAGGATGTCATTGCATCTTATCTCAAATAACATACTGTCAAAGTCACAGTTTGGATTTCTAAAGGATTCTGATATTGAGAAGGCTATCTAAACTTACAGTGAAAATGTGCTTAATTCATTATCAAAAATTGCAGGCAACTGGTATATTTTGTGATGTCAAAGGCATTTGACTGTGTAAATCACAATATCCTTTTAATAAGTAAATTAGAATATTATAGTGTAACAGGAAATGCTGCAAAATGGTTCAAATCTTATATCTCTGGCAGGAAACAAAGGGTCTTATTAGGAAAGAGACATGTATCAAGCTATCAGGCATCATCCAACTGGGAACTAATTATATGTGGGGTCCCACAAGGTTCCATTTTGGGGCCCTTACTTTTTCTTGTATATATCAATGACCTTTCATCAGTAACATTACCAGATGCCAAGTTCGTTTTGTTTGCCTGTAATACAAACATTGCAATAAATAGCAAATCAAGTGTAGTCTTAGAAAGATCAGCTAATAAAATATTTGTGGACATTAAACTTGTAAGGGGTGTCCCACGAGTATATGTCCAACATATGATGACAAGCAGATAGAAGAAGTGGACAATGTTAAATTCTTGGAATTACAGCTTGATAAGAAATTCAACTGGGATGAGCACACCACAGTTGGGAAACCTCCAGAACTTCATCTACACTGTCTTGTATAACCATCTCTTAGCAGCATAAGACTGAACCAAGATTGTCCTCGCTCCCCAGCTTACACTTTATTGTGCAATCATGCTAACTGATTATGTACCAAATTCTGGAAAAAGATATCATTTGGACCTTGAAATTCAATTTTTTTTCTCTTCTCATGCAGAAAATCGTGTTTTCTATTTTGAAATGATGAAGTTGTGTCCATAAATGAACACAACTATAGTGTAGCAAGCCTGTATTCTTCAGAGTCTGTTTCAATTTATGATTATTTTGTGTCATAAATTGCAGAAGTTTAGAAATTGCCACCATACCGAGGAAACTGTTTAATTTTGTCATGGCAACTGAAAAAAAAAGCCGGGATGCAGCACTTCCTGTCACACTTGACAATGCTAAGCATGCAGTGTAGTAGACTCATAGTTAATTTATTTCTAGAAATGCATTAGACTTTTGCAGTGGATAAAAATTTTACACCTCAGAATCAAGGAGGCAGATAGCACTTCCTCCCTCCTCCCCTCACCTTTTCCATTTGTGTACATCTGTGAATGTAAAACAAATAATTTTTGTTTACAATTTTGTGGTGAAAGTTTTTAATAATGCACAGCTGACACCAGAGTCAAACAAAACATGTAAATACAGCTCTTGTGTCAATTTGTGACATCTGAAATGTGGAGAACTGCCAGGATATTTTTCAAAAATTTGAAACTATATGTAATTTATCTTAGTCACCCATTTATTCCCATGCTTTACAGAAGCTCGAAAGTTAGCACAGAGTTCAATGTGAGACGCCTATAACAGTTGTTCAATGCACGATGCCTACAACAGTTTCCACAACGAAACTTTGTCTCAAAACCTGGCAGAAAATCCAAAGAGATTCTGGCCGTATGTGAAGTATGTTAGTGGCAAGAAACAATTAATGCCTTCTCCGTGCGATAACAATGGGGATAGTATCAAAGACAGTGCTGCCAAAGCAGATTTACTAAACATAGCCTTCCAAAATGCCTTCACAAAAGAAGACGAAGTAAATATTCCAGAATTCGAATCGAGAACAGCTGCCAACATGAGTAATGTAGAAGTAAATATTCCCGGAGTAGTGAAGCAACTTAAATCACTTAATAAAAGCAAGTCTTCAGGTCCAGACTGTATACCAATTAGGTTCCTTTCAGAGTATGCTGATGCATTAGCTCCATACTTAACAATCATATACAACCGTTCACTCGAAGAGAGATGCGTATCCAAAGACTGGAAAGTTGCACAGGTCACACAAATATTCAAGAAAGGTAGTAGGAGTAATCCACTAAATTACAGGCCCATATCGTTAACATCGATATGCAGCAGTATTTTAGAACATATATTGTGTTCAAACATTATGAATTACCTCAAAGGAAATGGTCTATTGACACATAGTCAACATGGGTTTAGAAAACATTGTTCCTGTGAAACACAACTAGCTCTTTATTCACATGAAGTGCTGAGTGCTATTGACAAGGGATTTCAAATCGATTCTGTATTCCTGGATTTCTGGAAGACTTTTGACACTGCACCACACCAGCAGCTCGTAGCAAAATTGCGTGCTTATGGAATATCGTCTCAGTTATGTGACTGGATTTGTGATTTCCTATCAGAGAGGTCACAGTTCGTAGTAACTGACGGAAAGCCACCAAGTAAAACAGAAGTGATTTCAGGTGTTCCCCAAGGTAGTGTTATAGGCCCTTTGCTGTTCCTTATCTATATAAACGATTTGGGAGACAATATGAGCAGCCATCTTCGTTTGTTTGAAGATGATGCTGTCGGTTATCGACTAATAAAGTCATCAGAAGATCAAAACAAACTGCAAAACGATTTAGAAAAAATATCTGAATGGTGTGAAAATTGGCAGTTGACCCTAAATACTGAAAAGTGTGAGGTCATCCACATGAGTGCTGAAAGGAACTCGTTAAACTTCAGTTACACGATAAATCAGTCTAATCTAAAAGCCGTAAATTCAACAATATACCTAGGTATTACAATTATGAACAACTTAAATTGGAAAGAACACATAGAAAATGTTGTGGGGAAGGCTAACCAAAGGCTGCATTTTATTGGCAGGACACCTAGAAAACGGAACAGATCTACTAAGGAAACTGCCTCCGCTTGTCCGTCCTCTTTTAGAATACTGCTGCGTGGTGTGGGATCCTTACCAGGTAGAACTGACAGAGTACACTGAAAAAGTTCAAAGAAAGGCAGCATGTTTTGTATTATCACGAAATATGGAGAGAGTGTCACAGAAATGATACAGGATTTGGGCTGGAAATCATTAAAAGAAAGGCGTTTTTCGTTGCGACGGAATCTTCTCACAAAATTCCAATCACCAACTTTCTCCTCCAAATGCGAAAATATTTTGTTGACACCGACCTACATAGGGCGGAACAATCACCACAATAAAATAAGGGAAATCAGAGCTCATACGGAAAGATATAGGAGTTCATTCTTTCCGCGCGCTATACGAGATTGGAATAATAGAGAATTGTGAAGGTGGTTTGATGAACCCTCTGCCAGGCACTTAAATGTGATTCGCAGAGTATCCATGTAGATGTAGATGTAGATGCTTTGAAAATTCTAGACAATCATGAATACATATTTATGACACTGAAATTCTACAAAAAAATCTGAGCAGTTTAGCAATGAGACTCGTGTATAGCGTGTTTGGAAGAGTGTTCAGCAACTGGGTGGTCCAGTTGTTGCTTGGCCACAGTTTGTCAGTGGACATTAATGTGGACAGACAGCTTGTTGGTTATCATGCCCACATAGAATGGAGTACAGTGGTTGCAGCTTAGCTTGTAGATCACATGACTGGTTTCACAGGTAGCCCTGCCTTTGATGGTTAAGGTGATGTTTGTGACCAGACTGGAATAGGTAGTGGTGGGAGGATGTATGGGACAGGTCTTTCATCTAGGTTTGTTAAAAGGATATGAGCCATGAGGTAAGGGGTTGGGAGCAGGGGTTGTGTAGGGAGGGATGAGTATATTGTGTAGGTTTGGTGGATGGCAGAACACCACTGCTGGAGGGGTGGAAAGAAGAGTGCGTAGTGCACAGGACATTTCTCATCCCAAAGTATGATGAGAGGTAATCGAAACCTTGGTGGAGAATGTAATTCAGTTGCTCCAGTCCTGGGTGGTACTGAGTTACAGTGGGAATACTCCTCTCTGGCCCAATAGTGAGACTCTGGGAGGTTGTGGGTGACTGGAAAGATAAGGCACAGGAGATTTGTTTTTATACAAGGTTGGGAGGATAATTATGGTCTGTAAAGACCTCAGTGACATTCTCAGTATATTTCAGGAGGGACTGCTCTTCACTGCAGATGCAATGACCATGGGTGGTTAGGCTGTATGGAAGGGACTTTTTGGTATGGAATGGGTCGCAACTGTCAAAGTGGAGGTATTGCTGATGATTAGTAGGTTTGATATGGACAGAGGTACTGATGTAGCCATCTTTGAGGTGGAGGTCAACATCTAGGAAGGTGGCTTGTTGGGTTGAGTCAGACCAGGTGAAGCAAATGGGTGAGGATCTGTTGAGGTTCTGGAGGAATGTGGACAGGGTATCCTCACCCTTGATTATTTGTATTTTTCATTAGGCTTCCACTATCAGTGCTATTGAAATACTGTTCACCAACTTTGGGTTATTTAACAACTGAGTGTTTTCTTTGTGGTTATTTCCATGTGTGTCTGTGCTTTATGTACTGTCACCATATATAAACCATTAGATCATCAAAATCTTAAAATGGTTGGAGGGCCCTGCCCATAATGCTCCAAGCTTTCTCAACTGGGGGGAGATCCATGCCCTTGCTGGCCGAGGTGGGGTTTGGCAAGCATGAACTCAAGTAGTTGAAACTCTTGCTGTGTGCAGGTGGGCATAATCTTGCTGAAATATAAGCCCAGGATGGTTGCCATGAAGGGCAACAAAATGGGGCATAGAATATTGTTGACATACCGCTGTGCTGTAAGGGTGTAGAGGATGAGAACTAACGAGGTCATGTTATGAAAAGAAATGGCACCCCAGACCATCACTCCTGGTTGTCAGATCATATGGCAAGCAACAGTTGGATTGGTATCCCACCACTACCTGGGGCGTCTCCAGATAAGCTTCGGCCCAGAATCTCATTGCCTGGAGTAGAATTGTCTTCAGTGATGATTCTTGCTTTGAACTGAGACCAAAAGACCAGCAAAGATGTGTCTGGAGATTCACCAGAGAGCGGTGTTATATCATCCTGACTGTCACTAACCATACAGCCCAACAACCAGGAGTGATGGTCTAGCAGAACTCCTTTGGTTGTCATCCACACAGAGCAGTATATTGACAATATTCTACGCCTGTATGGTTGCCCTTCAAGGCAAGCCATCCTGGTCTTAACTTTCAGCAATATAGCACCAGCTCACAAATGCTTGCCAAATCCAATTTGGCCTGCAAGGTCACCAGATCTCTCCCCTACTGAAAACATTTGGAGCATTATGAGCAGGGCCCTCCAACAAGTGTTGGATTTTAACAGTCTAACGTGCCAGCTGGGCAGAATTTGGCACAACCGTCAGGAGGACATCCAACAACTTTGTCAATCAATGCCAAGCTGAATAAATGCTTGCATAAGGGCCAAAGGTGAACCAATGCATTACTGACTTGCTCAATTTGTGAAGATCTTGCTCTTGAAGAAATCATCCAATTTTTCTGAAATTGTAATCATTTGTTTGTCTGTATTTGTACACCACATCTGCTGATTTCCATTCCACTCAGATAATTCCATTGATAGGTCATTTTTCCCTTTTTTCCCTTAGAGTGTGTACAGAAATGTCTACAACTAAACTGACTGAGTGCATAAATGAATACAGAAGAATTGTCTGCTGTGGAAACAGGCAGTTTCTGAGCATGTTGTATGCCTCATTCAATTTAGCTAATTACCTGTTACAGCAGACAGTTTATCTGAATCCTTCCAGTTACTACTAGTTTCCCTGAACTCTGGAGATAAGAACGTATCCTTATATTCCATCACCCTCCTCGACTTAACCTCCATTAATGTACCCTCTTTTTGTTTTATTTACTCATTTAACTTTTGTATTACTTTTATTTTCATTTCTGTCTTTCCCTTTGGTTTCCCATGTCTCCTCCTCCACTTTCCTCCTATTTCTTAATTGTGTTATTCATGCTACTTCTCATTTTTTTCCTCTTAACCTGTCTTTACTTCTCACCCTGCCTCTGGACTGAATCTGACAGTGCTTGTATATCCCTCTCCATCTTTATTTTCCATGTCATCTCAAAAGGCAGGTCTCTTACCCTGGTGTGTAAGTGAGCTGATAGTCATTTCTGCTATTTCAAAGTCCATCCCCCTTTTTTAACTGAACTAATTGTTCTAAAAGCTACAATATTATTCTGTACTTCTGTATCTGTTTATTGGCAGTTCTTTAAAGTTCACTTCATGAAGGTAAACTCTGGCCAGCCATTTGTCTCCATTTAATTTTATATTTTTCTTAAATCAATTTGCTTTAGAAACACTCAATTTGTTTGCATAATTCGTAAGTATGTCATAATAAAGCTATGTTTCAGTCGCAGCCTCATGAAAATGAGCATGATTTGTGTGATTCTCAGGTATCCACCCAGGTTATGTCATAAATTTTCCACAGTATTTCAGCAAACTGACTCATTGTCATTTCCGGGTCTGTTTGGGTAAGTGTCCTATATATGATGGCCATTGCTCCCTCCATCACTTTACTCCTGCAGTGGTCCATGCAGCTGCCACGGTGGGTGGTGGTAGTGATGGGGGTGGCAACACCCTGCTGTGAAAAGTGGCCCCCAGTCTCTGCACCATTGCCATCAGACGTGGACTTCACTGTATGGAAGCACTTTTGCTCTTTCTTGGCTCAGTGCAGGGCCCCATGCCTGACTCATTTGTAGGTCACTATCTTTGTAAGCTAGATATTCTTGGACACTCATTTCACTGGCTTATTTAATAATGCAATCCCAGAAGGAGGAAGACTGCCTAAGTATATTGATTTTGTTGTAGTCTATAGTCTGACCAGTTTTTATAAAGTAGTCAGCCATGGCTGATTTGGTGGTCTGGTGAAATTCAACAACATAGTGTCTATGTTCACAGCACCTCTCTTCAAGCATGCACACAGTTTCCCCAATGTATACAGGGGATTTAGTAGACCTCTGGTTTACAGTAGACCTACCTAATCCTTTAGTGAACTTTGTAGCTTCAAGGTCTTAGGGGGCAGGCATACTACACAATTAACATTGTATCATTCCCAAATTTTGATTGCTTTTCTAACTGTGTTGCTGATGAACAAGATGCACACTAGCAATTTGTGCTCCTCTTTTTTTGGCTGTTGTCTAAACTCGGTCACTTGTCTGTTTGCTGTTGTAACAATTTCTTCAGAATGTTGCCTCCAGGTGCTTGATCTCAGTTGGTAGGCTGTCTTGGTTGCAGATGGATAGCACCCTGTGAACACAAGTGTGTGTAAAATGCCTTTGCATTTGGAGTTGTGGTAACTACCGACAGTGAGTAGATGCAGATCAGTGCATGTAAGTTTTCTGTGCACATTGAGTCATACCTTACCATATGGTTTCCATTTCACCAGGACATCAAGAAATGAGGGGATGCAATCCTGTTCCAGTTCCATGGTAAACTGGATGTTGGGGTGATGCAAATTCAGATGATGGAGAAGTTCAAGAAGCTCTCCCATCCATGTGGCCATTGATGAACATGTCATCCACATAATGGTAGAAACCATTTGGTTTTTGTTGGACTTGGTCCAACAACATCTTTTTGAAATCTTCCACGAACAAATTTATCTCCACCAGTGGCAGAGGACATCCCATGCTGACGTCATTCATCTGTTCATAACAATTTCCATTGAAGAGGATGTGAGCTGGGGTGAGCACAAACTTGATGATTCTCATAAGGTTGGTCTCAAATTCTTACAGATGTTCTACAAAATGAATGGAATTCTGGATGTGACGTTGGCACTTCCTCACAGATGGACTCATGAGAGCATTCAGGTGTTTTGCCTATCCATACATTGCTGCTCCTATATTGCTTACAATGGGCTGTAGTGAAATGCCTCCTTATGGACTTTTGGCAGCTCAGACAGTTGTGGTGGTGTAGCACCTTATGGTTGAATTTTCTTGACAGTTTTTGCACCAAAGGTACTGTGAATAAAATTGATGTTTTTTTTCTATTTTTCGTATATGCTGTGTCATCAAGTAGTCTATAAATTTTCTGTTTGTACTGTGGGCACAGAAGCAATGCCACAGTGTTCCCTTTGTCAGAAGTCAGGATGACCAAACCTTATTACCTGGCCACTCTTCCTGTCTTTGAAATGTTTCTCTTTGGTGGTGCAGATCTGGTGCTGTTTCACCACTGCTGTATGGGCTGCCATGGTACTGCTCCACCTTGACTGTACGGACTGATAAAAGTCAATAAGAGGGCATCTCGCTGCTGCCCATAGTCAGCAATATAGGCACAGCTATATTTGGCTTGGCCAAACATCTGACTGCTCTCCTGGGCCCATCTGTGGGGAAATGATAACATCATACCTATAAGTCCATTCAGTTTTTACAACATCTGCAAGACTTTGCCCAATGATGGTGTTCTGCTGGTGAGTTCTGACAAGTGACTCTCTTCACTAGGGTATCACTAAAGGAATCCAGATTAGAGATTAGATTAGATTAGATAAGTTTTTTGTTCCATAGATCCGTGTTGAGGAGATCCTCGTGGATGTGGAACATGTCACTATTTTTTTTTTTTTAAGCTGAAATAACAATGCTAATAGTCTGAATATATACAATACATCATTTGTTTCTATTAAAAAATTCGTCAGTGGAGTAGAAGGAGTTGGCCACTAGTAAGTCTAGAACTGATAAATAGCAATTGTGAAAAGGAAAGCTGCTACTCACCATATAGCGGAGATGCTGAGTCGCAGATGGGCATAATGAAAAGGCTGTCACAAATCAGCTTATGGTCAGTAAGGCCAATAGGATCTGGCTGAAAGCTAATTAGTGACAGTCTTTTTGGTGTCCCTATCTGCGACTCAGTATCTCCACTAAATGGTGAGTAGCAACTTTCCTTTTCACAATATTGTTACATTCCATCCTGGATTTTCCATTGAACTGATAAATAAGAAATTTGAGACCAACCTCATGAGGTTTTCCAAGTGCACGACCGCTTCAATTTCTTCATGTTTGATGGATGTTATTTTGAACAGAAGGACATTATCACCATGGGGTGCCTCTGTTGCCAGTTGTGGTGAATTTATTTATGGAAGATTTAAAAGAGAAGGCATTGGAACAAGTCCAACAAGAACCAACCTGTTTCTGCTGTTATGTGAATAAAACATTCATAATTTTCCCATGTGGACTTGACAGCTTAGAGGAATTTTACCATCACCTCAATTCACTTCACACCAACATACTGTTTAGCACGGAGATGGAATGGGATGACACCCTCACATTTCTTAATGTCCTGGTGGGACGGAAACCAGATGGTACATTGTGACACTGTGTGTACAAGAAGCCTACACATATTGATCTGTATCTACATGTGTCCAACAGTCACAACTCACAGTGTTATGGTGTTTCAACAAGACAGCCTTCCACCTGAGTTGACACACTTGGAGACAACATTCCAAAGCAACAGGAACAGCAATAATCAGGTAAGTCACACAAAAAAGTCAGCAGACTTTGGAATGACACTGTCAAATGTGTATTTCGCCCATCCCCTAGGATCTCGATAATACTAGGTTTAGTAAAGGATTACCCAGGGCATTGTAAATGAGGGACCTACTAAATCCCCTGCCACTGCACCGAGGCATTCATTGGGGAAACTGCACATATAGTAAAGAGAGGTACTTTTAACATACTCAGTAAACTGAATTACTCCAGACCTCCAAATCAGCCATTGCTGACCACAGAATAATAATTGGCGATAATATATATTACAACAAAACCAAGATGATAGGAAATCTTACTCCTTCTGGGAATGCATAATTAAAATTGAAATTAGATGCCAAGACAGTCTAATCAACAAAGATAGTGAGGTATGGTATCCTGCACTCAGCCAAGAAAAAGCAGATTGTCCCCACCCAGTGAGGTCTGCACCCAGCAGTGTCAGCATAGACACTGAAGGTTGCTGTTCACAGCTACGAGCCACCACCACCACCACCACCACCACCACCACCATCACTAACAACACTAACATTAACCACTGCAGCTGATGCACAGATTGCTACAGGAGCAGAGTAATGGAGTGGGTAATGACCAACATACATAGGACGTTGGCCCAAATAGAGCAGCAGCCACCAAGAACCACCTGAAGGTGGCTACAAATCTGTTTAATGGAGTATTGTAGGGAATGCACAATGTGACCCAGCTGAGAAGTTAAAAATAAACTGGGAAAACACTGTATTGCATATGAACATGACTGCTCACTCATTGCTTTGCAATTGAGCATTTGCAAGAAAATGTAGTGAAAAGTTGTAGTGTAAGCAGTCTACTGTCTTCTAATAAATGATCACATGTTAGTTCTGTTTGCATCTTTAAAACAATACAAGTATAACTGAAGTGGCAGCAGCTTTTCTGAAAGTAACATGTTCCTTTCTAATTTATTTGATCATATTTAGCCAAGACAAGCATGAACAGCAATAAGGAGTATAGTAATAGTTATTTTTAATACAATCCACACACAGTTTCAATGATTTGCTTGCCTTTTAATGACATAAACTTTGACATGAACGACATCCCTGAAACTTTAACACGCTGCATTGTCACTAGAGATTTTATTTTTTATTTTTATGTTAATGACAAGAGGCAATGTGGTTGAGACAGGAACTTTAATGTGAAAGAAAGACATGCCAGTAAAGTCACAGCAAATAAAGATTTTTTTTTTTTTCAAAAGAGTTTTCACTAGGAAAATTATGTGAACCATATTATATGCTCGATTATTCCATTATCATATATGAGGTGCTTTCAGCAATGTGCTCCAAAAGACATTCATTGTGGCATGTGGAATGTAAACACTGAAATGAAATGTAAATAAAGAGAAGGGTCAGTCCGTATTACTTGGAGAGTGGCCTCTGGTCAGTGGTGGCAAGCACCACTGTGCAAGCAGAGAGGGATTGTGGAGTGGGCCTGCAGGCAAGGCAGGTGAGATGGGACTGTGTTTGTACTCTGTATGTGTGCTGACAACAGGTCTGTGGTGTGCCAGGGAAGGCATGTGGACTGAGGGTTGCCACTGTGGACAAAGAAGACTGGAAGTGGTTATCAACTACATTGGACAGATATATGGTATGTCAACCTTGGAACTTTTGAGGCATTGTGACCATTTGAGCAGGGAGTTTTGGGTTTATGTCTCACTAAAGGAAGTGGTCATCCTGAAAAGTATGGTAGAACTTATTACAAACATGTTTATGAAGAAGTGTGATGGGATACTGAGAATGTCATTGATCTAAAGGCTCTTGGAAAAAGTTTTCTTGTGGTGAAATGCGAGAGGTATCTTCTTGATGTTGAGGCCAGATATAGGTGGCATGAGAACTTTTGAGAACTGACTGGTCAAAGGGATGGGTAACTGTAAGTAATTATTTGTCATATGTCCTTATAAACTGGTTCACTGTGGAACAATTGTACAGCAATAACAAGTATTTGTTTTTAATGAAACCTGTCATATTTGACTAACTCTCCTCAAATTATTATCTGTAAGTTTAAAATTTTTTGTAATTTTAAAAGGTTAAAATTTTGTTATACTTTTTGGAAAAATTGAGTACACAAGGTGTTGATGGACATTATGAATAAACAGTAATACCTGTATACTGGTAAAGGAAGGCTTCATACTTGTATCTGTGAAAAACTGTTAATGGGTCTTGAAACTAATTACTTATTTTTAGAAGCTTTTTTCAAAGGTTTGTTTATGAAATATTAATTTTGTTTAAATTGTTGTGTAGTTTTGTTTTAGCAACATGGTGTGCCAAGATATCCCTGTGCTTAATGATGTGAAAAAGAAAAATACAATGTATGAACTTCGAATTGAAAGTGAGGATCCACAAGTAAATGTTGAAGATCTGATGCAGCAGCTATGGGATGCAGCTGACCGTACAGTAAACATCACGACGAAGTGGATAGGTGTGGTGAGTGCAGCCATCTCCACTGTGGTAGCTGCCTTGGATGAGACTGGTAGTAAGTTGGCCTTTTTCATATCTTGTGAACCATCTCATAGACAGGCCAAAAGATTGCTGGAATCACATCAGAGACTTGCAGGCAGTTAATCGAGACTCAGAACAGAAAAGTAAAATTCAGAAGTTATTGAATGTGATTGATGATCACCACGTCTAAGTTTTTAAGGTTTTAGAAAGTGATCACCACATCTAAGTTTTTAAGCTTTTAGAAGGTACTAGTGAAGCAAATGAAATTAATTTGCAGTCCCAAAAAGAAGGGACTACTCTGTTGGATTGTTCTACATCATATCAGTTCACTAAACTTCCAAATTTATTTGTGCCAGTGTCACAAAAGATAGGTAAAAATGAAATGAAATGATTGTGTAGCATTGATGGCCAGGAGGCTTCATCTGGGGAAGTTCAACCATTGGGTGCAAGTCTTATTTCAGGTGATGCCACATTGGGCAACTTGCATGATGGTGGTGATGAAATGATGATGACAGCACAAAATCCAGTCTAAGAGCAGAGAAGTCTCCAACACGGCCAGGAATTTAACCCAGGCCCACAGCATGGTGGGGAAACACATTACCACTCAGCTAAGCAGGCACACACAAAAGATAGGTATTATGTTGAAAGAACCACTTCCACAATCGAAAAAGACATTAACGTCTCTTGTGAAAATGGTGGAATTGAGTAAGGTGTATAATGTGGGTGGTAGTTATGTTTTAAAAATATTGTATCCATTAGGTAAGGGGATGTTCTGCGATACAATTCATCAGATTATTCAACAAAAGGGTCCTTTTAAAAAATTACAAGAAATAATTAGTAAGGAATATGTTCCCAAAAGGCTAATGAATGACCTTCACTTTCATTTATTCATGGATTCATAGTCAAGATGAAACTTTGCCTAATTACATACATGATATCGGTATGTTGGCTAAGGCATTGTGTAGATGCCATAAGGAAAAGCAAGTGATGCATAATTGTTGGGATAAATTGAAGGGGGTAGACAAGAATAATAACTAGGGAAACAGAGTAAGGATCACAAGAGCTTGCTGCCAATCAGTGCAGTAAAATAATCACTGGTAAAAATAATAAGTTGTTGGAAAAATAATAAGTTGCCACTTGTATGTGCTCATGTAAATAAAGACTCAGTCTGTGCACTGAATGATTCAGGAAGTTATGTCTCCATAATGGAAGTCCAAAGGTATAAGTCAAATATTGGGGTTTATAAGCTTCCAAGGTTACGTTAGATTAAAGTGAGAGGTGAGGCAGCAGGAAGTTCAGGACTGAAGATAATCACAGAGATTGCAGTGAAGATTGATATACAGATGCCTTTATAGAAAATCTCTGTTGGTTGCTGAAATGAATTGATACTAGACTATGACTTGTTGCAAAAGGGGGCAGGGTTACTTTGTGATGGGGTGGCAAGGAAGTTTTCATCTAAGTTCTACCTGGGAAAGATGAATTCGCTTTGTGGCCATATTGCTAATTAATGTATCCATAAGGCACAAGCAGCCCAGAATTTGTTACTCGAGCAGGTTGATGTAGGGAAACTGCCACCACAGAAACTGGAAGAGTGTGGTAACGTACTAGAAGTATATAGCAATGTACAGACTCAAAGGTTAGGTATGAACAACCAGGTTAAATATCAAATAAAGCTTATGAAACAGGACCTGGGTAACAAATGCCAAATAGACTGTTGCCTCCAAAAACAAAGCACTGAAAAAGATTGTACATTTGTCATTGCAACAAGGGGTTATTGAAACCTCTAAATCAACTTATGTTTCACCCCCGTTTTTGGTTCTGTAAACCTAGGAGGAAGGGGACAGGGGGAGGGGAGGTTGGACAGGTGGTGGACTACAGGCATCTAAATAAGAAGGTTAATTTATAGTCAGTGCTGCATCCTGATTTGCATAACTGTTTTGCTTGGTTAAAGGGGGCTAAGTATTTTACTATTTTTGACTTAAACCAGGTATACTATCAGATTTCTCTGACTGAAGAGTCGAAGGCAGTCACTGTGGACTGAATTGAATCTTTTTGAATTCCAAAGGGTTCCATTTTGGTTGGTAGCAGGAGCTCCTGTGCTCTCCCAATTATTTGATTTTGTATTTGATGACTTAAAATTTAAATTTTTATATAATTACTTAGATGATATAATTATTTATAGTGCTTCTTTAGAAGAACACATGGATCACAGAGATCAGATGCTTCAGCATATAAGAGAAGCATACCTTACAATGAAATCATCAAAGTTTAGTTTAGAACACTACCTGGCTTTATTCTTAGGTTGTACAATCTCAGGGAAGAGAGTGCACATTGATCAGGTAAAAACACACTCCATTTCTATGTTTCCTTCACCTGAAACTGCTAAAGGTGTTGCTAGGCTCATATGGATGATAGCATTTTTAGAGAATTTGTTCCTAACTTTAGCCAGTTAGCAGTACCTGTCAGAGAACTGTGAATAAAAGGCCAGAAATTTCATTGGATGGATCCAAAACAAGCTGTCTTTGAAGGGCTGAAGAAGGCACTTATGAACACTCAAGTGTTGGTAGGTCTGGATTTCGAGAAACCATTTATCTGTCAGACTGATGCGTCTATGACCAGAGTGGCTGCTGTTCTTTTGCAAGAAGAAAATGGGGAACATGTAACAACAGAACATGCCTCCAGGGCATTGTGTGAAATAGAAGCCTATTATTCAGTGTACAAATTGAAAGCTTTATTGGTCTTATTTGCAGTAGAGAAGTTCCACTTCTATCTGGAGCACAAAAGTTGTACACTGGAAACTGACAATCAGGTGCTGAGATGGGTTCTGGAACACCCACATACAGCTGGAAGAATTCCTCTGTGTGTGGTATGCTTGTCACCAATTAGGGTATGGATATATGGATATATGAAAGTTATTGGGACAATGCCAAGTTTGTAAACTCAGTAAAGCAAGTAATGGCACGCCACAGGGGTGCATATTCTGGGCCTTTTACGATGATCTTGGGAAGGTTGGTTGGTTGATTGATTTGGCAGAGGGGACCAAACAGCAAGATCATTGGTCCCATCAGATTAGGGAGGGATGGGGAAGGAAGTCGGCCATGCCCTTTCAAAGCAATTTAGGGAAATCACGGAAAACCTAAATCATGATGGCCGGACACGGGTTTGAATCGTCATCCACCCGAACGCAAGTCCAGTGTGCTAACCACTGCACCACCTCCCTTGGCGATCTTGGGAAGCTAGTAGATACCTATTCGTGGTGGTAGATGCAGTTTCAACATTTGTGTGGCTAGTTCCTACTTGGTGCATGATGGCAGACACTAGTCTAATGGCCTTAAGAAACAATTCTGGAGAGTGGTAATGCTCCTTCATTCCATACAATTTAAATGATATGTTTTAGTAGTCAAACCATTACCCATGTAACCATCACTCCCTATTTACCATAGCCCTCTTTTGTGGAAAGGGTTAGCTATAATCTCAAGGCAGCCATTGATTATGTATTATGCTCAGGATCAAACAAGAAGGTATCAGTCAGTTCCATGGCTATGTTATGTTTTCAAAATCACTAATCTTGAAAGTCATCAAACTTCCACACTCAAGTTCATGCTGGCATATATGATTAATTCTCCCTTGTGTAACCTGTGGGTGATTGATGATTAACTACATGAGAAAAGTGATCCTATGACTATTAAAGAAGACAGGTGAGGTCCAACAGCTGCACACGGAAGACCAACAGCTGCACATCACAGAGAGGCTGAGAAGTAAACCTAATAAGACAGCCCATGAGGGTTAAAACTGGGGATAAGGATTTTATCAGAAATTTTTGTGCAGCAAGTAAGGAGGCTTATAGTGTAACAAGTAAAATGTTGCTCAGATTTGTAGGTCCATCTGTAAGTCATTAGACTTGTATTCCCCAGTCTCTCTCTTGGTACATGATGCCATCTCAACAAAGCTCTACAGTGTGCTATGAAGTAAGCTTTATGGTGCAACCTGTGTAGTTTCTCAAATTTTTTGTGTATTTGTATGCCTGTTATGTTTGCATTTATATGATCTTATTATGTAGTTTAAGGAAAAGGAAAAAAAGGCTACTCAGCATTGTCTGGACCCCCCTGCTCTGAATTGTAATGCACCATAGGTGAAGTCTGAATCACCCCCAGAAGAAGGGGGAGGAAGTTTAAGGGGGGGGGGGGGGGGGAGAATAAACCATGTTACTCATATAAGGTTAATTTTTTTTTTTATCATATCTGAAGCATCTCCAATCTCCAACAACATTCTCCAAAAGATACTCACTGTGGACTGTGGGATATAATCAGTGGATTGAGGCATGAGCAAGGAGAGAGGTCAGTCAGTATTGTGCGGAGAGTGTCTCTGGTCAGTGACGGCAAGTACCACTGCACGGACACTGAGAAAGGAGTGTGAAGTGGGCCTGCAGCTAAGGTGGGGGAGACATGACAGTGTTTGAACTCTGTAAGGATGCTGACAATGGTTTCATGGTGTGTTGAGAAGGCATACAGACCATGAAATGGTTGTTGACTACATTGGACAAATATATGGTATGCCAGCCTTGGAACTTTTGAGGCATTGTGACCATTCAGGCAGGTAGTTGCCGGTTGAAGTCTCCCTAAAGAAAGTTGTCACAGTGAAAAGTGCAGCAGAACTGTGTGAAAAATGTGTTTCTGTTAGAACTGTGGTAGGATACTGAGACTGCCATTGATCTAAGGGTTTTCGGAAAAGATTTGAGACTTGTACATTCATTTACTCAACCTTCAATCTGATGATACTTGGCAGTACCGCAAACTCACTTGTATATTGCAGTGCATTTCTGATTGATGTTAAGGACAGATGTAGGTGGCATGAGTAGTTCTGAGAAGTGATCAATCACAGGGACAGGTAACTAAGCAATTATTTGATGTATATATTTGTAAATTGGTTCACTGTGGAACAACTGTCAAGCAGTAACTAGTGTTTGTTTTCAATGAAACCTATTTTATTTGACTGATTGTGCTCAAATTGTAATCTGTAAGTTTAAAATTCTTTGTGATTTTAAAAGGTTAGAACTTTCTAATACTTTTTAGAAAATTCAAGCACACAAGATGTTAATGGACATGATGAAGAAACAGTAATACCTCTACACTGATAGAGGAAGGCTTCATATTTGTATCTGTGAAAAACTTAAAAAGACTCAAGATTAATTACTTATTTTTAGAAACTTTTTTAAAAGTATGTTTATGAAATATTAATTTGAAGTATGATGACCAAATACTTGGTAGGGCACAGTTTGACTGTTATTTTTATTTGTTGGGCTACTGTTGCTAAAGTTTCTTTTGGCTTTCAGTAGACCACCAGCACATTCCACTCCCCACAGATCCACACCTCTAGCCTCTTTTTTACGTTTTCAGGATTATTACTCAACAAATGATTGTCAGTTCAAGCGAGACACAATTCTGACTTTCATATTGACAATATTTTATATAGTTTCATATTAGTCTGCTCGCTTAACTAACTAAATAGAATCACAACTGATTTCAAAAGCCAAGGATGGGGCTGGGGTATGTCCTAATGCTTTTAGCATGTATCTTTTTAAAAATCGTAACTTTGTAACAATGAATGTAATAAATTTGAATGAAATGCCTTGTGATAAGTTCTAATGTGGTTTGTTGAATCAAAAAAATGTTTTTACAACTGTATTATAAATAATTTGTTTACAAAATATTGTTTGTACAGGGTCATCATTCATTCAAAGGTATTGTACATGCTATTTTTACACATAATTTGCTTGTTTTGACATGTTTTTATACACCCAGGCACAAAAAATCTACTTCACAATCTGAAAATCATCAAGACATTTCTTGTTGGCACACTTTCCATCCTGGATCTTACTGATATGAGTACATACTTGTCAGGAGTGACATTTTTCACAGATGAATTTTTCTAAGTCTGCTTAGATCAAGACCTGGAGGTGGACCAGTTTCTTGGCATTTGTTGCCTAGTGCTGCAAATGAAATCCTGAACTCTAAAAGAGAATAAACTTCATTTTTCTCTCCCAAATTTTTCATCCCATAATAATCACAAATACAATAATGATGCATGCAAGAACACATGGGAAAAAAACATCTTTTTTCAGCATTTGAATTGTTTTCTGTTAAAAGTATTAAAAAATCATTTAATTTGATTTGTCTTCTCCTACATCACTATCAGACAAGTTTACCATCTCAAAACTGTGCATGTGCAACTAGAGGGCCAGCAAAGACATAAGTAGCCAGAAAAGACGGTATGGAATATCATATGTGAAGACAGTATAGAAAGTGCTGTTGTGAAACACAGATAGATCAGAACCAAAAAAATGGGTTCTAGCACAATACAGACATCCTTTCTCCAACCATCTACATCGTTCTCAACAGAGGGCACCAAGTGTAAATGCAGCTAAAATCCCACATGCCAGACAAATAATGCTGGTTGATTAACTTTGACACCCGAAGTCCTTATCACTTTCTCTTTTTTGGGTATTAAACCTTATAGAACATGTTTAGCGTGCTGTATGTAGGCAGTTCATGTCTGTGTTTATCAACCACTCTCGAAGAGCTATGGAATTTGCCCAGCAGGAGGGCACGCCATGTCACTGATGCCCTTATTCACAGTGTCTTATTTTGCATTTAAACTTGTATTTCTCCGAGGTGGTCACATACCAGATCATGCAGCTAGTGTCTGGTAGCGCAGGGTGTACAGGAATGAAATCACAAAAATGAAGAGTTAGTGTCACTGTTGTTATTAAATTCATTGCAATGGCATTTATGTAGGGAGGAAGTGGTACATTCAGCATCACTTCCATGATCTGTCAATGTGAATGCCATGTTGCACATGAAAGTGGTATATTTTTTCTGTAATAAATCTCCTGCAGAAATAATCGTAATATTATGAAATGAATAATGTTGTAGTCTATCTAGGTAAGTGATACAGACCACAATGGGCTAAATGAAGAACGTTTCTGTAGTATAAGAGTTAACTACACAGTACTAAACATTCATCTTGACGCTAATTGGCTTGTATTCAAATTGCATATTTTTGCATATTCAGTTGTCTTTCTGCTCCACGACTGGTGGTATTTAAATTCCTCAAAATGGTGTTGCATTTAGTGTATATCATTCTGGTGAACTGCAAGAGTGATATTCTTCTCTGTTGTGATTTAACACTTCCTGTCTGTCAACATTGCTGGTCCTATGATACTCTTATGAGTACTGAGTACCCTATTATGATGACTGCAAGAAATAAATTGAATATGCTTTATAGACTTCATTCTGATCATCCAAAATATGCATGTTATGTTCTATCAATGGAAAACCTTCTCTCACTTTACCTTTTCCTGTAGTAAACATTTACATTCCTCATTATTCTTGTATTCATACATGCACACTGTAACAGTGCTACCAACTAATTTTTGTTTCACTTTCCAGCTATATAAATTTCAGTATAGTTCATACTGTGTTTTATTTGTTTGTTTTCAGACACCCTGAACATACAATTAATCACATGTAAAACTGTAGTACCTTTAAGCATTGAGTTTCAGTCAGATGAAGTGTTCCTCTTTTTGTCATTTATTTATTACTTGGGGGCTAAGATCAATATTTATAATTTCTATGTTAATTTTTTCAAGAATAGCTATAACATTGGGTGCTAGGGGACTTTTCACAGTACACAACATTCATTTACGTGGGCTGCACATCTAAAAATAAGTAATACTGAAATCTAAGTGAGGATAATAATTTATGATCGTGAAAGTGTTATTTTGTATGATTGGGTACAGTTTCTTACCTTTTCCATGATCTGTTTCCGACGTGTTGATTCCTGATGTAACACCTTCTCCCTTTCTGCAGTTATTCTAACACTTTCACGAAGTGCCTCCTCCAGCTCCTCAATCCTGTCATCTTTCTGTCGAACCACCACAACCAGTTCCTCAAGCTCAGCTATGTTTGCATTCTCCTGAAGAGCAGTTTCCAGGGTACCAATTTCTTTCTCCAGTTCAGACACCTTTTGCCCACGTTTCTTGAGTTCTTCCTTAAGTTCTTGAATTTCACTCACTCGATCATCAAAACCATCACTCTTTTCTTCTTTAGCATCTTCCATAACTTCCAAAGCATTTTTGCTGCTGATGTTCAGAATGGTTTCCACAGCCTTGTCCTGCATTTCCACCTATATTTTGTGTTCCAGTGTAGGGATTGAAACTCAAATATGAATTGCAGGAACAAAACAAAAGATACACAAATAGGAGGGGAAACAAAACAAATCATACTGTCAATTAATACAATTCTGATACTGTTGCAAGGACCAAGAAGATGTGTTGAAATAGATGAAGACAATACAGAAAAAGACAGAATCTAAAGCAGAAATGCTTCTGTTTACCCAACACCAGCTACCATTGCAAAAATGAATTCTCACATTAAAACATGTTAAAAACTCTACAAAAAGACTCAAACAAGATACAGGATAAAGCAGGAGAGGAAAACTAAAAAAAGCTCTTCAAGAAACCAGCAGGGCCAGGCTATTTGAAATCAAAAAGAAATAAAGAGATGAAAATAGAAGCATTTTAATTGGAATGTAAAGAATGGTGTGGACAGTGTGGTAGAGAGAGAGAGAGAAAAAAATAAAATCTGTATTAGTAAGTGTTAAAACATTTGCTGGATTGTTAAAAAACAATATTAGTAAAGATCTACAGAGATTATCATACGTGAATGTCTGATACAGAAGATACATGCATATATTGAAAGTTAACATTAGTTAAATTCTCATATTTAAGAACATGCATACTAATCACTTTTTCAAATTGCTTTTATCATCATAGAAATTAATATTTCAATTGATATATGACAATATGTAGTACAGAAGATATGTTAGGAAACATCCACATGTAATAAATTATTTAAAATACGTTAGTGTAGGAAAGATGAACTGTTATTGATCCAATTACTGTATAAAATGCAAAGAATAGAAGAAGAACGAATTATATTTTATAAATATCAGTTTTCACATGCACCATAATAAAGTGATTCACATAATATCACAACAGCACACAGTACCAGTATATTTTTCAATTTTAAATTCTTCTCATTCATTATATTAACATGTTTCTGATCCTTTACACAAAATCACTGAAAAAAAATTAATTTCAGAATTGATTCACTCCAATATTTAGAAGAATATGTCAAATTAAGGAAAGTCCTGATATAATAGTTATAAAAAAGGAAATAATGTACCTAACTAGATCAAGTCATGAACTAAATGAGATTGGTAAGTTATAATAGCAAAGTCTCTGAACACATGAATACAAAAAGGCAAAGCGTTACATTGTATACCTCTTCTCTCCTTTCCATTTGTGCACTGGCTTGTTGGCTTCTCAGTTTTGCTTGGGCATTCTTCAGTGCCCTGAAAAAAAAGATTCAAGTTCAATACTGTCATTCTTCTACAGTCCTGCACATGTGATAGCACACAATCAATTTATTTTAGCATAATATAAGAACTAACCAAGGCTAAGAACCACAAATGGAACAAAGTCTCTGATTTCAGGACTTCTAAAAATAGAGGAAACAGTACACAAGGACTGCAAAAAATTATTCAATTGAAAAAAGGATGAAAAAAATTCTTATGCCCTTGAATCAAGAAACAAAAATGTTGAAGCAATGGAAACAGTTATTACAAATTATAATATTATGTTACTTCTGACTGCTAACATGCACCTTATCTTTCTTCTGACGAAGAAAAATAGATTAGCTGAACTGCTAGCTGAAAATATATTAGGGAGGGGGGAAGGGGGGGAGGGGGGGGGGGAAGTGTCACTACCAATAGGTATAATTTCTATTATTACTGGTGTGGGAAGTAAGACCTTTTTTGGTAAGTTTAATTTCTTTTTTCCAGGCACACTGCTTTAAAAGAGGTCCAGGTAAATCAAGTATCCCACACAAAAGAAACTTGTTTGAATAATCTTATCATGCCAGAATGGAATTTTTACTCTGCAGTGGAGCGTGCACTACTGGCACTACCTGGCAGAGTAAAACTGTGTGCCGGACTGAGACTCAACCTTTGCCTTTCGCTGCCAAATGCTCTACCGTCTGAGCTTCCCAAGCACGGCTCATGACCTCTCCTTACTGCTTTACTCCCACCAGTACCTCACCTCTTACCTTCCAAACTTCATAGAAATTTGCAAGCCTTGGAAGAAAGGATATTGCAGAGACATGGCTTAGCCACAGCCAGAAGGTAGGAAATGAGGTACTGGCAGAAGTAAAGCTGTGAGGATGAGCTGTGCTTGGGTAGTTCAAGTGGTAGAACACTTGTCCGTGGAAAGCAAAGGTCTCAAGTTTGAGTCTCAGTCCAGCACACAGTTTTAATCAGCCAGAAAGTTTCATATCAGTGCAGTCTCCTGGAAACATCCTCTAGGGTGCGACCAAGCCTGGTCTCCACAGTATCCTTTCTTGCAGGATTGCTAGTCTTGCAAGTTTCACAGGAGTGTTGCTTCAAAGTTAGTAGATGTGATGAAGTAGTAGCAGATGTAAAGCTGTGAAGATAGTTGTGAGCATTGCCTGGGTAGTTCAGGCAGTAGAGCAATTACCCACAAAAGGCAAAAATCCCGGGTTTGGGTCTATCACACAGTTTGAATCTGCCATGAAGTTTTACATCTGCTACCGAGTGAAAATCTCATTCTGGAAACTACTGTATTCTTTCTTCCAGAAGTGCTAGTGTTGCAAGTTTTGCAGGAGAGCTTCTGTGAAGTTTGGAAGGTAGAAGATGAGGTACTGACAGAAGTAAAGCTGTGAGAATGGATCATGAGCCATGCTTGAACAGCTCAGGCAGTAGAGCACTTGCTTGGAAAGAGCAAAGGTCCCGTGATTGAATCCGAGTCTGGCACACAGTTTTAACTTGCCAGGAAGTTTCAGTCTTACCATGATGCATCAGAATGTTAGAGGAGTAAAAAACAAAGTTAATGCACTTTTTATCCATTTATGTGATGTCAAAAGGAAGTTGATATATTATATCTGCCTGAGCAGCCTGTACATAAAGGAATCCATATGCTAACCATAAGTGACTAAAAATCAGCAACCGATTTCAGTAGGAAAAATACAGATAATGGAGGAGCTGTCATGTAAGTTAAAAATAACATCTGGTTCATAATCATTTCTGCTTAGTTCAAGAATTGGAAGCCTGCATTTGTGAACTGTTGCTACCAGAAAGGTCATTTATAAATGTCACAGTAATAATACATGGATCCACAATGGAAAACTTTAAGATATTCTTAGAAAAACTTGAATATGTATTACGCCAGCTAGCAAACAAAAGAAAGTAAATGAGAAACAGTGGAAATGTTAATATTCATTTTCTGAAAGATTCAAATAAGAGAAACAATTTGGAAATATCACTTAATACTCATAGGTTTTGTTGTTAATTTTCATGCCATAATTGCATAGGAAAGCAGTACACTAGTACACAATATTTTTGTAGGTGAACACTTAAACAGTGACATGAATGTTTATTCAGTAGTGAATACCCTCTTTGACTGTGATTCACATGAGCCACAATTAATAACTTACCTAACAATAATTACATGGTAATTAATGAATAGACAAGAGTGAGTTTCAAAGCAGTCTTACAGACAGCTGTCTGGAGGGATGTGTATAAATTGTCCCTTTACATCAGCCTTTTCACCCTGGTAGCCCATTTAAACCTCTGAGCATTGAATTGCAATGGAGCTACATATATGTGATTAGATCAAATGAGGTTTGGTGTAGACTGTTAGCTAGAGAGTAATGACTGCAAGGCAGGCATATCAACATAAAATTGATATGTATTGTAAGAGGTCAATATAAGACTTAAAGGGCAGTACATATTCTTAAAGTGTGAATCCAATGGACTCACTGAGATTTGAATAAAATCCTTCTACAAGCAAACTCAGGTTAAATGGATGAGGAATCAGGTGATCCTGGTTCATAAAATACAATGGGAAAGACAATACACAAACAAAAGTTGGTAAATGAGGACTGAATCTTACCAGAAGTCTTAACTACCATAAAACTGTAGACAGATGACAGATCCACAAAGTGAACTCTAGATACAGTTAAGCTGCCAAAAGTGTACTATCCAGCAGATTTCTCAGTGAACTTTACCTGCTAGCATAAAGAAAATAACATAAACCAGTGTGTGCGAGATGTGTGAGAAGTGTGGGTGGTAATATAAATTTTCAGGGAAAAAGCAAAAAGTCCAGCTAAATCTCTCTCTCTCTCTCTCTCTCTCTCTCTCTCTCTCTCTCTCTCTCTCTCTCTCTCTCTCTCTCCCTCCCTCCCTCTCTTTCTCTCTCTTCTCTCAGATTCCTACAGTTGTCACTGCATCCCATACATCTGTTGCCATCGGTTATACCTTCCCTGTCTTCTGCTGTTCCTCTTTTTCTCATGGCCTCCTTCACCCCATCTAACCAAGCAACCTTTGGTCTTCCTCTTTTCTTCTCCTTTTTCCATGAAGGCGGTACACAAGGTGATCTTTGGCCACCTGTCATATGTCATTCACATTGTATGTCCATACTACACAAGCTGCCGTTCTTCTATTCTAACACTTACTACATCTCATGGCCTACATGCCAGTTCCAACCACCCCTCAGCATAAAAGCAGTTTGTTCTGGTTAAGAATGCTGATAGACAAAGTTTCCTCATGCAGCAGCTGAATGATCTATGAGACTTATAGGGAAGGTATCACATGCTGGCTACAAGGATGCTAGCAGAACACGCTTTTGCTCCCTCTGGTCCTTGCTCTTGGCAAAGCATGCTGTGCTCCCCCCCCCCCCCCCCCCCCCCCCCCCCCGCCATCCCCAGTGATCAGTGATCTCCAGACACTATTCCACAACTGATCATCAATTATCATTTCCCTTCTGATTGGCTGGTGGTTCATTCACTGCACAAGGGTGTGCCCAGCTGTACTGCACACTATATAATGTATATAGTACAGCTTTCAGCCTTGTTTATGTTCCTGTCAATGACTCAACACCTCTGCTACTCCAGGAGTTGTCACCTCTACTCCTAAATTCTTTAATGCCAATCAGGATTCTCAATGTTTGTAACTTGCAGTGGTCTGTACTTTGTTGGGTATTTAGAATTCATTACTAACATTTATGATTCTGGTTCTTCTCTTGACTAACAACTGTGACAATGCAACCACTTTCCTTTGTGTGAACTACATCTATCACAAAACCCATGAATTATCATCTTTTAATCACTGTCCATGGGAAAGGTAATTGATCAATACTGCCTATTACTATCACATGTCACTGTCTGCACATCCTGTCTTCAAGCATTGCCTCTTAATTTCCCTACCTTTATAGACTGTTGGGACAAATGCTATCAGTTGCTTCCTTGTACCACCACACATGAATACCTCACTTCAACAGACAAAAATTATACAACTGCACTCATACTGTGCAAGGCACTGTGAAGATTGTGGCACATAGTATTGCCCATTGTACATCTACAAACACACTCCGAAAGCCACCATAAGGTGTGTGATGGAGGGTACCTTGTACCACTACTACTCTCTTCCTTTCCTGTTCCACTCGCAAACAGAGTGAGGGTAAAACTACTGTCTATATGCCTCCATACAAACCCTAATTTCAAGTATCTTATTTTCATGGTACTTATGTGTAATTTATGTTGGTGGCAGTAGAATTGTTATGCAGTCAGCCTCAAATGCTAGTTCTCTCATTTTTCTCCATAGTGTTCCTCAAAAAGAATGTTGGCTTCCCTCCAGCAATTCCATTTGAGTTCCTAAAGCATCTCTATAACACTTGCATGTTTTTCAAACCTACTGGTAACAAATCTAGCAGTGGCCTTTGAACTGTTTCAGTGTCTTCCTTTAACCCAGCCTGGTATGGATCCTGAATACTCAAACAGTACTCAAGAATAGGTTGCACTAGCATCTTATATGCAGTCTACTTTACCGATGAACCACACTTTCCCAACATTTTCCCAATAAGCTGAAGTTGACCATCCACCATCCGTACCACAATCCTCATGCTCATTCCATGTCACTTTGCAACATGATACCCAGATATTTAAACGAAGTGACTGTGTTACGCAGGACACTACTAATGCTGTATCCAAACATTATGGTTTTTTTCCCCTACCCATCCACATAAACTTACATTTTGTGATCCACAATGATCCATGTCAGTGTGCTTGAGAACTGGCAACTATGATGAACTGTTACCACTATACCAGTATGTGATATTTGCATGCTGTGGGGAAGGTTCAAAATGGCTGTCACATGTTTTAAGCCAAAATCACAAAAATTAGCATTGTGCATCTATGCTTGCTCGTCATAAACTGGCTTGTGAACAACACTAACCGTTCCTATCCTATATCATCGCTCATGATGAGAAATGGTGTCTTTGTATTAATATGAGGAAAAGAAAGGAATGGCTGAGCCCAAACAAAGCAGCAGATCCCTGTACAAAGACCTTTGCACATCTACAAAAGATAATGTTATGCATCTGGTGAAACAGCAACAGTGCGGTGTCATAAGAATAGTTTTCCCAAGATGTAACCATCACTGCTGACATTTATTGTCAACAACTGAGACGTCTTGCAGATGCAGTCCAAGAACAGTGATCAGGAAGATTGTCTGAAGTGATGCTACTCCACGACAATGCCCACCAACATTCTGCTAGACTGACAAAAAACACTACACAGGAGATGTGTTGGGAAGTCATTCCACACTCATCTTATTCACCTAATCTTCCACCTTCAGATTATCACCTTTTCTGCTCTCTGTCAAACAACCTTCAAGAAACTTGCTTTCCCAATGAAAATGCACTCCTACATGGCTTGATATGTTCTTCACCTCAAAACCAAGTGACCTCTACAGTCGCGAAATTGAAATGTTACTCCAGCACTCACAGACTTTTGTAATTGTGAAGGATAATATATTGTTGATGCCTAAACTCTCTGTTATGTGCATTTGCCACGTTTATTAAACTTTTCGA